>NC_079194.1:265779374-266521874 GCF_029499605.1 Hyla sarda
TAAAAGTATAACGTTAATTAAACCGCACGGGCAATGGTGTAGATTAGAGATGAGCGAACTTCCAGTAATTCGATTCGTCACCAACTTCTCAGCTCCGCAGTTGCTGACTTTAGCCTGCATAAATTTGTTCAGCTTTCAGGTGCTCTGGTGGGCTGGAAAAGGTGGATACAGTCCTAGAGACTATGCAGACTAAAGTCCGCAAACGCCGAGCCGAGAAGTTAGTGACGAATCGAATTGCTGTAAGTTCGCTCATCTCTAGTCTCAACATACAATGGTTGTTCTGGAACTGATTAATATTGTAACTTGAGGGATCACTGTAATAGTTTAGTAGCTCTTCTCTGAACTATTTCCAAAATATCTATATCCTTCAGAAGATATGGGAGGAGATTTATCAAAACCTGTCCAGAGGAAAAGTTGCTGTTGCTGTTTTGTAGTAACCAATCAGATAGCTACTTTCATTTCTGAAAATGCCTTTGAAAAATGAAAGAAGTGATCTGATTTGTTGCTATAGGCAACGTAGCAACTTTTTCTCTGGACTGGTTTTGATAAATCTCCCCCCAGTGCTGTGTCAAGATGGACATTTAAATTCACTTGTATATGGTCAGCTTGGGGGAACATTCACTTGTACAGTACTTTTGGCCACTTGAATTTCACAATGTATCAAAAATTTAAAATTAACTTTGCAGTATGTCTTAAATTAGAATTAGCTTTTTAGCATATATAACACTTGACAACGTGTTATATGTGCTACAATCTTAATCCTCCCCATCCCTGAGGGACGTTTTTGCCCCCAGGGATGGTGAAGATATTAAGTTATAAAGTCCCCCCCCAGCCTCCCCGCAAGTAGTCCCCCCGGCGGGGACTTATGCTTACCAGAACCCATTGCTCCCCATTGCTCCGGCCGTGTCCACACCCCGTCTGTTTGTGTCATCGCTTTGCTCCCTAAGCAGATGGAGCAGAATGGTGGTGCAAGTCAATCAAGACTGGAACGGGACCACTGCCGAAGAGCTGGGTGCTGGTAAGTATAAGTCCCCGCCCAGGGTCTGTAAAGTTAGTGTAGTTCATAATATAGTGCCTGTACCTGTGTGTGACGGTGGTCTCACAAGGAGGAAGTATCCTTCCAGGTCATCACCACCACCTTAAGAGCACAAAATAGCAGAAAGCGAAGTAGCAACCGCCTGTTGAGAGCTAAAGTTATAAATAACTCCCAACAAACAAACCACCGGAGTAAACAGAAAAGGAAACTCCAGATTAACAGCAAGAAATTGCACCTCCCTCCAGGAAAACGCAACAACAGGGCACGTCCACACCACATGCAGAAAAGTACCAACTTCTACAGAGCATTTAAAACCTAAATCAGATGGAGACAAACCAATGCGTTTAAGCCTAGCAGGGGTATAATACAACCTCAGAACATATCTGGACTGAATCAGCATACCTCGACTACTAACCACCGTAGCATAGTAAGAACCCTCAACCTCCTTCCATTGACTGTCAGACAAATCAGGGATATCAGCCACCCATTTGTGAAAGGCTAGCAAAAAAAAAAAGTTAGGTCCCAATGTCTGCAGAGCGTATAAGCTTGAGTGAGGGGTTAGAAAGGTCCGTAGTGCCTAGGAGAAGCTCCACATCAGAAAAAAGGTGTTAACTCCAGGGAGCCAAACTGCGCCTGAACCGCATGTCTCAGCTGGAGATACCTTAAAAAAAAAAAAAAAAAAAAAAAAATTATAAATAAAAAAAAATGACATCCCTGGTGATGCTTTAACGTTCCTTCATACCTGAAAAGGACAAGAAAACTTGGTTCTTCCCAAACAGGTGAAACACAAATTTGACTCCCCGAGGTCCCCAAAAAACAGCCTCCTGTAACCCATATAGGTGAGGTAAGTGTACATTCCCCCACATGGGTGCCCTAGGAAAAACCAGCTCGACACCACGGACCACACTTTAGCAACAGTCAATAAAGGAACAGGAAAAGAATAACGCGCATGATACCTGTAGAGCGTATTATTGAGAGCCTCATAGGGACCCATAAGCGCATCAGCCAGGGCCGTCGCTGAGTTCGACAGATCCAGATCAAGCCACCACGCTACAGTTGGGAAGCAAGAAAATAATTATACATATCAGGGGCCGCTAGACCCCCATGCTGTTTTGGAGCCTGGAGAAAAGCCCGACCGAGTCTGAGAGATTTCCCCTGCCAGTAGAAGGATCCCAGAGCACCACTCAAAGTATTAAAATATGACCTAGGGGGAATCATAGGTGCTAATATAATCTAGGAGGGACATGGTCACCTCTACCCCCAAATACTTAAAACTGGAAACCATTTGCACCCCAGCCGGGAGATGGGAAGGAAGAGGAACTACAGAAGAGAGAGCCATCAATGAGGACTTGGTCCAATTAACCCCCAAGCCCGATATGGCACTAAACAGGTCAAGTAGGTCAATAAAGGACAGAAGAGAGCCCTCAGCATCCTCTTCAAGTACACCAGTGTGTCATCAGCATAAAGGGAAACCTTCTCTACAATAGATCCCCGTGGAATACCACAAATATCAGGAGCCTTGCGAAATAGCTGCAGCTAAGGGTTCCATCGCCAGCGCAAAAAGAGAGGGGGAGAGTGGGCACCCTTGCCGCGTCCTTTGGCCTAAACTAAAAGGAGCAGACGCAGTCAAATTAGTACGTATGCGAGCGTGAGTATGTTCATACAGTAACCGAACCCAGGCACAGAAACGAGGCCCAAACACACCCAATACTTCCCATAGGGCCACAGAACCGAGTCAAAGGCCTTTATAAATATCCAAACTGACTACCACACCCGTAGGAAAGCCTTCCCCCGCAGCCGCAATGTTGAGCTGCAGATGCTTCACATTAACATCTGTAGCCCTACCCGGCATAAACCCAGATTGGTCAGGATGAACAACAGAATTAATGACCCCAAACAACCTAGTAGCCAATATTCTAGCCAGTATCTTAATATCAACATTCAAAAGGGAAATAGGTCTATATGAATCGGGCAGTAACAGGTTTTTACCCGGCTTAGGAAGCACTACAGTCAACGCCTCCCTCATTGAGTCCGGAAGAATGTCAGCTTCCGCTATGGAGTGAAACAGCCTGAGAGGTATAGGGGCCAATCGTTTCTTATTCATCCTGTACCAATCACCCACCATCCCATCCAAACCAGGGATTTTCCCATGGGGAAGTTCTCTAATAGCTTGTCCAACCTCCTCAACTGGCATCTAACTAATCCACCTGAGAGCGACTAACCATAGGAAGGGCTAAATCCTTAAGAAAAAACAAAATCTCTCCCTGACAGGGCATAGAGGGGGCGGCATACAGGGAGGAGTAGAAGTCTTTCTAAAAACATTGTTAATCAACATAGGATCAGTCAGCCCCCCCCCCCCCCCCCCCCAATCTGGCCCCCTGATACTCAGAATAGAAGCAGTAGGGTGACTAGCTTGTGATAAATGCCAGCAATTTACAATTTTTGTCCCCAAATGCAAACAAGGCAGCGTCCCTATCTCTATGTATGCACTACTATCCTTCTGGACAACCAGCAGAGACCTCCTGAGCCTTGGCCCATGCATTCTCAAGGGAAGGGTCCCTTACATACACTGCCTCCAATACCCCGACCTCCTGCTGCAGCTTAACCTCCATAGCAGTCCTAACTTTCCTCTGGCCGGCAACCCCTGCTATGAAGGCACCCCTAACCGTGGCCTTATACGCATCCCATTGCACTAAAGGGTCAGGATAAGAACCATTATGCTCCCAATATTCTGTATGAGCAACCCCCAGGGCCTCTACAACTGCCCTGGGGTGCATATGCCAAATATGAGAGGAAGGGGGGGGGGGGGGGGGAGTCCAAATGGAGAACTACTAGTAGAGCAGAGTGGTCTGAGATCACCCTAGTGGTATAGGAAACATCTCTTACCGCACAAAGAAGGTCCTCAAATGCCAAAGCTAGGTCAATGCGAGAGAATTACCGGTGCACTGCTGCGTAATAGGAGAAGGAAGTCTAATCCAGATACTTCTACCTCCAGAGGTTGGTCGGGCCCAGCGCCAAGCGCCTGTTGTTAAGCGAGCAGGAGCCAGGGTCCGCAGTGGTGGTTCGATCAGGAATCACATTGAAATCACCTATGAAAAGAATGGGATCAGGAGGAAAAGCCAACAATTTAGTAGTGATGAGTTCAAGGACAGAAACGTTAAAAGGAGGGGGAACATAGACAGGGACCAAGACAAAGGAGAAAGAACCCAGAGAACAATGTAAAATCACAAATCTTGCATGTCGGGGCAGAGCTGGGGAAGATGGCGGCGAAGTGCGGGGGCCATTGCGCGGACCGCTGGTTACCTGGGCTCACGTGGCGACCGAGGACCAGGGACCGGCTGAAAGGAGGTGCAGGCAAGTGGAGGCGACAGCGGCTTCCTAGGTACAGCTGTGAAGGTCGCCGTAAAGTGATCTTCACTGCTGTATCTGGGAGTTTCAAAACTACAACTTCCAGTATGCCCAGACAGCCTTTGGCTGTCTGGGCATGCTGGGAGTTGTAGTTTTGCAACATCTGGAGGGCCACAGTTTGGAGACCACTGTCCTTCCAGATGTTGCAAAACTACAACTCTCAGACTGTCCAAGCATGCTGGGAGTTTTAGTTCTGCAACATCTGAAGGGCCAGATGTTACAGAACTACAACTCCCAGCATGCTTGGACAGTCTGGGCATGCTGAGAGTTGTAGTTTTGCAACATCTGGAAGGGCACTGTTTGGAGACCACTATACAGTATACCACTATACGCTCCAGTTGTCAATTCAAAGCATGCCAAGACTGTCCAGGCATGCTGGGAGTTGTAGTTCTGCAACATTTGGCCCTTCAGATGTTGCCGAACTACAACTCCCAGCATGTCTGCGCAGTCTGGGCATGCTTGGAGTTCGAGTCTTGCAACATCTCCCAATCCCAACCAGTGTGCCTCGGCTGTTGCATAACTACAACTCCCAGCATGCATGCACTGACAGACCATGCTGGGAGTTGTAGTTTTGCCCCCCCCCCCCATCCACTCCCCCACGTGAATGTACAGGGTACATTCATGTGTGCGGGTTTACAGCAAGTTTCCCGGTTCAAGTTTGAGATGCGGCTAATTTTCCGCTGCTGCGGGAAACTCACTGTAAATCTCCACCCGTGTGAATGTACCCTAAAAACACTACACTACACTAACCCTAAATAAAGAGTAAGAACACTACATATACACTACCCCCTTACACTGTTGCGCCCCCCCCCCCAATAAAAATAAAAAACATCTTGTACACCAGTTTTTCCAAAACGGAGCCCCCAGCTGTTGCAAAATAACAACGCCCAGTATTGCCGGTCAGCCATTGACTGTCAGGCATGTTGGGAGTTTTGCAACAGCTGGAGGCACCCTGTTTGGGGAAAACTGGCGTACAGTATTTTTGGTGGAGGAGGTAAGTGTAACGCTTGCATCCGGGTGCACCCCTAAGAAAATCCCAAATTCATGCCTCAAATGCGCATGGCGCTCTCTCACTTCAGAGCCCTGTCGTATTTCAAGGCAACAGTTTAGGGCCACATATGGGTTATCTTCGTACTAGGGAGAAATTGCGCTACAAATTTTGGGGGCTTTTTCTCCTTTTACCCCTTATGAAAAGGTAAAGTTGGGGTCTAGACGAGCATGTTGTTGTAAAAAAAAAATAAATTTTTTTACTCGAACATGCTGGTGTTGCCCCAAAAAAGACCCCCAAAATTTGTAACACATATTCTTCCAAGTAGGGAAATACCCCATATGTGGACGTAAAATGCTCTGCGGGCACACAACAAGGCTCAGAGAGCACTCCATGTACATTTGAGGCCTACACTGGTAATTTGCACAGGGGTGGCTGCTCTTTACAGCGGTTCTATCATAAACGATAAATAAATAAATACCCACATGTGACCCATTTTGGAAACTACACCCCTCACGGAACGTAACCAAGGGATACAGTGAGCATTTACACCCCACAGGTTACTGACAGATTTTTGAAATCGTGGTCTGTGAAAATGAAGAATATAATTTTTCATTTGCACAGCCCACTGTTACAAAGATCTGTCACACACCAGTGGGGTGTAAATGCTCACTGCACCCCTTGTTACGTTCCTTGAGGGGGTAGTTTCCCAAATAGTGTGCCATGTGGGGTGTTTTTTGCTGTTCTGGCACAAAGGGGGCTTCCTAAATGTGGAATGCCCCCCCAAAAACCATTTCAGCAAAATTTGCTTTCCAAAAGCCAAATGTGACTCCTTCTTTTCTGAGCATTGTAGTTCACCCGCAGTGCGCATTGAATTCCACACATGGGGTATTTCCATACTCAGAAGGGATGGGGTTACACATTTTGGGTACATTTTCTCCTATTACTCCCTGTAAAAATGTAAAATTTGGGGGGGGGGGGGGGGGAGGGGGGAAACTGCATTTTAGTGAAACATTTTTAACACTTGTGGGGTGTTAAGGCTCACTGTACCCCTTGTTACGTTCCCTGAAGGGTGTTGTTTCCAAAATAGTATGCCATGTGGGGAGTTTTCTGCTGTTCTGGCACCATAGGGGCTTCCTAAATGTGACATGCCCCCCAAAAACAATTTCAGAAAAACTCACTCTCCAAAATACCATTGTTGTTCTGAGCCCTCTAGTGCACCCACAGAACACTTCACATACACTTATGAGGTATTTCCTTACTCGAGAGAAATTGGGTTACAAATTTTAGGAAGATTTTTCTCCTTTAACCCCTTGTAAAAATAAAAAAAACTGGGTCTACAAGAACATGCTACTGTAAAAAATGAAGATTTTGAATTTTCTCCTTCACTTTGCTGCTATTCCCTTAAGGGTTAACACACTTACTGAATATCATTTTGAATACTTTGAGGGGTGCAGTTTTTATAATGGGGTCATTTGTGGGGTATTTCTAATATGAAGGTCTCTCAAATCCACTTAAAAACTGAACTGGTCCGTGAAAAATTCAGATTTAGAAAACTTTGTGAAAAATTGGAAAATTGCTGCTATACTTTGAAGCACTCTGATGTCTTCCAAAAGTGAAAACATGTCAACTTTATGATGTCAACATAAAGTAGACATATTGTATATGTGAATCAATATATCATTTATTTGGGATGTCCATCTTCCTTATAAGCAGAGAGTTTCAAAGTAAAAAAAAATGCAACATTTTCAATTTTTTTATATCAAATTTTGGAATTTGGAAGAAATGATGCAAGTATGGACGAAATTTTATCATTAACATAATCTCTGAATCAGAATGAAAAGTAAAAGCATCCCAGAGTTATTAATGCTTGAAGCGACTTGCCTCCGATTTTCAAAAAAGGCCTGCGTCCTTAAGGTGAAAATGAGCTGCGTCTTTAAGGTGTTAAAAAAAAAAAAAAAGGTTCCAGCGGAGTACCCCTTTAAAGAGCTATAGCCCCTTCCCTGACCCAGTGTGACCTAGCACTTTTTTTTCTATTTCAGCCAACAAAAGGTATTCATTGTGCAATGAAAAGGTATAAAGTATACTGTATGAAGTCTTCACAGTTCTCAATATTTCCACTTTAAATATATGATCCTTCATTTCTTGTTTTAGTGGATAAAAATGTTCTGATCAATGTGATGGACATATACTATAAGAGTAAATTTACATAGCAAGTTTGTGTGGAAAAACTGCACCAATTCGACTTGCAAATGTTCAGCCGGCCTATAGAGAATAAATAGAGCTGTGGTTGTGCAGGAACAGTGTGGTCCATTCATTATGGGAACAATTATGTCTGCATTCTTGAGATCAGCATGGGTCCCAGTGGTATGAGCCTCTTTGATATTACAGACTGATATGGGAATACCCCTTTAACTCCTCAATGACGCAGCTTGTTTTGGCCTTAACCCCTTAAAGAAGAACTGTAGTGGAAAATAGATAGCGGGGGGTGCGACCACTGGGACCCCCACAATCTGTATGGGGCTTTCGCAGTCCGCATGAAGGGAGTATTCCATCACTGCATGACGCTGCAGCTGACACACTCCCTCCATGTATCTCTATGGGGGGGGGGAATGTCTGCCACCACCGCATGCTGGGGACAGACACGCCCCCGTCCTGTGGACTGCCGGGGCCTAGTACAAGAGATCGCGGGGGTCCGACCGCGATCTATAACTTATCGCCTTCGGATAGAAGATGAGTTATTTTCCACTACAGTATTTCTTTTAAGGGACATCATATTTGTTTGTTTTGTTTTAAAAAAAAAATTTTTTATTTCCCCTTTTTTGTTTTTTTCCTCCTTGCCTTCAAATAGCCATAGCGTTTTAAACTTTCCACCAACACACCCACATAAGGGCTTTTATATTATTTTTGCACACCACCAATTGTGGTTTGTAATGATATCACTTATTTTACCATAAAATCTATGGAGAAACAAAATATTATTTGTGGGGCAAAATTAAAACTTTTGAGTGCTTTCATTTCAAATCACTTTTTGGCAAAATCAAATGTTGTCTAAAATGTTATCTAAATTCTGTAGGTCCATACATATTAACCCCTTAAGGACTCAGCCCATTTTGGCCTTGGACTCAGACAATTTAATTTTTACGTTTTCATTTTTTCCTCCTCGCCTTCTAAAAATCATAACTCTTTTATATTTTCATCCACAGACTAGTATGAGGGCTTGTTTTTTGCGCGACCAGTTGTCCTTTGTAATGACATCACTCATTATATCATAAAATGTATAGCGCAACCAAAAAACACTATTTTTGTGGGGAAATTAAAACGAAAAACGCAATTTTGCTAATTTTGGAAGGTTTTGTTTTCACGCCGTACAATTTCTGGTAAAAATGACATGTGTTCTTTATTCTGAGGGTCAATACGATTAAAATGATACCCATTATTATATACTTTTATATTATTGTTGCGCTTAAAAAAAATCACAAACTTTTTAACCAAATTAGTACGTTTATAATCCCTTTATTTTGATGACCTATAACTTTTTTATTTTTCCGTATAAGCGGCGGTATGGGGGCTCATTTTTTGCGCCATGATCTGTACTTTTTTTTTATACCACATTTGCATATAAAAAACTTTTAATAAATTTTTTATAATTTTTTTTTATAAAATGTATTAAAAAAGTAGGAATTTTGGACTTTTTAATTTTTTTTTTCGTTCACGCCGTTCACCGTACGGGATCATTAACATTTTATTTTAATAGTTCGGACATTTACGCACGCGGCGATACCAAATATGTCTATAAAAAATGTTTTTTACGCTTTTTGGGGGTAAAATAGGAAAAAACAGACGTTTTACTTTTTTATTGGGGGAGGGGATTTTTCACTTTTTTTTTACTTTTACATTTTTTTACATTTTTTTTTACACTTGAATAGTCCCCATAAGGGACTATTCATAGCAATACCATGATTGCTAATACTGATCTGTTCTATGTATAGGACATAGAACAGATCAGTGTTATCGGTCATCTCCTGCTCTGGTCTGCTCGATCACAGACCAGAGCAGGAGACGCCGGGAGCCGCACGGAGGAAGGAGAGGGGACCTCCGTGCGGCGTTATGAATGATCGGATCCCCGTAGCAGCGCTGCGGGCGATCCGATCGTTCATTTTAATCGCGAACTGCCGCAGATGCCGGGATCTGTATTGATCCCGGCACCTGAGGGGTTAATGGCGGACGCCCGCGAGATCGCGGGCGTCGGCCATTGCCGGCGGGTCCCTGGCTGCGATCAGCAGCCGGGATCAGCCGCGCATGACACGGGCATCGCTCCGATGCCCGCGGTTATGCTTAGGACGTAAATGTACGTCCTGGTGCGTTAAGTACCACCTCACCAGGACGTACATTTACGTCCTGCGTCCTTAAGGGGTTAAAACGATACCCATGATAGGTTTTCTTTTCTTTTACTACTTTTAAAAAATTTATAACTTTTTTTAATAAGGGCTCTGAGAGGATCGATTTGTGTCGTGGTGGTCCTGATCAAGTTGTGTGAGGGCTTTTTTTAAAAAAATTTTTTAGGACAAGATTTCCTTTTTATTTCATCTTGCTTTCTTTTGATAATTTTTATAGCTCTTTTTTTGGAGGCAAGGTGACCACTTGAGAAAGTGCATGCTTTTCACACCCCTGCCTGTCTGTATGCAGCTTTACCTATACCTGCTGCACAAGGCTGTGGAGTTGGTAGATAAATGTTCCAACTCCTCAGTTTTTTGTACTTCCGACTCCTCCGACTCCTCTGTATTAATATGCAAATGTATTTTATACATTCCTTGAAGGAAAGAAAGGCCACATACATGTCACAAAGATATCAGTGACTACAGCACTGATGGGACACAGTCATGAGAATACACAATGATATAAGTGACTTGCAGGCAGAGCCGGACTGGAATCAAAAATAGGCCCGGGCATTCTAGAATAAGCAGCCCATTTTTTTGGTGGAGGTCCAAATGCTGGGACCCCCACCAATAACCTTGGTTCAAGTGGCTCTCCAGCTATTGTAAAGCTAAAACTTCCATCATGTCTGTAGAATATGTATTTTCTAGAGAAAAAGTAAAGACCGGCGGGGGGTGCCTAGCTTGTTCCCGCAAATAAAGAAGGAATGATGAAGTAGAGGCAGGTGGGCACAGGTTGCCCGTAGGTAATGGGTGCTCACCTGGAGCGAGTGGAAAACTTGTGTATCAAACCCACCAAGCGGGGTAACAATGCTGGAGACAGCTGCCGAGCCAAGGTTTCAGGAAAGGGCTTGCCAAACCTGGAGAAAGTACCATGGAATTATGCAAAAAAAATCCTGTGGTTTCCAGTGTGGAAAAGGATCGGACCAGAGAAGTGATGTGGAACAAAGCTGGACCGCTTTATTGAGAATAAAGCAAAGTAAACAGGATAACGCGTTTCGGGGGACAACGCCCCCTTCTTCAGATCAGTGATAGTGCTATGCAGTACATACAGGGTTTAAATAGTTACATTTGGCGTCAAAATAAAAGGGGGAGGGGCCAAACTACAATGCAGTGAATGAAGAAAAACTTGCAGAAAAACAAATAGTTGACATTAGCGTGAATAAAGACAAGTAGAATCAAGAGCATACAATCCAGGTGGTGACATGCAGGAATGACATGCCAGTGTAGAACAAAAGTGTTGGACAGATAATTGGTAGCCGGGGACCTCCGTGGTGCATTCGGACTCTGGGCGGAAGTAGTTGTCTCTAAGGAAGCATCACTGAGGTAGTGGCGGACGTGTTTGAGAGCAATGGTGCGTTGTCATAGAGACTTTTGGTTGTTTTAGAACAAAAACAAAGCTTATCTATATGAACCAAAAACAAAATCTAGAAATGGTTTATATTAATCTTGAAATGTAGTTCTAGGGTGAAATTACTAATGTCACTGCAAAGTAGAATTGATGGCTCAATAAATAAGCCATCATATGGAACTAAATGTGCAAAATTGAAAGTGTTTATGATTTTTAGAAGGTCATGAGGAAAAAATGAAAATGCAAAAACTGAAAAACCCTGCGTCCTTAAGGGGTTAATATTGGGTTGCAAACCTTTTGGAAAAAATAACTGAAATCAGTTGCTTCCTATAACCATTAATAAGCTTTTTACACCTCTCAGCTGGAATGTTGGACCACTCTTCCTTTAAAAACTGCTCCATGACTCTCTTATTGGAAGGGCGCCTTTTTCCAACAGCAATTTTACGATCTCTCCATGGGTGTTCACGGTCCATCTCTCCATGGGTGTTTGGATTTAGATCTGGACTCATTGCTGGCCACTTCAGAACTCTCCAGCGCTTTGTTGCCATCCATTTCTGGATGCTTTTTGACATATGTTTGGGGTCATTGTCCTGCTGGAAGACCCAAGATCTTGGACGCAAACCCAGCTTTCTGACACTGGGCTGTACAGTGCGACCCAAAATCTGTTGGTAATCCTCAGATTTCATGATGCCTTGCACACATTCAAGGCGCCCAGTGCCAGAGGCAGTAGGCCAACCTTAAAACATTATTGAACCTCCACCATATTTCACTGTAGGTACTGTTCTTTTCTTTGTAGGCCTCATTCCGTTTTCGGTAAACAGTAGAGTTATATGCTTTACCAAAAAGCTCTATCTTGGTCTCATCTGTCCACAAGACGTTTTTCTAGAAGGATTTTGGCTTACTCAAGTACATTTTGGCCAAATAGTCTTGCTTTTATATGTCTGTGTCTCAGTGTGTCAGCAGTGGGATCCTCCTGAGTATCCTGCCATAGCATTTAATTTAAATGTCGACAGATAGTTTGCGCTGACACAGCCTGCAGGACAGCTTGAATATCTTTGGAACTTGTTTGGGGCAAATCTAGATCTCTGGAGATGGACTTGTAACCTTGAGATTATGTATACATGATTTTGGTTCTCAAGTCTTCAGACTCTTCTCCTTTCTGTTGTCCATGCTTAGTGTGGCAGACACACAATGCAAAGACTAAGTGAACTTCTCTCCTTTTTATCTGCTTTCAGGTATGATTTTTATATTGCCCACACATGTTACTTGCCCCAAGTGAGTTGAACCCCTTAAGGACCAGGCCACTTTACACCTTAAGACCAGAGCGTTTTTTGAACATCTGACCACTGTCACTTTAAACATTAATAACTCTGGAATGCTTTTAGTTGTCATTCTGATTCAGAGATGTTTTTTCGTGACATATTCTACTTTAACATGGTGGTAAATTTTTGTGGTAACTTGAATCCTTTCTTGGTGAAAAATCCCAAAATTTGATGAAAAATTAGAAAATTTAGCATTTTTCTAATTTTGAAACTCTCTGCTTATAAGCAAAATGGATATTCCAAATAAATTTTTTTATTCACATATACAATATGTCTACTTTATGTTTGCATCATAAAATTGACAAGTTGTTACTTTTGGAAGACCCCAGAGGGCTTCAAATTTCAGTAGCAATTTTCCAATTTTTCACAATATTTTCAAGCTCACTATTTTTCAGGGAACAGTTCAGGTTTGAAGGGTCTTCATATTAGAAATACCCCATAAAAGACCCCATTATAAAAACTGCACCCCCCCCCAAAGTATTCAAAATCGCATTCAGTCAGCGTTTTAACCCTTTAGGTGTTTCACAGGAATAGCAGCAAAGTGAAGGAGAAAATTCACAATCTTCATTTTTTACACTTGCATGTTCTTGTAGACCCAATTTTTTACATGGGGTAAAAGGAGAAAATGTATACTTGTATTTGTAGCCCAATTTATCTTGAGTAAGCACATACCTCATATGTCTATGTAAAGTGTTCGGCGGGCTCAGAAGCGAAGGAGCGACAAGTGGATGTACGTTTTTCTGAAATGGTTTTTGGGGGTCATGTTGCATTTAGGAAAGCTCTATGGTGCCAGAACAGCAAAAAAAAAAACACATGGCATACCATTTTGGAAACTAGACCCCTTGAGGAATGTAGCAAGGAATATAGTGAGCCTTAATACCCCACAGAGGTTTCACAACTTTTGCATATGTAAAAAAAATTGTTTTGTCACGAAAATGTGTTTCCTTCCAAATTTCTCATTTTTGCAAGGGTTAATAGCAGAAAATACCCCCCAAAATGTGTAACCCCATCTCTTCTGAGCATGGAGGTACCCCGTAAGTGGACCTAAAGTGCACTGCGGGCGAACTACAATGCTCAGAAGAGAAGGAGTCATATTTGGCTTTTTCAGAGCAAATTTTGCTCGGGGGCATGTCGCATTTAGGAAGCCCCTATGGTGCCAGGACAGCAAAAAAAAAAAAACACATGGCATACAATTTTGGAAACTAGACCCCTTGAGGAATGTAACAAGGAATAAAGTGAGCCTTCATACCCCACAGGGGTTTCACGACTTTTGCATATGTAAAAAAAAAAAAAAAAAAAGGGTGTTTCCCCAAAAATTTTACACTTTTACAAGGGTTAATAGCAGAAAAGACACCCCACAATTTGTAAATACATTTCTTTGGAGAAAGGACATACCTGATTTTGGGATGATTTTGGCTCCACTGGTGCACACCAAGTCTTGGTATAGGCATTAGGTCAGTCAGGGGCCTTGAGCTTTTCATAGCAGAGGTATACAGGTGGGGTACAGAGGCCCGTAATATGGGGTATAGTGGGCCAGAAAATTATAAATTATAATAAAGGATATATTCCCAGAATGATGACACAGAGCATAGCCAAAACTTATAAAATATGCCCACCCCAAACCCTATGCTCTGAGTCATCATTCTGGGAATGTGATGTGTGTGGCCTCAAATGCGCACCCTCTATGGTGGAGTGAGAGCGCTGCGCATTTGAAGCAACATAAAAGTCCCAGATGATGGTGACTCAGTGACCTATGGTCTTATCAGGTATGTATTTTTATTTTTCATTTTTTTTGGGTCAATTTAGTGGTTTTAGGAGGTCAACAATTTGGAATGTACTCTGGACTTGGTACATTGGTCAAATTATGGAAAATTAAACTGAAAAGGGAAAATTTAGGGCTCCATGGAAGTGTGATACTCCCTGAAGCAGCCTATGCAGAGACCCGGATTATCGCACTGATACGTGGTGTCCTTCCGTAACCCCCTCTTGCTACACACTCTGCATCTTTTCTGGGTTCGTCCCTTCTTTCCACTGTGGGGGATCGCACCTGGAAAGTGTTGGCCTGGGACGATCCTGGCGCCTATAACTCCAGACCCTTGGGAAGTCCGGCCTGATCTTTCCCGGTCGCCAAAGATCAGGAACCTTAGGACTTCTTCTTGGTACTGGAGGAATGTCCCTGTGTTGCCAACATACTGGGATAGTACAAAAGCATTGTACATGGCAACCTGTACCAAGTAGACCACAACTTTTTAGTACCATGCCCGTGTTTTCCGCATGGCGTTATATGGCTTAAGGACTTGATCTGAGAGATCAACTCCCCCCATATACCGATTGTAGTCCATAATACAATCGGATTTGAGGACCGGTACCTCGCACAGGAACGGGTGCTGCTGTTCCCATGAATAGTGGTGAGCATAAGGACATCCCTATTATCCTTATACTTCACCAACAACAGGTTATCATGGGTGAGGGCACGGGACTCACCCTTGGGGATAGGCGTCTGGACCAAATTTAGAGGGAGTCCTCTCTGGTTCTTCCGCACGGTCCCACAAGCGGACGTGGATCTGGCGGAAAGGGATTTGAACAGAGGGATACTGGTATAAAAGTTATCCACGTATACGTGGAAACCCTTATCCAGCAATGGGTGCACAAGGTCCCAAACGAGTTTCCCGCTAACACCCAGAGTGGAGGGACATTCTGGGGGTTCAATTCGGGAATCTCGTCCCTCATATACTCTAAACTTGCAAGTGTACCCGGAGGTACTCTCGCAGAGTTTGTAGAGTTTCAAGTCATACCGCGCCCGCTTCGAGGGAATATACTGGCGGAAGATGAGTCTCCCCTTTAAAACTGATGAGAGGCTCATCTACAGAGAGGTCCCTGAGCGGTACGGAGGCCTCCAAAAATTTGGCCCCAAAGTGATTGATGACCGGCCTCACTTTGTAAAGCTGGTTATGGGCGGGATCACCTCGGGGGGCGGACATGCCGCATTATCTGCATAATGCAGGCATTTCCGAATGGCCTCGAACCACCTCCGTGTCATCGCCATACTGTAAAGCGGGGTCTGATAGAGGACGTCCCCGCTCCAGTAATGACGAGCACTTGTTTTTTTTACCAGGCCCATATGCAGCGAGAGGTCCCAAAATGTCCTCATTTCCGCTGCATCAATGGCGTACCATTCATTGGGCCTGGCCAAAAGCGAATCGGGGTGCTGGGCAATGAACTGCTAGCCATACAAGTTCTTTTGCTCCACCATGTGATTGACCAGGCTGTCACTGAAAAAAAACTTTAAAAAGTCCAGATCAGTGAAGCCAGCATGGTCAATCCGGATTCCTGAGTCGCCAACAAACTCAGGAATCTGTGGCTGATAACCCTCTGGGGGGCTCCGTTGAACTTGTCTGGGGGGCCGGACTCCTATTACGAGCGGCATTGCCACTCGTACTAGTGTCGGCCACTGGGTCACTCTCATGGGGGGTGCGTGGCCTCGTACAGGGGACTCATCATCACTACTAGATGATGACGACTAGGAAGAACACAAAAATGTAGGATCTTCCTCGTCCTCACTGGCAGATTCGTAGTCGGAGGCTAAAAAAGCTTAAGCCTCCGTTGCCGAAAATGCCCGGCTAGCCACCGCCTTTTTTTCTACGGGTGCGAGGGGGGGGGGGGGGGGCGGTGAAGTATGAAGTATGTAGTGTGTGGTGCTTGGTGCTTGTAAAAAGTATAATAACAGTAATAGGGAAAAAAAAAAAAAAGCTGCGGGCCCCCCCCCCCCCCCCCCAAAAAAAAGGGGTGGCGCACGCAGCTCCCTGAACCCCTAATAGGACCCTTGGGGACCTATTAGGTGGTCGGGGGGACGGACTTTTTTTTACTTTTACTTTATTAACTCCTACCTGTCCCTGCAATCCGCTGTCCCTATTCTAAGGCTGGTGAGGGGGCTCCGGAGCTCCGAGGGGGGATCCACAATCTTCTCCTCACTGCTGCACCCGCTGACTGAACACAGAGAGCGGGTGCAGCAGCGGGAAGGAACCGTTAAACCCTCCCCTGCCGCGAGGTATTGTCACCTCTCCCCAGCAACGGCAGGTGATTGGCGGTGTATCGTACACCACCGATCACAATCTAGTTCCGGGTCATTGGGTCACCACTGACCGGAATCACCGCAGATCGCCTGCGCGATTTTTGCGGACGATCTGCGGGACATGTGGGGGGTCCCGGGACCCCCCCTCTGCGTTTGCCTCGGACGCCTGCTGAATGATTTTAGCAGGCGTCCAGTTTCGCAACCCGCCCGGCGTGTGGCGGGATGCGAAATTCGCCAGGACGTAGGAGTACGTGCATGGTCCTTAAGACCCAGGGCGCAGGGGCGTACTCATACGTGCCTGGTCCTTAAGGGGTTAAAGGAGCATCACATACTTAAAACAATTGTATTTTTCCACAATTTTCAAAGGAGCCAATAATTTTGTCCAGTCCATTTTTGGAGTTTGGTGTGACATTATGTCCAATTTGCTTTTTTTTCCCCCTCCCTTTTTTTGTTTAGTTCCAATACATACAAAGCGAATAAACATGTGTATAGCAAAACATGTGTTACTGCCATCCTTTTCTGTGAGAAATACTTCATTTTCTAGAAAAATGTCAGGGGTGCCAACATTTACGACCATGACGGTATGCCTCTGTAATGCTTTTGCAGTAGCGTATGTTGGAGCCTCTTTGGATATAGTGCACAACATTAAAATCATGAATAAACTTGTTACTTAGGCTTTAATTTCTATTTGTACAAGAAGTATTAAGAGGTTGCTGAACCAGAAATGTATGACTAGAAATATTTGACAATGCAACATAAGTGTTCACTAGAAATGTATTCAGAAGAAATACAATGTAATGCATAATCCAAAACACACACGTAACTATGTATAAAACTAGCTTACAGAAAATATTGGTCGATCTGATTTGCAGTACACCCATAGCTGCTAGGCAGAGCTCCCCCTGCAAATACTTGTATTGGCTTGTCTTACAGACACAGGACAAAGCGGAGCTGATTTTTAGAGTAGGATACAGTCTCAGAGTGGGTGCGAGGAAAGAAGCTTGATAACAGAAGAAACAAGTAGAGATGAGCGAACTTACAGTAAATTCGATTCGTTACAAACTTCTCGGTTCGGCAGTTGATGACTTATCATGCGTAAATAAGTTCAGCTTTCCGGTGCTCCGGTGGGCTGGAAAAGGTGGATACAGTCCTAGGTGGCTCTTTCCTTGGACTGTATCCACCTTTTCCAGCCCACCGGAGCACCTGAAGGCTGAACTAATTTATGCAGGAAAATTAATCAACTGCCGACCCGAGAAGTTCGTGATGAATCGAATTTACTGTAAGTTCGCTCATCTCTAGAAACAAGCGCTGTTCTCTAATAAGATAAATCACAAAGTTTCTTATACATGTTTGTACTATTGATCTATGCAAAGTTTGTTAAAATGACAGTGCCTATTTAAACAGAAAAAAAACTATACAGGCTATACAATGTTTTTTTCTGTTTTTGCATAAAGTATGTTTTTGTTAAAATTGTGGTCATACAAAACATTTTCTAGAAATTCATATAAAATAGGACAGAAAAAAAATATATACACTGGAGATCAAAATTAGGGAACAATTTATGAACACTTGATTTTTTCATAATGTTATCTACATTGATCATTATTTAACCCCTTAAGGACCAAGGACGTACCGGTACATCCATGGTCCTGCTCTCCTGATGTAACGCGGGGTTACACAGTAACCCTGCGTCATATCACAGCGTGCCCGGCCTCATAGTGAAGCCGGGACCCGCCTCTAAGAGCGCGCAGCGCCGCGCACTATTAACCCTTTAGCCGCGCGCTCAGAGCTGAGCCGCGCGGCTGAAAGTGAAAGTTGCCGGCTAGCTCAGTCGGGCTGTTCGGGATAGCCTCGGCTAATCGCGGCATCCCGAACAGCTGACAGCTGCCTCCTTGCTGTCCGATCGCCGAATGACTGCTCAGTGCCTGAGATCCAGGCATGAGCAGTCATGCGGCAGAATCGTTGATCACTGGTTTCTTATGAGAAACCAGTGATCAATGATGAAGATCAGTGTGTGCAGTGTTATAGGTCCCTATGGGACCTATAACACTGCAAAAAAAGTGAATAAAGATCATTTAACTCCTCCCCTATTAAAAGTTTAAATCACCCCCCTTTTCCAATAAAAAAAAAAGTGTAAATAAAAATAAAAAAACATATATGGTATCACCGAATGCGGAAATGTCCGAATTATAAAAATATATCATTAATTAAACTGCTCGGTCAATGGCGTGCGCGCAAAAAAATTCCAAAGTCCAAAATAGTGCATTTTTGGTCACTTTTTAGATCATTTAAAAATGAATAAAAAGTCCGATCAATAAGTCCTATCAATGCAAAAATGGTACCGTTGAAAACTTCAGATCACGGCGCAAAAAATGAGCCCTCATACCGCCCCATACACGGAAAAATAAAAAAGTTATAGGGGTCAGAAGATGACAATTTTAAACGTATTAATTTTCCTGCATGTAGTTATGATTTTTTTCAGAAGTACGATAAAATCAAACCTATATAAGTAGGGTATCATTTTAATCGTATGGACCTACAGTATAAAGATAAGGTGTCATTTTTACCGAAAAAATTGTCGCACAATGATTTTTTTTTCCGTTTCACCGTAGATTTTTGGGCAAAATGACGGATGTCATTACAAAGTAGAATTGGTGGCGCAAAAAATAAGCCATCATATGGATTTTTAGGTGCAAAATTGAAAGAGTTATGAGTTTTTTTAAAGGCAAGGAGCAAAAAAACGAAAATGCAAAAACTGAAAAAACCCCGTTCCTTAAGGGGTTAAAGGATTTTTGTAAAGGGTGCACTTTGCCATTAGAACAGTGATTTACAAAATAAATCAATATAAAACCTCTTTTTCCAAAAAATTGATGATCATAATTAGAGAACAGCAATGACTGTAGCACAGAAAAAGATTCTAAGTAAATTTTCTGAAGGTTCCAACAGTCACAAATCAGTAGGAAGTGTGCAGGCCTTTGCTTTGAATGACTTCAACACATCTCTCTCTCCTACAGGACATCACTAGTCTCTCACACTGCTCTGGTGGGCTTTTGCTCCACTTTTCCAGTCTTTTCCACAGTTCTGTGACTGTTGTGATTTTCTTGGCCATAATTCTGTCACCAAGGATTTTCCAGAGGTTTTCTGTTGGATTTAGATCAGGACTCTGGGACGGCCATTTCATTGTTTCAATGAACTGTTTTACCTGTTTTGCTGTGTGACGGGGGCATTTATCCTGCATGAAAATTGCTGGCTGATTGAGTGATGAACGCAAGAAAGGAACCATGTATTGTTGAAAAAGGTTGCATTCACTCTGCCATGTAGCTGTATGAGAGTTCCAACTCCTGCTGCAGAAGACATTCCCCACTTCCTCCTTCACCTTTCACTGACACTTTGGGTTCAGTCTTTCCCCAGTTTGTCGACAAACATAAGGTTTCCCATCAGACCCAAATAAATTTAATCTTGCTTACGTCCCAAGTGCAGTGCTCCGGCTCTCCCACAGAGATGCATGGAGGGGGCATGTCAGCCACAGTTTCATGTGGCGGTTGACAAGCCCCAACCAGGAGGAAACCCAGGACGCCGGGTTGGAAACTGCGGGGAGAATCCCAGTGGTCAGAGCCCTGCAATCTGACACTTATCCCGTATCCTTAGGTAAAGGGAGACATTTTTCTATCCCGGAGTACCCCTTTAACGTATATCATCCATGTGCTATAGAAATGTTCTGTTCGGCAGATAACCTGTGGTGCAGGTTTTTATATCCATAGTAATGTAATCTGTGCATTATTATAGGTTACCCATAAGTAAGTGCAAAGTCTGTATGTCAGTCCAATATCAAGGAATTAAATGTAAATATAAATGCTTATAAACCGAACGATGGAAGTATATAATGTTAACATTTATTTTGGTCTACCCATAACCTTTTGTTAAAGGGTATTCCTACTTAATGGATAGGGGATAAGATGTATAAAGCTGGAATACCCCTTTAAGCAATATTAGTCTAAAATCTGTCAAATTCCCTTTCTCTCGAGGATGGGAGCAACCCCTTTATTTAAAGTGAAGGGTTATTATTAATATACAGTGGTCCCTCAACATACGATGGTAATCCATTCCAAATGAACCATCGTTAGTTGAAACCGTCGTACGTTGAGGGATCCGTGCAATTTAAGGAATAGGAAGTTGTACTCACCTGTCCCCGCCGCTCTGGACCCGATACCGCTAGTCACCGCTGCCCTGGATGTGGCCCTCCATCGCTGTCGCCGCGTCCCCGTGGAAGCCCCGCCGCTCCAGAACATCTCTGCTGCCCGGGATTGTCGCTCTCACGTCGCCGCCATCACGTCACTATGCACGCCGCTCCTATTAAATGACGGGACAGCATGGGCGGTGACGTGATCACGACGATGGAGAGCGCCGGCGATGGAGGGGATCCCAAAGAGGACGCTCCGGAGCCCCGAGGACAGGTAGGAGACCATCACCGGAGCACACAGGCACCGTAAACGGCTATTCAGCGGCAACTGAAGCAGTCAGCGCTGCTGGATAGCCGTTTATGCGATGACCCCGACATACAAAAGCATCGTATGTTGATGCTGCCATGTTGAAATTATCGTATGTCGGGGCCATCATAGGTCGGGGGGGTCACTGTATTGCAATCTGGGCACCTACTTTAAAAATTGACCTCTGGGATTTTCTGTGCAGATACGGTTTGCCTCTGGTCGCTGCCGCATGGGATTACACAGCAGCCGTTCAGATGTATCCATTACAATTTGCAAGACTAAGAGTTACACACTGATTATGATCTCTGCACCTGCTGAAAAATTGCATAGCGGTCTCATGTCAGGAATCCTCTCGTCAAGACGCTTGTATGCCGTAATACAACATAAATTGAGTCCAAGATCAAGTGCTTGTTTTCTGTGTGCTACAAAAAAAAATTGATCACAAAATGTCACCTAAACCTGCACTGATTTATGGCATGGTGTGTGTTTTGCAGCCTTATAGTACAGTCACACATACAGTATCTGTTGCGTATTTCATGCTGTTAAATCAATGCAAATTGTTGAACACAGCATCAAATCCTCAGCAGATATGATATCTGTGAATGTACCCTGACATTGAGGTTTGCTCTTTCTCAATACATGACACATCATTTCAGGTTGTGCATCAATCACTGACATCAGAATATCTAAGCTTTGTGCTCCCTCTATTTTTATTCATGAATGTAGGCCAAAAAGTATCTGAGCCGTGGGAGGAAATGATTCAGACCAAGCTGTTTGGTGTAATATTTTATCATGGTAAGGAGGAGATAAAATTAGAAATAATTTCTAACAGAGTGGTACCAATTTCTATGTTTCACACCAGTTTTAAGGCCTATAATTCTCAGGTCACCTTTTGATCCCTTTTTAAAGGGGTACTCCAAAGGATAGGGAATAAGATGCTTGATCGAGGGAGTCCTGCCGCTGGGGACCCCCGTGATCTTGCACGCGGCACCCCGTTTTTAACCCCTTAAGGACTCAGCCCATTTTGGCCTTAAGGACTCAGACAATTTAATTTTTAAGTTTTCATTTTTTTCCTCCTCGCCTTCTAAAAATCATAACTCTTTTATATTTTCATCCACAGACTAGTATGAGGGCTTGTTTTTTGCGCGACCAGTTGTCCTTTGTAATGACATCACTCATTATATCATAAAGTGTATTGCGCAACCAAAAAACACTATTTTTGTGGGGAAATTAAAACGAAAAACGCAATTTTGCTAATTTTGGAAGGTTTTGTTTTCACCCCGTACAATTTATGGTAAAAATTACGTGTTCTTTATTCTGAGGGTCAATACGATTAAAATGATACCCATTATTACATACTTTTATATTATTGTTGCGCTTAAAAAAAAATCACAAACTTTTTAACCAAATTAGTACGTTTATAATCCCTTTATTTTGATGACCTCTAACTTTTTTATTTTTCTGTATAAGCGGCGGTATGGGGGCTCATTTTTTGCGCCATGATCTGTACTTTTTTTTGATACCACATTTGCGTATAAAAAACGTTTAATACATTTTTTATAATTTTTTTTTTTAATAAAATGTATTAAAAAAGTAGGAATTTTGGCCTTTTTTTTTTTTTTCGTTCACGCCGTTCACCGTACGGGATCATTAACATTTTATTTTAATAGTTTGGACATTTACGCACGCGGCGATACCAAATATGTCTATAAAAAAATCTTTTTACGCTTTTTGGGGGTAAAATAGGAAAAAACTGACGTTTTACTTTTTTATTGGGGGAGGGGATTTTTCACTTTTTTTTTTTACTTTTTACATTTTTTTACATTTTTTTTTTTACACTTGAATAGTCCCCATAGGGGACTATTCATAGCAATACCATGATTGCTAATACTGATCTGTTCTATGTATAGTACATAGAACAGATCAGTGTTTTCGGTGATCTTCTGCTCTGGTCTGCTCGATCACAGACCAGAGCAGGAGACGCCGGGAGCCGGACGGAGGAAGAAGAGGGGACCTCCGTGCGGCGTTATGAATGATCGGATCCCCGCAGCAGCAGCGCGGGCGATCCGATCATTCATTCTAATCGCGCACTGCCGCAGATTCCGGGATCTGTATTGATTCCGGCACCTGAGGGGTTAATGGCGGACGCCCGCGAGATCGCGGGCGTCGGCCATTGCTGGCGGGACCCTGGCTGCGATCAGCAGCAGGGATCAGCCGCGCATGACACGGGCATCGCTCCGATGCCCGCGGTTATGCACAGGACGTAAATGTACGTCCTGGTGCGTTAAGTACCACCTCACCAGGACGTACATTTACTGCGTCCTTAAGGGGTTAATCAGTCCCGGAGCGTGTTCGCTCCGGGACTGATTACCGGCGACTACAGGGCGGGTGACGTGTGACGTCCCGCCCCCGTGTGATGTCACGCTCCGCCCCTCAATGCAAGCCTACAGGAGGGGGCATGATAGCTGTCAAACCTACAGTTTGTTACTTAACTTAGTGTTTCGCAACCAGTGAGCCTCCAGCATGCCTCCAAACTACAACTCCTAGCATGTATGGTTTATCAGTGCATGCTGGGAGTTGTAGTTTGCAACAGCTGGAGAGACACTGGTTGTGAAACACTGATTTAGGTAACAAACGCAGTTTTGCAATCAGTGTGCCTTCAGCTGTTGCAAAAAGCTACAACTCTCAGCATGCAGTGATAGCTGAAGACCATACTGGGACTTTTGGTAGTATGCCTCAGTCTGTTGAATAACTAGAACTCCCAGCATGCCCTTTGGGTGCCCGTGCATGCTAAGGGTTGTAGTTATGCAACAGCTGGAGGCACACTGGTTGCAAAACAGTTGTTTTTTTTTTACTTAGTGTTTCGCTACCAGTGTGCCTTCAGCTGTTGTAAAACTACAACTCTCAGCGTGCACTTACAGCCGAAGTGCATGCTGGGACTTGCAGTTATGCAACAGCTGGAGGAACACTACGGCAACTCCTAGCATGCCCTTTGGCTGTCCGTGCATGCTGGGGGTTGTAGTTATGCAACAACTGGAGGCACAGTGCCTCCAGCTGTTGCATAACTACAACCCACAGCATGAACAAACTACCAAAGGGCATGCTGGGAGTTGTAGTTTTGCCTTCTGCTGTTGCATAACAACAACTCCCAGCATGCCATTGTGTGCATGCTGTGAGTTGTTGCTTAGCAACAGCAGGAGGCTATCCTTACCTCCTGCTGCTGCGCAATGAAGATCCGCCTGCCTCCGCCGGTGGGGCCCCGATCCCGCCACCGATGCCTGGGATTTGGGGCCCAGCGTTAGGTGCGGAGCGGGTGCCGTTAAGGACACCCCCACAGCAGACGCGGCCGATGAATCGCCACCTCACTCCTGCTGCTAAAGTATGATAGTTGCTATCTCGGATGGCACCTATCATCCTTTTTTTCCCCAGGTCACCAGGACCCAATTAACCCAGAATTGCCGCAAATAGCTGATCTGAATTGATCGGCGATTTGCGGTGATTGCCAACATGGGGGGTCTCAGGACCCCCCAGGCGTTGTCACAGGAGGCATCCCAGTCCGGTCTCCGCCCCGGTGAGCGTCGGGGACCGGAAATACTCTGGGCGTACAGGTACGCCCTGAGTCCTTAAGGATCGGGGATGCAGGGCGTATGCATACACCCTGCGTCCCCAAGAGGTTAAAGGGGTACTCCCCTTGAAAACAGATTGTGAAACAAATTTGTAGATTACTTCTGTTTAAAAATCTTAACCTTTCCTGTACTTATCAGAAAAGTTCTTTTCTTTTAGAATTTCCTTTCTGTCTGACCACAGTGCTCTCTGCTGACACCTCTGTCCATTTAAGGAACTGTCCAGAGTAGGAGTATATCCCCATAGCAAACCTCTCCTGTTCTGGACAGTTCCTGACATGGGCAGAGGTGTCGGCAGAGAGCACTGTGGTCAGACAGAAAAGAAATTTAAAAAGAAAGAAACTTCCTCTGGAACATACAGCAGCTGATAAGTAACAACTTTCTGGCACTGGTGGATTTAAAAAAAAAAAAAAGTTTTCCAGTATTTTACATTTTTTGCTCGTACGACAGTCATGCCACACCAAATTAATAATTAATTCACATCTACAATATGTCTACTTTATGTTCCGATCATTTGATAAACATTCTTTTACTTTTTTAGAATGTTAGAAGGTTTATAAGTTTAGTAGTTAGAAATGTTCTTGAAAATCTAAAAAATAACTAAATCTGATTTTTCAGGGACCAGTTCAGTTCTGAAGGGGAATTGAGGGGCCTGTATGTAACCCCTATATATCACCCGATTTTATAAACTGCACCTCTTAAAGAAGTCAGAATGTTCTTAAAGTGTTTCACCAAAATTAAAACAACGCGGAGGTGTAATTTTAACCCCTTAAGGACTATAGGAGGAAAATGCCCCCCAAAATTTGTAACCCCATCTATTCGAAGTATGGAACTACCCAATGTGTGGACGTCAAGTGCACTGCAGGCGAACTACAATGCTCAGAAGAGGAGGAGTCACATTTGTCTTTTGGAAAGCAAATTTTGCTGAAATGGTTTTTAGGGGGGATGTCACATTTAGGAAGCCCCAATGGTGCCAGAACAGCAAAAAAAATAAAAAACACAAGGCATACTATTTTGGAAACTACACCCCTCAAGGAATGTAACAAGGGGTATAGTGAGCCTTAACACCCCACAGGTGCTTGACAAATTTCCGCTAAAGTTAGACGTGAAAAAAAAAAAAAAAAAAAATTCACAAAAATTCTGGGGTTACCCCAAATTTTTCATTTTCGCAAGGGGTAATTGGAGAAAAAGCCTCCCAAGATTTGTTACCCCATTTCTTCTGAGTATGAAAATACCCCATATGTGGATGTAAAGTGCTCTGCGTGCGAACTACAATGCTCAGAAGAGAAGGAGCGCCATTGAGATTTTGCTGAGAGAATTTAGTTGGAATAGAAGTGGGAAGCCATGTGCGTTTACAAATCTCCCCCCCCCCCCCCCCTCCATGGTGCCAGAACAGTGGACCCCTCCTCCACATGTGACCCCTTTTTGGAAACTACACCCCTCAGAGTTTAATAAGGGGTGCAGTGAGTATTTATACCCCACTGGCATTTGACAGATCTTTGGAACAGTGGGCTGTTGAAATGAAAAATTAAATTTTTCATTTTCACAGACCACTGTTCCAAAAATCTGTCAGACACTTGTGGTGCGTAAATGCTCACTGTACCCCTTGTTACATTCCGTGAGGGGTGTAGTTTCCAAAATGGGGTCACATGTGGGGGTGGTCTATTGTTCTGGCACTATGGGGGCTTTGTAAACACATAAGGGCTTTAATTTCGGACGCATTCTCTTGCCAAAAGCCCAATGGCGCTCCTTCTCTTCTGAGCATTGTAGTGCACCCGCAGAGCACTTTACACCCACATATGGGGTATGTTCTCACTCAGAAGAAATGGGGCTACAAATGTACATGGCACACTCTCTCTCCTGAGCCATGTCGTGCGCCCTCAGAGCACTTTACGCCCACATATGGGGTAGTTCTGTACTCAGGAAAAATTGCGTTACAAATTTTGAGGGTCTTTTTTTCCTTTTACCGCTTGTGAAAGTTAAAAGTATGGGGCAACATCAGCGTGTTAGTGTAAAAATTATATTTTTTTACACTAACATGCTGGTGTAGACCCCAACTTTACCTTTTCATAAGGGGTAAAAGGAGAAAAGGAGAGAGAGGCCCCCAAAATTTGTAACACAATTTCTCCCGAGTACGGAGATACCCCATATGTGCCCCTAAACGGTTTCCTTGAAATTCGACAGTGCTCTGAAGTGAGAGAGCGCCATGTGCATTTAAGGCTTAAATTGGGGATTTGAATTGACCGCAAAAATACCCTATGGCAGTTTTTCCCAAACAGGGTGTCTCCAGCTGTTGCAAAACTCCCAGCATGCCTGGACAGTCAGTGGCTGTCCGGCAATACTGAGGGTTGTTATTTTTCAACAGCTGGAGGCTCCATTTTGGAAACAGTGCCGTACAAGAGGTTTTTATTTTTTTTTCATTGGGGGGGGGGGGGGGGGGACTGTGTAGGGGTATGTGTATATGTAGTGTTTTACTTTTTATTTGTAGGTGTAGTGTAGTGTTTTTTAGGTACATTCACACGGACAGGCTTACAATGAGTTTCTCGCTGGGAGTTTGTGCTGCGGCGGAAAATTTGCCGCATCTCAAACTTGCAGCAGATAACTTGCTGTAAACCCGCTCGTGTGAATGTACCCTGTACATTCAAATGGGGGGGGGGCAAACCTCCAACTGTTACAAAACTACAACTCTCAGCATGCACTGACAGACCATACATGCTGGGAGTTGTAGTTATGCAACAGCTGGAGGAAAATTGGTAGTGAAACAGTTTGCAACAGCTGGTGACACATTGGTTGTGAAACAGAGTTTGTTACCTAACTCAGTGTTTTGCAACCAGTGTGCCTCCAGCTGTTGCAAAACTAGAACTCCCAGCATGTACAGTCTTTCAGTGCATTCTGGGAGTTGTAGTTTTGCAACAGCTGGAGACACACTGATTGCAAAACACTGAGTTAGGTAACAAACTCTGTTTCACAACCAATGTGTCACCAGCTGTTGCAAAACTGCAACAATCAGCATGCATTGACAGTCAAAGGGCATGCTGAGAGTTGTAGGTTTGCAACAGCTGGAGGCACACTGCTACAACTTACAGCATACCTTTGGTAGTCTGTGCATGCTGGGAGTTGTAGTTATGCAACAGCTGAATGCACTCTTTTTCATAGAAAAAATGTGCCTCCAATTGTTGCATAACTACAACCCCCAGCATGCACAGACTACCAAAGGGCATGCTGGGAGTTGTAGTTGGAACTCCTGCTGTTTAAAAACTAAAACTCCCAGCATGCCCTTTGGCTGTGCATGCTGAGAGTTGTTGCTAAGCAACAGCATGAGGTGAATAGGCCTCACCTCCTGCTGTTTCCTGCCGCCTGCACCGCCGGGACCATCGCCATTGCTTTCACCGCTCCTGCTGCCGGGACCGCCGCCACCGATCCTGAGGGGAACCCCACCGGACCAGGGGAAGGCAGGAGACCCCTGCCGGCGCCGATCGCCGCCATCTTCATTGTCCCGATCACCACCCAGCAGGTGGTAGGTCGTTCCGACTGATCAGTCACGTGATCATAAAGCTGCACCTGTTCCACCTCACTCCTGCTGGGTAAGGGTGAATGGGGCTGTCTCGGACAGCCCCATTCACCCTTTTTTTTTCGGGTTCACCAGAGACCCGATTGACCCGGAAGAGCCGCAAATCGCAGGTGTGAATTCTGGGGTACATGTGGCACTCTGTTTTTTATTAAATTTTTCATGAGGTGATATAAATAAAAAATAAAAATAATTATTCTGCGGTTTGTTTTTAAATTTATTTAGGTCGTTCGTCATGTGGTATTAATGACATGTTCACTTTACTCTGTAAGTTGATACGATTATGGCGATACCAAATGTATATACTTTTCAAAATATTTTTGTACATTTATAGCATAAAAACTTTTTGTGAAAAAAAAAAAAATCATGTTTGTATGTCGCCGTATTCTGTGGTGAGCCATTACTGTTTAAAAAAAAGAGTCCCCAGAAAATTGAGTCAGTGAAAAAATTTTTTATTTTTTTTTACACTTACTTTTTTTTAATTTTTTTTTTATTATGCCTATGTCTATCTGTTTTACACTGAGACATAGGATAGCAGATCAACCTTTCACTTTGCAGAGCACCGATCGGACACAGAGGGAGCTCCCTCCCTCTATAACCCTCATAGATGCTGTGGTCACAGTGACCGCAGCGTCTATAGGGTTTATCCTGAGTGCTGCGGGCGGCCTCCTCCAACGGGGCCCCCCTCTCCTGTGATTGCTTCACTCAGTGAAGCGACAGAGGAGAGGGGGAAGCAGGAGACCCTTGCACTATCACTGTTATTGGTCTATCTGTTCTGACGGACCAATAGCAGTGATGAGTTTCAGGGAGGTGCGGCTGTGCTGTGACAGTTTAACCCCTTAACAACCAAGGACGTATATTTACGTCCTTGGCCGGCTCCCGCGATATAACGCAGGGTCACGCGGTGACCCCGCATCATATCGGGTCGGTCCCCATGCCGGGACCTGGGGCTAATAGCGCGCGGCAGCGATCGCGGTGCCGCGCGCTATCAACCCTTTAGACGCGGCGTTCAAAGTTGAACGCCGTGTCTAAAATGAAAGTGAAAGCTGCCCGGCTGCTCAGCGGGGCTGATCGGGACTACCGCAGTGAAAATGCGGTGTCCCGATCAGCTGGGACAAGAGCGGAGGTCCTCTTACCTGCCTCCGGCATGTCCCCTCGACGATTGATTGCTCCAAGCCTGAGATGCAGGCTTGAGCAATCGACCGCCGATAACGCTGATCATTGCAAAGCTATGGCTTTGCAGTCAACAGTGCTATAGGTCCCTATGGGAGCTAGAACACTGCAAAAAAAGTGTAAAAAAAAAAAAAAAAAAAGTTAATAAATGTGATTTAACCATTTCCTTAATAAAAGTTCAAATCACCCCCCTTTTCCCCATAAAAAAACACACCATGTAAATAAAAATATAAACATATGTGGTATCGCCGCATGGGTAAATGTCCAAACTATAAAAATAGATCATTAATTAAACCGCACGGTCAAGGGCGTATGCGCAAAAAAAATTTCAAAGTCCAAAATAACATTTTTGGTTGCTTTTTATATCATGAAAAAAATGTATAAAAAGCGATCAAAAAGTCCGATCAATACAAAAATGGTACCGCTAAAAACTATCATGGCACAAAAAATGAGCCCTCATACCGCCCCATATGCGGAAAAATAAAAATGTTATAGGGGTCGGAATATGACAATTTTAAATGTATACATTTTTCTGCATGTAGTTATGATTTTTTTACAGAAGTACAACAAAATCAAACCTATATAAGTAGGGTATCATTTTAATCGTATGGACCTACAGAATAAAGATAAGGTGTCATTTTTACCGAAAAATTTACTGCGTAGAAACGGTAGCCCCCAAAAGTTACAAAATGGCGTTTTTTCTTCAATTTCGTCGCACAATGATTTTTTTTCCTATTTCGCCATAGATTTTTGGGTAAAATGACTGATGTCACTGCAAAGTAGAATTGGTGGCGCAAAAAATAAGCCATCATATGGATTTTTAGGTGGAAAATTGAAAGGGTTATGATTTTTAAAATGTGAAGAGGAAAAAACGAAAGTGGAAAAACCTGTGGTCCTTAAGGGGTTAAAGTTATCAGGTACATGTATGTGGTGTTGAAGGAAGTCAGCCTTCATCACCACATAAATGTACCTGATTTTGCAGCAAGAGGTTAAAGACATAAGAACGGCTAAAGCAAACTCTCCTGGACATGGCGTGGACATCCTTGAGACTGACATACGTTTTTAAGAAACATCTAACGACAGGATTTAGCCTATGTACCACACACGGAGTATGTATCATGCCACCTAAACACAGCACATTATTGGCAATCACATGCCCAATTTGATTACGAGATGACAGCCAGTGTGACATGTTCTGCTGCAAAGAGGGCAGCAATTCCTCCATTGTATGGCTTTTCTTGCCCCTGCTTATCAGATGTAATTATGTGTGGCAGTTCTTTGAGCTGAGGACAGGAGGTGGATAAACAATGCTGTGCCCTGTGGGGACTGTAATATATACATGGAGGAGGATCTGGATGAGGATAGGCAGAAGGTGCAACCATGGAGATGTCACTAATGCCTGACCTCTTTGCGGTAGAGTATTGTACTGCAAGCAATTGACCCAGTGAGCAGTGAAATACTTGTATTGGCCCTGCCCATAGCTATTGCTCAAAATATCTAACGTTGCATACTGACAACTGCATGGAGTGGCCTGCAGTTTCATCCACATTTCCTGTTGCATTACTTTCAGGTTTGACACACTGCCTGATTTTGTTTCTCTAGGAAGGTAGAAAAGAATTGCCACACAACAAGAGTACTGTAAAGAGCTAGTATATACCATCACCCGACCGTGCCCCTCCTCTAGAAGGCATTTTTTTTTTCTGGAGCCTACAAATGCAGCAACAGTGTAGCTGTCACCTGCTCTTGAGTTTGCCCCACCAAAAGCCTATGTCTGGCACATTGTTCAGATGTTCTGGCAATCCCTCTTCCTAGTTTACAGTGTTGCCCTCATGACAATAAAATGTTCATTTTTGCACTCTCGGTTTTTCCTCCTACAATAATCATTTATTTTTCTATCCACAGACCCATATGAGGGCTTGTTTTTTGTGGGACCAGTTGTCCTTTGTAATGACACTTATGATTTTTCCATAAAATATGCTCTAAAAAAAAAATAAAAATATTGGTGAGGTGAAATAAAAAAAAAGAATTTAGCAAATTTGGTGGTTTTCTTTTTGCGCCATTTTACCTTGTGGTCAAACTGACATGGTATTTTGAAACTTTAGGTCACCCTGATTACAGCAATACCAAATTTGTATAGTTTCCATAACGTTTTAGCAATTAAAAAAATAATTATTTTTTAATTGCCATTTTCTGACCTTTGTAACTTTTAAATGTTTTCATATGCCAGTTTGTATGATGGCTAATTTTTTGCACCATAATCTGTATTGGTACCATTTTGTTATTGATCTGATTTTTTGATCACATTTTTTTATTTTTTTTCTGAGAGATGCTGTTGTAAAAAATGCAATTCTTGCATTAGATTTATTATAATTTTTTTTTTTTACATTTACGTAATTTACCGTTAGGGATATGTAATGTTATGCTTTAATAGTTTGGACAATTACACACATGGCCATACCAAATATGTTTGTTTTATTATGTTTGCATTGCTTTGTATAAGAAAAGGGGGTAATTTGAATTTTTAATATGGAAGGGGTTAATATGTGTTTTTTGAACTTTTATTAAACTTTTTTTTACCTTATTAATGATTAGATTCTTCTTACAGATCAATGCAGTTCTGTTGAACGCCATTAATCTGTGTGATCTACACTCCATTGATAAAGCTTAAGGGATTTATTCTGACTGCCATATTTGGAGTCAGGAAGGAATTTTTACCTCTAGTATGAGGGTTTTTTGCCTTCCTCTGGATCAACTCAACTCAATAGGGTCTTATTAGGGTTATAGGTTGAACTTGGTCTTTTTTCAACCTTATGAACTATGTTACTATGTTATCATTGACAGAGCCATAGTCCCTAGGGAAGCAGAGGTAAGCCCTCCGGCTGCCTCTACAGTGGATCATGATACCACTGCGGTGGGGCATGGGGGGCATTTACATTTCCCTTTTTAGATGCCGCTGATGATCTAGAGGATTAATAGCCACAAGCGGCAGTTGCTGCATGCCGGCTATTAGCGGTGGCTCCCAGCTACTGAAATCAGCTGGGGGCCACTGGGTATGGAGCCAGCTCGAGTCAGGAGCCGGCTCCATATGCCCTATGCGCCAGCCTACATCTCGGGGGCTTTCAGGACCTACCTGCTCGAAGCAGGGCTAAATGCCTAAAAAAAAAATCACCTTCCCGGCGCCTGGAACTGCATTTCTCGGGCGTCGAGCAATAGGATTTCCACATCCCTGCATATACAGAACATAAAATGCATATTTCTAGACTTATTTTAGTCATATACAAGTATATAACTTAAAATTGGTTTAATAAAACTTACAATGGACAGATGCTTTGTTGTATGTTTCTATTTGTTTGGAAAAAGCTAGGAGCACAGTGTTTCCAGGTTAGCTGTATGAAAAGTAGGCTTGAAAACAAAAACAAGAAGTTTCCAAGCCTCCTTTCCATACAGCTAATCCGGTAACACTTAACCCCTTCCCGACCCATGACATAGATGTATGTCATGGGTCGGCTCCCATTCTATAAAGCAGTGCCACGCTGTGGCCTGCATCATAGCAGGTCGCGCCCGGCACCTAGCAACAGCCGGGACCCGTGGCTAATAGCGCGCGGCAGTGATCAAGGTTGAACGCCGCTTCTAAAGTGAAAGTAAACTAATGCCGGTTAGCTCAGGGAGCTGTTCGGGATCGCCGCGGCATTCCGAACAGCTTACATGACAGCCGGAGGATCCCTACCTGCCTCCTCGCTGTCCGATCGCCGAATGACTGCTCAGTGCCTGAGATCCAGGCATGAGTAGTCAAGTGCCGGAATCATTGATCACTGGTTTCCTATTAGAAACCAGTGATCAATGTAAGAGATCAGTGTGTGCAGTGTTATAGGTCCCTATGGGAGCTATAACAGTGCAAAACAAAAAGTGAATAAAGATCATTTAAAGGGGTACCCTGGTGAAAACCTTTTTTCTTTTAAATCAACTGGTGCCAGAAAGTTAAACATATTTGTAAATTACTTATTTCATGATAAAAAAGTGACCAAAAATGCACTATTTTGGACTTTGGAATTTTTTTGCGCGTACGCCATTGACCGTGTGGTTTAAGCCCTTAAGGACCGGAGGTTTTTCCGTTTTTGCATTTTCGTTTTTTGCTCCTTGCCTTTAAAAAATCATAACTCTTTCAAATTTACACCTAAAAATCCATATGATGGCTTATTTTTTGCGCCACCAATTCTACTTTGTAATGACGTCAGTCATTTTGCCCAAAAATCTATGGTGAAGCGGGAAAAAAAATCATTGTGCGACAAAATTGAAAAAAAAAAACGCTGTTTTGTAACTTTTGGGGGCTTCCGTTTCTACGTAGTACATTTTTCGGTAAAAATGACACCTGATATGTATTCTGTAGGTCCATACGATTAAAATGATACCCTACTTATATAGGTTTGATTTTGTCGGACTTCTGGAAAAAATCATAACTACATGCAGGAAAATTAATACGTTTAAAATTGTCATCTTCTGACCCCTATAACTTTATTTTTCCGTGTATGGGGCGGTATGAGGGCTCATTTTTTGCGCCGTGATCTGAAGTTTTAAACGGTACCATTTTTGCATTGATAGGACTTATTGATCACTTTTTATTCATTTTTAAATGATATAAAAAGTGACCAAAAATGCACTATTTTGGACTTTGGAATTTTTTTGCGCGCACGCCATTGACCGAGCGGTTTAATTAATGATATATTTTTATAATTCGGACATTTCCGCACGCGGTGATACCACATATGTTTATTTTTATTTTTATTTACACTGTGGTTTTTTTTTTTATTGGAAAAGGGGGGTGATTCAAACTTTTAATAGGGGAGGAGTTAAATGATCTTTATTCACTTTTTTTTTTTCACTTTTTTTTTGCAGTGTTATAGGTCCCATAGGGACCTATAACACTGCACACACTGATCTTCTATGTTGATCACTGGTTTCTCATAAGAAACCAGTGATCAACGATTCTGCCGGATGACTGCTCATGCCTGGATCTCAGGCACTGAGCAGTCATTCGGCGATCGGACAGCGAGGAGGCAGGAAGGGGCCCTCCCGCTGTCCTGTCAGCTGTTCGGGATGCCGCGATTAGCCGCGGCTATCCCGAACAGCCCGACTGAGCTAGCCGGGAACTTTCACTTTTAGCCGCGCGGCTCAGCTTTGAGCGCGCGGCTAAAGGGTTAATAGCGCACGGCGCCGCGATCGGCGCTGCGCGCTATTAGAGGCGGGTCCCGGCTTCACTATGACGCCGGGCCCGCCATGATATGACGCGGGGTTACTGTGTAACCCCGCGTTATATCAGAAGAGCAGGACCAAGGACGTACCGGTACGTCCTTGGTCCTTAAGGGGTTAATTAATGATGTATTTTTATAATTCGGACATTTCCGCATGGGGCGATACCATATGTTTATTTACACTGTTTTTTTTTATGGGAAAAGGGGGGTGATTCAAACTTTTAATAGGGAAGAGGTTAAATGATCTTCACTTTTTTTTTTTTTCACTTTTTTTTTGGCAGTGTTATAGCTCCCTTAGGGACCTATAACACTGGACACACTGATCTTTATCATTGATCACTGGTTTCTCATAGGAAACCAGTGATCAATGATTCTGCCGCTTGACTGCTCATGCCTGGATCTCAGGCACTGAGCAGTCATTCGGCGATCGGACAGCGAGGAGGCAGGTAGGGACCCTCCTGCTGTTCTGTAAGCTGTTCGGGATAGCCGCGGCGAAATCGCGGCATCCCGAACAGCCCACTGAGCTAACCGGCATACTTTCACTTTAGACGCGGGGTTCAACTTTGAACGCCGCATCTAAAGGGTCAATAGCTCTTATAGCCACGGGTCCCGGCCGTTGTTAGAGGCCGGGCCCGACCCGCTATGACGCGTTATAGATCGGGAGTGGACACGTGACGTTCCAGTACGTCATGTGTCCTTAAGGAGTTAAGGGGGTACTCCGGTGGTTAAGATTTTTGGCTTTATTGCATCTTCTTTTAATGTTCATGTTTTTTGAAATTGACATGTATTATGTTTGTGTAGCATGTGTCTTTTTTTTCTTACCTGTTTGTGGGCCAGGAAGTTCTGTAGTTCTGTGTTGGATTTCTTACTGTTGTCCACATGTTAGGATTAGGCTGTGGACAACATGTCGTTTTTTTTTTCTCTGTTCTTTCAGAACAGCATGAGAGAGATAGGACACGCCCCCTCATCTCCCCCTCCAGGTGGTCGCAGGTGTGCATGAGAGAAAGAAGCCAGAGCAGGGGGAGAGAGAGGACATACACAGCTCCTCATCTCCCCTACCCCTGCTTTGACTCCTGAGGACAAAGGTCTGCACTGAAAGAAGACAGAGAAGATAAGAGTGTTATCTGAAGGGGAGGATAACAAAGTGCAGGGGCTGGGGATGTATACACTGCAGGGGAATAAACCTCGGACGGAGGATGATTTGTGTGTGTGAAGGGGGGTACTCCTGAATGACCCATGCTGGGAGTTGTAGACCCTGTTATGTGTGTATGCTAGTGTTTACAAACCAATGTGCCTCCAGCTGTTGCAAAGCTACAGCTCCCAGCATGCCTGGACAGACTTTGGGCATGCTGGGAGTAGTAGTTTTGCAATAGCTGGAGGCACACTGGTTGGGAAACACTGTCCTAGCCTATTCAGCATACACATCATGTTATACCAGTGTTTCCAAACCAGTGTGCCTCCAGCTGTTGTAAAACTACAACTCCCAGCATTCCCTGACAGTCTTTGGGCATGCTGGAAGTTCTAATTTTGCAACAACTGGAGGCACACTGATTGGGAAACACTGGCCTAGCCTATTCAGTATTTTACAAACAAAGTGCATTGTTTCCCAACCAGGGTGTTTTCAGCTGTATCAGAACTACAACTACCAGCATGCCCAGACAGCTTTTGGCTGTCTGGGCATAATGGTGGTAGTAGTTTTGCAACACCTGGAGGCACCCTGGTTGGGAAACACTGGTGTATGCCCTATAGAGGTGTGATGAACTAAAACTCCCAGGAGACTACAGAGGCAACATGCTGGTGTTATACCACAGACTGAAGACTCCTGAATGACACATAATGGGAGTTGTAGTCCCTTTTGTGTGTGTATGCCAGTGTATCCCAACCAGGGCTGATTAATATTAGTGAGCTGTGAATAAGGGGGCTGACATGGGAAAATAGTAGGGTGGGTAAAGGACCGAACAAAAAAAAGCCGCTCCCAAACCAGCAAGGCATGTGGCATGCTGGGATTTGTAGTTTTCAGCACAGCAAGAAACAGGAAATAGAAGCAAAGATAGGAAAACAAAGTGGGGGATAAAAAGACAATGGAGAACAGAAATAGTTGCCTAAACAACAAGAATAGAAATGAAACAAAACAAATGGGGTAAGTCAAAAACGGAAAAACACGTTGACCACCGGAGTACCCATATGAGAGGAATGACCATGTATACTTTAGCTATACATCTGCAATCTGAGGAAGGGAATTAAAGGGGTATTCCAGGAAAAAAACTTTTTTTTTTTTTTAAATATATATCAACTGACTCTAGAAAGTTAAACAGATTTGTAAATTACTTCTATAAAAAAAATCTTAATCCTTCCAATAATCATCTGCTGAAGTTGAGTTGTTCTTTTCTGTCTGACAACAGTGCTCTCTGCTGACATCTCTGCTTGTCTCGGGAACTGCACAGAGTAGAATAGGTTTGCTATGGGGATTTGCTGCTACTCTGGACAGTTCCTGAGACACGTGTCATCAGAGAGCACTTAGACAGAAAAGAACAACTCAACTTCAGCAGCTCATAAGTACTGAAAGGATTAAGATTTTTTTTAGTAGAAGTAATTTACAAATCAGTTTGACTTTCTGGAGCCAGTTGAGATATATATATATATAGTTTTTTTCCTGGATAACCCGTTTAAGTCCTGAAACGCATCATTGCAACTGTATGTAATTTTTATTTTTATTTTCTGTGTGTCAATAAATATATTGATACTTAAAAATATCTATAATATATCAATGACTACTGAGGTTGTATCCTAATGGAGCGCAGATTCCAGTGGAAATTGTTCTTCTTCACTATTGCTCCTGATGAGGACACCAGTTTAAGACACTGATGTGCCGCAGCATCCTACCTGACATAACCCTGGTTAGGGGTGATATGCATGAAACCAAGTTTCTAAAAACGTGAGAATCCATCTGCACATTAGGAACTCAACCACCGTTACTTGTGGAATTAAACGAGGCACTGTCATCCTTGTTTTTTCTCCCCTTTCTCTGCCCCCTGACATCAGCAACAATTAACCAGGATTTAGAAACCTAACAAAGAAACCCAACACAGGGGCGTGTAAAGCAGGAGAATCATTTAAATTTTGCAGTAACAATAAAAACATTAAAAATAAACAATATAAAAATATGCGGGTGGTCTGGAACAGGATGTGGATCCTCTACCTGTGTGGCAGATGACTCGGACCGTATGGGGGAGCGGAGTCTAAGGTGCCGCTGGTCTTCACCAAAGCCCGCTGCAAGGCAGGATGGGCTTGCTGCGGCAGGCTACACCCAGGTCGCTACCCCCGACACGGCTCGACCATACAGGTAACTGGGTAAGGCGAGGTACAGAAGGAAGAGGCTGTAGCGTAGTCAACGTAGCAGAAGGTCAAGGCAGGCGGCAAAGGTTCGTAGTCAAGAAATGTAGTGGAAAGGTCTGGGTACACGGGTATGGCAAACAGGCAATAGGGTACGCTTTCTCTCGGGCAATAGGCACTGAAGATCCGGCAGGGGGCTGTGGGAGGTGCAGGGATTTATAATGTAGTGTTCAGGTGCACTACTAACTATGGGCGCACTAACCCTTTAAATTTCAGAGCTCTGCCGCACGCGCGCCCTAGGAGACGTGGAAGAGCGTGGCGGAGCTGAGTTATTGAAGCAGCAGAGCAGGGTAAGTGACGGGCTGGGACTCGCATGCTTGCGCATCCCGCAATGCGAATCCCAGCCCCACCGACAGCAGGGGAGAGAGGGCCAGTGCGCTCGCGGCCAGAGGATGCGGCACGAGCGCACGCTGTTACACCTAATCTTTGATGGGGAGGAAAATCAACAAAGGAGGAAGCTTTTGACTTCATATACCATCCTAATATATTGTTGTCATATTCCAACCCCATATTCCGTCCTCCTACATTGACCTCCCATCCCGACCTGATATCCTATCCTCCTATCCCAACTTCATATGCTGTCCCCATATCCCGACCTCATGTTCTGTCCTTATTTCCCATCCTCATATCCTGTCCTTATGTCCTGACCTCCTATCCTGACCTCATATCCCATCCTCAGGTGGGATTGATTTGTGATGAAGATATTATAAGTTGAAAATAGAAGGGGACGTGGCTTTGTGGGATTGGGAGTGATTTGCAAGCCAGAACGATGCACAAAAAGAGTAGATAATAAAAGGGGGGGTGCTTAAGCAGTGGGCATGTCTTTGTGACATGGGGTGTGGCTTGCAAGCTGGACTGCCACATTCACCGGCAAATATCTTTTATATAAGGGTGTAGGTAAGGGTTAATTTAACTATCATATATTTTTATTTGACATATAAGTAATATGTGTACCAGGTATTATTGAAATATCTCCTGCTGTACGGAAGTTATGCCGGAACATACATTTCCCATTGATTTGCATGGGACTTTAAACAAAAACCCTGACCCTCACAAATGGGGGTAGTTATGGGTTAAATTAACTATCCTATATTTTAGTGGACATATAAGTAACATGTGACCAATAATTATCGAAATATCTCCAGCCATTTGAAAGTTATGTCGTAACATATATTTCCCATAGACTTGGGGTCTTAAACAAAAATCCTGATCCTGGCAAATGGGGGTGAGTAAGGGTTAAATTACCTATCCTATGTTTGTTGTTGACATATAAGCAACATGTGTGCCAAGTTTCATGTTAATATCTTTTAGCCATTTGTACGTGATTCTGGAACACACACACACACACATACACACATTGGGGGACATGTATCAAAGATTTTACCCCTGTTTTATGTTAAAAATTTTGTGCAAGCTGTTTTTTTGCGTACATTCTGGTGGAGCATTTCCTCCAGATGTGTAGGTTTCCGTGTACCTTGGAGTTACATATTTAATACGCATGAATTTATTAACTGCGTACATTTCATTTACCTGCAGAAATCTTGCACAATGGCCATATTTTTTACGCAGATATAAGCCAATCTTGGACTGCACGTAGCAAGATTCTCTAAATCATCAATTCCATTTTTCAAAGAGTAGATTGAGGAGATTACTATATTTGCCCGCAATTTATGAAACTCATTGCACTTGATTGATAAATTTAACGCTTCTGCACATAATTTAGAATTAGGCAAAAGGGGTAAACTGCTTCTACCATACACAAATTATGATACATGTCCCCCATTGAGTTTTGTATGTATATCACTGGACTAATATGGCTACTCAAATTTACTAATATATAAAAGAACATAAATCGGAACTGATGAGACCCTACATGGGGGTTACATCACTAAAGAAAAGCACAGTGTTAAACCACTGGGTACTGTGGAATAAAATTAGGTCGACAGGAAGAAGGGCAAGAAGTGACTGGAGAACTGCAAAGAGGGACATGAGCAAAAAAAAAGAGGAGGCCCTGTCAAGAAAAGAAAGGAAGCCAGGAGGTTAAGAATGGTCAGGTAATCGTAATTCCTAATTAAGCAGGTATTGGTGATGGGACAGGAGGGAGGGTAGCAAAAAAATAAATAAAAATTAAAAAAAACTATGATAAAGAGGGAGAGACAAGGGATAGAGATCTATAAATATCTAAGAAGAGAAATTCAGTCTATGGAGACCATAAAAGTGCTTTTCTCTTCCCGGGGTGTGTAAGCTATGAGTAGTTGAATTTCTAACAGTGGGGGAGAATTCTTATTACATCCACCAAAATTAGTATGTTTAAAATTGTGATCTTCTGACCCCTATAACTTTATTTTTCCACATATGGGGCTATATGAGGGCTTATTTTTTTTGCTCCATGGTCTGTAGTTTTTATCGATACCATTTTTGTTTTGATGGGACTTTTTGATTTGCTTTTTATTAATATTTTTATGGTATATGAAGTGACCAAAATGCTAACCTTATATTTTAATAGTTCGGTACCACATATGATTATTTTTATTTTTTATAAAAATGGGAAAAGGGGAGTGATTTAAACTTTTAATAGGGAAGGGGTTAATTCACTTTTATAAAAAAAAAAGTTACCCTTTTTTTCTGATTGCATGTATTAATCAATGCTATGCCATAGCATAGCATTGATCAGTGTAACGAGCGCTCTGCTGCTCTAGGCTGCTGCGCAGACTAGGAGCAGCAGATGGCCGAACGGATGACTAAGAAGCAGGTGAGGACCCTCTCGTCGTCCAGTAAGCTGATCGGGACATTGCGATTATGTCACTGTCAGGCCCAGGCCTGAGTATTAAATCATACATGTGTTTTTATAATTGCATCTGCGTATAAACTAAGACCTGGGGGGGGGGGGTGAGGGGTGAGGGGTCATTCAGACGGTGTATCCTGTGTCTTTTGTGTATTGCAGTTTATTGGGGGGGGGGGGGGGTCTGGCTGTGTGTTTACATCGTCTTTGAAGTCCTGCACCTGGTCCCATCATATAATCAACCAGATAAGCGGGTTAGGAAGAGAGATGCCCCCCTTGTGGGATCAGAGGGGAGGTGGGAATGGAGTCCCTCCAAAAAGGAGATATGTAATATTTAACAATGCTAGAGTCAGTTGTTAAGATCTGTGCCCCAAGCTGACAAGACCATCCTAAGGACAGCTGGAGACTCACTCTCATGGACTGCTATAATATTACACTGTAAGAATTTCATTTTTGCTTTTCTGAACTTGCATTGCTAAACATATATATATATATATATATATATATATATACCTGTATGTCATTTGTAAATTTTTATGCATAGCACTGTGATACCTTTTATCAGATTAAATGTTTAATTAATCAGCTCTAGCCTTTGATCTCTAAATATATGAGCTCACCTTTCTGAAGGCAGCTCGGGTGAAACACGTTTATCTAAAGGGTTAATTTGGTGACTTGCTGGGACTAGTAGTGGATACCCAGAGGTCTGGCGGCTTTAACCCTTGCACCATCACACTCTCTCTAGCGTCTCGGCTGGACCGATAGGGTGTGATCGTGACAGTTGTGATAGTCCCGATCAGCTCCGCTGAGCTGCTGGGAAAATTTCACTCTCTTTCAACAGTGCCCGGCATTAGCTGTGGGACACGGGTGCCCGTAGCAACCGGGACCCACAGGGTTCAATCCATTCTCCGCTGGTGAGAATGGTTTAAACCCCGTTATTGGGACCAGGGTGTACAGGTACGCCCTTGGTCCTTAACCCCTTAAGGACCCAGCCATTTTACACCTTAGGACCCGGCCATTTTTTGCACATCTGACCACTGTCACTTTAAACATTAATAACTCTGGAATGCTTTTAGTTATCATTCTGATTCCGAGATTTTTTTTTCGGGACATATTCTACTTTAACTTAGGGGTAAAAAATTTTTGTAACTTGCATCCTTTCTTGGTGAAAAAACCCAAAATTTGATGAAAATTTAGAAAATTTCGCATTTTTCTAACTTTGATGCTCTCTGCTTGTAATGAAAATGGATATTCCAAATATTATTTAATTTTATTCACATATACAATATGTCTACTTTATATTTGCATCATTAAACTGACGAGTTTTTACTTTTGGAAGACATCAGAGGGCTTCAAAGTTCAGCAGCAATTTTCCAATTTTTCACACAATTTCCAAAATCACAATTTTTCAGGGACCAGTTCAGGTTTGAAGTGGATTTGAAGGGTCTTCATCTTAGAAATACCCCACAAATGACCCCATTATAAAAACTGCACCCCCCAAAGTATTCAAAATGACATTCAGTCAGCATTTTAACCCTTTAGGTGTTTCACAGGAATAGCAGCAAAGTGAAGGAGAAAATTCACAATCTTCATTTTTTACACTCGCATATTCTTGTAGACCCAATTTTTGAATTTTTACAAGGGGTAAAAGGAGAAAATGTATACTTATATTTGTAGCCCAATTTCTCTCGAGTAAGCACATACCTCATATGTCCATGTAAAGTGTTCGGCGGGCTCAGAAGGGAAGGAGTGACAAGGGGATTTTGGAGCGTACGTTTTTCTGAAATGGTTTTTGGGGGGCATGTTGCATTTAGGAAGCCCTGAAGTTGACATGAAGTGCACTATGGGCGAACTACAATGCTCAGAAGAGAAGGAGTCATATTTTGGCTTTTTGAGAGCAAATTTTGCTCGGGAGCATGTCGCATTTAGGAAGCCCCTATGGTGCCAGGACAGCAAAAAATACCCACATGCCATACCATTTTGGGAACTAGACCCCTTGAGGAACGTAACAAAGAATAAAGTGAGCCTTAATACCCCACAGGGGTTTCACGACTTTTGCATACATAAAAAAAAAACTAGACCCCTTGAGGAACGTAACAAGGGGTACAGTGAGCATTTACCCCCCACTGGTGTCTGTCAGATCTTTGGAACAGTGGGCTGTACAAAATTTTTAATTTGCGCAGCCCACTGTTCCAAAGATCTGTCAGACACCAGTGGGGTGTAAATTCTCACTGCACCCCTCATTACATTCTGTGAGGGGTGTAGTTTCCGAAATGGGGTCACATGTGTTTGTTTTTTTTTTTTTGCGTTTGTCAAAACCGCTGTAACAATCAGCCACCCCTGTGCAAATCACCTCAAATGTACATGGTGCACTCTCCCTTCTGAGCCTTGTTGTGCGCCCCCAGAGCACTTTGCGCCCACATATGGAGTATCTCCGTAGTTGGGAGAAGTTGCATTACAAATTTTGGGGGGCTTTTTTCCCCTTTTACCTCTTGTCAAAATGAAAAGTATAGGGCAACACCAGCATGTTAGTGTAAAAAATTTATTTTTTTACACTAACATGCTGGTGTAGACCCCAACTTCACCTTTTCATAAGGGGTGAAAGGAGAAAAAGCCCCCCAAAATTTGTAAGGCAATTTCTCCCGAGTACGGCGATACCCCATATGTGACCCTAAACTGTTGCCTTGAAATACGACAGGGCTCCAAAGTGAGAGCGCCATGCGCATTTGAGGCCTGAATTAGGGATTTGCGGACATTGGGAATCACTGGCGTAGAATACCCCTAACAGGGTGCCTCCAGCTGTTGCAAAACTCCCAGCATGCTTGGTCAGTCAACGGCTGTCCGGCAATACTGGGAGTTGTTGTTTTGCAACAGCTGGAGGCTCCATTTTGAAAACAGTGGCGTACCAGACGTTTTTCATTTTTATTGGGGAGGGAGGGGGGCTGTGTAGGGGTATGTGTATATGTAGTGTTTTTTACTTTTTATTTTATTTTGTGTTAGTGTAGTGTAGTGTTTTTAGGGTACAGTCACACGGGCAGCGGGGGTTACAGCGATTTTCCCGCTGCGAGTTTGAGCTGCCGCGCAAAATTTGCTGCATCGCAAACTTGCAGCCTGATACTCACTGTAAGCCCCCTGCCCATGTGAATGTACCCTGTACACTCACAAAGGGGGACCTCCAGCTGTTGCAAAACTACAACTGCCAGCATGCACAGTCTATCAGTGCATGCTGGTAGTTATAGTTTTGCAACAGCTGGAGGCACACTGGTTGGGAAACACTGAGTTATGAAACAGACAATGTTTCCCAACCAGTGTGCCTCCAGTTGTTGCAAAACCACAACTCCCAAACATTCTCAGACATGCTGGAAGTAGTAGTTCGGCAACATCTTTAGAGCCAGATGTTGCCGAACTACAACTCCCAGCATGCTTGGAGTTGTAGTTTGCAACATCTGGAGGACTACAGTTTGCAGACCACTAATACAGTGGTTCTCAATCTGTGCCCTTCCAGATGTTGCAAAACTACAACTCCCAGTATGCCAAAACTGTCCAGGCATGCTGGGAGTTGTAGTTCTGCAACATCTGAAGGGCCAGATGTTACAGAACTACAACTCCCAGCATGCCTGGACAGTAAGGGCATGCTGAGGATGTGTAGTTTTGCAACATGTGGAAGGGCACAGTGGTCTCCAAACTGTGGACCTCCAGATGTTGCAAAACTGCAACTCCCAGCATGCCCAGATGCCATGGGCTGTCTGGGCATGCTGGGAGTTGTAGTATATAGGGTCCCAATACAGCAATGCATGTCGCTTTACGGCGACGTGCATTGCTGTAAAGGGCCCGACCGCGGCTGAAGATCTACTCACCTGTCGCCGCCGCTGCCATCTTCCTCGCCGGGATCGGGGTCTTCAGGCACGAGGTAAGTACCGGGGCCGGTCCCCAGCACTCCCCCGTCCCCCGCTGCGTCCTCCGGTCTTCCTCCCGTCCTCTCCGGACATCCAGGGGCCAGGCAGGACGGGAGGAAGTAACCGCCCCCCCCCTGCGATTGGTCGGTTAACTAACCGAAGAATCGCAGGGGATCGGAAGAGGTGGCAGGCTTGCCACCTCGCTCCTAGTCTTCAGCATGGTCCTGGCTGTCTGTGACAGCCGGGATCATGCGAAATTACCGGGCGGTCGGGTCCCAGAGACCCGATCAGCCCGGTATCGCCGCAGATCGCAAGGGCGATCACATGGCCCCCCTCGGCGTTTGCCCTGGATCCCTGCTGAAGGATTTCAGCAGGGATCCGCTTCCGATCTCCGCCGGGTGAGCGGCGGAGACCAGGAAAAGACATGACGTATGCATACGTCATGGGTCCTTAAGACCCAGGGTGTGATGACGTATGCATACGTCATGGGTCCTGAAGAGGTTAAGTACCAGGGTCCGAGAGCATACCTGTACGCCCTTGGTCCTGGACTGGATATACGTGTGTATGTGTGTATATATATATATATATATATATATATATATATATATGTATATATATACACTTTAAAGAAGGTATCCAGTTTAAAAAAAAAACGAAATAGTTATCACCTATCCAAAGGATAGCAGCTAAGTGTCAGATCACAGGAGGTTCAACCGCTTGGACCCCCTGCAAAGTGCACGAATGAAGTGTGTTGACCATGGCACAAAGCAGTGGCCAATACGCCCCCTCCATGCATCTCTATGGGAGAGCTGGAGAAACAGCATTCTTGTATTTCAGTCTTTCCCATAGAGATACATGGAGGCTGCGTGTCAGGCACAGCTTTGTGTGGTAGTCAACACACTCAGTTATGCAGAGAGTCGGGGCACCGGGCGGGAGATGGTAGGGATCCCAGCGGATAGAGGATACATTTTTTTTTTTTATACTGGACTACTCCTTTTTAAATCTGCAGCGGCAATCACAAAATAAAAATTGTATTTTCCCCACCTGTTTGTGTCTTGCAACACTAACACTTGAATCTTCATTTGTGCAAATGGAACACAAAAACTCTTGTTTGCACACCTTTTCCTATCAGTATACCATCCAAAAATGCCACTGTACACCAATGCAACAGTGGTTCTGTGGGCTCTAAACACACTATTACCGAGTTTGACTGTCCCTCAGATATTTTCTTCTTTGCCATACCTGACAAGAATAATGCAGCTCATGAGCCCTCAGATGCTGTAATACTGTAGTGTAGTGGTCTATGGCTGGGCTCTGAAAATACACGTCTCACCTTTTAGGCTATGTTCCCACGGCAGAATTTCTGAACATAATTTTGTATGAAAATTCTATAGTAAAGTTTGCAAAAATGAATTACCCATTCACTTCAATGGAATTCCTGCAGCACAAATTCTGCTGTGACAGTGGAATCCCATTGAAGTGTTTTGGATATCAATTTATGCAGAATTTTCATGCAGCATTCCATGCAGAAATTCTGGCTAGAGATGAGCGAACTTACAGTAAATTCGATTCGTCACAAACTTCTCGGCTCGGCAGTTGCTGACTTTTCCTGCATAAATTAGTTCAGCTTTCAGGTGCTCCGGTGGGCTGGAAAAGGTGGATACAGTCCTAGGAAACTCTTTCCTAGGACTGTATCCTTCTTTTCCAGCCCATCGGAGCACCGGAAAGCTGAACTAATTTATGCAGGAAAAGTCATCAACTGCCGAGCCGAGAAGTTCGTGACGAATCAAATTTACTGTAAGTTCGCTCATCTCTAATTCTGGCGTGTAAACATAGCCACATTCGTATTTTTACTGCAGATCGGTTGCAGATTTTCTACTGCAGATTTTGCTGCCCATTGACTTCAATGGGCAGCAAGATCTGCTGAAGCAAATCTGCAGCAGATCTGCAGCAAAAATATGCACTTGTGAACGCACCCTTAGGGTATGCTTACACGAGCATTTTACACTGCAGATCCGCCGCTGAAGGATCCCTGCATGGTGGCTTTACATGTTCCTGCTCGGAGCTGCAATACGCAGCTATGAGCAGACACCCGCGATCTAACAACTTATCCCCTATGCTTTGGTCAATATATTCTGCAAATTTGTGTGAAACTCCAAAATTTTGTGAAAAATTTAGAAAGTTTTCATTTTTTTTTCTGAATTCCAGATTCCATACTGAAGATAGTCATTCCACATAAATTAGTTACAGGGGTACTATGGTGGACAACAATTTATTTTAAATCAACTGGCGCCAGAAAGTTAAACGGATTTGTAAATTACTTCTATTTAAAAATGTTAATCCTTCCAGTAATTATCAGCTGCCGTTTACTACAGAGAAATTTCTTTTATTTTTGAATTTCTTTTCTGTCTGTCCAAAGTGCTCTCTGCTGACACCTCTGTCCATGTCAGGAACTGTCCAGAGCAGGATAGGTTTACTATGGGGATTTGCTCCTGCTCTGGACAGTTCCTGACATGGACAGAGGTGTCAGAAATGGTACCACTGATGTTTATAGTGGTACCATTTAGGGGTACATGTGACATTTTGATCACCTTTTATTTTAGATTTACAGAGGCGGATTGTTTTATAACTTGAGTTGTTATAATTATGTGCATATAATTTGTGGGATGGGGCTTAAAGCATAATAATGGAAAGGGGGGTAGTTTATTCATTTTTATTTATTTCATGTTTTATTTTTCTTCTACCTTATTTTGACATTCTACTTTATCTCTACTTTACATTCTACTTTGTTTTTACTGTCCTGTACTACAAGGTATTATGACTGTCAGTGTTACACTAACACCGTTCCACTAACACTGTTACTTGCTACAGTGACAGACATAGCAGATCAGACTCTGCTTTGGGCAGAGCCAGATCGGTTTCCGTAGCCAAGTAACCTGAGAGGTCTCTGAGGTAGAAACATAGAATGTGTCGGCAGATAAGAACCATTTGGCCCATCTTGTCTGCCCAATAATCTGAATCCTATCAATAGTCCCTGGTCCTATCTTATATGATGGATAGCCTTATGCCTATCTCTATCTTATATGAATGATAGCCTTATGCTTATCTTATGCATGTTTAAAGGGGTACTCCGCCCCTAGACATCTTATCCCTTATCCAAAGGATAGGGGATAAGATGTCAGCTCGCCATGGTCCCGCTGCTGGGGCCCCCGGGATTGGCCCTGCGGCACCCCGCTAACATTACTGCACAGAGAGAGTTCGCTCTGTGCGTAATGACGGGCGATACAGGGGACGGAGCAGCATGACGTCATGGCTCCCCCCCTCGTGACATCACGGCCCGTCCCCTTAATGTAAGTATGGCAGGGGGTGTGACGACTGCCACGCCCCCTCCCATAGACTTATATTGAGGGGGAAGGGCTGTGACATCATGAGGGGCGGAGCCGTGATGTAACGATGCTCCGGCCCCTGTATTGCCCGTCATTACGCGCAGAGCGAACTCGCTCTGTGCAGTAATGATAGCGCGGTGCCGCAGCGGCGATCCCGGGGGTCCCCAGCAGCGGGACTGCGGCAATCTGACATCTTATCCCCTATTCTTTGGATAGGGGGATAAGATGTCTAGGGTCGGAGTACCCCTTTAAGCTCCTTCACTGTATTTGCATTGATCACTTTTGCAGGAAGGCTATTCCATGCATCCACTACTCTCTCAGTAAAGATAGGTCTCTGGTAGCTATGGCTTCTATCGGGACTCTTAGATCGCATCACTAAGTCCCAATGGAGAACAGAGTGGGGGATAAAAGACAAAAAGGTTCTAAAAAATGTTTTTTAACCCTTTCCCGCAAATGGATGTAAATGAAAGTCATTTTTCCGGTGACTTGATGCAAATTGAAATACAATTACCGTATATACTCGAGTATAAGCCGAGTTTTTCAGCACGATTTTTCGTGCTGAAAACACCCCCCTCGGCTTATACTCGAGTGAACTCCCCCACCCGCAGTGGTCTTCAACCTGCGGACTTCCAGAGGTTTCAAAACTACAACTCCCAGCAAGCCAGGGCAGCCATCGGCTGTCCGGGCTTGCTGGGAGTTATAGTTTTGAAACCTCCGGAGGTCCGCAGGTTGAAGACCACTGCGGCCTTCAACATCATCCAGCCCCCTCTCACCCCCTTTAGTTCTGAGTACTCACCTCCGCTCGGCGCTGGTCCGGTCCTGCAGGGCTGTCCGGTAAGGAGGTGGTCCGGTGAGGAGGTGGTCCGGGCTGCTATCTTCACCGGGGAGGCCTCTTCTAAGCGCTTCGGGCCCGGCCTCAGAATAGTCACGTTGCCTTGACAACGACGCAGATACGTCGTTGTCAAGGCAACGGCTCTATTCCGGGCCGGAAGCGCGGAGAAGAGGCGCCCCCGGTGAAGATAGCAGCCCGGACCACCTCCTCACCGGACCACCTCCTTACCGGACAGCCCTGCAGGACCGGACCAGCGCCGAGCGGAGGTGAGTACTCAGAACTAAAGGGGGTGAGAGGGGGCTGGATGATGTTGAAGGCCGCAGTGGTCTTCAACCTGCGGACCTCCGGAGGTTTCAAAACTACAACTCCCAGCAAGCCCGGACAGCCGATGGCTGCCCGGGCTTGCTGGGAGTTGGAGTTTTGAAACCTCTGGAGGTCCGCATGTTGAAGGCCGCAGTGGTCTTCAACCTGCGGACCTCCGGAGGTTTCAAAACTACAACTCCCAGCAAGCCCGGACAGCCGATGGCTGCCCGGGCTTGCTGGGAGTTGTAGTTTTGAAACCTCTGGAGGTCCGCAGGTTGAAGACCACTGAGGGCGAATGATGAGAAGAGGATGATGAAGGGGGGGGGGGGGTGTGGGGATGATGAAGGGGGGTGGGGATGATGAAGGGGGGGGTGTGGGATGATTACAGGGGGATGATGAAGGGGGGATGTGTGGGATGATAAGGGGATGTGTGGGATGATGACAAGGGGATGATGAAGGGGGGATGTGTGGGATGATGACAAGGGGATGATGAAGGGGGGATGTGTGGGATAAGGGGATGTGTGGGATGATGACAAGGGGATGATGAAGGGGGGATGTGTGGGATAAGGGGATGTGTGGGATGATGACAAGGGGATGATGAAGGGGGGATGTGTGGGATGATGACAAGGGGATGATGAAGGGGGGATGTGTGGGATGATAAGGGGATGTGTGGGATGATGACAAGGGGATGATGAAGGGGGGATGTGTGGGATTATAAGGGGATGTGTGGGATGATGACAAGGGGATGATGAAGGGGGGATGTGTGGGATGATGACAAGGGGATGATGAGGATGTTAATGACGGGTCTGGATGATGACAGGGGGGGATGAGGTATTTCCCACCCTAGGCTTATACTCGAGTCAATAACTTTTCCTGGGATTTTGGGTTGAAATTAGGGGTCTCGGCTTATACTCGGGTCGGCTTATACTCGAGTATATACGGTACGTTCATTTATGATTACAGCGCCGCTGCTGTGCGGTGATGATTGGCGGTGGGAGCCGGTAATCGCATATTGCCGGTCGCCCAACGCAACTACTGTCTGGAGCAGAGCAGAGCTGCGCTCCGATCCTGACAATAAACCCCTTCATTGCTGTGGTCAGTGCGACCGCAGTATTGATCGGGATGACAGAGGGATTATTTAGTATTTAATTAAGGGTGTCCAGAGATAACCATTCCTATTAACAAAGCAAAAAATCCATGTTCATCTTTATGGTGGGTGGAGATGAAGTAGCTGCTCAATGGGTATCCTCCTTTAAACTGTTTGGCCACTATTGGTGACTTTACTTTCTTTTTTAATTCTCATGATTTAACAGTTTAACCACTTGTTTGAATATAGCTGCAGGTTGAAAAGAAAGCATACATTCCTGTACAGATTAGTTGTATGCTTTCTTTTAGACCTGGATTTATAATCAAACAAGTGATTTGATTTCTATATCTGGCAACTATTGGACCTTGAAATCATAGTTTTATTCACAGATTTGCTGATCTTACATTCCCAGTTTTTTTTCCTCCATTTCCCATGCAAGTTGATTTGTACACACTAGGCATGTAGAGATAATGCAACAGTACTTTTCTCCTATTGCACCACTTGCACTGAAAAGTAATCTCACAAGTGGACACCTTCAAGCATGTACAGTCAACTAAACATTTTGTGTTACTAAGCTAAACTGAGGGGAAGGGTGGAGGATTACTGTTCAAACATACAGTAACACCCGACTCTGCCTTCTTACCGGTTTTGTGTACTTCCGCAAACTTGTCACAGTCCAGCCTTTGTGCCTCTTCTTTCCTTTTAGGTGGGGCAGTATGATTGCATTGTTATTATTGTAATTCGGTATATGAAAGTATTAAGTGAAAAATTGGTGACATAGAAAGGGTAAATATAGATAGTAATTATATGCTTGAATTTTCTGTACTTCCTGATTAGTGATGCCACTATCTATCTATCACATCAAAATTGGATCAGCCTGTAGTGTGGTTTTCCACTTTGATTTTGAGTGTGACTCCATATCCAGACCTCTATGGGTTGATAAATTTGATTTCAATTGATAATTTTTGTGTGATTTTGTTGTCAGCGCATTCAACTATTTAGATCTAGGATGTGTTATCTTGGTGTTCCATTTATTTTTTTGAGCAGTGTATAAGAACAGGAGTATGGATCGCAAAGTATTGTAATGTTATTAACTAAATGTAATGGTATTAGTTATTTAACCCCCTTAAGGACCAGACCAATTTTATTTTAGCATTTTTGTTTTTTCCTCCTCGCCTTCTAAAAATCGTAACTCTCTTATATTTACATCCACAGACCCATATGAGGGCTTATTTGCGTCACCAATTGTACTTTGTAATAACATCACTTATTTTACCATAAAATGTACAGCGCAACCAAACAAATATTATTTGTGGGAAAATTGAAAAGAAAACCACAATTTAGCAAATTTTGGAAGGTTTTGTTTTCACGCTGTACACTTTCCGGTAAAAATTACTTGTTTTACTTATTCTGTGAGTCAATATGATTAAAATAATACCCATGTTATATGCTTTTCTATAATTGTACCGCTTAAAAAAAAATATCAAACCATTTTAACACAATTAGTATGTTTGAAATTGCCCTATTTTGACCACCTATAACTTTCTCATTTTTCCGTATATGGGGCGGTATGAGAGCTAATTTTTTGTGCCGTGATCTGTAGTTTTTATCAGTACCACTTTTTCTTAGGTTTAACTTTTTAGAAATTTTTTTATACATTTTTTTTGGAATAAAATGTGACAAAAAAGCAGCAATTTTGGACTTTTAAATTTTTTTTATGTGTATGTCGTTCACCGTACGGGATGATTAACTATATATTTTAATAGCTCAGACTTTTACGCACGCGGCAATACCAAATATGTGTATTTATTTTTTTACGCTTTTTTGGGGTTAAAAAGTGAAAAACGGACGTTTAACTTTTTTTATTGGGGGAGAGGATTTTTCACATTTTATTACTTTTTTTTTTTTTACATTTGTTTACTTTTTTTTTTTTTACACTTTTTATGTCCCCATAGGGGACTATTCATTGCAATCAGTTGAATGTATAGGACATAGCACTGCTCAGTATTATCGGTCATCTTCTGCTCTGGTCTGCTCGATCTCAGACCAGAGCAGAAGACCCCGGGAGACGGGCGGAGCCAGGTGAGGGGACCTCCGGCCGCCATGCTGGATGATCGGATCGTGCGGCAGCGCTGCGGGCGATCCGATCGTCCATTCAAAGTACCGCACTGCCACAGATGCCGTGATCTGCATTGATCACAGCATCTGAGGAGTTAATGGCGGACATCCGCGCGATCGCGGATGTCTGCCATTACCGGTGGGTCCCTTGCAGCTGATAGCAGCTGGGACCTGCCGGGCATGACGCACGCACCGTAAGTGTACGTCATGGTGCGCGAAGTACCACGTCCCCATGACGTCCATTGTCGTTAAGGGGTTAAAGGGTATTTTCATGCATTTCTCACCCCAATGGTGCATTCAGAATGTTTTCAGACCTTTTTCATTATTTATTTGTTTAATTTTGTTATATTGTGGCCTTGTGCTATAATAAAAACATCAAGTTTTCCCTGCAGATGTTTTATTGGGGCTAAGTGCTCTTGCTGGACCACTCAAGGACATTCAGAAAGTTACACCTAAACCACTGGTGTGTTGTCTTGACTGTGTGCTTATGGTCATTGTGAGTCTGAAGGCAAGAGCACTCTGGATCAGGTTTTCATTAATATCTCTATACTTTGCTTCATTCAGCTTTCCCTTAACCCCTTAAAGGGGTACTCCACTGGCCAGTGTTCCGTCTGCGTTCGGAATGCAGTGTGTGCACTGTGGGTCGGCCGCGCCTCTTGTCACATCAGGCCACGCCCCTTCGATGCAAGTCTGATTCTGAGAGTTTTTTCGTGACATTCTACTTTAAGTGGTAAATTATTGTCGATACTTGCATAATTTATTTGAAGAATTCCCAAATTTCATCAAAATTTGAAACTCTCTGCTTTGCAAGGAAATTGGACATGCCAAATAAATTATGTATTGATTCACATATACAATATGTCTTCTTTATCTTGGCATCATAAATTATACATGTTTTTACTTTTTGAAGACATTAGAGGGCTTCAAAGTATAGGGGCAATTTTCCAAATTTTCAGGAAAAATTCAAAATCTTAATTTTTCACATGCGCAGGATACTCACACGTGGCTGTTGCTCTCGGCCTAGCTCAGGGAGCAGGGGGAGTGGCCGCAATGTGTGCGAGTACACTGCGCATGCGTTTCTAAAGGCACCCTGTCGATCCGCTTGTCTGAATGTACCCTAAATGAAAACTCCATTATAGAAACTGCACTCCTCAAAGTATTCAAAATTACATTCAGAAAGTTTAACCCTTTAGGTGTTTCACAGGAATAGCAGCAAAGTGGAGGAGAAAACTCAAAATCAAATTTTTTTTACACTAACATGTTCTTGTAGCCCCATTTTTTTTCCTTCGTTTTAACGAGTTATTCTACCACTGTACAAATCACGAGCACAGTGCTCTCTGCTGACATCTCTGTCCATTTTAGGAACTGTCCAGAGCAGCATATGTTTGCTATGGGGATTTTCTCCTACTCTGGACAGTTCTTAAAATGGACAGAGATGTCAGCAGAGAGAACTGTTCTCATGATGTCAACAGAGAGCTCTGTGTTCCAAAACGAACATAATTTCCTCTGTAGTATTCAGCAGCTAACAATTACTGGAAGGAATAAGATTTTTTTTTTTTTTTATAGAAGTAATTTACAAATCTGTTTAACTTTCTGGCACCAGTTGATTTAAAAAAAATTAAAAAAAATTCCACCAGAGTACCCCTTTAAAGTACTCTGCGGGCACACAACATGGCTCAGTAGGAATGGAGCAAAATTTGGCTTTTGGAGAGAGAATTTTACTGAAATGGTTTTTGGTGGGGCATGTCACATTTTGGAAGCCCCCATGGTGCCAGAACAGCAAGAAAAAAAAAACCACATGGCACACTATTTGTAAAATTACACCCCTCAGGGATTGTAACAAGGGGTGCAGTGAGCATTTACGCCTCACTATTGTTTGACAGATTTTTGGAACCATGGGCTGTGCATATAAAAAATTTAATTTTTCATTTTCTCATTTTAAATTCCAAAACTCTCTCAAAGACCTGTGGGGTGTAAATGCTCACTGCACCCCTCATTACGTTGTTTGTTTGAGGGGTGTAGTTTCCAAAATGTGAACACACACACACACACACACACACACACACACACACACACACACACACACACATATATATATATATATATATATATATATATATATATATATATATATATATATAATTTTTATTTTTGTTTTTTTTTGTGTTTGTCGCTACAACTATCAGCCATTCCATTGCAAATCTCCAATTTAGGTCTCAAATGTACATGGTGCGCTCTCACTCCTGAGCCCAGTTGTGCACCTCCATAGCACATATGCAGTGTTTCTGTACTTGGGAGAAATTGTGTTAAAAATTTTGGGGGGCTTTTTCTTCTTTTACCCCTTATGAAAAGGGAAAGTTAGGGGCTACACCAGCATGTGTGGTGTAGCCCCTAACTTTCCCTTTTCATAAGGGGTAAATGGAGAAAAAAACACCCAAAATTTGTAACACAATTTCTCCTAAGTACAAAAACACCCCATATGTGGCCCTTAAAGCGGTACTCCGGTGGAAAAAAAATGTGTTCAACTGGTGCCAGAAAGTTAAACCTTAACCTAAATCTTAATCCTTCCTGTACTTATCAGCTGCTGCAGAGGAAGTTGAGTAGTTATTTTTTGTCTGACCACAGTTCTTTCTTCTGACACCTCTGTCAGTAACTGTCCAGAGCAGGAGAGAAAATATTTGTGGGGCAAATTTGAAGAAAAAGTAATTTTGTAATTTTTTGTGGCTTCCGTTTCTACGCAGTGTAGTTTTTGGTAAAAATGGCACCTTTATATTTATTCTGTAGGTCCATGCAGTCGCAAGGATACCCAATTTATATAGGTTTGATTTTATTTTACTACTAAAAAAAAATTATATCTACATGCATCAAAATTAATACGTTGAAAAATGTCCTCTTCTGACCCCTATAACTTTTTTATTTTTCCGTATAAGGGGTGGTATGAGGACTCATATTTTGCGCCGTGATCTGAAGTTTTTATCGATACCATTTTTGTTTTGATCTGACTTTTTGATCACTTTTTATTAGGGATGTCCCAATACCATTTTTTTAAGACCGAGTACCAATAATTTAATTCTAGTACTCGCCGATACAAAGTACGAGCACTTTTATTTTATAGGGAATCTGACACCAGGGTGACGCAGTTTCTGGCGCTGCTTACTGTGCTGATATGTGGGTTCCTTGTTGTGTACAATGGAGACGGCTGCTGTAGTATGAGCCAAGATTTCTCTCTTCTCCATTGAACAGGGAATTTGCATTGGCGGCGAGACCTATGACCACATGGTGAGCAGCGGTAGAAACCAGGTCACCTGCACTATCTACCTATAAATTCAAGTTAGTGCTGGTAACTCTGCTGTAAGATTTCCTTTAATAGTAGGTAGTATCCCCTTGCAGACATTAGTAGCAGCCCCCCCTCCTGTAGACTGCAGCCCTTCCCCTTGTAGACATTAGTAGCAGCCCCCCTGTGAACCACAGCCCCCTTTTAGACAGTGGCCCCCATTTAAACAGCAGCAGCAGGGCCCCCTTTAGACAGCAGCAGGGCCCACCTTTAGACAGCAGCAGCAAGGGCCCCCATTTAGACAGCAGTCCCCCTCCCTCCACCCCCGGTAGACAGTAGGGCTCCCCGTTTGGACAGCAGCAGCAGGGGCCCCCCGTTTGGACAGCAGCAGCAGGGGCCCCCGTTTGGACAGCAGCAGCAAGGCCCCCTTTAGACAGCAGCAGCAGGGCCCCCCCTTAAGACAGCAGCAGCAAGGGCCCCCGTTTAGACAGCAGCCCCCCTCCCTCCACCCCCTGTAGACAGCAGGGCCCCCCCTTTTGGGCAGCAGCAGGGGCCCCCATTTGGACAGCATCCCCCCCCCTCCTGTAGACAGCAGGGCCCCCCTTTAGACAGCAGCAGCAACAGGGGCCCCGTTTAGACAGAAGCCCCCCCTCCCCCACTCCTGTAGACAGCAGGGCCCCCCGTTTAGACAGAAGCCCCCCCCCCTCCCCCACTCCTGTAGACAGCAGGGCCCCCCTTTAGACAGCAACAGCAGGCCCCCCCCTGTAGACATTAGTAGCAGCCCCATCCTTGCAGACAGCTCACCTGTGGCTGTCCCCTGTCGGGTGCTGCCGCTCCACTGTCCCGTCCTTACGATGGCATCCTATGTCACTGTTCTCCCGTCCTCCCGATGGCGTCCTATGGAGGAGCATGTTACATATACGTCACTCTGCTTCCTCCGTAGCGTTACGCTGGGTGCAGGGGAGGAAGTGGAGTGACGTGTGGGTCACATGCTCCTCCATGGAACACTATGATGCGGACGGGAGGATGGGAGAATAGGGCAGCGGAGCAGCTCCAGGTATCGGACATGGTATCGGGGACATTAAACGAGTCCCTGATACAATGCAAATGGCTAGTATCGGCCCCGGTACCGATATCAGTATCAGGACATTAATACTTTTTATAAAAAATTTTTATGGTGTGAAAAGTAACCAAAAATACGCTATTTTGGACTTTGGAATTTTTTTACGTATACACCATTGAACATGCGGTTTAATTAACAATATATTTTTATAGTTCGGACACTTATGCACGCGGCGATACCACATATTTACATTTTTTTTATTTACTCAATAGTTTTTTTTTTTAAGACGGGAAAATGGGGTGATTCATACTTTTATTAGGGAAGGGGTTAAATCACATATATTAACACTTTATTTTCACTTTTTTATTTTTTATGCAATGTTATAGCCCCCATAGGGGACTATAACACTGCACATACTGATTTCCTACACTGTTTACTGCCCTGCAATAGTGTTAGGGATGGTATGAGGGTGAAGCTTGCAAATGTGATTGACTGTGCTGTTACATACTGCTAAGTGTCGACATAGGAAAATATACACCAAACAGGTTGTTGGTATGAACTAACTCTTAGCAGGAAACTCAGCTGTTCCCCCAAAAGAGTTCTGTTTAATCCAGGAAGTACATTTAGTTTTTACATTTGACAAAGAAGGAGGTTTAGTTATGACGTCAGAATCAGCATGTTACATTTTGATTGGTTGGTTGTTTGATTATTGTGTCCGTATATATTAGCATATCTAGTGTCCATAAATTTCTTGACAGAAGTTTCTCTACTGTAGAATTCCAGAGTTCTCTGTTCGTCAGATGGAGTCCTGCATGGATTCATCCCAAGGCCTCCATCTAGTCACGAGCAGATAGCAAGCTGATGTATATTGGTTAAGGGGTAGGTAACAGATATTTTTTTCCAGCAGCAATGGCATATTAGTATATTGATCAGTCATTAGAAACAGAATGGTCATCCCTATTAATAGCATGGCATGGATCAGTGTTATCGCAGCTTGACCATTCCTGTCTGCATCTCAGGCATGGAGTAGTCATTCGGCGATAAAACAGCCAGGAGGCAGGATTTCACCGCGGTGGTCCCGAACAGCACCACTGAGCTTAACCGGCAATGTTTACTTTCATTTTAGACACAGCAATCAAGTTTGATCGCTGTGTCTAAACTGTTAATGCTGGACATCAGCCCTATCTGCCATGTCTGGCATTAGCCGTGGGTCCTGGTTGCCTATAGCAACGGGACCCACCGTGTATGATGCGTGCTCACCTGCTGAGCGCGCCTCATACCTCGAGAGCTTCAGATGGACGTTAAGGAACGTCCATTTGCAGCAAGGGGTTAAGGTAAAAAAATGGGTCCGTCCTTAAGGGGGTTAAAAGAAAATTTTTCCAGTGGAGTACCCCTTTAACCTGTTGGGGATGAAGGTCTAACAGGTAAGCCCTTGTGTCCAGGTACTTAAAGGGCTACTCCTGCTCTAAGACATCTTATCCCCTATCCAAAGGATAGGGGATAAGATGTTTGACCACGGGGGTCCTGCCACTGGGAACCCCGCAATCTTGCATTGTGAGCGGCATGCAGCTAAAAGAGGTGGGTGCACCATGCAAGATTGGAGGGGTCCCCAGTGGCGGGACCCCCGCAGCCAGACATTTTAACTTAATATTTGGTTACACAACCTTTGGAAAAAATAACTGAAATCAGTCGCTTCCTATAACCATCAATAAGCTTCCTACACCTCTCAGCCGGAATGTTGGACCACTCCTTCGCAAACTGCTCCAGGTCTCTTATTGGAAGGGCGCCTTTTTCCCAACAGCAATTTTAAGATCTCTCCATAGGTGTTCACTGGGATTTAGATCTGGACTCATTGCTGGCCACTTCAGAACTCTCCAGTTCTTTGTTGCCATCTATTTCTGGGTGCTTTTTGACGTATGTTTGGGTAGTGCTGGGCGGTATGACCAAAAATGGATATCACTGTATTTTTCCAAATTATGGCGGTTTCACGGTATTTAACAGTATTTTTCTATTTAACATACGAATTTAGAGTACATACACTAGAGTGAGAGTGCAATGCTCCGTACATACTCCCCATGTATAACGGTGTGTATGTGTGTAGTACATTCCTATACATGGGGGGGGGGGGGGCGTTATGTGCAGAGCATTGCACTCTAGTGTATGTACAGATGTGAATAGCAGTGACTGCAGACTCAGAGGCCCTAAGTCACTGACCGATGCAATGCTCTGCACATACCTGCCCTACGGGGATGTATGAGGGCTAATTTTTTGCGCTGTGGTCTGTACTTTTTATTGGTACCATTTTTGTTTTAATGGGACTTTTAGATCGCTTTTTTATTTTTATATGGCATATGAAATGACCAAAAAAACGCAATTTTGGACTTGATCGACCGTGCAATGTAATTAACATTATTAAATTATTGGCGGGAGGAGACCGTTAGGAGAAACAGCAGCCCCACCCTGGTGAGTGATTGGTGAATGTACTCGGAAGGTGGGGCTGCCACCGAGTCTACTGCTGTTGCCAAGTCTGAGGCTGCAGCAGCATCCTGACCGGTATTGCAGCATATGAAAAATTTTGGATCGTGAAACAAAAATAAAATGGTATTCGGCATGAACCGGTATACCGCCGAGCACTATGTTAGGGGTCATTGTCTTGCTGGAAGACCCAAGATCTCTGACACAAACCCAACTTTCTAACACTGGTCTGAACAGTGCGACACAAAATCCAAAGCATATTTCATGATGCCTTGCACACATTCAAGGCACCCAATGCCAGAGGCAGCAAAACAACCACAAAACATCATTGAACCTCCACCATTTTTCACTGTAGGTACTGTATTCTTTTCTTTGTAGGCCTCATTCTGTTTTCGGTAAACAGTAGAATGATGTGATTTACCAAAAAGCTCTATCTTGGTGTCATCTGTCCATAAGACGTTTTCCCAGAAGGAATTTGGCTTACTCAAGTTCATTTTGTGTCAGCAGTGGGGTCCTTCTGGGTCTCCTGCCATAGTGTTTCATTTCATTTAAATGTTGACTGATAGTTCGCACTGACACTGATGCTCCCTGGGCCTGCTGAACAACTTGAATATCTTGATCTTTGGAACTTGTTTGGGGCTGCTTATCCACCATCCGGACTATCCTGCGTTGACACCTTTCATCAATTTTTCTCTTCTGTCCACGCCCAGGGAGATTAGCTACAGTGCCATAGGTTGTCCACAGTGCGCTCAATTATCAGGAAGTTTGCAAAGGCAAATCTAGATCTCTGGAGGACTTGTGAACCAAAATTGTGGAAAAATATCCACAATCTCAAGGTTACAAGTCCTCAGACAGTACTCTTCTCCTCTTTCCGTCATCCATGCTTAGGGTGGCACACACAGACACACAATGCAAAGACTAAGTGAACTTCTCTCATTTTTATTTGCTTTCAGGTGTGATTTTTATATTGCCCACACCTGTTCCTTGTCCCAGGTGAGTTTAACCCCTTAAGGACTGAGCCCTTTATACGCCTTAACCCCTTCAGGACCCGGGGTTTTTACGTTTTTGCAATTTCGTTTTTTCCTCCTTACATTTAAAAAATCAGAACTCTTTAAATGTTGCACCTAAAAATCCATATGATGTCATTACAAAGTAGACGCAAAAAATAAGCCATCAGTCATTTCACCCAAAAATCTATGGCGAAACAGAATAAAAAATCACTGTGAGACAAAATTAAAGAAAAAAACGCCATTTTATAACTTTTGGGGGCTTCCGTTTCTACACAGTAAATTTTTCCGTAAAAATTATACCTTCTCTTTATTCTGTAGGTCCATACTAGAGATGAGCGAACTTACAGTAAATTCGATTCGTCACGAACTTCTCGGCTTGGCAGCTGCTGACTTTTCCTGCATAAATTAGTTCAGCTTTCAGGTGCTCCCGTGGGCTGGAAAAGGTGGATACAGTCCTAGGAGACTCTTTCCTAGGACTGTATCCACCTTTTCCAGCCCACCGGAGCACCTGAAAGCTGAACTAATTTATGCAGGAAAAGTGATTAACTGCCGAGCCGAGAAGTTCGTGACGAATCGAATTTACTGTAAGTTCGCTCATCTCTAGTCCATACGATTAAATTGATACCCTACATATGTAGGTTTGATTTTGTTGTACTTCTAAAAAAAAAAATAACTACATGCAGGAAAATGTATACCTTTAAAATTGTCATCTTCTGACCCCTATAACTTTGTTTCCGCATATGGGGTGGTATGAGGGCAAATTTTTTGCGCCGTGATCTGATTTTAGTGGTACCATTTTTGTATTGATCAAACTTTTTGATCGCTTTTTATTCATTTTTTCATGATCTAAAAAGTGACCAAAAATCTAGCTATTTTAGAATTTGGAATTTTTTTGCGCGTACGCCATTGATGGTGCAGTTTAATTAACTATATATTTTTATAATTCAGACATTTCCGCACGCGGCGATACCACATATGTTTATTTTTATTTACACAGTTTATTTTTTTAATGGGAAAAGGGGGGTGTTTCAAACTTTTATTAGGGAAGGGGATAACTGATCTTTATTAAAGGAGAACTCCAGAATATAAAAATTGTCCCCCATACTGCCAGCAGTAAAAAAAAAGTCAAGATGTACATACCTTCCTCCGCTTTCCCGGGACCTCCAGTAACTGTCTCCGGTCTCTGCCGCAATCCTCTTCCTGGTTTCTGGTGGACGGTGAGTCATACTGCGCTCAGCCAATCACCGACCGCAGTGAAGTCCCGGCTCAGCCGGCGATAGGCTGAGCGGCAGTGTGATGTTTTCAGCCCAGCAGCAGGTGCCGTTGTAGTGAAGAATTTTGTGTCTTGAAGCTTTCTTACTCTGCCGCTCAGCCTATTGCTGGCCGAGTCGGGACTTCACTGCGGATGGTGATTGGCTGAGCGCAGTATGACTCGCAGACCACCAGGAAGAGGATCGCGGCAGAGACCGGAGCCGGTTATCGGAGGCCCCGGGGGAGTGGAGGAAGGTATGTACATCTTTATTTTTTTTACTGTCGGCAGTATGGGGGACAATTTTTATATTCTTGAGTTCTCCTTTAACTCTTTTTTGCAATGTTATAGCTCCCATAGGGGACTATAACACTGCACACACTGATCTTTTACATTGATCAATGGTTTCTCATAGGAAACCATTGATTGATGATTCTGCCGCTTGACTGCTCATGCCTGGATCTCAGGCACTGACCAGTCATTCAGTGATCGGACACCAGGAGGCAGGTAAGGGGTCCCTCCTGCTGTCCTACAGCTGTTTGGGACACATTTCACTGCGCGCACGCTGAACTACCCAGTGGTAATTTAGTTTCAATTTAGATGCGGCAATCAACTTTGAACGCTGCATCTAAAGGGTTAATAGCCGTGGCCCCGAGTTATAGAACGGCAGCGGACTAAGGACATACAGGTACGTCCTGGGTCCTTAACAGGTTAAGGACTGAGCCCTTTCTTGCAATTCTGACCACTGTCACTCTATGCATTAATAACTCTGGGATGCTTTTACGATTCATTCTGATTCCGAGATTGTTTTTCATGACATATTCTACTTTAGCCGAGTGGTAAATTTTCGTTGTTACTTGCATCCTTTCTTGGTGAAAAATCCCAAAATTTCATAAAATTTTTAAAATTTAGCATTTTTCTAACTTTGAAACTCTCTGCTTGTAAGGAAAATGGATATTCCAAATAAATTATATATTGATTCACATATACAATATATCTTCTTTATGTTGGCATCATAAAGTTGACATGTTTTTTACTTTTGGAAGAAATTAGAGGGCTTCAAATTTTCATGGACCAGTTCCGTTTGAAATGGATTTGAGGGACTTAGAAATACCCCATCAATTACCCCATTATAAAAACTGCACCCCTCAAAGTATTCAAAAGGTCATTCAGTAAGTTTGTTAACCCTTTAGGTGTTTCACAGGAATAGCAGCAAAGTGAAGGAGAAAATTCAAAATCTTCATTTTTTTACACTCGCATGTTCTTGTAGAGCCATTTTTAGAATTTTTACATGGGGTAAAAGAGAAATCCCCCCCCAAAAAAAAATTTGTAACCCCATTTCTCTCGAGCAAGGAAATACCCCATATGTGGATGTAAAGTGCTCCGTGGGTGCACTAATGGTCTCAGAAGGGAATGAGCGACAATGGGATTTTGGAGAGTGAATTTAGCTGAAATGGTTTGGGGGGGGGGGGGGGGGGGGGCATGTCGCATTTAGGAAGCCCCTATGGTGCCAGAACAACAAAAAACACAAGGCATACTACTTTGGAGACTACACCCCTCAAGGAACATAAACAAGGGTACTGTGAGCCTTAACACCCCACAGGTGTTTGACGACTTTTCCTTTAAGTCAGATTTGTAAATGAAGAAACATTTTTTTTTCACTAAAATCCTGTGTTTTTCCCCCCTAATTTCATATTTTACTAGGGGTAATAGGAGAAAATGCCTCCCCAAAATTTGTAACCTTGTTTCTTCTGAGTATGGAAATACCCTATGTGTGGACGTCAAGTGCTCTGCTGCCGCACTACAATACTCAGAAGAGAAGGAGCGCCATTGGGCTTTTGGAGAGAGAACTTGTTTAGGAATGGAAGTCGGGGGCCGTGGTGCCAGAACAGTGGACCCCCCACATGTGACCCCATTTTGGAAACTACACCCCTTATAGAATTTAATAAGGGGTGCAGTGAGCATTTACACCCCACAGGCATTTGACAGAACTTTGGAACAGTGGGCTGTGCAAAGGAAAAATTTAATATTTCATTTTCATGGACTACTGTTCCAAAAAATCTGTCAGACACCTGTGGGGCGTAAATGCTCACTGCACCCCTTATAACATTCATTGTGGGGTGTAGTTTCAAAATGGGATCACATGTGGGGGGTCTATTGTTCTGGCACTATGGGGGCTTTGTGAACACACATGGCCTTCAATTTTGGACAAATTTTCTCTCCAAAAGCCCAATGGCGCTCCTTCTCTTCTGAGCATTGTAGTTTGCCCGCAGAGCACTTTACATCCACATATGGGGTATGTTCTTACTCAGAAGAAATGGGGTTACAAATTTTGGGGGCTTTTTTTTTTTTTCTCTTGTGAAAATGAAAAACTTAGGGCTATACCAGCATTTTAATTCTCATTTTCCCATCCAACTTTAACAAAAATTTGTGGGGTGTTAAGGCTCACTATACCTCTTATGTTCCGTGAGGGGTGTAGTTTCCAAAATGGGGTCACACTTGGGTATTTATTTTTTTGCGGTTATGTCAGAACCACTGTAAAATCAGCCACCCCTGTGGAAATCACCAATTGTATCAAATGTGCATAGTGCGCTCTCACTCCCGAGCCTTGTTGTGAGTCCGCAGAGCATTTTACGCCCACATATGGGGTATTTCTGTACTCAGGAGAAATTGCATTACAAATTTTGGTGGTCTTTTTTATTTTCCGAAGAGGAAAAAGGAAAAAAAAATGGGACAACACCAGCCTGTTAGTGTAAACAAAGAAAACATTTTTTACAATAACATGCTGGTGTTGCCCCATACTTTTTATTTTCACAAGAGGTATGGGGCAACACCAGCGTGTAAACATTTTTTCCGAGTACGGAAATACCCCATATGTGGCCCTAAACTGTTTCCTTGAAATACGACAGGGCTCCAAAGTGAGAGAGCGCCATGCACATTTGAGGACTGAATTAGGCATTGCATAGGGGTGGACATAAGGGTATTGTACGCCAGTGATTCCCAAACAGGGTGCCTTCAGCTGTTGCTAAACTCCCAGCATGCCTGGACAGTCAGTGGCTGTCCGGAAATGCTGGGAGTTGTTGTTTTGCAACAGCTGGAGGCTCCATTTTGGAAACACTGCCGTATGATACGTTTTTCATTCTTATTGGGGTGTAAATGTAGCGTTTTACCCTTTATTATGAGTTAGTGTAGTGTTTTTAGGGTACATTTACACAGGCGGGGATTTACGGTGAGTTTCCCGCTAGGAATTTGAGCTGCGGCAGAAAATTTTCCGCAGCTCAAACTTGAAGCAGGAAACTCTCTGTAATCCCCCGCCTGTGTGAATGTACCCTGTACATTCACAATGGGGGGGGGGGGGGGGCAAACCTCCAACTCCCACCATGCACTGATGGACCTTGTATGCTGGGAGTTGAACTTTTGCAACTGCTGGAGGCACACCTAACTCAGTATTTTCCAACCAGTGTTCCTCCAGCTGTTGCAAAACTACAACTCCCAGCATGTACTGATTGCCGAAGGGCCTCCTGAAAGATGTGGTTATGCAACAGCTGGATGTACGCAACTACAACTCCCAGCATGTCGAGACAGCTGTTTACTGTGTGGGCATGCTGGGAGTTGTAGTTTTGCAACATCTGGAGGTCAACAGTTTAGAGACCACTGTATAGTGGTCTCCAAACTGTAGCCCTCCAGTTGTTGCTAGGCAACAACTCACTGGCTTCCGTAGTATAGCAAAACATGTGTTACTGCAATCCTTTTCTGTGAGAAATACTTAATTTTCTTGAAAAAATTCAGGGGTGGCAACATCTACGGCCATGACTGTGTATATATATATGTGTGTGTGTGTGTGTGTGTGTGTGTGTGTGTGTGTGTGTGTGTATGTATGTGTGTATATATATATATATATATATATATATATATATATATATATATATATATATCTTTGTAAAAACTCCAAAGCCACCACATTACCTGGATATGTTTTCTGTAAACCATAATTTCTGATGTGCATTATGGCTCCTGTTGTCTTCTCTGGATGCTTGATAAGGGGTGGAAAGAATGGCAAAGATTGTCTCATAGATACTGCATTTCCCAGGAATCTTTGCAGCTCTGCTCTGCTAGCCAGCTTACTCTCTGAGAGTAGCCCCAACCCTTCTGCTTTGAGCAGCAGAGAGAGGTTTAGAGTCTGATTGGCTAAGCACACACCTCCCAGTTCTTGGCACTAAAGAGAGCATTACTCATCAGTGTAGGGCATAAACTACATGTTCTGTTTCTCTCAGGAGGGTCAGGGCTGCTTTGAGAGAGGGATTTGAACAGAAACAAAGTGGGTGGCTCGATTGATGCATGTAAGGCTGCTTTCACACTATAAAATTAATCCGTTTTAAAGATCCGTTTGATGTTCCGTTATGAAAACCCTGAAAATCGGCCATTAAAAGTCCGGTAGAAAATCCCATACGTCCGTTAGAAAATCCCATTATAGTCTATGGGATTTTTAAATTATCCGTTTTAATCCGTTATAGTCCGTTATTAATAACGAACGTTATTTTGTGACGGAAGATAGTAACGGGATAAACAGTCCATGCACTATTTCTTCCGTTCATTCTCCCGTCACAAAATAACGTCCGTTATTAATAACAGACTATAACTGATTAAAACGGATAATTTAAAAATCCCATAGACTATAATGGGATTTTCTAACGGACATATGGGATTTTCTACCGGACGTTTAATGGCCGATTTTCAGGGTTTTCATAACGGAACATCAAATGGATCTTTAAAACTGATGAATTTTATAGTGCGAAAGCAGCCTAAGTGACAACTGAAAGAGAGGAAACTTCCTTATATAGCTAATGAATAATATTTCGAAAATAGGTTGATGATAGGGAAAGTATAGGCTATGGGTTTCGTACCCCGGAGAACCCATTTAAGGACATGGCCCATTTTGGCCTTTTCATTTTTGCATTTACATTTTTCCTCCTCTCCTTCTAAGGCTACTTTCACACTATGGTTCATAAATCCGTTATAAAACATCCGTTCTATTCAATTCTATACTGATTAAACGGACGTTATATAACGGATGAATAAAACTATTATAACAGATGAATAGATTTCTAACGTCCGTTAATTAAACGGATAAATGTTTGTCCATTATTATCCGTTAATACCTTATTATTAACGTCCGTTATATTCACCTTTGTTTGACCTCTCCCTACCTGCACGCCTTGCAACAGCTGAAGCTCCTCCTCCTACCTGAAGGGGAGGGTATAAAAGGATGCCACATTGATCCTGCCGCAGTCTGCATATCAGCATTGAGAGGGAGAGTACTATCGGTTGATTTGCTTGCTATCAGACTATCGGGGGGGGGGTGAAGGAGGGTGCACTACTCTGCCTCCTGGAGGGGGGGGGTGCAGGAGGGTGCAGTACTCTGCCTCCTGGAGGGGGGGGGTTGCAGGAGGGTGCACTACTCTGCCTCCTGGAGGGGGGGGGGGTGCAGGAGGGTGCACTGCTCTGGTTCTTGGGCTGTTAATAGAGTGCTGTTGAAGTGCTATCAGGGGTGCTATCAGGCGGATGGCGGCAGATGAATACGGATACCCAGAACAGACTCCTACTGCTGCCTCCTGCTGTCTGACCAGGAAGTAGAGGGGGTGTGACAGGGGGTGTGAGCACTACTCAACTTTCCCATGTGACTTCAGGAGTGTGAAGTCTCTACTGAGCATGCTCAGTAGCACTAACGGACGTTAAATTAACGGACAATAACGGGTGTATTTTGTAACGTCCGTTACGCCATAGGCTTCAATGTTAATAATTAACGGATGTTCAATGATCCGTTAATTATAAACGGGAAAAAAATACTGCATGTCCGTTCTATACTTCCATTATAACTAACGGACTTTAGTTTAACGGAACAAAAAAGGTACAAACGGAAGATTAAAAAATCCCATAGACTTTAATGGGATTTATTAACGGAAGTTTAAGGATCCGTTATAAAAGACTTTATAACACAATTTCATAACGGATCTTTAAACAGAAGAGCTTTATAGTGTGAAAGCAGCCTAAGAGTCATAACTCTTATTTTTCCACCTAGAGACTCATATGAGGGCTTGTTTAATGCATGACCAATTATTCTTTGTAACTGCAATATTTTATTTTACCATAAAATGTACAGCGGAACCAAATAATTATTTGTACTAGGAAATTTATTTTAAAAAACTGCAATTTTGTAACTTTTGGAGAGTTTTTTTTTTTTTTTTTTACACAGTGCACTTTATGGTAAAAAATTTAATGTTCTTGTTATTCTTAATGTTAAAGCAATTCAAACAATACCTAATTGAAATCTTTTTTTTTTTTTTATTAATGCACTACTTAAAAAAAATGCTAACTTTTTATTTTTTTTACAAAATGGGTATGCATAAAATTGTCCTTTTTTTCCGTTTATGGAGATTTCAGGCCCTATATCGAGATAATGGCAATTTTTTTTGTGCTTTGATCTGTAGTTTTTATTCGTACAATTTTTTTCAAATTATATTTTAACCCCCTTAACCCCTTGGGGATGGAGCCCATTATAACCCTAAGGACGGGAGCATTTTTTGCACATCTGACCACTGTCACTTTAAGCATTAATAACTCTGGGATGCTTTTACTTTTCATTCTGATTCAGAGATTGTTTTTTCAGGACATATTCTACTTTATGTTAGTGGTAAATTTGTGTCGATACTTGCATCATTTCATGGTGAAAAATTCAAAAATTTTATGAAAAAAATGAAAATTTTGCATTTTTTTTTACTTTGAAGCTCTCTGCTTGTAAGGAAAACAAACATTCCAAATAAATTATATATTGATTAACATATACAATAAGTCTACTTAATATTTTCATCATAAAGATGACATATTTTTACTTTTGGAAGACATCAGAGGGCTTCAAAGTTCAGCAGCAATTTTCCAATTTTTCCCAAAATTTTAAAAATCGGAATTTTTCAGGGACCAGTTTAGTTTTGAAGTGGATTTGAAGGGCCTTCATATTAGAAATACCCCATAAATGACCCCATTATGAAAACTGCACCCCTCAAAGTATTCAAAATGACATTCAGAAAGTTTAACCTTTTAGGTGTTTCACAGGAATAGCGGCATTTTTTACACTCGCATGTTCTTGTAGACCCAGTTTTTGAATAGGAGAAAAAGCCCCACAAAATTTGTAACCCAATTTCTCTCGAGTAAGGAAATACCTCATATGTGTATGTCAAGTGTTCGGCGGGCGCAGTAGAGGGCTCAGAAGGGAAGGAGCAACAATGGGATTTTGGAGAGTGAATTTTTCTGAAATGGTTTTTTAGGGGCATGTCACATTTAGGAAGCCCCTATGGTGCCATAACAGCAAAAAAATAAAACACATGGCATACTATTTTGGAAACTACACCCCTCAAGGCAAGTAACAAGGGGACCAGTGAGCCTTTACACCCCACAGGTGTTTGACGACTTTTCGTTAGTCGGATGTGTAAATGAAAAAAAAAATTTCACCAAAGTGCAGTTTCTTTTTCCCAAATATACCATTTTTACAAAGGGTAATGGGAGAAAATGCCCCCCAAAATTTGTAACCCCATCTCTTCTGAGTATGGAAATACCCCATGATAGGGCGCAAAATGCTCTGCGGGCGAACTACAATGCTCAGAAGAGAAGGAGTCACCTTGGGCTTTTTGAAAGCAGATTTTGCTGAAATGGTTTTTGGGGGGCATGTCGCATTTAGGAAGCCCCTATGGTGCCAGAACAGTAAAAAAAAAAACCTACACCCCTCACAGAATTTAATAAGGGGTGCAGTGAGCTTTTACACCCCACTGGCATTTGACAGATCTTTGGAACAGTGGGCTGTGAAAATTAAAAATTACTTTTTTCATTTTTACAAACTACTGTTCAAAAAAATCTGTCAGACACCTGTGGGGCGTAAATGCTCACTATACCCCTTGTTACATTCCGTGAGGGGTGTAGTTTCCAAAATGGGGTCACATGTGGGTGTTCTTTATTTTGCTTTCATGTCAGAACCACTGTAACGATCAGCCACCCCTGTGCACATCACCAATTTAGGCCTCAAATGTACATGGCGCTCTCTCACTTCTGAGCTATGTAGTTCGTCCGCAGAGCATTTTACGCCCACATATGGGGTATTTCCATACTCAGAAGAAATTGCGTTAGAAATTTTGGGGGTCTTTTTCTCCTTTTACCTCTTGTGAAAATGAAAAGTATGGGGCAACTCCAGCATGTTAGTGTAAACATTTTAATTTTTTTACACTAACAGGCTGGTGTAGCCCCCAACTTTACCTTTTCCTAAGGGTAAAAGGAGAAAAATCCCCCCAAAATTTGTAACGCAATTTCTCCAGAGTACGGAAATACCCCATATGTGGCCCTAAACTATTGACGACAGGGCTCTGAAGTGAGAGAGCGCCATGCGCATTTGAGGCCTAAATAAGGAATTTGCAATAAGGGCGGACCTAGTTACAAGGATGGGGCTTGTCTCCACCAAAACCCTACAGCAGTGTTTCCCAAACAGGGTGCCTCCAGCTGTTGCAAGACTCCCAGCCTGCCAGGACAGTCTATGGCTGTCCAGCAATACTGGGAGTTGTGGTTTTGCAACAGCTGGAGGCTCCGTTTAGGAAACACTGCCGTATGAGACGTTTTTCATTTTTATTTGGGGGGGGGGGGGGGGACGTGTGAGGGGGTGTATATGTAGTGTTTTACTTTTTATTATTTGTTAGTGTAGTGTTTTTAGGGTACATTCACACAGTTTGGTTCCCAGTGAGTATTCCGCTGGGAGTTTGAGCTGCGGCTGAAAATTTGCCGCAGCTCAAACTTGTAGAAGGAAACCCACTGTAAACCCGCCCATGTGAATGTACCCTGTACATTCACATTGGGGGGGGGGAACACCCCAAACCTCCAGCTGTGGCAAAATGACAACTCCCAGAATGCACTGAAAGACCGTACATGCTGGGAGTTGTAGTTTTACAACAGCTGTAGGCACACTGGTGGGAACCACTGAGTTAGAAAACAGACTCTACCTCAGTGATTTCAACCCGTGTGCCTTCATCTGTTGCAAAACTACAACTCCCAGCATGTACGGTCTGTCAGTGCATTCTGGGAGTTGTAGTTTTGTAACAGCTGGAGGCACATGGGTTGGAAACGCTGAGTTAGGAAACAGACTCTAGCTCAGTGTTTCCCAACCAGTGTGCCTACAGCTGTTGCAAAACTACAATTCCCAGCATGGCCAGACAGTCAGGGATGCTGGGCGTGTAGTTCTGCAATATCTGGCCCTTCAGATGTTGCAGAACTACAACTCCCAGCATGCCTGGACAGTCTGGGCAATAGGAGTTGTAGTTATGCAACAACTGGGGAAGAACAGTTTGGAGACCGCTAAATTGTGGTCTCCAAACTGTAGCCCTCCAAATGTTGCAAAACTACGACTCCACGCATGTCCAGACTGTCCAGGCATGCTGGGAGTTGTAGTTCTGCAACATTTGGAGGGCCAGATATTGCAGAACTACATGCCCAGCATCCCTGACTGTCTGGCCATGCTTGGAATTATACTTTTGCAACATCTGGATGGCTACACTTTGGAGACCACCGTATAGTGGTCTACAAACTGTGCCACTTCAAATGTTGCAAAACTACAACTCCCAGCATGCCCAGATAGTCAGTGTATGCTGAGAGTTGTAGTTTTGCAACATCTGGAGGACCACAGTTTAGAGACCACTATACAGTGGTCTCCAATCTGTGACCCTCCAGATGTTGCAAAACTACAACTCCCAGCATGCCCAGACAACCTTTGACTGTGTGGGCATGCTGGGAGTTGTAGTTTTGCAGCTTTTACAAGACCACAGTGAAGATCACTTACCGCGATCTTCACTGCAGCCTTCTCCGGCGCACTCTCTGGCCCCCGCTCCGATGATGACGCCGCTGCTCCGGGATGCTGCCTCCGTCGGTCCGGTAAGGCGGGCCATGCTCCCCCCCTCGGGGAAATTAACTCTAACCCCCCGCCCCCTCCTTCCATTGGTCATCAGCCTGATCGATCAATGGCAGGGGATAGGAGGGGGGTGGCAACACTGACAGCTCCGATTATTCTTATTTTCCAGGTGATCGAGTCACCAGTGACCCCATTGGCCCGGATCGCGGCAAATCGCAGGTCTCAATTGACCTGCAATTTGCCGCGATTGCCGACATGGGGGAGGGGGGTCTCAGGAACCCCCTAGGCATTGCCACAGGATGCCTGCTGATATATATCTGTAGTCATCCCGGTCCGATCACCGCCCGGCGTGCGGCGATCGGAAATGCGGAGGGCGTACAGGTACGCTCTCCGTCCTTAAGTACCAGGACGCGAGGGCGCATCCATACGCCCTCCGTCCCCAACAGGTTAAGAACCAGGCCAATTTTCACTCTAGGACCAGAGTGTTTTTTGCACATCTGACCACTTTTAATTTAAGCATTAATAACTCTAGGATGCTTTTACCTTTCATTCTGATTCTGAGATTGTTTTTTGGTGACATATTCTACTTTGTTAGTGGTAATATTTTGTCAATACTTGCATCATTTCTTGGTGAAAAATTATAAAATTTGTGGAAAAAATTGAAAATTTTGCATTTTTCTAACTTTGAAGCTCTCTGCGTGTAAGGAAAATAGACATTCCAAATAAATTATATTTTGATTCACAAATACAATGGGGGAGATTTATCAAAGGATTTAGACTGGTTTTTCCTGTCTAAATTTGTCGCACAGAAAGTCGCAGTCTAAATATGTGCGACTTTTCTGCAACTTTTGCTGTAGAGAATTTTTAGAACATGATGCATGCAAGTCTATTTTAGACGGAAATGCATTGGAAAATGCATTGGTGCTGAATTTATCAAGTGCGACTTTTGTGCGACAAGTCGCATCTGCCCAAAATACGCTGAAATGTCAGACCATGTTGGAGCAGCTCTAAATGCAGTTTAAGCTGTAGACCCTGAAGTCTGAGCACAGAATTTATCAAGGGCTGTGAGACCTTTGATAAATTAGGAGCACAATAGACAGGAGACTACCACATACGCTGGTCTATAAGCATACCCAGAATAGACTAGATTAGTAAATGTCCCCCAATATGTCTACTTTATGTTTGCATCATAAAGTTGACATCTTTTTACTTTTGGAAGACATCCGATGGCTTCAAAGTTCAGCAGCAATTTTCCAATTTTTCCCAAAATTTTCAAAATCGGAATTTTTCATCGACCAGTTCAGGATTGGTGGATTTGAAGGGCCTTCATATTATAAATACCCCACAAATGACCCCATTATAAAAACTGCATCCCTCAAAGCTCAAAGTATTCAAAATGACATTCAGTAAGTGTATTAAAGGGTACCTCTCATCAAATAATCTTTTGATATATTTTAGATTAATGAATGTTGAATAACTTTCCAATAGCATGTTAATGAAAAATATGCTTCTTTCTATTGTATTTTTCCTTATCAGTCCTGTCAGCAAGCATTTCTGACTCATGCTGGAGTCCTAAACACTCAGAGCTGCCAGCCATGCTTTGTTCACAGCCAAACAGGCTGTGAACAAAGCAGGCTAGCAGCTCTGAGTGTTCTCCTTTGTGAACAAAGCAGACTGGCAGCTCGTAGTGTTTAGGACTCCAGCATGAGTCTGAAATCCTTGCTGCCAGGACTGGTAGAGAGACCCCTAGTGGTCATTTCTTCAAAGTGGAAAATTAAATAGAAAGAAGCATATTTTTTTATAACATGCAATTGTAAAGTTATTCTGCATACATTAATCTATAATATATCAAAAGTTTTTTTCATGAGAGGTACCCTTTAACCCTTTAGGTGTTTCACAGGAATAGCAGCAAAATGAAGGAGAAAATTCAAAATGTTCATTTTTTTACACTCGCATGTTCTTGTAGACCCAGTTTTTGAATTTTTACAAGGGGGTTAAAGGAACAAAATACCCTCAAAATGTGTAACCCAATTTCTCTTGAGTAAGGAAATACCTCATATGTGTATGTCAAGTGTTTGGCGGGCGCAGTAGAGGGCTCAGATGGGAAGGAGCAACAATGGGATTTTGGAGAGTGAGTTTTTCTGAAATGGTTTTTTGGGGGCATGTCGCATTTAGGAAGCCCCTATGGTGCCAGAACAGCAGAAAACCCCACATGGCATACCATTTTGGAAACTACACCCCTCAAGGGACATAACAAGGGGTCCAGTGAGCCTTAACACCCCACAGGTGTTTGACGACTTTTCGTTAGTGGGATCCCTGCTAATGGTCGCTTCTGGCCCTGCCACCTCACTCCAATCTCTTCAGGGGGATCGTGGATGTCTTTGCCAACCGCGATCCCCCTTATATTCCAGGTCACTGGGTCACCATAGACCTGCATGACCCGGAATCGGCGCAAATCTCTGGTGTGAATTCATCAATGATCGCCGACAAGGGGTGGTCTGATGACCCCCCTGGGCATTTGCGCGGGGTGCCTGCTGATCCTTAAGTACCAGGGAGCAAAGGCGTACCTGTATGCCCTTCGTCCTTAAGGCATACCTGTACGCCCTTGGTCCTTAAGTGGTTAATAGTGTGAACAGTTAGGGACGTGGTGATACCAAATGTTAGGTTTTTTTTCTTATTTTTTGTAAAATGGGAAAAAAAAGGGTGAGTTTTTGTGTTAAATGTAATTTCTTAAGAATTCTTAAGAGTGTTTCTCTTTTTCCATTTTACTGTATTCCATTGTTTCATTTTTACCAGACCTGTATAATAAAATATTTCTTAAATCAGGCACTTATCACAGCACTCATTACTTGCCCTGCTTTTGACAGCCACCTACCGTCTTCTTAATTTGCAGTGGTGTTGTGAAAAGTTGAAGTATGGAACTTCAACTTCAACCTCGTAAGTGAGCACATCAAAACTGTGTTGTGGCGCAATGGAAGAATGGGGTCTGTTTAACCCCTTTGCAACATATGATGGATCTAGTCTGTCGTTGTGGTGCTCAGGGTGCGCAGGCTCCATTGCTGGCAACCCCCTAGCCTTCTGCTAATAGCCGGCATACAACGGTCACCACGGGTGGCTATTAACCCTTTAGATCGCCACTGATTGTGGCATCTAAAGGCACCTTTTCTGACGATCCACTGTAGAGAAAGCTGGAGGCTTATCTCTTCTCCTGTGCTGGCTGCGGCTTTGTAGTTGATAGAGCCTGCCTGGAGCAAGCTCTACCAATGGAACGCAGATTTCACAGATCAATGCAGTTTAAAATTAGTGATACATGAAGGAAACTATACAAACTTGGTATTGCTGTAAATCGGGCCAACCTAAGGTATCAAGATAATTGCCCTGATTTACTATTGTAAACCCAACATGTTTTGTTGGCTTGTGCGGTAGATTCTGGCGCATTGCACCAGAAATTCTGTTTGTGCCAGAATTGAAAACCAGACAAACTCTCCATTTTACTGAGATAACCCAAAAAAGGGGCATGGCCATTGGGAAAAAGGGTGTGGTCGTGGGAAAAAATCCCAACATATTTACTTTTTTTCCGACAGAAAATTTGGTGGATTTGACCTGAGGAAAACCCCACAGCTGAGAGCATGTGTAAAAAAAAAAAAATAAAAAAAAAAAAAAAAAAAAAAAAAAAAAGCAAAATGTAGGGAAACATTAGTAAGTACCATGGAAAAATATCTGTCGGGGGGAAAAAAACAAAAAAAAAACTACACTTAACCCTTAGTAAATCAGGGCCAATGTGTAAGAGTTTGAACAACGTATATAAAAAATAAATAAATAAATAAATTTGCAATATTGAATAAATTTTTTCAGTTTCACCGGAAAAAACAAACTACTCTTAACACTCCTCTTACACTTAGCTCTGAAATGTTTTTCTGTGTGTCATACCTTTTATTCATGCTCATATAGTGAAATCTTCCAGCAGAAGAAAGTGGGCATTTCCCAGCAGGCAAGACATACTGAAGCCTGCTTGGGGGATCACTTCCTCCCCCACATTGTTGCAGCGCTGTGATGAATAGAAGACCTCAACCTCTGTGCAACAGCTTTCATTCTGTGTATCCTTCAGTGAGGCTCTGTTCTGCTTTTAGTGAGGCTCTTTGCAGTTGTCAGTCACGCTCAGTGCAGAGAAACTCTTCCCGAGTTTGGTCTCTTACTAACAGGAGACCAAAATCTGAGATTTTGACCAGACGGAATGTGTTCTGGCCAAGTAGAGAGAAAAACTAACATAAAACTTATTTATTTGGCATAAGGAATCAAATATTAACCTTTTTAGGACGTAGGGTGTATGCATACGCCCTGCATCCCGAGTCCTTAAGGACGTAGGGCGTATGCATACGCCCATGGGAATTCCGGTCCCAGCTGCTAGATGGTTGGGGACCGGACCGGGATGCCTGCTTAAATCATTCAGCAGGCATCCCGGCACATTGCCGAAGGGGGTCCTGAGACCATCCCCCCCCCCCCCCCCCCCCCCCCCATGTCGGCGATCGCAGAAAATTTCATGTCAATTCAGACATGCGATTTCCTGCTATTCCGGGCTGATCGGGTCTCTGGTGACCCGATCGCCCGGAAAATAGAGATGATCGGAGTTGTCAGTGACAGCCTCGATCATCTTGAGGGATAGGAGCAAGATTGCAGTGCTGCGATCTCCTCCTATCCCCTGCCATTTATCAGAAATGGCAGCGCACGACAGGGGGTTGCCATGGAAACCCCACCCCGCCCTTCCCACCCCTGGATGTCGGGCAGAACAGGGGGAGATGATGGCGGGGCTACCTAAACAGAAGATGCCGTGGGGACCGCCGATCATCAATGGAGACTGCGGAGATCAGCGGCGCAGATAGGGAAGCGGTGGGGGGGGGGGGAGGAAGGGGGCAGTAAAGCGATCTTTACTGCTGCCCTTCTAGTGATTGCCAAACTGCAACTCTCAGAATGCCCAGACAGCGAAAGGCTGTCTGGGCATGCTGGGAGTTGTAGTTTTGCAACATCTGGAGGGTCACAGTTTGGAGACCACTATTACAGTGGTGCCCAAACGGTGGCCCTCCAGTTGTTGCCAAACTACAACTCTCAGAATGCCTAGACTGCCCAGGCATGCTGGGAGTTGTAGTTCTGTAACATCTGTCGCTTCAGATTTTGCAATTTTCATGAAAATTTTGAAAATTGCTGCTATACTTTGAAGCCCTCTAATTTTTTCAAAAAGTAAAAATATGTCCATTTTATGATGCCAACCTAAAGTAGACATATTTTATTTGTGAAGCAATATAAAATTTTATTTTGAATATCCATTTTCCTTACAAGTAGAGAGCTTCAAAGTTAGAAAAATTTTGGGATTTTTCACCAAGAAAGGATGCAAGTAACGCCGAAAATTTACCACCAAAATAAAGTAGAATATGTCACGAAAAAACACTCAGAATAATTGGTAAAAAGCATCTTAGAATTATTAATACTTAGTGACGGTGGTCAGAATTACAAAAAAAGGGCTGCCTCCTTAAGGTAAAAATGAGCTGCATCCTTAAGGGGTTAAAAATCATGTTTGACAGTGTCCATTTAAGGGGTTAAAATGATATTGTCCTATTCTGACCCCTATAACTTTCCTATTTTTCCATATATGGGGCTGCATGAGGGCTCCTTTATTGTCCAGTAATATGTAGCCTTTATATGACTCAGGGGCTTGTTTGTTGTTTATTTTTATTTAGTTTTCACATTTGTTAACCTCCTAAGGACACCACCTGTTTTTACCTAAATGACCAAGCCCAATTTTTCAAATCTGGCATGTGTCTTTTTAATGATTTTACTGAGTGAAGGGATTCTGAGATTGTTTTTTGTGACATATTGTTCTTTATATTAGTAGTATATCTTTGTTGATACATGCAGCATTTTGTGTGGAAAAACTCCAAAATATTGTGGCGTTCTGTAAAAATGATGTTCTCTTTATACTGTGGGTTGTAACAATTATGACGATACCCAGTTTATGTTGCTTTTTATTTTCTTTTTCCTTTTCACAACAAAGTTTTGTTTTTTCTTTTTTGTGTTGCAATGTTCTGACAGCTTATTTTTTTGCGGAATGAGCTGTACTTTTTATGGTACCATTTTCACAATACTAGTTACCTTTTTTAATCTTTTTTTGTTCGATGTTTTGGACCTAAATTAGCGTTTCTAGTGCTTTTTTTTGTTTTACATCATTCACCGTGCAGGACAAACCATGTTAGTCATTGCGAACGTGGCAATACCTATTATGTATAGGTTTTGGGGTTGTTTTTTTGTTTGTTTTTTGTGAGAATACGGGGCATTATTTGGAAAGGGCCATTTTTTTACACTATTATTATTTATTGAAAAACATTTTACTTTTATATTTTTAGTATATCTGTACTGCAGTGCAGTATAACTCTCAGTACTACACTGACATTCAGCCTGTGCAATTCAGCCTATGGCTGGACCTCATGCTGCCGTATTAGACAGACAGGAGGCCATCAACTGGCCTTCTGCCATTGCATCGAACAGGACTCTGTGATTGCATCATGAGGTCACCATTGGGGAACCATTTCCCCCTGTAAATCCCATTGATGCTGTGATCTATGGGGTTCATGCCTATAATGGACAGCCAGGTCCTGCTGCCAATCTCCTGCAGCGCATTGTGCTGTGCAGAAAATCGCCAAGATGTGTACATATGTCCAGTTGGGCTAACATGTCAGCAGCAGTGAGGGTAGGACAAGCAGTGCTCTGTGCAGGCTCCTGACTTGTCAATCTTCCTGCTGTGTGAGCTGGGAGCCTCTTACAGAGCCTCACTGCACAGAGCCCTGCTTGTCCTCCCACACTTTCTGTATTTGGACTCCTCACAGAGACACAGATATGGTATGAAAGATCCACATTGTATACGACAAATGTATGTGTGTGGTAACAATGTAAACTTACATAACTGGATGTCTTGTGTGAACTGTCCATGTTTATCTTTGTCTCTACCTAATCAGGGCTGGTGCAAGGATTTTTGCCACCCTAGGCAAAACCCCATTTTGGAGCCCCCTTGGCTCCACTCCTTTGATCCCGGCCCTTAGTTGCACCCCTTTTCTTGCAGTATACAGTTATTGAATAAAAGTTTCTATACAGAGGTCAATATTACCACAGTGACCGACTGACCGTAGAAAAATTGTTTGTTTGTTTGGCATTTTAACCCCTTTGTCAATTCAGAAATGCGATTTACTCCTATTCCGGGCTGATCGGGTCTCTGGTGACCCGATCACCCGGAAAGTTGTGATGATTGGAGCTGTCAGTGACAGCCCTGATCATCTTGCAGGGTAGGAGTGAAGTCGCAATGCTGCGACCTCCTCCTATCCCCTGCCATTAGTCAGAATTGATTCTGACCAATGGCAGAGCAGGACAGTGGCAACCCCTGTTCTTGCCACCCCTTGAGGGGATCGTGGGAAGAAGATGGGGGCCGGGTACCTTACCTGAAGATGCCTGGGAAGAGCTGATCGTCGCTGGAGACTGCTGGATCCTTGCTCAGGTAGGGAAGCGACGGTGGGGGGGGGGGGGGAATTGAAAGTGAAAGTTAAGTGATCTTTACTGTGGCAACCACTAGGAAGGCCAAACTGCAGCTCCCAGCATGCCCAGACAGCCAAAGGCTGTCTGAGCATGCTGGGAGTTGTAGCTTTGCAACATCTGGAGGGTCACAGTTTGGAGACCACTGTTACAGTGGTGCCAAAACGGTAGCCCTCCAGATGTTGCCAAACTACAACTCTCAGCATGCCTAGACTGCCCAGGCATGCTAGGAGTTGTAGTTCTGTAACATCTGTCCCTTCAGATTTTGCAATTTTCATGACATTTTAGAAAATTGCTGCTCTACTTTTAAGCCCTCAAATTTTTTCAAAAAGCAAAAATATGTCCATTTTATGATGCCAACATAAAGTGGACATATTGTATTTGTGAATAAAAATTAAATTTATTGGGAATATCCATTTTCCTTACAAGTAGAGCCGGAGGAAAACAGCCCAACAACCACAGACACACAACACAAAGCCCCAAGGAGCCCCCTCCCCCACCTCGGTCCACAAAATAGCATCAGGGGACCAGACCATCCTAAGCCAGGGATCCTATCTTGATCGGAGGGTAAGTCAAAGCCTCCAACAGAAACCAGAACATCCATACTTTTTTTTTTTTTTGGGACATCTGCGACACACATACAGAGCACGGTACAGCAGGACATACTTGTTAACAAGAGCTATCCAATGGGAAAAAGGGCGGGGGGAGGGGGGGGGGGGGTTAGTAGAATCCTTCCAATCCATAATGATAACCTTAAGGGCACAAAACAAGACAAACTGCAGTAAAAGACATCTATGTGATCCAGATTCCAAGCCATTAAGCACCCCAAGCAGACAGACTGACCGTATAGAAGTTATTATTTCTACATAGGCTCTGCAGAGCGTATAAGGGATTACAGTTACATGTATGGTGAAGTCTTCTCTGATCGGAGTTGTTCATCTTTCTATTTCTTCTTAACCCCTTAAGAACCAGGCCAATTTTAACTGAGCGTTTTTTGCACATCTGACCACTTTCAATTTAAGCATTAATAACTCTGGGATGCTTTTACCTTTCATTCTGATTCCGAGATTGTTTGTTTTTTCATGACCTATTCTACTTTGTTAGTGGTAAAAACATTTTTTATACTTGCATCATTTCTTGGTGAGAAATTCCAAAATTTGATGAAAAAATTGAAAATTTTGCATTTTTTTTTTTTTACTTTGAAGCTCTCTGCTTGTAAGGAAAATAGACATTCCAAATTAATTGTATTTTGATTCACAAATACAATATGTCTACTTTATGTTTGCATCATAAAGTTGACATGTTTTTACTTTTGGGAGACCTCATAGGGCTTCAAAGTGCAGCATCAATTTTCCAATTTTTCAAAAAATTTTCCAAATCGGAATTTTTCATGGATCAGTTTAGGTTTGAAGTGGATTTAAAGTGCTTTCTTATTAGAAATACCCTTTAGGTGTTTCACAGGAATAGCAGCAAAGTGAAGGAGAAAATTCAAAATCTTAATTTTTTACACTCGCATGTTCTTGTAGACCCAGTTTTTGAATTTTTACAAGGAGTGAAAGGAGAAAAATCCTCTCAAAATTTGTAACCCAATTTCTCTCGAGTAAGGAAATACCTCATATGCGTATGTCAAGTGTTCGGCGGGCGCAGTAGAGGGCTCAGAAGGGAAGGAGCGACAATAGGATTTTGGAGAGTGAGTTTTTCTGAAATGGTTTTTGGGGGGCATGTCACACTTAGGAATCCCCTATGGTGCCAGAACAGCAGAAAACCCCCCACATGGCATACCATTTTGGAAACTACACCCCTCAAGGCACGTAACAAGGGGTCCAGTGAGCCTTAACACCCCACAGGTGTTTGACGACTTTTCGTTAAAGTCGGATATGTAAATGAAAAAAGTGCAGTTTTTTTCCCCAAATTTACCATTTTTATAAAGGGTAATGGGTGAAAATGCCCCCCCCCCCAAATGTGTAACCCCATCTCTTCTGAGTATTTAAATACCCCAAGTTAGGACGTAAAATGCTCTGCAGGCGAACTACATTGCTCAGAAGAGGAGGAGTTACATTTGGCTTTTGGAAAGCAAATTTTGCTGAAATGGTTTTTGGGGGGCATGTCGCATTTAGGAAGCCCCTTTGGTGCCAGAACAGCAAAAAAAAAACACATGGCATACTATTTTGGAAACTACACCCCTCAAGGAACGTAACAAGGGGTACAGTGAGTCTTAACACCTCACAGGTATTTCACAACTTTTTGTGAAAGTTGGATGTGTAAATGAGCAAAAAAATTTTTTACTAAAATGCTGGTTTTTCCCCAAAATTTTTAATTTTTACAAGGAATAATAGGAGAAAATAACCCCTAAAATTTGTAACCCCATTTCTTCTGAGTATGGAAATACCCCATGTGTGGACGTCAAGTGCTCTGCGGGCGAACTACAATGCTCAGAAGAGGAGGGACGCCATTGAGCTTTTTGAAAGAGAATTTGTTTGGAATGGAAGTCAGGGGCCATGTGCATTTAAGTGGTACATGAACAGGGGACCCCCCCCCACACACATTTTGGAAACTACACCCCTCACAGAATTTAATAACTGGTGCAGTGAGCATTTACACCCCACTGGCGTTTGACAGATCTTTGGAACAGTGGGCTGAGCAAATGAAAAATTACATTTTTCATTTTCACGGACCACTGTTCCAAAATCTGTCAGACACTTATAGGGCATAAATGCTCACTGCACCCCTTAATACAGTAATGAGGGGTGTAGTTTCCAAAATGGGGTCACATGTAGGGGAGGGTCCATTGTTCTGGCACTATGAGGGCTTTGTAAACATACATGGGGCCTTCCGTGAGGGGTGTATTTTCCAAAATGGGGTCACATGTGGGTATTTTTTATTTTTATTTCTTTTGCGTTTTATGTCAGAACCGCTGTAAATTCAGCCACCCCTGTGCAAATCACCAATTTAGGCCTCAAATGTACATGATGCACAGCTTTGTGCGCCCGCTGAACATTTTACACCCACATATGGGGTATTTCTGTACTTGTGAAAATAAAAAGTATGGGGCAACTCCAGCATGTTAGTGTAAAATGTTTTATTTTTTTACACTAACAGGCTGGTGTAGACCCCAACTTTTCTTTTTCATAAGGGGTAAAAGGAGAAAAAGCCCCCCCAAAATTTGTAGTGCAATTTCTCCCGAGTACGGAAATACCCCATATGTGGCACTAAACGGTTTCCTTGAAATACGACAGGGCTCCGAAGTGAGAGAGCGCCATGCGCATTTGAGGACTAAATTATGGATTGCATAGGGGTATTCTTTGCCAGTGATTCCCAAACAGGGTGCCTCCAGCTGTTGCTAAACTCCCAGCATGCCTTGACAGTCAGTGGCTCTCCAGAAATTCTGGGAGTTGTTGTTTTGCAACAGCTGGAGGCTCCGCTTTGGAAACACTGCGGTACAATACGTTTTTCATTTTTATTGGGGGGGGGGGGGGGGACAGTGTAAGGGGTGTATATGTAGTGTTTTACCCTTTATTATGTGTTAGTGTGGTGCAGTGTTTTTAGGGTACATTCACACGGGCGGAGGTTTACAGTGAGTTTCCCACTTGGAGTTTGCGATGCGGCAAAAAATTTGCCATAGCTCATACTTGAAGCAAGAAACTCACTGTAAACCCGCCTGTTTGAATGTACCCTGTACATTCACATGGGGGGCAAACCTCCAGCTGTTTCAAAACTACAACTCCCAGCATGTACTGACAGACCGTGCATGCTGGGAGTTGTACTTTTGCAACAGCTGGAGGCACACTGGTTGGAAAACCTTCAGATTGGTTGGAAAATACGGAGTTAGGTTACAGAAGTTATCTGAAGGTTTTCCAACCAGTGTGCCTCCAGCTGTTGCAAAACTACAACTCCCTGCATGTAATGATCGCCGAAGGGCATACTGGGAGATCTAGTTATACAACAGCTGGAAGTCTACAGTTTAGAGACCACTGCACAGTGATCTCCAAACTGTGGCCCTCCAGATGTTGCAAAACTACAAATCCCAGCATGCCCACACAGCAAACAGCTGTCTGGGCATGCTGGTAGTTGTAGTTTTGCAACATCTGAAGGGCTACAGTTTAGAGATCATTGTATAGTGATGTTAGACTGTAGCCCTCCAGATGTTGCTAGGCAACTCACCGGCTTCCATAGGATCCAGGGAGCCAGCCGCACGACATCGCTGCCAGCCGATCAACGTCGCCGATCGCAGCCGCTGCCGCCGGATGGGTAATGGACCTTCGGCGCTGGTCCTCTGTCAGTTTCCCTGTTCTGCCCGGCCTATTGTGTGTGGGCAGAATGGGGAATCCGAAAGTTAACCCCCCGCCCCCGATCTGCTATTGGTTGTCGTTTTTATATGACCAATAGCAGGGATAGGAGGGGTGGCACCCCGCCACCTCACTCCTATCCCTTCAGGTGGATTGTGGGTGTCTTGGACAACCCCGATCCCCCTTATTTTCCGGGTCACCATAGACCGGTATGACCTGGAATCGGCGCAAATCGCTGGTGTGAATTCACCGGCGATTTGCGGCGATCGCTGACATGGGTGGGGGGGGTTGGGACCCCCCTTGGCATTTGCATGGGGTGCCTGCTGATAGAAATCAGCAGTCACCCCGGTCCCCGTAGGTACTCCCTTGGTCCTTAAGTACCAGGGATCTAAGGCGTACCTGTATGCCCTTGGTCCTTAAGTGGTTAATCTGGCCCGAACCATCATGAAGACTTCTTCAGCCACGACCCGTCTTCACAGAATCTGCCAGACAAACATTTAAGGCTCTTCATTCCAGCACAATTCACACCTCTATACAAACTATCTATGTGTATTGCTCCACACAGTAATAGTGCTTCTTTGTTCCCCTAAATAGTAGGCTCTTGATAGCAGGCTCTCACATTGCCCCCCATGCCAAAAAACAGCACTCACTTCTCCATTGTTCCATTGACCCTCCATGCGCTCCTCTCTTTTGTACGTGCAGCGTCATACAGACGCAACAGTAAGCGCTGCCTGACTTAACAGAACGGAGCTGCAAGGTCACACGTACCGCATTTTGCTGCATTTTTTACTGCTGTGCATTTTCCTACCCATTGAAGTCAATAGGTTGCAAAATCAGCTGCAGAAAATGTGGCAAAATAGGGCGTGTGTGAACTTACCTTTAGGATACTTTCAGACGAGCGGATCCACAGCGTATTTTATGCTGTGCATCCGCCGCCGAAGTACTGACATAGGGTTCCTTTTAGGTCTGCCTGCTTGAAACTGCAATATGCTGCTACAAGCAGACACACTGCCATGTGTGAGTCACTGCGCGCATGGGTAGTATACTCGCAAATTGCGGCTGCTCTCGGCCTACCTCAAGGAGCAGGGGTAGCGTCCGCGATGTGAGTGAGTACACAGTGCATGCGCTGCGACTTGTACATTGTAGCAGTGTGTAGTGCCACTCAGAGATACATCTAAAGGCACCCTGCAGCGGTCCTTTGGTCACGGATCCGCTCATCTGAACGTGCCCTAAGGGTGCGTTCACACGTGAGTATTTTCTGCTGCAGCAAAAATGTGCAGGTGTCAACGCACCATTAGGGCACATTCACATGGGTGGATTATCTGCGCAATTTCCGCAGCAGATTTTGCTACCATTGACTTCAATAGGTCAGTATTAAATCAGCAATAGAGGCAAGTTTGCAGATTTTATTTCAGATCCATTGAAGTCAATGGTAGCAAAATCCGCTGCGGTTATTCCGCAGCAGGTACGGTGTGGAAATGCTGCAGGTAATCTGCCTGTACGAACGTACCCTTAGGCTAAGTTTCTACTTTTTTTTTTTTTAACGCCAAGAAAAACGCCAATTCTGCTGCATGGCGTTTTTTTGGCCAAAAAATGCTGCGGCCAGATGTTAGCTGTAAATCAATGAGAAATGGCAAAATTCTTATTCCACTTGGCGTTTTTCACTTTGGCGTTTTTTAAATCTTTTTGCGGTTTTTCAGCTCCTTGGCGGTTTTCCAAAATTGCAGCATGTTGAGCCACTGGCGATTTATGTTTTTTAGTCAAAATCGGAGCGTTTTTCTCCCATGGAAGTCTATGGGAGGGAAAAAACTCCAAGAAAAACCATATGTGGGTTTTAACTTTGGTGTTTTTGCATGCGGTTTTTATTCTTTTTTGGACTTTAGCGGGCGGGGACCTAAAAATATAGCTGACAAAGAAAAAATTTTAAAAACATACACACACTACATTTTTATTATTATTCTCTTTTTTTTTTTTTAGGTAGTACTACTACTCCCAGCATGGAACACACTGTTCCATGATGGGAGTAGTAGTACCTGTACTATTTGACAGATCGCCCGTTGCGATCTTCCTGTATAATGTATAGATGCGGGCGGCCGCTCTTCTATGGTCCCCTGCACTACTCTATATATATATATATATATATATATATATATATATATATATATATATATATATATATATATATATATATATATATATACATATACACACACACACACACACACACACACACACACCTATTCATATTTCCCACAGAGAGTTGAGGGAAAGAGGTTTCACAGAAACCAATCTCATGTCAGCAAAAGAGAGGGCAGACATATTGAACAGATTACAACTTATCACACAAACCAACAGGAAATTTATCAAACAGGATTCGGAGAATTCTATTCCATATTTTATTACGCAATACAGTACAAAATAATACAATAAGATGGAACATATATTAAGAAAATACCTACCTGTGCTTCAACAAGATCTTGTTTTAGAAAAAAATATTTCACAAGGATTCAAGATGGCATCTAAAAGGGGTCCCTCTTTAGGCAGCAAATTATCACCCAGCATTAGAGATCGACTGATTATCGTTTTGGCCGATATTATCGATTTTGGACGTTATCGGTAATTACCTTGCCGATAATGCCCCCCCCCGCACCGCACCCCACTACACCGCAGCCAGACTCGTCTTCCTCTCCAGCCACTACACCAACGCCTCCTCCCTGTGTCACTCACTATGCTGGTTACCAATTCAGTCCAGAATACAGTACAAAATCCTCAGTCTCACACACAAAGCTCTCCACAATGCCGCACCTCCCTACATCTCCTCTCTCATCTGTCTACCATCCTGCACGTTCTCTCCGATCTCCTAATGATCTCACACTAACATCTTCTATAATCCAAACTTCTCACACCCGTCTCCAAGTCTTCACTCGTGCTGCACCGGTTCTCTGGAATTCTATCCCTCAGACTCAACAACAACATCCATAGTTTCAAATGTGGCCTAAAAACACATTTCTTCAGACAGGCCTATAACATTCTTTACTTGGCCTCAACATATCCTCAACATATCCTCACACCTCTTGTTTGAATAGTTATTGTGTAATATTATGTCTGATACTTGTCTTTGTTTGTACCCCATAATTGTAAGCACTGCGGAATCTGTAGGCGCTATATAAATAAATAAAATTGATTTAAAGTGTCAGCTTTAAATCAATGATCTGCAGACGCTTTTTCGGGGCCGGGTGTGGGGGGGGGGGGGGGTGGTGATGGAGAAATAGCCCATAACTTATACTGGAATATCGTCCTGAAAGGCCGCAGATTATCGGTATCTGTCGATCCCTACCTAGCATGTTTAATTCCTGCAGCCCAAATACATATCCAACATGGTTGCACAGTCCGGGCAATTGGAAATGTGGCCATAGAACGTGTATCACATGTAGATACCATGTGATGACCCCTCAACATGCGATGGCCCCGACATATGATCAAATCGACATACGATGGCCTCTCAGAGGCCATCGCGTGTTGATGTCAGCATCGACATACGATGATTTTATATGTCGGGGCCATCGCAATAACTGCTATCCGACAGCGCAAAATGCTCAACCCCTTAAGGACCAGGCCACACCTGATCACTGTCACTTTAGACATTAATAACTCTGGAATGCTTTTACCTATCATTCTGATTCAGAGATTGTTTTTTCGTGACATATTCTACTTTGTTATTGGTAAAATTTTGGCGATCGTTTCTAAGTGAAAAATTCAAAAATTTGATAAAAAAAATAAAAAATTTTGCATTTTTCTAACTTTGAAGCTCTCTGCTTGTAAGGAAAATGGATATTCCATATAAAAAAAAATTTGATTCACATATACAATATGTCTACGTTATGTTTGCATCATAAAATTGACAAGTTTTTACTTTTGGAAGACACCAGAGGGCTTCAAAGTTCAGCAGCAATTTTCCAATTTTTCATAAAATTTCCAAACTCACAATTTTTCAGGGACCAGTTCAGGTTTGAAGTGGATTTGAAGGGTCTTCATCTTAGAAATACCACAAAAATTACCCCATTATAAAAACTGAACCCCCCAAAGTATTCAAAATGACATTCAGTCAGCGTTTTAACCCTTTAGGTGTTTCACAGGGATAGCAGCAAAGTGAAGGAGAAAATTCACAATCTTCATTTTTTACACTCACATGTTCTTGCAGACCCAATTTTTTAATTTTTACAAGGGGTAAAAGGAGAAAATGTATACTTATGAGGTATGTGCTTACTCGAGAGAAATTGGGCTACAAATATATGTCTATGAAAATTGTTCGGCGGGCGCAGTAGAGGGCTCAGAAGCGAAGGAGCAACAAGTGGATTTTGGAGAGTACGTTTTTCTGAAATGGTTTTTGGGGGCATGTTGCATTTAGGAAGCCCCTATGGGGCTAAAACAGCAAAGAAAAACACATGGCATACCATTTTGGAAACTAGACCCCTTGAGGAACATAACTAGGAATAAAGTGAGCCTTAATACGCCACAGGGGTTTCACAACTTTTGCATATGTAAAAAAAAAATGTTTTTTCACTAAAATGTGTTTCCCCCCAAATTTCAAAATTTTTCAAGGGTTAATAGCAGAAAATACCCCTCAAAATTTGTAACCCCATCTCTTCTGAGTATGGAGGTACCCTGTAAGTTGACCTGAAGTGCACTACGGGCGAACTACAATGCTCAGACGAGAAGGAGTCATATTTGGCTTTTTGAGAGCAAATTTTGGTCGGGGGGCATGTCACATTTAGGAAGCCCCTATGGTGCCAGAACAGAAAAAAAAAAAAAAACACATGGCATACCATTTTGGAAACTAGACCCCATGAGGAACGTAACAAGGAATAAAGTGAGCCTTATTATCCCACAAGGGTTTCACGACTTTTGCATATGTAAAAAAAAAAAAAAAACACTAATGTGTTTTTCCCCCCAAATTTCACTTTTTTGCAAGGATTAATAGCAGAAAAGAGACACCACAATTTGTAACCCCATCTCTTCTGAGTATGGAAGTACCCCATAAGTGGACGTTAAATGCACTACGGGAGCGCTGCAATGCTCAGAAGAGAAGGAGTCACATTTGCAAATTTGGCTGAAATGGGGGGGGGGGACATGTCGCAATTGGGAAGCCCCTATGGTGCCAGGACAGCAGCAAAAAAAAAAAAAACCCACATGGCATACCATTTTGGAAACTAGATCCCTTGAGGAACGTAACAAGGGGTAAAGTAAGCCTTAATACCCCACAGGGGTTTCACAATGAAAATATATATATTTATTTTTCACTAAAATGTGGGTTTTCCCCAAAATTTTACATTTTTACAAGGGTTAATAGCAGAAAAGACACCCCACAATTTGTAAATACATTTCTTTGGAGTAAGGACATACCTGATTTTTGGATGATTTTGGCTCCGCTGGTGCACACCAGGTCTTGGTATAGGCATGAGGTAAGTCAGGGGCCTTGAGCTTTTCATAGCAGATTATGTGGGACCCCCCCTCAAGGAGCGTTAATGGGGGGAGCACTGAGCCCTAAAATAGGGGAACACTATGGGGGACAACGGGCCGTAACTGGGGTATACAGGTGGGGTACAGAAGCCCGTAATATGGGGTACAGTGGGCCAGAAAATTATAAATTATAATAAAAAAGGATATATTCCCAGAATGATGACCCAGAGCATAGCCAAAACTAAAAAAAAAATATGCCCGCCCCAAACCCTATGCTCTGAATCCTCATTCTGGGAATGTGATATGTGTGGCCATCCCTAACCTGTTGCCTCAAATGCGCACCAGCTCAGGTGGAGAGAGACCGCTGCGCATTTGATGCAACATAAAAAAGTACCCGATGATAGTGACTCAGTGACCTATGACCCATTTTTGAAAAAACACCCACAGAGGTCTTATCAGGTTTTTTATTTTTTTCAGTTTTTTGGGGGCAATTTAGTGGTTTTAGGAGGTCAGCAATTTGGAATGTACTCTGGACTTGTTACATTGGTCAAATTATGGAAAATTAAACTGAATAGGGAAAATTTAGGGCTCCATGGAAGTGTGATACTCCCTGAAGCAGCCTATGCAGAGGCAAGGATTATCTGGGCAAGTGTCGCACTGATACGTGGTGTCTTTCTGTATCCCCCTCCTGCTACACCCTCTGCATCTTTTCTGGGTTCGTCCCTTCTTTCCACTGTGTGGGATCACACCTGGGGAGTGTTGGCCTGGGACGATCCTGGCGCCTATAACTCCAGACCCTTGGGAAGTCCGGCCTGCTCTTTCCTGGTCGCCAAAGATCAGGAACCTTATGACTTCTTCTTGGTACTGGAGGAATGTCCCTGTGTTGCCAGCGTACTGGGATAGTACAAAAGCGTTGTACATGGCAACCTGTACCAAGTAGACCGCAACTTTTTTGTACCATGCCCATGTTTTCCACATGGCGTTATATGGCTTAAGGACTTGATCTGAGAGATCAACTCCCCCCCCCCCCATATACCAATTGTAGTCCAGAATACAATCTGGCTTGAGGACCGGTCCCATGGTACCTCGCACAGGGACAGTGGTGCTACCGTTCCCATGAATAGTGGTCAGCATAAGGACATCCCTCTTATCCTTATACTTCACCAACAACAGGTTTTCATGGGTCAGGGCACGGGACTCGCCCTTGGGAATAGGCGTCTGGACCAAATTTAGAGGGAGGCCTCTCTGGTTCTTCTGCACGATCCCACAAGCGGACGTGGATCTGGCGGAAAGGGATTTGAACAGAGGGATGCTGGTATAAAAGTTATGGGTGCACAAGGTCCCAAACGAGTTTCCCGCTTACACCCAGAGTGGGGGGACATTCTGGGGGTTCAATACGGGAATCTCGTCCCTCATACACTATAAACTTGTAAGTGTACCCGGAGGTACTCTCACAAAGTTTATAGAGCTTCACGCCATACCGCGCCCGCTTCGAGGGAATATACTGGCGGAAGATGAGTCTCCCCTTTAAAACTGATGAGACTCATCTACCGAGAGGTCCCTGAGCGGTACGTAGGCCTCCAAAAATTTGGCCCCAAAGTGATCGATGACCGGCCTCACTTTGTAAAGCCGGTCATGGGCGGGATCACCTCGGGGCGGACATGCCGCATTATCTGCATAATGCAGGTATTTCCGAATGGCCTCGAACCGCCTCCGTGTCATCGCCATACTGTAAAGCGGGGTCTGATAGAGGACGTCTCCGCTTCAGTAATGACGAGCACTTGGTTTTTTCCCCAAGCCCCTTATGCAGCGTGAGGCCCCATTTCCGCTGCATCAATGGCGCGCCATTCATTGGGCCTGGCCAAAAGTGAATCAGGGTGGTGGGCAATGAACTGCTGGGCATACAAGTTCGTTTGCTCCACCATGTGATTGACCAGGCTGTCACTGAAAAAAACTTTAAAAAGTCCAGATCAGTGTGTGCGGGGGTGGCGGGGAAGTATGTACTGTGTGGTGCTTGGTGTATAAAGTATATAACAGTAATGGGAAAAAAAAAAAAGCTGCGGGCAAAAAAAAAAATGGGGTGGCGCACGCAGCTCCCTGAACCCCTAATAGGACCGGGGATAAGGGATCAGACCCTAATAGGACCCTGGGGGATCTATTAGGCTATTAGGGGGGGGGGGGGGGCTTTTTTAACTTTTTAAAAAAACTTATTCAACTTTATTAACCCCTACCTGACCCTGCAATCCGCTGTCCCTATTCTAAGGCTCCTGAGGGGGCTCCGGAGCTCCGCGGGGGATCCACGGTCTTCTCCTCACTGCTGCACCCACCCGCTGACTGAACACAGAGAGCGGGTGCAGCAGCGGGAAGGGACCGTTAACCCCTCCTCTGCCACACTGCTATTGGCTGGACGATCGCCGGCCAATAGCAGCGTTGCTGGGGAGGTGACAGTATTGTCACCTCTCCCCACCAACGGCAGGTGATTGGCGGTGTATCGTACACCGCCGATCACTATCTAGTTCCGGGTCATCGGGTCACCACTGACCCGAATGCCCGGAATCACTGCAGATTGCCCGCGCGATTTCGCGGACGATCTGCGGCGATCGCCGACATGTAGGGGTCCCGGGACCCCCCTCGGCGTTTGCCTGGGACGCCTGCTGAACGATTTCAGTTGGCGTCCGGTTTTGCAACCTGCCCTGTGCGCGGCAGGATGCGAAATGCCTGATCCTTAAGACCCAGGGTGCAGGGACGTACTCATACGTGCTTGGTCCTTAAGGTGTTAAGCTGCTGTCGGATAGCAGTTTAAGCATCCCGGACAGGTTCACTTGCCTATCCCCGCTGCTCCGGGTACACTTCGCAATCCTCCGGCATCTTCTGTATCTTCTCCAGGGTCTGGGCCTCGCTTTCCGGTATCGTTATTACGTCGTTACGCACGCCGTGCCGGCGCAGCAGCGTAATAACGTCACCAGAAAGCGAGGCCCGGACCCTGCAGAAGATGCGGAAGAAGCAGAGGGATCCCGAAGTGGACCCCGAGTAGCGGGACAGCATCGGGAGCCCCTGGGACAGCATCGGGAGTGGTGAGGACGCGGTCCGGAGCAGCGGGGACAGGTTAGTACAAACTTCATATACTTTACATTGCACGGATCCCTCAACATACGATGGATTCGACAAACGATGGGTCGTTTGGAACAAATTAACATCGTATGTTGAGGGACCACTGTACATGCATGTCTCAGGGAATTTCAGATCTTAGTAGTAATGATACGTATACTATTAAGGATTATATTAACTGCAATTCCAGGTACATTGTCTGGCTTCCTGCGAGACATGCATGTGTCAATATGTGGGGTGCACCACAACACCATGAAAAGTGAGGAACAGGAGACATGTGGCTGATTGTATAAACAGCTAGTTCAGAATTTCGACTTTGTCTAAACATTTCAGAGATGCACACCAGGGGAATGCTGATTCCCTCAGAGTATTGGGAATAGAAAGAGTTAAAAGACCTGAACGTGGAGGGGATCACAGACAAACCCTACTTAACAGGGAGTCGTTTTGGATCTTCCTCCTTGGTACTAGACAGCCGAAAGGGTTAAACTTACGTCAAGATCTCATACTCACATAATGATGAATGATTATTCAGGTCTTGCGATTTATGTCGGACATACTTGATATTCATGTTCTTGTTGGTATTGATAAATGTATTTATATACTATGGTCTACTAATATGCCGGTATTTGATAAAAATGTGTTTATATACTATGGTTTACTTTATATGCCTTTCCGGGTTTCCATTCTTTTTCTCTTCTTTTTTTTTTTCGTTTTCAATGTATATAACTTTTCTATTTCTCCCAATTTTCTTACTTTTTTTTTTCTTTTTCTTTCCTTTTTCTTTTCTACTTTCTTTTTTTATTTTTATTCTTTCCTTTTCCTTATTCCTTGGTTGCAAAACATACATATATATATATATATATATATATATATTATATACAAAAAATGGTGCTTTTTATTAATCCAATTCAAGACAATCCAGTTCATAGAATTTGGGAATTGGAGTGTTGTACTGACCTGACCCGTTGCCATGTTTTTGTACTGTATATACTTGAGTATAAGCCGAGGCCCCTAATTTTACCCCAAAAACCCAGGAAAAGTTATTGACTCGACTATAAGCCTAGGGTGGGAAATACATCATCTCCCCCATGTAATCATCCAGACCTCCGTCATTAACACCCCCGTCGTCATCACCGCCTGTCAATCCCTTCATCAGTGGTCTTCAACCTGCAGACCTCCAGATGTTGCCAAACTACAACTCTCAGCATGCCCAGACAGCCATCGGCTGTCCAGGCATGCTGGGAGTTGTAGTTTTGAAACCTCTGGAGGTCCGCAGGTTGAAGACCAATGTGGCCTTCGTCATCATCCAGACCCCCCCCCCTTATGTTTTGTACTCCCCTCCCCTCGGAGGGAAGTTGGGGTGAGCTGGTCCAGGCCATCTATGCTGCAGGGACCGTCCGGTGGGGATGGTTAGTCGTTGCGGGCTGTCCATTTTCACTGGGGAGGCCTCTTCTCAGCGCTTCTGGCCCGGACTAGTGACGTTGCCTTGACGACAACGCACAGGGACATTGCGCATGAACGTCCCTGTGCGCCGTCGTCAAGGAAACGTCACTACTCCGGGGCCGGCGCGGAGAAGAGGCCCCCTCTGTGAAAATGGACAGCCCGCAACGACTAACAATCCCCACCGGACGGTCCCTGCAGCATAGATGGCCAGGACCAGCTCAGCCTAACTTCTGGGCTTGCTGGGAGTTTAGTTTTGCAACATCTGGAGGTCCGCAGGTTGAAGATCACTGATGGAGGGATTGACAGGCGGAGAGTTCACTCGAGTATAAGCCGAGGGGGGCGTTTTCAGCACGAATTAACTCTGCTTATACTCGAGTATATGCGGTATTTACCTTTAATGAGAGAGACATTTAATAATACATGCATTGGTCATGTGACTGAGTTTTTTTTATCATTGTCTTATGCCATGATTAAGGGTAGCAATACCCGAAACGCGTAGGCTATACGCTGTGTATCTGATTTTATGCCTCAATAAAAGAAGCATTGCATATCGTGTGCTGGACATTCCTTTCTCTATCCAAGCTGGCGCGGTATGGCGTGAAGATGTACAGTATAAACTTTGCAAGAGTACCTCAGGGTACACATGCAAGTTTATGGTGTATGACGGATGAGATTCACGTATTGAACCCCCAGAATGTCAGAGTGTTGACAAGAAAATCTTTTGGGACCTTTATGTGGATAACTTTTACACTAGTATCCCTCTCTTCACATCCCTCGCTGCCAGATCCACGCTCGCTTGTGGGACAGTCTGTAAGAATCAGAGGCCTTTCTTCCTATCCCCTTCAGACTCCTATGCCCCGGAGTGAGTCCCGTGCCTTTTACCATGAAAACCTGTTGCTGGTCAGGTATAAGGACAAGAGGGATGTCCTTATGCTCACCATAATTCATGGGAACGGCAGCACCCCTTTCCCTGTGTGAGGTACCGAGGGACTGGTCCTCAAGCCTGATTGTATTCTGTGCTACAATCAGTATATGGGGGGGGAGTTGATCTCCCTGATAAAGTCCTCAAGCCATATAATGCCATGCAGAAAACACGTGCATTGTACAAAAAAAGTTGCGGTCTACATGGTACAGGTTGCCATGTACGGCTCTTTTGTACCTTTCCCAGTACGCTGGCAACACAGGGACATCCCTGCAGTTCCAAGAGGAAGTTCTAAAGGCCCTCATCTTTGGTGACAAAGAGCAGGTGAGAGCACCTCTGGAACGTAAGTTCCCCCCAAAAATGCAGTGTGTGTCACAGGAGGGGGATTCGGAAGGACACTACCACTCAGTGTGACACTTGCCTCGATCATCTGGGCCTCTGCATTCCGCTTCCATTGAGCACTACATTTATATTCCTTTTCCATAATTCCCCAAAATTTGACTCCAGTACATTGTCTTAAATTTTTTAAACCTAATCCCCCCCCCCCCCCCCCCAAAAAAAAAATAAAAAAAAATAAACCTCTTTCCCAGTACCTCTGGTAAAATCTTTTTTTTACCCCCCAACAAATGGGTCATGGGACACAGAGTCAACAGCATTGGGGGTTTGCAAGTTGTCTCAAATGTGCAGCGCTGTTTCCCCTCCTGAGCGGTGAGTGCATTTGAGGTAACAGAATAGGGACAGCCACACACATCACATTCCCAGAATGATGATTCAGAGCATAGGGTTTGGGGGCGGGCATCATTTTTACTGTTGGCTATCATGCCAATTATAATTATTTTTATTTTATTTTGGTACTATCAGTACCAAAATTGCACTTTTCATTTTCCCCAAACACTTCATCCTTTCCTGGAAAATAAATTTAGGGAACACCAGTCTGTTCCAAATCTCCACTTCACCCCAATACACCTTCCCTAGGGGGGTGTACTGTTTGTAAAAGGCTCACATGTGGGTGTTCCTTTCTTTTATTTTTCTCTGAATGTATGTAACTGTCAGGTCGGTAACAAACATCGTCCCCAAATGTGAAGAGTTCTCGCTCTTGAGCTCTGTCATATTTCAAGGCGACAATTCGGAATCACATGTTAGTTGTTTCCAGAAGGATTAAGCAGAGCATAGGTTGAAAATTGCAATTTTCAAAATCTAACCCTCATCCATTCCTGGAAAATAAATTTAGGAAACACTCGTGTGTTCAAAATGTCCTCTTTACCCCTATACCCATTCCTATAATGGTGTCACATGTGAGTGCTTCATTTTTGTATTTTCCTCTGAATGTATGTAACCTTCAGCACAGGCCACAAATGCAAACGGACCTCTACGACTTCTGAGCCTTGTTGTTTGCCTGTCCAGCGTGTTACCCCATATGTGGATATATTTCCATTAGAGATGAGCGAACTTACAGTAAATTCGATTCGTCACGAACTTCTCGGCTCGGCAGTGGATGACTTTTCCTGCATGAATTAGTTCAGCTTTCAGGCACTCCGGTGGGCTGGAAAAGGTGGATACAGTCCTAGGAGACTCTTTCCTAGGAATGTATCCACCATTTCCAGCCCACCGGAGCACCTGAAGGCTGAACTAATTTACGCAGGATAAGTCATCAACTGCCGAGCCAAGAAGTTCGTGACAAATCGAATTTACTGTAAGTTCGCTCATCTCTAATTTCCATAATCAGGAGAAAAAGGCCTCCAAAATTTGTAACCAAATTTCTCCCATTACCCCTTGTGAAAATGTAAAAAATTGGGTAACCCCAGCATTTTAGTGTAAAAAATCTAATTTTTCAATTAATGCCACTGTTCAAAAAAAAAAAAACCTGTGAAGTGTAAGTATTCACTGTACCCCTTGTTACCTTACTTGAGGGGTGTAGTTTCAAAATTGTGTTCACTTGCCAGGATTTTATACTTTTTTTTTATTTATTTTTTAGGTCAGAACCTCAACCATTGCAGTGCAAATCACCACTTTAGGCCTCAAATCTCATCGGTGCTGTCTCATTCCTAAGCCCTGTTTTGTGCCTACATAGTGCTTTATCACCATATATGGGGTATTTCCTTACTCTGGAGAAATAGGGCTACAAATTTTGTGGAATTTTTTTCTGTTACTACTTGCGAAACTAAAAAAAATGTGGTTAATACCAGCAATTCAGTGTTAAAAATGATTTTTTTTTACTTTTACGGCCCACTGTTCAAAAAACATGTGAGGTGTAAGTACTCACTATAAACCTTGTTACGTTCCTTGAGGGGTTTAGTTTCTAAAATGGTGTCACGTGTGGGGTTTCTGCTGTTCTTGCATAATGGGGGCTTTGTATATGCACATGGCCCCCGACCTCAATTCCAACAAACTTTTCACTCCAAAAGCCCAATGGCGCGCCTTCTATTCTGAGCATTTTAGTATGCCCGCAGAGCACTGTACATCCACATATGAGATATTTTCTTTCTCAGGTTAAATTGCACTACACATTTTGGGGCCTTTCCCCCTATTACCCCATGTGAAAATGAAACATTTGGGGTAACACTATCCAGGGATGTTGAATTCCTATCTCCTGACACCCGGGACTAGCAGTTTTGGGTGCCGTGCAGGTGAATTTGTCCGGCCCTTAGCCCGGCTTCGGGCAAGCAGGGCCGGACCTGACAAGTGCGGCGGCGATCTGCAGTCTGTATGGAGCGGGCTCCCGACTCCTGCCCGCTCCATACTCTGCAGCCTGTGTCCTCCGAAGCAGAGCAGGGGAGATGGGAAACTGTGTACAGTATTTGTCTTCTCTCCCCCTGCTCTGCAGACATGCGGGGGGAGATGAGGGGGCGTGGCTTATTTCTCCCCGTGCAGACCTGCGTCCTCTGCCTTCACTTCCCCCAGCTGTAGCTTCGGAGAGCTGAGGGGAGGAGGCGCGTCTGCACGGTAGATGCTTGCGGCGCTCACAGGGGAGTATGGAGCGGGCTCGGGATTCCTGCCCGCTCCATACTCTGCAGCCCCCGGCTGTTCTCAGTAGCCGGGGGGCGCCGCTAATAGCCAGCAAGCGGCGATCGCCGCGGCTGGCTATTAACCCTTTAGATCACCGCTGACAGCGGCGTCTAAAGGGACATGTGAATGCTCACTGGTGGGCTAGTGGGGTGGATCGCCCCCCCGCAGCACAATCACAGGGGGGTGATCCACTATGGAGGTAGCCGGAGGGCTTACCTCTGTTCCCTGCTGTCCCGGCTCTGTCATTGATAGATCCTGGCTGGACTAGGCTCTATCAATGGATCACAGAGCACACAGATTAATAGAGTTCAATAGAACTCTATTCATCTGTCTGAAGAATCTAATGATTCCTCCTATAAGTGTAATAAAGTGTAAAAAAAAAAAATATATATATATATATATATATATTTTTAAAAGTGTTAATAAAAGTTTGAAACACACATTAACCCAGTGGTCTTCAAACTGTGCCCCTCCAGATGTTACAAAACTACAATTCCCAGCATGCCAGGACAGCTGCTCGCTGTCCGGGCATGCTGGGAGTTGTAGTTTTGCAACATCTGGAGGGCCACAGTTTGAAGACCGCTGCATTAACCCCTTCCATGTTAAAAGTTCAAATCACCCCCTTTTCCTATATAAAAACATGCAAACATAATAAAAATAAACATATTTGGTATCGCTTCGTGCGTAATTGTACAACCTATTAAAATATAACATTACGTATCCCGTACGGTAAATGTAAAAAAATACCAAACCACAGATTTGCAATTTTTATAATATCCCAGAAAAAAAAGTTAAAAAGCGATTCAAAAGTCAGATCAATACTAAAATGGTACCAATACAAAAAACAGATTATGGCGCAAAAAATACAGCCTGGTATGTGGGAAAAAAAATAAAGCTACAGGGGTTAAAAAATGGCAATTAAAAAAATTAGAAAAAGTTCAGAATTAGTAAAACATGACGTAAACGATACAAATCTGGTATTGCTGTAATCAGGCGGCCTAAAGTAAATGGCGCAGAAAAGAAAAACCGCCAAATCTGCAAAATTATCTTTTACTATTTCAATTTCACTTCCATATATATATATATATATATATATATATATATATATATATATATATATATATATATATATAATTTTTTTTTTTTTTTTTTTTTTTGGTTCAGAGAAAGTTATTGAAAAATTACAAGGTATCCTTATAGTAGGTAGTTATGGCTATTATAGGGCGAGGAGGAAAAAATTAGAGCGTAAAAGCGAAAATTGGCCCAGACAAGTGGATCGTCATGAGGGACAAGTAGATTTTGCTCCATTTTAGTCCTGTGGACAAGTAGTTTTTTATAAAATTTCCACACCCCTGACTATCAATATATTGCAAAAAATCTAATTTTTCACTTTTACGGCCCACTGTTCAAAAAACCTGCGAGGTACTCACTGTAACCCTTGTTATATTCCTGGAGTGGTGTAGTTTCCAGAATAGTGTCCCATATGGGGGGGGGGGGGTTCTGCTGTTCTGGCTCCATGGGAGGTTTGTAAATGCACATGGCCCTGACTTCAATTCCAGCAAAATTCTCTCTCCAAAAGTCCAATGGCAGTCCTTAGTGCACCAGCAGAGCATTTAACATCCACATATGGGGCATTTTCTTAATCGGGAGAAATTGGGCTTCAAATTTAGGGGTCCATTTTCTCCTATTACACCATGTAAAAATGAAAAATTTTGAGTAATACCATCATTTTCGTGTTCAAAATAAAAAAAATTAATTTATCGTCCAAGTTCAACGCAAACCCGTCAAACACCTGTGAGGTCTTAAGGCTCACTGTACCCCTTGTTAGGTTCCTTGAGGGGTTTAGTTTCCCAAATAGTGTGCCATGTGTAGGTTTTTTTGCTGTTCTGGCACCCTGGGGGCTAAATGAAACATGCCCCCCAAAAAAACATTTCAGCAAAATTCTCTTTCAAAAAGCCAAATTTTGCTACTTCACTTCTGAGCATTGTAGTGCGCCAGCAGAGCACTTAACATCCACATATGGGGTATTTCCATACTCCATAGAAATGGGGTTTTAAATTTTGGGGGGCATTTTCTCCTATTACCCCTTGTGAAAAAGAGAAAATTGGGGTAACACAATCATTTTAGCGTTAAAAATTTTCACGACCAATTAACGCAAATTCATCAAACACCTGTAAGGTGTTCAGGCTTACTATACCCCTTGTTACGTTCCTTGAGGGGTGTAGTTTCCCAAATAGTGTACCCTGTGTTTTTTTTATTTATTTATTTATTTTTTTTGGCTGTTCTGGCACCATGGGGGCTTTCTAAATTCAACATGGCCCCCAAAAACCATGACTCCAAAATCCCACAGTTGCTCTTTCCCTCTTGAGCCATGTTGTGAGCCTGCAGAGCACTTTGTCAACATATGAGGTATTTCTATACTCGAGAGAAATTGTACTACAAATTTTGGGGAGCTTTTTCTCATTATACCACTTTTAAAAATGAAAAAAAAGGGGCTACAAGAACATGCTAGTGTAAAAAATGCAGATTTTGTTTTTTCTCTTCCACTTTGCTGCTCTTCTTGTGAAACACCTAAAGGGTTAAAGGGGTACTCCGGTGCTAAGACATCTTATCCCCTGTCCAAAGGATAGGGAGAGGATAACATGCCTGATCGCGGTGGCCCCGCCGCTATGGACCCCCGTGATCTTGCACGCAGCACCCCGTTACAATCAGTCCCCGGAGCATGTTCACTCCGGGTCTGATTACTGGCGATCACGAGGTCGGAGCATTGTGACGTCACGCTCTGCCCCCTCAATGCAAGCCTATGCAGCTGTCATGACCCCTCAATGCAAGCCATGGGGGCGGGACCATGATGTCACAATGCTCCGGCCCCGTGATCGCCAGTAATCAGACCCTGAGTGAATATGCTCCGGGGACTGATTGTATCTGGGTGCTGTGTGCAAGATCACAGGGGTCCCCAGTGGCAGGAAATGGTACAGTTTTTATAATCATGTCCGCATACACCAGAAGTTGATAGAATCCCAGAATGCACTTCTGGTCTAATATAGATTAATAGATCCCTAAATAACATATGGTAATAATAGCAGTAGTGTCACCACGTCGTCTCCCATGTAATGTATATACAGTGGTCCTTCAACATACGATGGCAATCCGTTCCAAACGGACTATTGTTTGTTGAAACCATCGTATGTTGAGGGATCCGTGCAATGTAAAGTATAGGACTGTGGTCTACAACCTGCGGACCTCCAGATGTTGCAAAACTACAGCACCCAGCATGCCCGGACAGCCATGCTGGGAGTTGTAGTTTTGCAACATCTGGAGGTCCACAGGTTGAAGACCACTGGCATAGGAAGTTGTGTTCCTTTACCTATCCCCGCCGCTCTGGACCGTCACCGCTCACGTGCGCCGCGATGTGATGATGACAATGGAGAGCGCCAACAATGGAGGGGATCCTGAAGAGGACACGCCAGAGCCCCGAGGACAGGTAAGTGATAGTCAGCGGACCACACGGGGCACCGTAAACGGCTATCCGGTGGCAGCTGAAGCAGTCTGCGCTGCCGGATAGCCGTTTATGCGATGGCCTCGACATACAAAAGCATTGTATGTTGATGCTGCCTTGAGAGGCCATCGCATTTGAAATGATTGTATGTCGGGGGGGGGGGGGGGGGTCACTGTATTAAGTTGCTGGGGTTTAAGTGGCTGTAAACCTGTGAGAAAAAAAAGAGACATGCCACTTTTCAGTCAGTTTGCTTATCCCTCCTGAAGATATAAGCAACCCGTGTATCAGTAAATAACTACTCCCATGACCCCCGGGAGCCCTAGGTGTCGACGCTACCTACAGCAAAGCACATCATAGATAGACTAGTTAAACCAACAATCTACTATATTAACTCGGCCTTTAGTGGCTAAGATATGCCAAGTATACTTCCAGTCAAGAGAACAGTGTTTGGACGCTGCAGTGGCAGCATTCTCACTGTGTTGTCGGGACTCCGGCATGCGTTAAATCACGTAAGCGCTATGATACTCGCCTGTGACTCCGCCCCTCATCACGCTACAAGGGGGTAGAGTCTCCTGATCTGAGTGTACTTACTCCTGTGGATTACCTCTTTGTAGACGTAAGCGCTACTCATGACAATTAAAGAAGATTATAATAACACTGATTTTTAGCCAGTTCCTCAAGGTAATCCGTTAGTGTAGGGGTAGTAGTCCACTCGGAGCTGTAAAGAATCTATAGACATATTTTGCAGCTTTCTGCATCTGTCTGTAAGAATTATTTTGGAGAGGGTGAGAATATAAAATCAGCCAGATATATACCCCATAACTACATAAGGGAATCTACTGTTTATATATGATGAAACACACGGATTGGGAATCATACTAAATGCGGGACAAGGTGTTCCCAAACATAGGAACACCATATCTTACTTAAACATAGTGACACATTTAATGGAAATCATGCTATTGTCAAGATATTCCACACATGGCAGATGCCAGCACCCATTCCTCGCCATAGGTGCCCAATCAGCAATACAATCCTAAATGTATTCCATACTATATCCTGTGCTTTTACCAATAGTGAAAATATTCTAACCCCCTACATGTAGGCATATTAGTAGGAGAGAATTTAGGATTTTCCTAGTGTAGTGACAGAAAATGTAGATTTTATAAGGACAGGAGGCGAGTATCATTGCATTATCTTTCTTTAATAAGCTCAATAGCAGAAAGAAAAAGATGCATTTATTCATACAATACTGGAAGAAAAAAGATGCAGGTCACCTAGCAACCTGACCGCACCCCTTCCATATGCCAACCAATGATAACAGAACTTGCTCCATAAAACCACATTGCGGCTCCACCTCCTCCTCTTTCTTGACGCTCGTAATCTCATGGAAACCGAAACACCACTGAACTACGACCTCTGGAAACCTGTAGAAAACCGCATCACCACGGAGCCACCTTAAACCGAACAGGAACAGATCCTCCAGGACTGAACTTGAAACGACCTCCCATGAACTGGAAACATCAACCCAGTGAACACTGAACCGAACCGCCACTCACCATCCGTTAAACAGATACTTCAGTAACCTAGAAAAAAAAAATAGGGATGGGACTAATAATAATAACAATAAGAAGGGAGGGATGATACTCGCCTACACTTTCCGTCACTACACTAGGAAAATCCTAAATTTTATGGCAGACAGGAGGCTCATATCATTGCAAGTTCAAAGCATACATAATCATAATACAGACATAGATACATGACTTTCCAGCCTAAAATAAAACCGCCGAAACGTATCTTCTGACGACCAGTCCGCCGCCTTCAAAACGTCCGAGAGCGAGCCTCCCGATTGTGCCATTTTTGTAGCAATGGCACCTCTAGACGAGCGTGCAGAAAAAAACGAGACATCTACACCTGCCAAGGCCATAACCTGTTTAACCCAGCGAGCCAACGACGGAGAAGAAACCGGTTGATGGGGAGGACAAAACGAAATTAACAATTGAGAAAACCGTGGAGACCTAACTGCCGCCGTCTTAAGCTCATAAGCCTTTAAACAACGCACTACACAAAGCTTGGGCTGAGAGGAAAAAGTCTGATAAAATACCGAACGTAAATCCGTCTTAGTACGTCTAGCGATGGTAAACTGAACACCTTGAGGAGTGAACTGTCTCATCGAAATGTCCAAAGCCCGTACGTTCGAAACGCGCTTGATGGACACCAGGCATAACGGCATAGTCAGTTTAAAGGACAAAAATTTCAACGACAACGTATCGTTATCCTCCCACGTTGAGAACATATTGAGAACCAACGACACATCCCACGTGGCCACATACCGCTGCCCCGGAGGACGTTTAAAACGTATGCCTCTGAGGAGACGACAAACCAAGGCATGTCGACCTATCGCCACCCCATCTATCGGGGCATGCTAGGCGGAAATGGCTGACCTATAAACATTAATAGTCCTACAGAAAAATTCTACATTCCAGACAAAGGGGCATGAACGGGATCCATTTGCCGTTGTGAGCACCAATGAACCCATAATCCCCAGGCAGATCGGTAAGCCGACCTGGAGCCCACGCCTCGCAAATGAGGTCTCTAGCTGCCCGTGAAATGTCGCAATCGAAAGTGGTCGACCTGATATCAGCCAAGCCACCAACGGTAATTGCCCCGACAATACCAACGGATGAAAGTCTCCTGTTGGTCCTATTAGGGTCGAAGGAAACAACGGACATATCCTCGGATAGTCTATGGTCATCCCCAGAACCTGAGGAAACCACGACTGGGTTGGCCACAACGGAGTGATTAAAACCAATGTCGATCCTTGTGACATCGTGCGCCACAGCACCCTGGGTATCAACGCAAACGTATAGTATAGTATAGTGTTCCCTGAGGCCAGCTTTGAAGGAAAGCGTCCGTCGCCTCCGGATCCGGCCTCCAACTGAAGAACCGGGGCAACTGGCGATTGAGCTTCGAAGCAAACCGGTCCAGAAACAGTGGACCCCATAGTACCTGAATGACCCGAAAAATGGACGGGTGCAGACGCCAATCGCTGCCGTCTACCAGATATCTGGAATTCCAATCCGCTACCAAATTGGATATCCCCGGGAGGTACTCTGCCTGGATGACAATGTTCCTTTCCAGACAAAAGAGCCAAAACTCCTTTGCCAATTCCACCAGGCTTATCGATTTTGTGCTCCCCAGACGATTGATATGCTGAACTGCCGAGATGTTGTCCATCCGGAGCAGCATACAACAATTCCTCCTGTGAGCAGCAAAGCTCTTGAAGGCAAACGAGCCCGCCAGAAGTTCCAGACAGTTGATGTGCAACTGAGACTCTTCTGACGACCATTTCTCTCCTGTGGTGGAGGACCCGCACCTGGCACACCAGCCGCTCAGGCTGGCGTCTGATTCGATAATCAAATCCGGTTTGGAATTGAAGATTGTTCTTCCATTCCATTCCTGGACATGCCGCAGCCACCACAGCAGCTCCTCGCAAGCGTCCTCCGATAACGGAACCTGATCCGCATAAGAAAAACCCTCAGTGAGATGTTTGGTCTTCAATCTCTGAAGCGCCCTGTAGTGTAAGGGCGCTGGGAAAATTGCTTGTACAGAAGCGGACAACAGGCCCACGATCCGAGCCACTGCCCGTAATGACACCCGCTGTTTGCGGAGCTACACCCGTATTTCTTTGCAAAGCATTACCAGCTTCTTGTTTGGCCAAAAACTCCATGTCCCGAGCGGGAACTAACACTGATTTGGGGTAGTTGATGAGAAAACCCAATTCTGTCAGTAGATCGGTGGTCCATGCCACATGTAGCAACGCCTGTTCTGATTGTGCCATGATCAATATATCGTCGAGATATATGATCAAGCGGACACCCCGGCTCTGCTGAGCCGCCATGACCGGCTTCAGGAGCTTGGTGAAACACCACGGAGCTGATGATAGGCCGAACGGGAGGCAAGAGAACTCCCATTTCTGACCCTCCCACACGAACTGCAGGAATTGACGGGAGGAGTGATGGATTGGTACCGTGAGGTACGCATCCTTTAGATCTATTTTTGCGAGCCAATCCCCCGTGAAGAGCAAATCCCTGAGAAGGTGAATGCCCTCGATCTTGAAGTGGCGATATAGAACACATTTGTTGAGGTGTCTTAGATTTATTACCGGTCGATGACCGCCATCTTTCTTCTTTACTAAGAAGAGATTGTTCAAAAATCCTGGCTTGGACAGATCGATTTATGATATATTATTGCATGTTTGGCATGTAATTCGATTATTTCTGTTCGAATGAGAGTCACATCGTCGTCGGAAAACTGAATCCTCCTCAGCCATTGCTCTTGAGCCGGAGGAGTCATGAATTCTATGACGTAACCCGGCACTGCCTGTAGGACCCAAGGGTCCACCGTAATCCGGGACCAGGTGCGGGTAAAAAAACTCAACCTGCCCCCCCCCCCCCCCCCGGGATATTCTGCAGCAACGGAATGTGGGGACCTACCTGCGCCTCTGCCCCTGGAGAATCCACGTGTACTGCCCCTCGCCCTCCAGGGCCGACCTCTTGTCGGGAAGAAAGGGGATGTGGCCACGGGTGCCGGGACTGCTTGAAGTTGAGGCCTCTCGTGAACATATTGGACCGAAGCTCTAGCGTAGGGTCTATGATAGGCGCCACGGCCGGAAGAGCGACCCTTGCCCCTTCCAGCCTTCCCGAAAACCTTGGTCTGGGATTTCTTTAAGGACGTCTGGGCTTTGTCCAGACTAGAGAACAAGCCCACAAATTTGTTGATATTTTTAACAATAGACCCTCCGCAGCTGGACAACAAACAATAGACCCTCCGCAGCTGGACCAGGTTCCTCCGTGGCCAGATGTGTTAACTGCGGGTCAAGGCGCATGAGGATGGAACGTCTGCGCTCCATTGAAAGGGCAGTATTGGTGTTGCCCAACAGGCAAACGGCCCTCAGAGCCCAACCTCTGAGGACTCCGGCATCAATTGGGTCCCCTGAAGCCACAGCGTGTTCGGAGATATTTAAAATCTTTGTCAGCGGGCCCAGGAGGTCTAACCATTTATCCTGGACCGCCCTAAAAGACCGATCAATACCCTTCTTAGGGTTTTTTCCGGACTTTAGCATATACTTGATCAAAATGGGATCGAGTTCCAGAGTGTCGGCTACCTTATGCGCGATCGAGGGGCGCGGACATTCAGAGCGAAGCTTGCTTCTGTTGCCCCCCTCAAGAGGTTTGCGTAGACGCGCCTCAATGTATCTTGCCACTTGGGGAATGGGAGTCCATTCCCCCGACCTTGGATGCGTGATAGTCTCTGGATCAAAAAACAGAATGCCTTGTGAATCCAGCACAGCATCCGGTGAAACCTCTTCCGAAGGACCAGAGGCAGGATGAGTCTCATCCTCCACCTCATAACTCTCCTCCACCTCACTACAGTTAGATGAGGCTGCAAAGGCGATCGAAACCGCATCGGACTCCACATCCGACTCCTCTTTATAAGAGTCCGGTTTGGTCCTCTTTGCGGAACGGGAAACCCGGCCATCTCCGTCATCCTCTTGGGAGGAGGGTCTAATACCCGTAGTCGGGTTGCCGCCCTTAGGCAAAGGGTCAGCTGAAATATTTACACAATCTCCTGAACTACAGGGTGCCACAGGAGAGGTCAGTATATCGGAACAGTGGTGTCTCTTCCGGTCAGATTTACCGGGTCTCTTAGAGCTGGAGGCCCGATCCGGGACCAGCGGATTCACTTGAGGGACCGTAGCCAAAGTCTTATCAGATCGGGAAGCACTCATAGCCAGCGAAACCGCATTTGTGAAGGACTCATTACGGCAAGCCACAGTGGAGGTCACGGCAGACTGGACCGATAAATTGACCAGCTGGTGGATTTTGTCTACGGATATATGTCCTGTGTCACGCACGGTACTGGGGCCATCCCCCAAGGTCATTTCCAATTTTTCGGCAGACATAGTCAAAAGCAAAATAGGTGGGAGTAACCTGTAAGAAACGTAGGGCTGTGGAGATAGAAAGACAACAGCAAATAAGTATACCAGTACAAGTACAGTGTATATTAAGGTTCTATAGTAATAAAGGGATAAGGTAAACATATATTAGGCCCTGGGAGTAAGTACTATGCAGGGGAAAAAGGGGGGGGGGGGAATGTAGTAAAATACAGAATGAATACACAATTATTCCTCTAATTGCCCCCAAGCTGCTACCGCCCAAGCAGTCAGGACAGTAGCACAGGATATGCTACTGGTATCAGCAGTCTGTGTGTGGCAGACAGGAGATCAACAGGACTCCGTCACCACAGCCGTTCCCTGCCAGCAGTCCCTGCAGAATGTATTCGCAGGGAGCTGGGCTGACATCCAGAAGCCGATCTGAGCAGAGGTACGTGCCGGCCAGCGACAGAGAAGAAATCTTGCGAGACCGAGCGTGTCTGCGCATGCGCACACAGCGCGCGGTCCCCGAAATAACAGCAAGAAGAAGGAGGACTGACGTCACTGCTAATGGCGGCGAGCCCGCCAAGAACACAGAGAGAGGGAATCAAACACCCCGAGGGAACACAGGACAACCAGGTAAGGGAAAAGGATACAAAGAGGGAGACAACTCCCTGAGTGACAAACTGAAACAAGGAATAGACAAAGGTACAGGTATAACAAATAATAGAGGAATTCAGTGATAAATTGAGGCCGGTATATGCAGTATCTACACAGAGCCCCAAGAACAACAAATACAGTGCCCGAACTGCGGAAAGAGCCCTATAACATATAAGGGCACCCTGCACTAAACAATAAACAGTAAAAGTCTATAACTGAGGCACTGAAAATCTTATATAGATGGGAGCTGGTACTTATCTGTGAACGCTGCTACTGAGCAGAAAGAAAGAGGAGGAGGTGGAGCCGCAATGTGGTTTTATGGAGCAAGTTCTGTTATCATTGGTTGGCATATAGAAGGGGTGCGGTCAGGTTGCTAGGTGACCTGCATCTTTTTTCTTCCAGTGTTGTATGAATAAATGCATCTTTTTCTTACTGCTATTGAGCTTATTAAAGAAAGATAATGCAATGATATGAGCCTCCTGTCCACCATAAAATTAGTGGTTTTACACTTGCCCCAGTACTCCCTACATGTGGATCCCTAGCCCTAGACGGCATGGACGCCCTTATAAGGGCGGTACTGTAGTTCTCGTGCCTCCTAATGTCCCCTCCACACACCAGCTACGCTAGGGGTGGTTCTTACTAGTAAAGGTCCACTAGTGCCTTCCCAATCTGCCTATCTGGCCACCCTCAGGCATAGTATGGATAAGAATATACTCTGGGGAGAGGGAATTGGCTGTAAAAGGAAGTGAGAGGTGGTGAGAGGAATATACAAGGTAAGGAGTCCTGTAAGGGTCACGGCAGGTGATGGATCCTCTGGGCCTGTGTGGATGATGACATGAGTAGGAGTCTAAGGTGCCGCTGGTTTTCACCAGAGCCCGCCGCAAAGCGGGACGGCCTTGCTGCGGCAGGCGGCACCCAGGTCGCTATCCCTGGCACGACTCGTCCACACAGGTAGCTGGGAGGTGGCGAGGCACAGAAGGTGACTGGCAGGACGTGGCAAGATGGCAGTAGGTCAGGGCAGGTAACACAGGGATAGGGTAGGTAAGGTAGCAAGGAACAGGTACACAGTAACAGGAACTTTCACAATGGCAATAGACAACCAAACATCCGACAGGGAACCATGGGAGGAGCTCATATTTAAAGGGGTTATCCACCATAAGGTTACATAGTTAGTACGGTCGAAAAAAGACATATGTCCATCAAGTTCAACCAGGGAATTAAGGGGTAGGGGTGTGGCGCGATATTGGGGAAGGGATGGGATTTTATATTTCTTCATAAGCATTAATGTTATTTTGTTCCATGAATGTATCTAATCCTGTTTTAAAGCTGTTAATTGTTCCTGCTGTGACCAGTTCCTGAGGTAGACCGTTCCATAAATTCACAGTCCTCACGGTAAAGAAGGCGTGTCGCCCCTTGAGACTAAACTTTTTCTTCCCCAGACGGAGGGAGTGCCCCCTCGTCCTTTGGGGGGGTTTAACCTGGAACAGTTTTTCTCCATATTTTTTGTATGGGCCATTAATATACTTATATACGTTTATCATATCCCCCCTTAAACGTCTCTTCTCAAGACTAAACAATTGTAACTCCTTTTAGTACGTACCTGGCAGACAGTAATGGATCTGCGCTTGTCTTAGGGCTAAATGGCTAGGTCGTGAAATTACCATAACACTGTGGCTAGCTTTTTGTGAACTTGTATTTCCTGTTTGACTTATGTTTTTTTTACTACAAATCCCACAATGCCATTTTCCTCCCTCTCACCCATCAGCCACCCCACCCATTGAAACAAAAGACGTGTGGTTTTCAATCAGGGTGCCTACAGCTGTTGCATTAGTTGCAGATTGATCCCTCCATCCATTCAAGCAGACAGGCTCCCTGTCTTCAGCTGACTAGTGAGTCAGGTCTCGATCGCATTGCAAGCTGGGAAAAATCCGAGATACAGTCATTTTGTATGCTGGTAAAGATAAATAGTGGGGTGTAAGTCACAGAAGAATTGTGAGAAAACCATCACACACAGGTACAGACACTATATTGTGAACTACACTAACTTTACAGCCCCTGTAGCATAGTCAAATAAAAAAAATTCCTGGAATACCCCTTTTAGGACTGGGTGCAGGCACTTGATTAAAGGAGCACTAGCCCTTTAAGAGTAAGAGTTCTGGCGTGCGTGCGCCCCAGGAGTTGGGGCACGGGCGCTGATGCTGCAGGGACACAGAGAGGCGAAAGCTGAGAGAGGTGAGTAATGGGCTGGGATTCGCATGTGGGCGTGTCCGCGATGCGTATCTCAGCCCCGCCGGCAGCGGGAACATAAACAAAGAGCGCTCATGGCCGGCGTGTCTGGCCAGAGCGCAGGCGTTACAAGTCCCTATTGAAAGGATACAAAAGAGAGTTGCTCATTTAATCCCCTGGGGATCAGACTCTGCAGGCAGTAGATCCACCTACATTCTTTTTGTAATTGTCAATGTCACCCCCTCGTTGTGTGTGGATGACCTGTTCCACACCAATGAATTTTATCTGCTTGATATTGCCTTGATGACAGGTGTATCTCGGTTGTTTCTAATGTCCCCCAGGTGCTCTAACACTCTTCTCTGTAACTCGCGGGTAGTTTTTCCTACATAGTATTTCTCAAAGGCCACATACACTACTCCCCTAAACTACAATTGATGACTTGGTTGATGTTAATCACTATACCTGTTGTGAGATCCACTACTACCTTGATTTTCAATACGTTCTCGCATTCTTTGCAGTGCCCACAACGGTTGCAGCCTCGGGGACGTGCCGCATTCAGCCACATTCTCCTGGATTTAGGTGCCAGGTGACTATGTGTTAGAGTATAACGTAAACTCTTGCCCTTTCGGTAGGTGATTGCCGGTGTGGTCTCTATAACGTCAGATAAATCTGGGTCAAGTTTAAGTATGTCCCAGTGTTTAGAAATAATCTATCTCCCTTGAAAATGCATCAAACATACCAATAATTCTCATTGGTTGTGGCATGCTCTCCATACGTTTAGGTATGAGAAGTTGTGATCTTTCTTGTGCTAATGCAAATCTATATACTGGTCTAAGGACGTAGTCTGGATAGCCAGATTGCTGAAACCGAGCTCGTAAATCCTTGGCCTGTGTAACTCCTGGATGTTCAAACAATTCCTCCTGAGGGGGAGGTACCTCCCCCTCTGTATCTCCCGATTAAGGGGGACCGGGTGGCAGCTTTCCCACCTTTGGAGGCTGTTTGTTAAGGTGCTCTTTCTAAATACGGTGGTGCTCAATCCTCCTTGTTCGTTTTTTGTTATAATGACATCAAGGAATGCCAACGTGTCAGTGTGAATTTCAAATGTAAATCCCAGTCCTATATATTTTTTATTCAAAGACTGTATAAATTTGATGAAGTCGGCCTTGGAGCCCGCCCACAGCACAAATATGTCATCAATATAACGCGACTAAAATATTGCGTTTTCGGATAGCTCCTCACTCTCACCCACAAAAACGATAGTAGCCTCCCACCAGCCCAGGGTAAGTTTTGCGTACAATGGGGCACATGGGCTCCCCATCGCGGTACCCCTAAGCTGGTGGAGGTATCACCCATTAACCCCTTAAGGACCGAGGGTTTTTCCGTTTTTGCATTTTCATTTTTTCCTCCTTGCCTTTAAAAAATCATAACTCTTTCAATTTTGCTCCTAAAAATCCATATGATCGTTTATTTTTTGCGACACCAATTCTACTTTGTAATGACGTCAGTCATTTTGCCCAAAAATCTACGGTGAAACGTAAAAAAAATCATTGTGAGACAAAATTGAAAAAAAAACCCGCTGTTTTGTAACTTTTGGGGGCTTCCGTTTCTACGCAGTACATTTTTCGGTAAAAATGACACCTTATATTTATTCTGTAGGTCCATACGATTATAATGATACCCTACTTATATAGGTTTGATTTTGTCGTACTTCTGGAAAAAATCATAACTACATGCAGGAACATTAGTACGTTTAAAATTGTCATCTTCTGACCCCTATAACTTTTTTATTTTCGCACATATGGGGCAGTATGACGGCTCATTTTTTGCGCAGTGATCTGAAGTATTTAGCGGTACCATTTTTGCATTGATAGGACTTATTGATCGATTCATGATATAAAAAGTGACCAAAAATGCACTATTTTGGACTTTGGAATTTTTTTGCGCATACGCCATTGACTGTGCTGTTTAATTAACGATATATTTTTAGAATTTGGACATTTCCACACACGGCAATACCATATGTTTATTTTTATTTACACAGTTTTTTTTTTTTTATGGGAAAAGGGGGGGTGATTCAAACTTTTAATAGGGAAGGGGTTAAATGATCTTTATTCACTTTTTTTCACTTTTTTTTTGCAGTGTTATAGGTCCCATAGGGACCTATAACACTGCACACACTGATCTTTATCATTGATCACTGGTTTCTCATAGGAAACCAGTGATCGATAATTCTGCCGCTTGACTGCTCATGCCTGGATCTCAGGCACTGAGCAGTCATTCGGCGATCGGACAGCATGGAGGCAGGTAGGGGACCTCCGGCTGTCATGTAAGCTGTTCGGGATGCCGCGATTTTGCCGCGGCTATCCCGAACAGCCCACTAAGCTAACCGGCATTGTTTCAGTTTCACTTTAGACGCGACATTCAACTTTGAACGCCGCGTCTAAAGGGTTAATAGCACGCGATCACTGCTGCGCGCTATTAGCCACGGGTCCCGGCCATTGTTAGAGGCCGGGCCCGACCCGACGCGTTATAGATCGGGAGCAGACACATGACGTTCCAGTACGTCATGTGTACTTAAGGAGTTAAAGGGGTACTCCGGTGAAAAACTTTTTTTTTTTTTTATTTTATTTTTTTTTTTAAATCAACTGGTGCTAGAAAGTTAAACAGATTTGTAAATTACTTCTATAAAAAAAAATCTTAATCCTTCCTTTACTTATTAGCTGCTGAATACTACAGTGGAAATTCTTTTCCGTTTGAAACACAGAGCTGTCTGCTGACATCATGAGCACAGTGCTCTCTGCTGACATCTCTGTCCATTTTGGGAACTTTCCAGAACAGCATATGTTTGCTATGGGGATTTCCTTTTTCCCTGGACAGTTCCTAAAATAGACAGAGATGTCAGCAGAGAGCACTGTGCTCATGATGTCAGCAGACAGCTCTGTGTTTCAAACGGAAAATAATTTCCACTGTAGTATTCAGCAGCTAATAAGTACAGGAAGGATTAAGATTTTTTTAATAGAAGTAATTTACAAATCTGTTTAACTTTCTGGCAGTTGATGACAAATTGGCTGTGGACTTGATGGTGAATGCCCCGAGACGATAACTTCAATAGAGGCAAGTATCCTCAATCAATCCTTCCACCTTCCCCAACAGGTCTAACATATCAAGCGTATATGATGGAAGAGATAGTATGAAACCCCTCAGAATTTTGTCCAAGTAAATTCCAACATTCTGCCCGAGACTCCCAATGCCCGACACTATTGGTCTGCCTTTAAGTGGGGAAGTGCCCTTATGCACCTTAGGCAGTGCATAAAATGTTGGTACAGTGGGAGTCTCGGGTAGTAAAAATTCGTATTAATCATCATTATTTAACTTCTCATTTCTAGCCGTACCCAAAATTTCTCTTAATTAATCTCGAAATATCGAGGTGGGGTTGCTGGGCAAAATGTGGTACGATCGTCAAGTAGGCGATATAACATCTGTAAGTATGCCCCTGGTCAAGGAGGACCACATTTCCTCCCTTGTCTGAGGGCTTAATTATGAGATCATCTCTTTCCATTTCCGATATCGCCACCCGTTCTTTACGTCACAGATTATGGTGGGTTACTATAGAAGAAGTAGACAAAGATCTCAGGTCTCTGGCAACTAAATCTGTAAATATTTCTGTCACAGAAATATCTCCTACCGGTGGCATAGCATGGCTTCTGGTCTTACAATCAGTATATGGACCCTGTCCCATACCACTCTAATTTTCATCCAATAAGGACACTATGTTGTTAATGGCTCTGCGTTCGGTTTCCGACATCCCTTCCTCTCCCTGTGCCCTCTTCTCGTGCATTTTGAAAAATTTGTGCCATCTCAACTTGCGCGAGAATAACTATGTAACATATAAAGGGATTATAATGTGTGGTGGGTACAAACGTTAATCCCTTGCCGAGGACATCCATTTGACACTGTGTGAAGGAATGTTTAGACAGATTAAAGGAGTAGTGCAGTGGTGAAAAACTTATCCCCTATCCTAAGCATTTATTTTGCTTTAAAACACCCTAAAAATACCTTTTTTCTATGCTCTTCAGTAGTGCAGTTGTAAGCAGAGCGCAATTAAAAAGTTGTTCAGTAGGGCTTTATCTTTAATATATAAAAAGTTTGTTTCATGAGAGGTACACTTTAAGCACCAGGTACGCTTTGTTCTCTCTGAAATCCTTAAGATCCCAGATAAACTGAGAGTGTTTCCTCTCTTTAATGTAAAAGTGGAACCTCTCTATAGATACCTGGAGCTGTTTTTCTTAGCGGCAAATTCAGAATCTGATTTTAAATCTGAGCACTAGCTGTTTTTGCTCTTCCAATTTTTTACCTGCTATTTCTACATTGGAGCGTTCCTCTAGGAGAATATTCAAAAAGTTCAATGAACATTTTGTTGCAGGCTCCTCCCACTTTTTAAGGACATTGGGTGACCGCAGTCGCTTTCCTGGGTGGATTGGAACTCTCTGACCTCTAGGCACTATTTGGTTTTTAATATAATTGCCGAAGCATTGCACTTCCCAAAAAGAAATAAAAAAAAAGAAAAGAGGAAAGGCGCTCCCTGTGTAATAAAGCCAGCACGAGGGTAGAGAGGAGAATTAATGCAATATCCGTGCTCACCCTGCTAAGTTGTGTGAGGACATACACAACTATGCTGAATGCATGTGATTTTTAAGGATCACAATCCTGTTGTCTGCAGCCTTCCTGGAGGATATATGGAATGAAACAAGACTTCAGGGAGAAACCAGGATTTTCGGCGCTGACCAAAGAGAAGGTATCGGAGCCCAGGTAAAGGAAGGAGGTTTATTAGCAACGCGTTTCACCGCGCTTGCGCGGCTTCATCAGGCTTAATACACGGCAGTTGTACCAGGGTTATATACCCCCACGGGATTAACCCATGAAGTGCATAATTAAAATATATTCCAAATCATAATAAATAGACAATATAAAATGTATAAATAACAATGAGCATACATATACATTTATAACACTCAGCACTGATCTTAATGAAATATTATATAAATTACAACTATAAAATTAAGAAGACATATATAAAGGTAAAAAATGAAAAACCAAATAGCCGCATGGTGTGAATTTGATGGAAGATAAGAACAAGAACAAGGTTCCCATAGGGCGTAACCAATTTAACCAAATGATTGGTAGAAGGAGTTGCATGATTCATACCAAGAACATCAAATAAAGGAAGCACATTTTTTATAGAAACTTAGCGAAAAACGCACTGTCAGAACAGGTTCCAAAAAAATAAGAAAAAGGTATTAAAATAAAAATTAATAAATGAAAAATATATTGATGAATATATGCATAGTCTAAATGACGAATAGAACAAAATCAACGAGTATTTTCAATTGTCTCATTCAAACCGTGCGGAAATAAAGTTACCAACTTATGAATCCAAAAACTCTCACGGTTAATTAAACGTTGGAATCTATTGGAAATTCCCTTTGGAACCGATTCCAAAATAATCAAATTGAAAGACTCTATGCAACTATTGTGTTTTAATGAAAAATGTTTAGAAATGCTGTGTAGCATATACTTGTGTCTGATATTCCATCTATGGCGATTCATACGTGCCCGAACTGTTTGTACAGTGCGGCCCACATATTGTAAACCGCACTGACAAGACAGTAAATATATGGCAAAATTAGTGTCGCAGGTAAGATTACCTTTGACTTTGTATTCTTTATGTGTATACGCTGATTTGAATACAGTTGTAGATTTAATTAAATCACAGCACATGCAGCGAGATCGGCCGCATGGAGAGCTGATGGCAACCGTCTGAACTGTGTCTATAACTATAGGTTTCAATTTACCAGGGGCAATAAGATTTTGTAAATTACGAGATCTTCTAAATGTAATATTAGGAGTAGTAGGGAGAAAACTTTTGAGAATTGGATCATTACACAAAATGGGCCAATGTTTGGATAATATTTTTTTAATGTTAGTAGCTTCGTTATTGAAATTAGTAATAAAATTATATTTGTGATTAAATGTTTTCAAGAGTGACATATTATTTATGGACGGTGACTTAGGTGTGACCAATTCTAATTCTGTTTTTCCTTTTTATTTTTTTATAGGCATCGGAGAGCAATTTATTGGGGTAACCTTTTTCTCGAAAACGCCCCCTAAGGACAGCGGCCTGCGCATCAAAACTGTCATCTGATGTACAGTTCTTTCTGACGCGCAGGTACTGACCATAAGGGACACCACGGAGCCAGATGGAATAATGTGCACTTTCATAGCTAAGACAGCTATTAATATCAACTTTTTTGAAAAAAGTTTTGGTACTTATGTGTCCCAAATCTGATCTGGATATTTCCAGATCCAAAAATTGGATTACGTGAGTTGAATATTGCATAGTAAAATTAAGCCCCCAAGAATTTTGGTTTAGTTCACCAACAAATTGCTCTGCCTGCGAAAAAGAGCCACTCCAAATTATGAATAAATCGTCAATATATCTCCGAAAAAAGCAAACAAACTCAATAAATGCAGGGGACTGTGCCATAACTAGGGACTCGAATCGCCCCATAAATAGATTAGCATAACTAGGGGCGAAACAAGTCCCCATGGTACAGCCCCTGGTCTGCCTATACAAAACTTCATTAAATGTAAAAATATTATGATCCAAAATAAAACGAATAGAATCTAACAAAAATGCAGATTGGTCAGTGCTGAGTGTTATATCATTCGAAAAGGTATTTTGTATGGCTGATAGACATAAGTCTGTTTGGATATTTGAGTAGAGAGAGCAGACATCAAGGGTTAAAAAAGAAAATGTCAAAGGTAAACTAATATTATTTAATTCATAAATTAACTGGGTTGAATCACGTAAATACGAAGGTAAGTTTAAAACATAAGGTTGTAAAAAAAGATCAATAAAATGGGACAAGTTGGCTGTAAGAGAGCCAACACCTGAAATTATAGGACGACCAGGGGGTTTACTAGGATTCTTATGTAGTTTAGGTAAATAATAAAAATGGGGAATATTATAGTGTTTAATATTAAGAAAAGTATGCTCTCTTATTCAACAGACCAAGGTCGGCAGCTTTCTGTATTAATGCTGAATACATGTTAAAATAAATCATGGAAAGGTCATTCAATAAAATCGAGTAATAACTCTTATCAGAAAGAATATTCATGGCTTCTGCTATATAGTCATCACGATCAAGTAATACAGTGCCACCCCCCTTATCAGCGGGGCGGATAACTAGTTCACTATTATTTTGTAGTGATCTGATGGCATTCTTTTCTGCTGTAGAAAGATTATCTTTATCTTTATATATAATAGATCTCTCACATAACGAATTAAAATCTTTGTTTACCATAGAATAAAATGTTTCTAAATAATTTCCTCTATGGTGTAAAGGATAGAAGTTAGAAACAGGATTTACCTGGACATGTTTGGCCTCTGTATTAGAAGATATTGAAACTGAATAATCCTGGTATTCTGCTAAAGAAGTTTTATTTTTTTCTATTAAAGAAAAATGACGATTTAAGGTTAATTTCCGTATATAGTTATTCAGATCTAGAAATAATTGGAAATCGTCAGGGCGAGTGACTGGACAAAAGGACAGGCCTCTGGAAAGTAAACTGGTTTCGCTTTCAGACAACAAATGTTTGGATAAGTTAAAAATGTTTATTTTTTATTTTTCAATTCTTGTTTGTGAAGAGGGGATAGGGTTGGGGGATCCCCTAGATTTAGAGGATCTACCACCTCTACATCCTCTGAATTTATTTTTCTTTTTTGTGATTTTTTGTGACATGGTTTGTCCAATAGAGGTTGAAAGTACTGAGTGATGAGGGCGTGTTGGGGATTTTTGTGATCTGGAAATTGGACAGTGTTCAGACTGTGCGTTAAAGTCACAGTGGGTGGTGTTTGGGAAGAGGTCGTCATCCCGGGTATTGTGTGAACAACATGGATAGGAGACGGGCATGAGACTAAAAAAGAGAAAGAGGAAGAAGAAACAGAAGATAATGTAGGGGCTTCAAAAATATGTTCTTCAATGACAGTAGTGTTAAGATGTGAAATATCATGTATAGTGAGAAAAGATGTATCTAAAGATATATCAACTTGATCAGGCACTATGGAAGGAGGTGTAATATTTTGTGTAATAGTGGAGAGAACGTCTCGTTACAAAAAGGGATACTGCTGCCAGTGAAGCCAAAATCGGAGCTAATGAATTGAGGATACCGTTGTCTAAATTCTCTGGACATGCGCAGTACCAGAGGTTAGACAATATTATTCTTAACAGATTGCAAGAATTATTGCAATCTGTTAAGAATAATATTGTCTAACCTCTGGTACTGCGCATGTCCAGAGAATTTAGACAACGGTATCCTCAATTCATTAGCTCTGATTTTGGCTTCACTGGCAGCAGTATCCCTTTTTGTAACGAGACGTTCTCTCCACTATTACACAAAATACACAAAATATTACACCTCCTTCCATAGTGCCTGATCAAGTTGATATATCTTTAGATACATCTTTTCTCACTATACATGATATTTCACATCTTAACACTACTGTCATTGAAGAACATATTTTTGAAGCCCCTACATTATTTTCTGTTTCTTCTTCCTCTTTCTCTTTTTTAGTCTCATGCCCGTCTCCTGTCCATGTTGTTCACACAATACCCGGGATGACGACCTCTTCCCAAACACCACCCACTGTGACTTTAACTCACAGTCTGAACACTGTCCAATTTCCAGATCACAAAAATCCCCAACACGCCCTCATCACTCAGTACTTTCCACCTCTATTGGACAAACCATGTCACAAAAAATCACAAAAAAGAAAAATCAGAGGATGTAGAGGTGGTAGATCCTCTAAATCTAGGGGATCCCCCAACCCTATCCCCTCTTCACAAACAAGAATTGAAAAATAAAAAATAAAAATTTTTAACTTATCCAAACATTTGTTGTCTGAAAGCGAAACCAGTTTACTTTCCAGAGGCCTGTCCTTTTGTCCAGTCACTCGCCCTGACTATTTCCACGAGTTATTACTCGATTTTATTGAATGACCCTTCCATGATTTATTTTAAAATGTATTCAGCATTAATATAGAAAGCTGCCGACCTTGGTCTGTTGAATAAGAGAGAGCATACTTTTCTTAATATTAAACACTATAATATTCCCCATTTTTATTATTTACCTAAACTACATAAGAATCCTAGTAAACCCCCTGGTCGTCCTATAATTTCAGGTGTTGGCTCTCTTACAGCCAACTTGTCCCATTTTATTGATCTTTTTTTACAACCTTATGTTTTAAACTTACCTTCGTATTTACGTGATTCAACCCAGTTAATTTATGAATTAAATAATATTAGTTTACCTTTGACATTTTCTTTTTTAACCCTGGATGTCTGCTCTCTCTACTCAAATATCCAAACAGACTTAGGTCTATCAGCCATACAAAATACCTTTTCGAATGATATAACACTCAGCACTGACCAATCTGCATTTTTGTTAGATTCTATTTGTTTTATTTTGGATCATAATATTTTTACATTTAATGAAGTTTTGTATAGGCAGACCAGGGGCTGTGCCATGGGGACTCGTTTCGCCCCTAGTTATGCTAATCTATTTATGGGGCGATTCGAGTCCCTAGTTATGGCACAGTCCCCTGCATTTATTGAGTTTGTTTGCTTTTTTCAGAGATATATTGACGATTTATTCATAATTTGGAGTGGCTCTTTTTCGCAGGCAGAGCAATTTGTTGGTGAACTAAACCAAAATTCTTGGGGGCTTAATTTTACTATGCAATATTCAACTCACGTAATCCAATTTTTGGATCTGGAAATATCCAGATCAGATTTGGGACACATAAGTACCAAAACTTTTTTCAAAAAAGTTGATATTAATAGCTTTCTTAGCTATGAAAGTGCACATTATCCCATCTGGCTCCGTGGTGTCCCTTATGGTCAGTACCTGCGCGTCAGAAAGAACTGTACATCAGATGACAGTTTTGATGCGCAGGCCGCTGTCCTTAGGGGGCGTTTTCGAGAAAAAGGTTACCTCAATAAATTGCTCTCCGATGCCTATAAAAAAGTAAAAGGAAAAACACAATTAGAATTGGTCACACCTAAGTCACCGTCCATAAATAATATGTCACTCTTGAAAACATTTAATCACAAATATAATTTTATTACTATTTTCAATAACGAAGCTACTAACATTAAAAAAATATTATCCAAACATTGGCCCATTTTGTGTAATGATCCAATTCTCAAAAGATTTCTCCCTACTACTCCTAATATTACATTTAGAAGATCTCGTAATTTACAAAATCTTATTGCCCCTGGTAAATTGAAACCTATAGTTATAGACACAGTTCAGACGGTTGCCATTAGCTCTCCATGCGGCCGGTCTCGCTGCATGTGCTGTGATTTAATTAAATCTACAACTGTATTCAAATCAGCGTATACACATAGAGGGGCATTTACTAAGGGGTTTAGTCATTTTTTTCTGACTATTTTTGGCGCAAAATTGTCGCAATTGCGCCTACCCTATAAATTGTGCGACTTTCCCTAGCAAGAGCTAGAAAGTAAAAAAAAAAGTTCCCGCTTAATTTACGCAAGTTTTCAGTTTTTACTTGCAGTGGTCAGGAATTTATTAACTGAGACAGTCGCAGTTGCGCAACAAACTGTCGCAACGGCCATAAAAAATGACTAAATTTACTCCAGCTCCAACATGGAGCAGGAAAAGCTACTGCGCCCGGGCTCCGACATACTTTCTCCCCGCTACCCTCACTGCGCTACCGGGACACTACAGTGATTTATATCCTCCCCTCTCACCTGCCAGCGCCACACACCTTCCATCTGTCTGCTGTTGCAAGACTACAAGTCCCAGCATGCCCTTACAGTGAGGACACGCTGGGAGTTGTAGTCTTGTAGCAGCGGGAGCTGAGCGGCGCGGGCGGGAGACAAGGGGGGGGGGGGGTAGCGGGGAGGCCGTATGAGGAGCCTGGGCGGGAGACAAGGGGGGGGGGGGGGTAGCGGGGAGGCCGTATGAGAAGCCCGGGCGGGAGACAAGGGGGGGGGGGGGAGGGTAGCGGGGAGGCCATATGAGGAGCCCGGGCGGGAGACAAGGGGGGGGGGGAGGGTAGCGGGGAGGCCGTATGAGGAGCCCGGGCGGCTGCACTGTAATGTCAGCCCGGGCTCCTGCCCTGAGAGCCATAGGCTTTGGCTGTCAGGGCATGCTGGGTGTTGTAGTTTTGCAACAGCTAGAGGGCCACAGTTTGCAGACCACTGGTGTGTGGTCTGTAAACTGTAGTCCTCCAGCTGTTGCAAAACTAAACAGCTGAAGGGGATCGGCGAAAACGTTCACTTACCCTTCCGAGGCTCCAGCGACGATCGCTGACGGAGATCGTCGCGCGTCAATGTCGTGCAGCGCTGGATCCTACGGAAGCCGGTAAGTTGCGCAAGCTTCCCAACCAGGGTGCCTCCAAATGTTGCAAGACTACAACTCCCAGCATGCCTGGACACCCTTTGGCTGTCCAGGCATGCTGGGAGTTGTAGTTTTGCAACAGCTGGAGGCACCCTTGTTGGGAAACACTGGCCTAATACAGTGTTTCCCAACCAGGGTGCCTCCAGATGTTGCAAGACTACAACTCCCAGCATGCCTGGACAGCCATTGGCTATCCAGGCATGCTGGGAGTTGTAGTTTTGCAACAGCTGGAGGGCCACAGTTTGCAGACCACTGGTTTGTGGTCTGTAAACTGTAGTCCTCCAGCTGTTGCAAAACTAAACAGCTGAAGGGGACCGGCGAAGACGTCACTTACCCTTCCAAGGCTCCAGCGACGATCGCTGTCGGAGATCGTCGCGCGGCAGTGTCGTGCAGCGCTGGATCCTACGGAAGCCGGTAAGTTGCGCAAGCTTCCCAACCAGGGTGCCTCCAAATGTTGCAAGACTACAACTCCCAGCATGCCTGAACAGCCTTTGGCTGTCTAGGCATGCTGGGAGTTGTAGTCTTGCAACATCTGGAGGCACCCTGGTTGGGAAACACTGTTTTAGGCCAGTGTTTCCCAGCCAGGTTGCCTCCAGATGTTGCAAAAATACAACTCCCAGCATGCCTGGACAGCCATTGGCTGTCCAGGCATGCTGGGAGTTGTAGTTTTGCAACAGCTGGAGGGGCCACAGTTTGCAGACCACTGGTTTGTGGTCTGTAAACTGTAGTCCTCCAGCTGTTGCAAAACTGAACAGCTGAAGGGGACCGGCGAAGACGTTCACTTACCCTTCCGAGGCTCCAGCGACGATCGCTGTCGGAGATCGTCGCGCGGCACTGTCGCGCGGCAGTGTCGTGCAGCGCTGGATCCTACGGAAGCCGGTAAGTTGCGCAAGCTTCCCAACCAGGGTGCCTCCAAATGTTGCAAGACTACAACTCCCAGCATGCCTGAACAGCCTTTGGCTGTCTAGGCATGCTGGGAGTTGTAGTCTTGCAACATCTGGAGGCACCCTGGTTGGGAAACACTGTTTTAGGCCAGATTTTCCCAGCCAGGTTACCTCCAGATGTTGCAAAACTACAACTCCCAGCATGCCTAGACAGCCTTTGACTGTCCAGGCATGCTGGGACTTGTAGTTTTGCAACATCTGGAGGCACCTTGGTTGGGAAACACTGTTTTAGGCCAGTGTTTCCCAACCAGGTTGCCTACAGATGTTGCAAGACTACAACTCCCAGCATGCCTGGACAGCCTTTGACTGTCCAGGCATGCTGGGGCTTGTAGTTTTGCAACATCTGGAGGCACCCTGGTTGGGAAACACTGGCCTAAAACAGTGTTTCCCAACCAGGGTGCCTCCAGATGTTGCAAAACTACAAGTCCCAGGTCGGGAAACACTGTGCCCGGCCTCCGTCCCACCTTACTGTAAGGGCATGCTGGGAGTTGTAGTCCTGCAGCTGGGGGCAGGGGACAAGCTTGTCACTTGCCCACACATCTCCTGCACCACACAACTACAACTCCCAGCATGTCCTTACTGTAAGGGCATGCTGGCAGCTGTAGTCGTGCGGGGCGGGAGATGTGTGAGCAGGTGATAATAAATGTACTAACCCATTTTTTTTTGTTTTCTTCTCATTTCAGATCCGTGTATCCTGTGGACTCCTTCGGATTCGGTGGACTACTTCGATGACCAGCGTTTTTCTTTGTTTGATTTTAATAAAATGGTTAACGAGGGCTTGTGGGGGAGTGTTTTTTGTAATAAAAAATTTTTAAAACCTGTTGTGTTTTTTTCTTACTTTACTAGACAGGCTTAGTAGTGGAAGCTGTCTTATAGACAGAGTCCATTACTAACCTGGGCTTAGCGCTAGCCACAAAAACGGCTAGCGCTAACCCCCTATTATTAAGCCGGTACCAACAGGCCTGGAGCGTCAAAAGTGGCGCTCCTGGGCCTAAGCGGTAACAGGCTGGCGTTATTTAGGTTGGGGAGGGCCAGTAACAATGGTCCTCGCCCACCCTGGGAACGTCAGGCTGTTACTGTTTGGTTGGTATTTGGCTGAGAATGAAAATAGGGGGGACCCTATGCGGGTTTTTTTTTTAAATAAATAATTAATTAAATATATTTAAAAAAACGCATAGGGTCCCCCTATTTTTATTCTCAGCCAAATACCAACCAAACAGTAACAGCCTGACGTTACCAGGGTGGGCGAGGACCATTGTTACTGGCCCTCCCCAACCTAAATAACGCCAGCCTGTTACCGCCTAGGTCCAGGAGCGCCATTTTTGACGCTCCGGGCCTGTTGGTACCGGCTCTTCCCTGCAACCCTGTGGTGTTGGGTACCGGGGTAATAATTGGGGGTAAGCGCTAGCTGTTTTTGTGGCTAACGCTAAGCCCGGCTTAGTAATGGACTCAGTCTATAAGACAGCTTCCACTACTAAGCCTGTCTAGTAAAGTAAAATAAAAAAAAAAACACAACAGGTTTAAAAAAAAAATTTATTACAAAAAAACACTCCCCCACAAGCCCTCGTTAACCATTTTATTAACATCAAGCAAAGAAAAACACTGGTCGTCGAAGTAGTCCACCGAATCCGAAGGAGTCCACAGGATACACAGATCTGTAGAAGAAGTAACCAAAAAAAAAAGTGTAAGTACGTTTAGGGAGAAAAAAACGGTGTTAAAAAAATGTAATAAACACACACACACACACACACACTAAACACCGTTTACCACTTCTGAGCCATGACTACAATTTACAGTGATCCCTCAACTTACAATGGCCTCAACATACAATAGTTTCAACATACAATGGTCTTTTCTGGACCATCGTAAGTTGAAACCAGACTCAACATACAATGCTACAGACAGTCCAGATCTGTGAAACGTGTCAATGGCTGGAAGAACCAACCAATCAAAATGGGCATTCACTGGTAAAACCCCTGTATTACTGAAGTGTATGCACTGACTGGTGTCTGGTATTACATGTTCTGTACACTTTACCTGTATCAGGTTAGCTGCTCTTTTGGACACCAGGTGAGGGCGACTCCATTACTTGTTTGGGACATTGCCTGCACTGTACAGGACCCCTGAAGAAGCTCCTGTCCTCTACATAGACCAGTGTTTCCCAATCAGGGTGGCCCCATCTTTTGCAAAACTACAACTCCCAGCATGCCCGAACAGCCTTTGGCTGTCCAGGCATGCTGGGAGTTATAGTTTTGCAACAGCTGGAGGCTCCCTGCTTGGAAAACACTGACATAGACAGTAATTTACAGCTCCCAGCAGATCTTTATTACTTTTATATGTAAGGATTTGCTTTATCTATATTGGTAATCTACTTATTTTTCTTTGTCACTTTTTCCTATTTTGGATGACATTTTGGTGTCTTTAGAACCAATTACCATGTTTCCATAGAGTTATGGTCTCAACATACAATGGTTTCAACTTACAATGGTTTTCCTGGAACCAATTAATATTGTAACTTGAGGGACCACTGTAGTTATTGAATTATTTAGATGTGGTGAAAAAGCTAAAAAAAAAAAACTCAAAAACAAAAGATCCAGAAGGAAACCTAGCAGCCAAACCTATTCAGACAGCAGGAAAAAGGAACAGACTATTTATTCTACTACATGAAGTAAATTTCCCACTTTTGCCTATGTGTGCCAAATTTATTAATGCCGTGCAACAATTTAGTAAATTTGTCGCACATAGTCAAAAAAAACAGGGTAAAAAACAGACTACATAGTAAAAGATTATTAAATGCCCCTCATAAAGAATACAAAGTCAAAGGTAATCTTACCTGCGACACTAATTTTGCCATATATTTACTGTCTTGTCAGTGCGGTTTACAATATGTGGGCCGCACTGTACAAACAGTTCGGGCACGTATGAATCGCCATAGATGGAATATCAGACACGAGTATATGCTACACAGCATTTCTAAACATTTTTCATTAAAACACAATAGTTGCATAGAGTCTTTAAATTTGATTATTTTGGAATCGGTTCCAAAGGGAATTTCCAATAGATTCCAACGTTTAATTAACCGTGAGAGTTTTTGGATTCATAAGTTGGTAACTTTATTTCCGCACGGTTTGAATGAGACAATTGAAAATACTCGTTGATTTTGTTCTATTCGTCATTTAGACTATGCATATTTTCATCAATATATTTTTCATTTATTAATTTTTATTTTAATACCTTTTTCTTATTTTTTGGAACCTGTTCTGCGTTTTTCGCTAAGTTTCTATAAAAATGTGCTTCCTTTATTTGATGTTCTTGGTATGAATCATGCAACTCCTTCTACCAATCATTTGGTTAAATTGGTTACGCCCTATGGGAACCTTGTTCTTGTTCTTATCTTCCATCAAATTCACACCATGCGGCTATTTGGTTTTTCATTTTTTACCTTTATATATGTCTTCTTAATTTTATAGTTGTAATTTATATAATATTTAATTAAGATCAGTGCTGAGTGTTATAAATGTATATGTATGCTCATTGTTATTTATACATTTTATATTGTCTATTTATTATGATTTGGAATATATTTTAATTATGCACTTCATGGGTTAATCCCGTGGGGGTATATAACCCTGGTACAACTGCCATGTATTAAGCCTGATGAAGCGCGGTGAAACGCGTTGCTAATAAACCTCCTTCCTTTACCTGGGCTCCGATACCTTCTCTTTGGTCAGCGCCGAAAATCCTGGTTTCTCCCTGAAGTCTTGTTTCATTCCAAAAAGAAATAAAAAAATTGTTTATGGCAATTGTATAATTCACGGAAAGTCGAACGCAGAGACTATGTCGGTTTAGATTGTGTAAATGCTTTATCAGAAAATAACCACGCCTCCTCATTTAAAGTACCTGTAATATAGCTGGCCATATCAGTAAATTGACAATTTGCAGTATATGTTGTGTAAATGGTAAACAGGCTACACCTATGCCAGGGCAAAAGAAAAAGCTCTCTAGATTAGTCATAAAAATATAAGGATCCCTCTGGGAAAAGGTGGTTTTAAAACTTAGCTTTTACTATCACAGGTTAACACAACAATTAATTTAGTGGATACCAAAATATAGAATTAAACATATATAAAAAAGAAAAGGAAAAAAACTAATATACAGTCCCCCTATGAAATGGTAGCTGCAAGTGGCCTGCATTCAATGGCCAAAAGCAAAAAATTGATAGAGGTCAACCGTATATGTATCATGCATAAATTCACCAATCGCATGGATAAACACAACATGCATTCTGCAAGCATATAGATAAAATACACACAACGCCTGCTTCCAATGGAGAAACACTAAGGGACCTGTGTCAAAATGGTACAGTTTTTATATTCATGTCCGCATACAACAGAAGTTGATAGAATCCCAGAATGCACTTCTGGTCTAATATAGATTAATAGACCCCTAAATAACATATGGTAATAATAGCAGTAGCATTACCATGTTGTCTCCCATGTAATGTATATATTACATTGCTGAGGTTTAAGTGGCTGTAACCTGTAAAAAAAAGACATGCCACTTTTCATTCAGTTTGCTTAGCCCACCTGAAGACACAAACAATCCATGTATCAGTAAATAATTTCTCACATGACCCCCGGGAGCCCTAGGTGTCGACGCTACAGCAAAGCACATCATAGATAGACTAGTTAAACCAACAATCTACTGTAGTAACTCTGCCTTTAGTGGCTAAGATATGCCAAGTATACTTAGTGTTGGGACACTGCAGTGGCAGCGTTCCTGCTGTGTTGCCGTGACTACTGAACACGCCGGTGTGTGTTATATCACGTGAGTGCTATGATACCCGCCTGTGACTCTGCCCCTCATCATGCCACAGGGGGGGTAGAGTCTCATATGGGAGTGTAATTTTTGGAGACGTGAGTGCTACTCATGACAATTAAAGATGATTATAAGAACAGTGATTTTTAGCCAGTTCCTCAAGGTAATCAGTTAGTTAGTGTAGGGGTAGTAGTCCACTCGGGGCTGAAAAGAATCTATAGACATATTTTGTAACTTTCAGCATGCGTCTGCAAGAATTATTTTGGAAAGGGTGAGATTATAAAGTCAGCCAGACATATACCCCATAACTACATTAGGGAATCTACTGTTTACATATGATGGCATACGGATTGGGAATCATACTAAATGTGGGACCAGGTGTTCCTAAACATAGGAACACCATAGCCCTCATTTACTAAGAGTGTCAGGTTTATCTCTGTGTGTTTTTTGATTTACTCCGTGTATTTTTCTCCCTGATTTACTAATGTGTCGCACAGGAAAAATGTTTATGTCGCACGGTAAATTGTATATATGCCCCCCCGCACAGAGCAATCATATACACACCGCTGCGCATGTGTGTATAGATATAGAAATATATATATATATATATGTATATGTACAGTATATATTCCCCCCGGCGCTATCATATATATATGCCACCTGCAGCGCGATCATAAGCCCCCAGCAGCATACAGTATATATTCCCCCCAGCGCTATCATATATATATGCCGCCCGCAGCGCGATCATAAGCCCCCAGCAGCATACAGTATATATTCCCCCCCGGCGCTATCATATATATGTGCCGCCCGCAGCGCGTGTGTGTGTGTGTGTGTGTGTATATATATATATATATGCGCCCCCCGCACAGCACAATCATATACACACCGCAGCTCATGTAGATATATATTATATATGCTCCCCGCACAGCGCATCTATACACATATGCCTCTGAAGCGCTATCAATGACTAATGCTTGTCAGTGATAGCGCTTCAGAGGCATATGTGTATAGAAGCGAAGTGGGGACCAGACTTATAGCGTTATCTGGTCCCCACTTCGCTTCTATACACAATCCTCCTGAGTACAAACACCACAGCTGCCCCATCGCCTCCCCCATCCCAGGTATTATAATTACCTGTTCCCGAGTTCCGCGATCCTTCTGGCTCCGGCACTGTCACTGTGCGCACTGACTGTGATGTCGCGTTGGGGACGTCACTCGTCATTGCGCAGCGCACAGGGACAGCGCCGGATCTGTCGGGTTTTAGTGAAGAAAAATTCACAGGTTTTCCATCATACTTTTTTTTCTCGGGAACACACCCCTTTTTGTGATAACCACGCCCATTTTGATGGGTTTAAAAAACACTCGGAGTGATGATATATTTTGTCGCACAAATTTGGTCGCACAACCCGACAAAAAAAGTCTGGTTAACAATAGTAAATGAGGACCCATATCTTACTTAAACATAGTGACACATTCAATGGAAATCATGCCATTGTCAGGATATTCTGCACATGGCAGATGCCAGCACCCATTCCTCGCTAAGGGTGCCCAATCAGCGATACAATCCTAAATTTATTCCAGACTATATCCTGTGCATGTGACCAATGGTGAAAATATTCTAACCCCCTACATGTAGGCATATTAGTAGGCGATATTTAGTGGTTCTTCACTCATCCTAGTACTCCCTACATATGGATCCCTAGCCCTAGATGGCATAGACGCCCTTATAAGGGTGGTACCGTAGTTCTCGTGCCTCCTGATGTCTCCTCCACACACCAGCTACGCTAGGGGTGGTTCTTACTAGTGAAGGTCCACTAGCGCCTTCCCTATCTGGCTATCCAGGCACCCTCAGGTATAGTATGGATAAGAATATACTCTGGGGGAGGGAATTAGCTATAAAAGAAAGTGAGAGGAGGAGGAAGGAATATACAAGGTAAGGAATCCCTATTCATAGAAAGGATACAAAAGAGAGTTGCTCGTTTAATCCCCTGGCGGTCAGACTCTGCAGGCAGTAGATCCACCTACATTCATTTTGTAATAGTACCTTTTCAATGTCACCCCCTCGTTGTGTGGGGATGACCTGTTCTTCAAAAAGTAAAAACATGTCAACTTTATGACACCAACATAAAGTAGACCTATGTTAACGATGAAAACTTACCACTATGTTAGAATGTCATGGAAAAACAATTTTGGAATAAAAGGTCAAAGCATCCCATAAAAATCAATAACTCTTTTATTTTACACCTACAGACCTATATGAGGGCTTGTTTTTACGCTACCAATTTTACTTTGTAATGATACAAATTATGATACATTTTACCATAGAATGTACCGCAAAACCAAAAATTATTTGTGAGCAGAAATGTATAATTTCTTTCTTTTTTTGGGTGAATTGAGTATCACATAAATCACATTGACTTCTAGAACAAATGTAATGTATAATTTATACCATTAAAAGCACTGCATAACCCCCCCCGGTTTATGCAGTGCTTTTAATGGTATAGAACAAATGTAATGTATAATTTAGAACAAATGTAATGTATAATTTATAAGTCAATGTGATTTATGTGATACTCAATTCATATATATATATATATATATATATATATATATATATATGTATATATATATATTTTTATTTTTTATTATTGTACCACTTTAAAGAATTGCAAACTTTTTAAACAAAATTGGTATGCATGACATTGTCGTGTTTTTTTTTTTTTTTTTACCCCTATAACTTTTTTATTTTTCCATATACAGGGATGTATGAGGACTCATTTTTGCACCCTCATACATCCTCATATGTAGTTTTCATTGCTGCAATTTTTTTTATCGCTTTTTATAAAAAAAATTCTGATATATGATGTGATCAATATATTTGGTGTTTATTTTTTTTTACACACTGTACCCTCTGAATATAACCCTGACACACACTGCCCCCTGATTATAATACTACCACACACTACTTCTCAGTTTGTCTGAATTCCACCCTGTACTAGCCCCCTCAGACCCCTCCCCCCCCCCCTAATCCCCTGTTCACCCACCTTACAGACTTTTCTTTCCTATCCTCCCCCCCCGCCCCACCTCTCATTATCCTTTGTACAGTTTTCTATACCACTTACAAACCCCTCTGTCCCCCTCTTATACTCATCAGTGTTGCCACCTCCACCCGGTCCTGTCCTCCAGCCTGACCACAGCATGACAGGGCAAGTAGCGCAGCCAGGCAGTGAACTAGCTTATCTCACCCTTGGTGGTGTCACCCCGCTTGGGGGTGTCACCTGGTGCAGTCCGCACCACCCAAGCAATGCCTCTGCTTCAGACTGGTATCTGACATGCTAGACAGTTCTGTTTGCCTACACTTTAATTGCATAGTGTGAAAAAGCAATGCTGGCCCATTATATCTGCTACCTTTTGAGAGGCTTTTCATCTAGATTTATTGCCTCCCTGCTGTGGTTTCTTCTGCCAAAAAAACAAGTAAAGCAACCTCACACATACCTTCTCATTTACCTCTGTGCACTGCATAAGAGAGTTGTGCGGCTGTTGGTAAACTAGCTACCGTATTTAAACCAGTTGGTGCTTCATGCTATTCAGCAGATGCTTTTAAAGTGATTCAGTGACAACCACGTTACTTAAGATGTTTTCTTTCCTTGTAAGTATATGGATGGTTTATTTTGTTTATGCAAGTTTCTGTCTTCTGGGTTATAAGCTTTGATCCTGCTTTGTTTGTACAGTAGTCGAAGTTTGTTGCCATCCATTAAGACTGAAAATGCTTTACTTAACTTTTTTTTGTTGCTTCTAAATTACAACATTATCAGCATGCTAGCAACTGTTGTGCGATTAATTTGATTTAATTAAGGACTCAGACTGTTTTGGCCTTTAGAACACAGGACATTTTCATTTTTGTGTTTTCATTTTTTCCTTCTCGCCTTTTGAGAGGCATATCATTTTTAGTTTTCCATCCACAGATCCATATGTGGGCTTGTTTTTGCATGATCAATTGTACTTTGTAATGACACCTAATGAAACAAAAAAATTATTATTCAGGGACGGGGTGAGGATTGGAAAGAAAAATGCAATTTTGCAGCTTTCAGGGAGTTTTGTTTTCAACCAGTGTACTTTTATGGTAAAAATTTATGTTCCTTTTATTTTGTAGCTCAATGCCATTACAACGATGCCCAATGCATATAGTCTTTCTATTAATGTAATACTTTAATAAACTTTATTAAATTAAATCAGTATATTTAATGTTGTCCTCTTCTGACCGCTGTATGAGGGCTAATTTTTTGGGCGGTGACCTGTACTTTTTATCAGTACATTTTTGCATAGATTTTTCTTTTTGATCGCTTTTTATTTATTTTTATCTGATTTATGCTGTGATTAAAAGTCTGTATTTTTGGACTTTGGTATTTTTTTATCTTTACACCTTTCACCATACAGGATCATTAACATAATGTTTAAATAAATCTGACATTCACGCAGCGAAGTATTATTATTTTTTTTTTTACTAATAGACATAGCACTGATTAGTGTTATCTGAGACTTCATTGTGCTCAGTGATTTCCTATATTAATGTAGAAAAGAGAAAAAAGAGACAGGGAGAGGATAGCACCTCGCGTAATTCAGTGGGATTATCCCAGTCCACAACCCCAATGCTAGTGGTACTCACCTGGGATATGGCTCGATATGTGCATATCACCCCTCCGTGTGGGGTCAGATGGTCTCTGGCTGCAGCCTGCAGGATCCAGCCGGGGACTCGATGAGAGGTTGGCAGTAGACTTGTAGAGTGGTGCAAAAAAGATTGCAAAAAAATGGTCTGCAGGATCACACAGTCCTTTGTGTTGAATATTTACTGAACAATTTTCCTAGGGCTTCAATAGAGCCAATATTAACATGTGCTGGTGGGAGATGGAGTTTTTCCCCCCCAGGAATAAGTACAGTGATATGGGTGGCCTCCTGTTTATTTGGGGGGGCTGATGTGGCAGCTGTCCAAAATTTTTTCTCTATATCTCAACACCGTTCACAGTAATCTGGTGTTCACCCCTTCCCATTGTCCATCATAAACTATCTTTCTTAATCTCCATCTGGTTGCCGATAATATTAATTAAATGCATTATTACAACGCTTAAGAAAGACACTGCATTAAATTCCATCCTTCATGCAACACTGTGCCATCTAGCCCATGTAATTAATAATAAACCTATAGGTAAAATCAGGGCCTGTTGCAATTGCAGAATGGAATTAGATTTATTCATTTTTTGATATATAAAAAAGCTGGCCAGATTTAGACTCTACGTAGAGTCACTCACAGACTAGACTCACTCAGAGGCTATACAAAATGATCTATAAATAGAGCCAAATGAATAGCCCAAAGTAAGATTTTTACTGGATTTGTTTCTCCCAAATAATCAACAAGGTATGACTATCCATGAATGGCCTCTAGTTTTATCTACAGTTCTAAATACAAACAGGTGTGCAGTATCATTCATAGATACATGTCCATGTTGGTATGAGTAAGCCTCCTTTTTGCCAAGATTTGAAATGCAGATACTGATGTGATTCAAAATGGCTGCCCACAATTGGACAATGGGTTTCTCCTAGTTTGTTTCCTACAAGTATGGTCATAAACAAAAGCTATTGGACAGGGAAGTGTTTGGATAATGTGTGTCTAATTTAATTATCCAAAATGCCCTAAACAAAAGACAAGATGTTATTATTCTACATTTTCAAAAACATTATGCTTGTCTTTATGTGATTAAACTTCCCTATCCAATAATTTATTAGGGACCTGTTCAGACCATTGCATTCTCTATAACCTTCATTCTATGTGCACCAGAATTATCACAGTAACATTCAGGGATGTGGAATTTTTCAGGTCCTAAGCCTTGCTTCAGGCAAGCAGGGCCGGACCTGTAAGCCCCTGACAGGCATGGCGGCTCTCAGAGGGGTGTATGGAGTGGGCTCCTGACTCCTGCCCACTCCATACTCTGCAGCCCCCAGCTGATTCCAGTAGCTGGGGGCCCCTGCTAATAGCCAGCATGCAGCGATACTGATCGCTGCGGCTGGCTATTAACCCTTTAGATTGCCGTTGTCAAAGCTGACAGCGATGTCTAAAGGGACATGTGAATGCTCCCTGGTGAGCTAGTGGGGTGAAAATTATAGGCAATTGCAGGTGACCACAGAACACTTCTCAGTTCCTATGCTTCCTGGCTGATATTTTGGTCACTTTTGAATGCTGGCGGTGTTTTCACTCTAGTGGTAGCATCAGACGGAGTGTACAACCAACACAAGTGGCTCAGGTAGTGCAGCTCCTCCAGGATGGCACATTAATGCGAGCTGTGGCAAGAAGGACCACTACCTCCACCTTTGTGCCAGGAGGAGCATTGCCAGAGCCCTGCAAAATGACCTCCAGCAGTCCACAAATGTGCATGTGTCCACTTACAGCTCAACACCGTGAAGGATGTTTGGCATTTGCCAGAGAACACAAAGATTGGCAAATTTGTGTTCTCACAGATGAAAGGAGGTTCACACTGAGCACATGTGACAGAGTCTGGAGATGCATTGGAGAACTTTTGCTTCCTGCAACATCCTCCTGCATGACCGGTTTGGCAGTGGGTCAGTAATGGTGTGGGGTGTCCTTTTTTTTTTGCTTGCCGGAGGTAGCCTGACCTGCCATTAGGTAGCGAGATGAGATCCACAGGCCCTTTGTGAGACCATATGCTGGTGCGGTTGGCCCTTCTAATGCAAGACAATGCTAGACCTCATGTGGCAGTTCCTGCAAGAGGAAGGCATTGATGCTATGGACTGGCCCGCTCGTTCACCAGACCTGAATCCGACTGGGCACATCTGGGACATCATGTCTTGCTCCACCCACCAACGCCACGTTTCACTACAGACTGTCCAGGGGTTGGGGGATGCTTTAGTCCAGGTCTTGGAGGACATCCCTCAGGAGACCATCTGCCACCTCATCAGGAGCATGCCCAGGCGTTGTAGGGAAGTCACACACACTACTGAGCCTCATTTTGACTTGTTTTACAGACATTACGAAGTTGGATCAGCCTGTAGTGTGGTTTTCCACTTAGATTTTGTGTGTGACTCTATATCCAGACCTCCATGGGTTGATAAATTTGTTTCCATTCAGGGCTGTGGAGTCAGTAGATGTTTAGACTCCGACTCCGCAGTTTTTTATACTTCGGACTCCTACTCAGACTCTCCTACTCTGTATTAATATGCAAATTAATTTATAAACACTTACAGTTGAATCCAAGAAGCTGTTCCACCAAGTTCTTCTAAGCTCTTCTAGCAGAGAGAGGTAGTTGGGCAGAAGCTGCTGCCTTCTCCTTTTTGTGTGCTGATCTGCTGAAGACAGGGCAGTGGGAGGATCCAGGAAGGGGCATTTATTATAAAACATGATTTCCCTACTAGAATCCCATAGTCATGTTTAAAGTTTAAGCTAACAATCGGAGTTTACAAGTTTTTATAGCCTTAGCTGAATGGTAGCAGTTTTTCTAATGGTTTACAGCTTCAGTCTTGAACTATTGACCCTCCATTCCCTTCACTTATACAAGTGTCTCTAGTTCTGCAAAAAACTTATTTACTTAATCCCTTATCAGTGAGAGGCTAGGTAACCCATGGGTTCCCTGTAACAGCAGAACACAACATGGGGACTATTAAAGCGTAAAAATAACAGTAAAAACGTAAATTGTCCCATTTTCCCTATTTCACCCCCAAAAGTGTAAAAAAAAAAAAAAAAAAAAATTGATATACATATTTGGTATCGCCCCGTGCGTAAATATCCCAACTATTAAAAAAAAATGTCAATGATACCGTATTTTGAACGGCGTGAACGTAAAAAAAAAGTCCAAAATTGTTGCTTTTGTATAACATTTTATTCCCAAAAAAATGTATTAAAAAAAGTATTAAAAGTTTTATATAAGCAAATATGGTATCAATAAAAAGTTCAGATCACTGCGCAAAAAATTAGCCCTCATACTGCCACTTATACGGAAAAATGAAAAAGTTATAGGCCTTCAAAATATGGGGATTTTAACCCCTTAAGGACGCAGGACGTAAATGTACGTCCTGGTGAGGTGGTACTTAACGCACCAGGACGTACATTTACGTCCTAAGCATAACCGCGGGCATCGGAGCGATGCCCGTGTCATGCGCGGCTGATCCCGGCTGCTGATCGCAGCCAGGGACCCGCCGGCAATGGCCGACGCCCGCGATCTCGCGGGCGTCCGCCATTAACCCCTCAGGTGCCGGGATCAATACAGATCCCGGCATCTGCGGCAGTTCGCGATTAAAATGAACGATCGGATCGCCCGCAGCGCTGCTGCGGGGATCCGATCATTCATAACGCCGCACGGAGGTCCCCTCACCTTCCTCCGTGCGGCTCCCGGCGTCTCCTGCTCTGGTCTGTGATCGAGCAGACCAGAGCAGAAGATCGCCGATAATACTGATCTGTTCTATGTCCTATACATAGAACAGATCAGTATTAGCAATCATGGTATTGCTATGAATAGTCCCCTATGGGGACTATTCAAGTGTAAAAAAAAATGTAAAAAAATGTAAAAGTAAAAGTACAAAAAAAGTGAAAAATCCCCTCCCCCAATAAAAAAGTAAAACGTCCGTTTTTTCCTATTTTACCCCCAAAAAGCGTAAAAAACATTTTTTATAGACATATTTGGTATCGCCGCGTGCGTAAATGTCCGAACTATTAAAATAAAATGTTAATGATCCCGTACGGTGAACGGCGTGAACGAAAAAAAATTAAAGTCCAAAATTCCTACTTTTTTAATACATTTTATTTAAAAAAAAATTATAAAAAATGTATTAAAAGTTTTTTATATACAAATGTGGTATCAAAAAAAAGTACAGATCATGGCGCAAAAAATGAGCCCCCATACCGCCGCTTATACGGAAAAATAAAAAAGTTATAGGTCATCAAAATAAAGGGATTATAAACGTACTAATTTGGTTAAAAAGTTTGTGATTTTTTTTAAGCGCAACAATAATATAAAAGTATATAATAATGGGTATCATTTTAATCGTATTGACCCTCAGAATAAAGAACACATGTCATTTTTACCAGAAATTGTACGGCGTGAAAACAAAACCTTCCAAAATTAGCAAAATTGCATTTTTCGTTTTAATTTCCCCACAAAAATAGTGTTTTTTGGTTGCGCCATACATTTTATGATATAATGAGTGATGTCATTACAAAGGACAACTGGTCCCGCAAAAAACAAGCCCTCATACTAGTCTGTGGATGAAAATATAAAAGTTATGATTTTTAGAAGGCGAGGAGGAAAAAATGAAAACGTAAAAATTAAATTGTCTGAGTCCTTAAGGCCAAAATGGGCTGAGTCCTTAAGGGGTTAAAGGGGTACTCCGGTGAAAAACTTTTTTTTTTTTTTTAATCAACTGGTGCCAGAAAGTTAAAACAGATTTGTAAATTACTTCTATTACAAAATCTTAATCCTTCCTTTACTTATTAGCTGCTGAATACTACAGTGGAAATTCTTTTCCGTTTGAAACACAGAGCTGTCTGCTGACATCATGAGCACAGTGCTCTCTGCTGACATCTCTGTCCATTTTATGAACTGCCAGCGTAAAAGGAAATCCCCACAGCAAACATATGCTGTTCTGGGCAGTTCCTAAAATGGACAGAGATGTCAGCAGAGAGCACTGTGCTCGTGATGTCAGCAGACAGCTCTGTGTTTCAAACGGAAAAGAATTTCCACTGTAGTATTCAGAAGCTAATAAGTACAAGAAGGATCCGTGGTATCCCGGGAGTGGTGAGCATTGTATGGAGCTTATTGCCAACTGGCTGTTTTGATATTTTGATGTGCGGTATATACAGAGATGCTTAACCCCTACAGGACCCATGACGTAACGGTACGTCCCGACACCCTGGGTCTTAAGGACCAGGGACGTACATTTACGTCATGGTCAGTTTTAGTCCCCGCCGGGCGGGGATCGGAGCGGGATGGCTGCTGAAATCATTCAGCAGGCATCCCGTGCAAATGACCAGGGGGGTCATCAGACCCCCCCATGTCGGCGATCGCGGCAAATCGCAAGTGAATTCACACTTGCGATTTGCGCGATTCCGGGTCATTACGGGTCTATAGTGACCCGGTGACCCGCAATGTAAGGGGGATCGCGGGTGTCTAAGACACCCACGATCCCCCTGAAGCGATAGGAGTGAGGTGGCACGGGTGCCACCCCTCCTATCCCTGCTATTGGTGGTCTAGACGCGACCACCAATAGCAGATCGGGGGCGGGGGGGTTTACTTTCGTTTTCCCCGTCCTGCCCTCCCACAATAGGCGGGGCAGGACGGGGAAACGACGGGGACCGGCGCCGAAGATCCACTTACCGATCCGGGCGGGCGTCGGAGGCTGCAGGCGACGGAGATCGGCGGGCGGCGATGACGTGCGGCTGGATCCGACGGAAGCCGGTGAGTTGCCAAGCAACATCTGGAGGGTACAGTTTGAGACCATTATACAGTGGTCTCTAACTGTAGCCCTCCAGATGTTGCAAAACTACAACTCCCAGCATGCCCAGACTGCTGTTTGGGCATGCTGGAATATGTAGTTTTGCAACAGCTGGAGGGCTACAGTTTGAGACCACTATATAGTGGTCCCTAAACTGTAGCCCTCCAGATCTTGCAAAACTACAACTCCTAGCATGCTCAAACAACTGTTTGCTGTCAGGGCATGCTGGGAATTGTAGTTTTGCAACAGCTGGAGGTCCACAGTTTGGAGATCACTTTGCAGTGGTCTCTAAAACTGTAGCCCAACAGATGCAAAACTACAAATCCCAGCATGTCCAAACAGCAATCAGCTGTCTCGGCATGCTGGGAGTTGTAGTTGCGTACCTCCAGCTATTGCATAACTACATCTCCCAGCATGCCCTTCGGCGATCAGTACATGCTGGGAGTTGTAGTTTTGCAACAGCTGGAGGCACACTGGTTAGAAAATACTGAGTTAGGTAACAGAACCTAACTGAAGGTTTTCCAACCAGTGTGCCTCCAGCTGTTGCAAAAGTACAACTCCCAGCATGCACGGTCTGTCAGTACATGCTGGGAGTTGTAGTTTTGGAACAGCTGGAGGTTTGCCCCCCCCCCCATGCGAACGTACAGGGTACATTCACACGGGCAGGCTTACAGTAAGTTTCCTGCTCCAAGTTTGGGCTGCGGCAAATTTTTCGCCGTATCTCAAACTTCTAGTGAGAAACTCACCGTAACCCGCCAGTGCGAATGTACCCTAAAAACACTACACTACACTACCACCTAATAAAGAGTAAAACACTACATATACACCCCCTTACACTGTCCCCCCAATAAAAATGAAAAACGTATTGTATGGCAGTGTTTCCAAAACGGAGCCTCCAGCTGTTGCAAAACAACAACTCCCAGCATTTCCGGACAGCCACTGACTGTCCAGGCATGCTGGGAATTTAGCAACAGCTGGAGGCACCCTGTTTGGGAATCACTGGCGTATAATACCCCTATGTCTACCCCTGTGCAATCCCTAATTTAGTCCTCAAATGCGCATGGCGCTCTCTCACTTTGGAGCCCTGTCGTATTTCAAGGCAACAGTTTAGGGCCACATATGGGGTATCACCGTACTCGGGAGAAATTGCACTACTAATTTTGGGGGGCTTTTTCTCCTTTTACCCCTTAGGAAAAGGAAAAGTTGGGGCTACACCAGCTTGTTAGTGTAAAAAAATAAAAAAAATTACACTAACATGCCGGTGTTGCCCTTTACTTTTTATTTTCACAAGCGTTAAAAGGAAAAAAAAGACACCCAAAATTTGTAACGCAATTTCTCCTGAGTACAGAAATACCCCATATGTGGGTGTAAAATGCTCTGCGGGCGCACAACAAGGCTCAGGAGTGAGAGCGCACCATGTACATTTGAGGTCTAAATTGGTGATTTGCACAGGGGTGGCTGATTTTACAGCGGTTCTGACATAAACCCCCCCCAAAAAATACCCACATGTGACCCCATTTTGGAAACTACACCCCTCACGGAATGTAATAAGGGGTACAGTGAGCATTTACGCCCCACAGGTGTTTGACAGATTTTTGGAACAGTGGTCCGTGAAAATGAAAAATTTTATTTTTCATTTGCACAGCCCACTGTTCCAAAGATCTGTCAAACGCCAGTGGGGTGTAAATACTCACTGCACCCCTTATTAAATTCTGTGAGGGGTGTAGTTTCCAAAATAGGGTCACATGTGGGGGGTTCCACTGTTCTGGCACCACGGGGGGCTTTGTAAACGCAGATGGCCCCTGACTTCCATTCCAAACAATTTTTTTTCCCAAAAGCTCAACGGCGCTCCTTCTCTTCTGAGCATTGTAGTGCGCCAGCAGAGCACTTGACGTCCACACATGGGGTATTTCCATACTCAGAAGAGATGGGGTTACAAATTTTGGGGGGTCTTTTCTGCTATTAACCCTTGCAAAAATGTGAAATTTGGGGGGAAACACACATTTTAGTGAAAAAAAATATTTTTTTTTACATATGCAAAAGTCGTGAAACACCTGTGGGGTATTAAGGCTCACTTAATTTCTTGTTACGTTCCTCAAGGGGTCTAGTTTCCAAAATGGTATGCCATGTGAGGGTTTTTTGCTGTTCTGGCACCATAGGGGCTTCCTAAATGCAACATGCCCCCCAAAAACCATTTCAGAAAAACGTACTCTTCAAAATCCCCTTGTCTCTCCTTCGCTTCTGAGCCCTCTACTGCGCCCGCCGAACAATTTACATAGACATATGAGGTATGTGCTTACTCGAGAGAAATTGGGCTACAAATACAAGTATACATTTTCTCCTTTTACCCCTTGTAAAAATAAAAAAATTGGGTCTACAAGAACATGCGAGTGTAAAAAATGAAGATTGTGAATTTTCTCCTTCACTTTGTTGCTATTCCTGTGAAACACCTAAAGGGTTAAAACGCTGACTGAATGTCATTTTGAATACTTTGGGGGGTGCAGTTTTTATAATGGGGTCATTTGTGGGGTATTTCTAATATGAAGACCCTTCAAATCCACTTCAAACCTGAACTGGTCCCTGAAAAATAGTGAGTTTGAAAATTTTGTGAAAAATTGGAAAATTGCTGCTGAACTTTGAAGCCCTCTGGTGTCTTCCAAAAGTAAAAACACGTCAATTTTATGATGCAAACATAAAGTAGACATATTGTATATGTGAATCAAAATTTTTTTTATTTGGAATATCCATTTTCCTTACAAGCAGAGAGCTTCAAAGTTAGAAAAATGCAAATTTTTCAAATTTTTCATCAAATTTTGGGATTTTTCACCAAGAAAGGATGCAAGTTACCACAAAATTTTACCGCTATGTTAAAGTAGAATATGTCACGAAAAAACAATTTCGGAATCAGAATGATAACTAAAAGCATTCCAGAGTTATTAATGTTTAAAGTGACAGTGGTCAGATGTGCAAAAAACGCTCTGGTCCTGAGGTGTAAAATGGCCTGGTCCTTAAGGGGTTAAAGATTGATTTTAAGTGACTGTTCACTGTTCACAAAGCGCTACATTGTATCACTATATCGGTGGGATCGAGTTGCCACTGGCTGGACAGATACAATACCACTGTATCAATTGACTAACTGTTATCTGTAGCTGCTACATTGCTCAAATCGCAGAATAATTTTACAGTTGTTATTTTTAGTTGTTATTTGTATATTGGGATTATTATATTTTATTGTGTATTAAATTAATTAGGGGAGTACAAGGGCCCTGTACATTCCCTATTTAATCCATTTTCATTCTATATTAATAAATACAAATTATTTTAAACCAGATATCTTTGACCTTTGAGCCCCATTTACTTTTAATATATTGTCCCTATTTTTACACCGTGGGTATAGGTGTCTGCTGGGTTGCTCGGGTCTTTAGTGACGGTCAGACAGACAGGAGCCTCTCCATTGTGTTTATATAATTTACAAATCTGTTTAACTTTCTGGCACCAGTTGATTTAAAAAAAAAAATATTTCACCGGAGTACCCCTTTAAACACACTAATTTGGTTAAACAGTTTGCGATTTTGTTTTTTTAAGTGCAATAGTAATAGAAAAGTACATTATCATGATTATAATTTTCATTGTATTGACCCAAAGAATAAAGAACACATGTCATTTTTACCGTAAATTGTACGGCGTAAAAACAAAACCTTCCAAAATTAGCAAAATTGCGTTTTTCTTTTTAATTTCCCCACACATAGTTACATAGTTACATAGTTAGTATGGTTGAAAAAAGACATACGTCCATCAAGTCCAACCAGGGGATTGAGTCCAACCAGGGGATTGAGTCCAACCACACAAATAGTTTGTTTTCTTTTTTGGTTGCGCCATACATTTTATGGTAAAGTGAGTGATGGCATTACAACGGACAACTGGTCGCGCAAAAAACAAGCCCTCAAACTAGTCTGTGGATAAAAATATAAGAGTTATGATTTTTTGAAGGCAAGGAGGAAAAAACGAAAACTTAAAAATAAAATTGTCTGAGTCCTTAAGGCCCAAATGGGCTTAGCCCTTAATCCTTTAAGGACTCAGCGTTTATCTGTTTTTGCATTTCATTTTTTTCACCTTCTAAAAATCATAACTCTTTCAATTTTGCACATAAAATTCCATATGATGGCTTATTTTTTGCGCCACCAATTCTACTTTGCAGTGACATTAGTCATTTTACCAAAAAATCCACGGCGAAATGGAAAAAAAATTCATTGTGCGACAAAATTGAAGAAAAAAATTTCATTTTGTAAATTTTGGGGGCCGTTTCTACGCAGTGCATTATTTTGGTAAAAATGACATCTTATCTTTATTCTGTAGGTCCATACAGTTAAAATTATACCCTACTTATATAGGTTTGATTTTGTCGTACTAAATCATAACTACATTCAGGAAAATTTCTATGTTTAATGTAGTCATCTTCTGACCCCTATAACTTTTATATTTTTCCGCATACGGGCCGGTGTGAGGGCTAATTTTTTGCGCCATGTTCTGCAGTTTATCGGTACCATTTTTGCATTGATCAGACTTTTTGATCTCTTTTTATTCATTTTTTTTTATATAAAAAGTGACCAAAAACACGTTATTTTGGACTTTGGAATTTTTTTGTGCAATATTCACAGAATAGTGAGACCACCATCACACCACCAGGTACAGACATTATATTATGAACTTCACTAACTTTACAGCCCCTGTAGCACAGTCAAATATAAAAAGATCCTGGAATACCCCTCAGGGGTGTGGAAATTTTATAAAAAACTACTTGTCCATGGGACTAAAATGGAGCAAAATCTACTTGTCCCTCATGACGATCCACTTGTCCGGGCCAATTTTCGCTTATGATGCTCTAATTTTTTCCTCCTCGCCCTACAATAGCCATAGCTACCGTATATACTAGAGTATATAATAGAGTATAAGCCAATTTTTCGTGCTGAAAACACCCTCCTCGGCTTATACTCGAGTGAACTCTCCGCCCTCAGTGGTCTTCAACCTGCGGACCTCCAGATGTTTTAAAACTACAACTCCCAGCAACGACGGCCTCTCACCACCTGCCTTTCCTGGGGGTATATCGGGGTATACACGCGCACACACGCACCCTCATTTTACCATGGATATTTGGGTAAAAAACTTTTTTTACCCAAATATCCTTGGTAAAATGAGGGTGCATGTTATAGGCCTGTGCGTGGTATACCCCGATAAATATGGTGTGTATATATATATATATATATATATATATATATATATATATTGAAATGAAATTGAAATAGTAAAAGATAATTTTGCAGATTTGGTGATTTTTCTTTTCTACGCCATTTATCTTGAGGTTGAGCGAACATGTTAGTTTCATACTTTAGGTTGGCCTAAATACAGCAATACCAGATTTCTATAGTTTGCGTCATGTTTTGCTAATTTAAAAAAAATTCAGAACTTTTTCCCAAAAATTTTAATTGCCATTTTTTGACCCCTGTAGCTTTTTTTTTCCACATACCAGGCTGTGTGAGGGGTAATTTTTTGCACCATAATCTGTTTTTTTGTATCGGTTAATCACTTTTTAACTTTTTTACTGGGGATATTATAAAAATTGCAATTCTGTGGTTTTGGTATTTTTTTTTATTTTTTACATTTACCGTACGGGATACATAATGTTATATTTTAATAGGTCGTACATTTACGCACGAAGCAATAGCAAATATGTTTATTTTTATTATGTTTGCATGTTTTTATATAGGAAAAGGGGGTGATTTGAAATTTTGACATAAAAAGGGGTTAATGTGTTTCTTTTAAGCTTTTATTAAAACTATATATATATATATATATATATATATATATATATATATATATATATATAAATTAATTTATATTTAAAAAAAATAATTTATTTACACTTTATTAGACTTTTAGGAGGAATCAGACTGCTAAGCGCCGCATGCTGGCTATTAGCGGTGGTGTGAGGTGGAAACTTGCACCCCGTGCAGATTTGCGTCCGCTCCTCCCCTCAGCTCTCCGAAGCTAGAGCTGTGTGGAGCGAAGGCAGAGGACGCAGGTCTGCACGGGGAGAAAGAAGGCAGTGAAGGGGAGATAGGACGTACACAGCTTCTCATCTCCCCTCCCCCTGCTCTGCATTCGGAGGATGCAAGTTTCCACAGCCGGGGGCTGCAGAGTATGGAGCGGGCATGAGTCAGGAGCCCGCTCCATACAGACTACAGATCGCCGCAGCGCTTGTCAGGTCCGGCCCTGCTTGCCCGAAGCCGGGCTAAGTGCCGGAAAAATTCACCTGCCCGGTGCCTGAAACTGCATGTCCCGGGCGTCAGGCGATATGAATTCCACATCCCTGCCCCTTCAGCCCCTTAAGGACAAACCCATTTTTTTTTACCTTTTAATGACCAGGCTTTTTTATTTTATTTGACATGTCTCTTTTAATGGTTATAACTTTTGAACGCTTTTTCAGAGCGGAGCGATTCTGAGATTGTTTTTTTCGTGACCTATTGTACATAAGTGGTGCATTTTTGTTGACACATGAAGCATTTTTTGTGAAAAACTGGATTATTTCTTTAATGGTGTTCACTGTGTGGTAAAAGTGATGTTATATATAGTGTACGGGCATGCTGGGAGTTGTAGTTTTACAACATCTGGAGGTCTGCAGGTTGAAGAACACTGCTCTAGAGTGAACACAACAATAGTGTAAACGTAAAAAAAAAAAAATCACCCTGACATCACTACTAAGTGCTCACTGACTCACTGCTGAGTGCTTACTGATATCATTGCCTGAAGGTAAAAAGAAATTGGGGATGTGCAGCTCACAATTAGCTAACCGAGGTAAGAGGGCTATACACCTACACCTGGTGTTAGGGAATAGCAAATAAATTGTTTAAACAGTAGTCAACCCCTCAAAGTTAGCATCAGTTCCCTGATACAAGAATGAGAAATAATAATAATAATAAAAACTGGATCGTGCTTCAATTAAAATATGACAATGTATATTTATTACACTGTTTAAAAGACCGTATTTATCGGCGTATAACACGCACTTTTTAGGCTAAAATTTTTATCCTAAAGTCTATGTGCGTGTTATACGCCGATAAGCCACTGCAGTTCAATGATTTAAAGCGGGCGCTTTAAATCAATGAACTGCAGCGGCTTTGCAGGTGCAGAGACCGCCAGCGCTGCCGGTTTCTCTGCCCCTGCTTGCCCTGGGGTCTAGTGCCCTGCTGCCGGCCCTTCTCTCCCCCTGACTATCGGTGCCAGGGGGAGAGAAGCGGCGCCGACAGACAGGGGGAGAGAAGGGGCAGCGGCACCCATTGCCGGCGCCGCTGCCCCGTTGCCTCCCCCATCCCCGGTTGCATAATTACCTGTTGCCGGGGTCGGGTCCGCGGTGCTTCAGGCCTCCGCTGTGTGTCCCCTGCTTCGTTGCTATGCGCTGCACGGCGCATGACGTCAGTGCGCCGCGCATAGCAACAACGCAGGGGACGCACACCGGAGGCCTGAAGCAGCGCGGACCCGACCCCGGCAACAGGTAATTATGCAACCGGGAATGGGGGGATGCAACGGGGCGGCGGCGCCGGCAATGGGGGCCGCTGCCCCTTCTTTCCCCCTGGCTGTCCCCCCATTGCCGGCGCCGCTTCTCTCCCCCTGGCTATCGGCACCGATAGTCAGGGGGAGAGAACGGGCAGCGGCGCAGATAGCCAGCGGGAGAGAAGGGCCGGCAGCAGGGCTCTAGACCGGAGGAAGGGCAGGGGGAGAGAAGCGGGCAGCGACGGCCTCTCTCCCCCTGCCTTTCCTGGAGGTGTATCGGGGTATACACGCGCACGCACGCACCCTCATTTTACCATGGATATTTGGGTAAAAAACTTTTTTTACCCAAATATCCTTGGTAAAATGAGGGTGCGTGTTATAGGCCGGTTCGTGGTATACCCCGATAAATACGGTATGTATAATTTTATATATCCTCTAAGCACAGGGCCCTTGTGCCGAGGGAATTAAATAAAATAAAATAAAAATAACAATATCAACAAACACCGATAACTTGCATACAAAATGTATAGAAAAATGTAACCATTTTAATGTCACTTTGGATGATCCGGCCTCCGGTGATCCGGAAAGTGAGCTCAAGTCCTATAAATGTTGTAAATTCCAAAACAATATAGGTGCAATAAACTTGATATAAGGTCACCTGGAGTTATGTTGTGAGGTCCGCACTTTTGAGATGGTAGCAGACGCTGGCATGCGTCTTAGCGGCGGTCAGCCTGCCACGGACCATTTGGAGAAATAGCCGCTTTCAGAAGTTGTTCGCTGTAGGTGGTATCTCAGCAGAAGAGCAGGTGCGGGCCTCTGGAAAACTCATTTATAGGTGATGTCACAGGTGCTTGGCAGCGCTACCTGGAAGATGGTCTCAGGAATCGTCTTTTGATTTGCAGAACTGGATCGGAGGTCACCGGTGGATAATCGAGTATCGGTGATGTAGGATAAATCTAGACGCGTTTCAGGGCTCTCATATGTTTTAAACACGGCCCTTTTCCTCAGTAGGCTAGATTTGTAAATTACTTAATCTTAATCCTTTCAGTACTTATGAGCTTCTGAAGTTAAGGTTGTTCTTTTCTGTATAAGTCCTCTCTGATGACACCTGTCTCGGGAAATGCCCAGTTTAGAAGCAAATCCCCATAGCAAACCTCTTCTAAACTGGGCATTTCCCGAGACAGGTGTCGTCAGAGAGGACTTAGACAGAAAAGAACAACCTTAATTTCAGAAGCTCATAAGTACTGAAAGGATTAAGATTTTTTAATAGAAGTAATGTACAAATCAGTTTGGAGACAGTTGATATATATATAAAATTTTTCCCTTTAACTAACAGCCACTGTGAAAGACCAGGAATTGTGAAGTTACATTATTCAAATGCTCCAGTGCCCTGACGTTTTTCGTAAGGTTTATTTCACATATTTTAAGTTGCACTGCATACTTTCAATGAAGTAAACCACATTGTTTGCGTTACAGTTTGTTTAATTTCGTATTTTTTTCTTCCGTCTGCACTCTCAAAATATTTGCATGGTTTAGCATTATTAAAGGTCCTGCACACAGTATGGCCACACTTTAACAAATATTTGTTAAAATCAGGCTAGGCGACAATTTGTCACCCAGAGTGGGTGCTCATTTGGTTACCACTGTACAGCCATATTGCAAAATTTGAGACAATACTTGATCCTGTCTCAATAAATCCAAATGGCGAAAGACTATTCTTTTTATTTTGTTAAAAAAGTAGGTAAGGGCCAACATGTTTTTTTTGTGTAGTGTATATTTTTTCTGTTGTCAGGAGGATATAACAAACTATCCCCATTTTTCCTGGCAACTCTATTCAAAATTCTATTTAGAGCTTGTTTGGAATAACCAGGAATTTTTTTTATTTGTCTATGCTACAGGGACTGTGAAGTTAGTGTAGTCCATAATATACTGTCTGTACCTGTGTATTTTTACCAGCATTTTTACCAGCATATAAAATGACTGTTGTCTTAGATATTTCCCAGCTTGCAATGCGGCCGAGACTTGACTCACTAGTCAGCTGATGACAGGGAGCTTGTCGGCTTCAATGGGTGGAGCGATCAATCTGCAACTAATGCAACAGCTGTAGGCAACCTGATTAAAAACCACGGGTCTTTCTTTCAATGGGTGGGATGGCTGATGTGTGAGAGGGAGGGAAATGGCATTGTGGGATTTGTAGTCAAAAAAACATAAGTCAAACAGGAAATACAAGTTCACAAAAAGCTAGTCACAGTGTTATGGTAATCTCATGACATTTCTCAGCCATTTAGCCCCAAGACAAGTGCAGATTCTTCCTAATCATGTGCATTACTGTCTGCCAGGTACATACTAAAATCACCTTACAGTGGATAACCCCTTAAACCTAGTTACAAGCTCACTTGCAATTGTGCCATGTATATTTGAGGAGGAACTACAGATTAATGCCCTTAATACAAGGTTGTGGGAGTGTCAGTTGGTTGGTCAACATATTGGTTTTGAGTGGAGTCATATTCGTGATGGCATTCGGGTTGCTACTTTTTCCCTCCTTAAAAAAAAAAAAAAAAAAGCTTATTGCATCTGTTGGACAGCTGAATTCTGCATAGGTTGTGTTATCGTAGATGCTGCAGATTGTCCCAAATTGTATTGCCTTGTTGAATTCATGAAGGGAACTATATTTGTGGAGGTAACTATTGGTAGCAAAAAGGAACTAGAGGCTGTACTGTAACCATTGTTTGGCCCACTCGGAAGATCATAACTTTGTTGCAGAAAGCAAAAATTTTATGTCAAGGTTTACACACAGAGGATATGCATCCAAATTCATGAGCCAAGCCCTCAACAGAGCAAAAAACAGTAATAAAACGTAGCTTCTTGGGAACATCCCTCAAGGAGATCAGAGCCGTAGGAACAGATGACTCATCCATGGCACAAATTATAAAAATTCTGAAATCTCATTGGCACATTTTACAAGCTGATCCAAATATTCATGATCGGATAGGGTCTAAACCAAGCATAACATATCGAAGAGGTCCGAACTTAAAGGATCAGAGGGGGGGGGGGGGGGGGGGGGCACCAACTAGGACTGTGTGGCTACCAGTTCCTGCTGACAAGCTCTTTCCATGTTGCCATTATTCCATGTGTAGATACTTTCCTGAAACTAAAAGCTTTAAGAATCCCGTAGATGGATGCAGTAGCAAAAATGTCATCTTTGTGAGTAAATGTACCTGTCCAAATCTGTAAGTGGGCAAAACGAACCAAGAATTAAAGGGGTACTCCAGTGGAGATCTTTTTTTTTTTTTTTTTTCTGGTGCCAGAAAGTTAAACAGATTTGTAAATTACTTCTAATAAAAAAAATCATAATCCTTCCAGTACTTATCAGCTGCTGTATACTACAGAGGAAGTTCTTTTCTTTTTGAATTTCCTTTCTGCCTGACCACAGTGCTCTCTGCTGACACCTCTGTCCATTTTAGGAACTGTCCAGAGCAAGAGAGGTTTGCTATAGGGATTTGCTCCTACTCTAGACAGTTCCTAAAATGGACAGAGGTGTCAGCAGAGAGCACTGTGGTCAGGCAGAAAGAAAATTCAAAAAGAAAAGAACTTCCTGTGGTGAATACAGCAGCTGATAAGTACTAGAAGGATTAAGATTTTTTAATAGAAGTAATTTACAAATCTGTTTAACTTTCTGGTACCAGTTGATTTAAAAAAAAAAAAAAAAAAGTTTTTCACCGGAGTACCCCTTTAACCCTTTAGATGCGGCGTTTAAAGTTGATCGCCACATCTAAAGTGAAACTGAAACGTTACCAGTTAGCTCAAGGAGCTGATCGGGATCGCTGCGGCGAAATCGCAGCATCCCGAACAGCTTACTGGACAGCTGGAGGGTCCCTACCTGCCTCTTTGCTGTCCGATCGCCAAATGACTGCTCAGTGCCTGAGATCCAGGTATGACCAGTCAAGCGGCAGAATCATCGATCAATGGTTCCTTAGGAGAAACCATTGAACGATGTAAAATATCAGTGTGTGCAATGTTATGCTATGGAAACTATAACATTGCAAAAAAAAGTGGAAAAAAAAGTTAATAAAGATCATTTAAAGAAGAAGTATCATGGACCAAGTCACAATTTTTTTTTATATCAGGTGAAAGTGCATCAGCTCACCATTCTGACAATCTGCTCCTCATGTATCTCACCCTCTCCCTTCTCCTGCAATCCCCTCTAAAAGATCGGTACTTCCTGGTCCATGGAGGTCCCTGACTTCCTGTCTCCCATAATGTCTTTCAGTTCATCACAGAAGTAGCCCAGCCTAGACCAGTGCTTCCTAACCAGGGTGCCTCCAGCTGTTGTGAAACTACAACTCCCAGCATGCCTGGGAGTTTTAGTTTTGCAACAGCTGAAGGCACCCTGGTTGGGATACACTGACCTAGACACTGATCACTTTCCTAACAGCAGGCTCAGTGTTTCCCCTCCCCCTGCTTCTATTCGCAGGACATCGTTCTTTCAGACTGACCTGCTGTCAGATTGTGATCAGTGCAGGGGAAAGCAGGGATCTCCCCCTCCCGCTCTGCTTCTTCTCGGGACATCGTTCTTGCTCTTATAAACACTGAGCTGGCTGTCAGATGCTTCCCTGCGGAGGAGATGAAGACGCTTGCTTAGCTCACTGGGGCTACTATGATTGGCTGAAGCTGCACATGGGAGGTGCCCTGGCCGTGCACAGAGCTGGCTAAGCTGCAGGCAGCACACAGAACTATGGGAAATTGTGACATCATGGCCACCAGCATAATGCAGCTCAATGGGGGGGTTGCAAGTCATAAGAACAGGGAGCTGCTGAACTTCCTCTCTGAACAAAGAAGCTAGAAAAACAGGTTTTACATACAAGATGGGTAAAATAAGTGATTTACAAAGTGATATAACTTTTGCTTCTGCATTTAAAACACAATACTTTTTCTACATGGGACTTCTCCTTTAATCCTTTCCCTAATAAAAGTTTGAATCACCCATTAAAAAAAAGTGTAAATAAAAATAAACAAATGTGGTGTAGCCGCGTGCGTAAATATCCGAATGATAAAAATATATCCTTAATTAAATCGCACGGTCAATGGCGTACACTCAAAAAAATTCCAAAGTCCTAAATAGTGTATTTTTGGTCCCTTTTTGTATTATGAAAAAATGAATAAGAAGCGTTCAAAAAGTCGGATCAATACAAAAATTGTACCGCTAAAAACTTCAGATCACGACGCAAAAAAAAGAGCATTCATACTGCCCCATACGCGGAAAAATAAAAAAGTTATAGGGGTCAGAATATAACAATTTTTAACCTATATATTTTCCTGCATGTAGTTATGATTTTTTCCAGAAGTACGACAAAATCAAACCTACATAAGTAGGGTATCATTTTAATCATATGGACCTACAGAATAAAGTGAAGGTGTCATTTTTACCGTGAAATGTACTGTGTAGAAACGGAAGCCCCCAAAAGTTACAAAATGGCGTTTTTTTTTTTTCAATTTTGTCTCGCAATGATTTTTTTTTCATTTCGCCGTAGATTTTGGGGTAAAATGACTGACGTCATTACAAAGTAGAATTGGTGGCACAAAAAATAAGCCATCATATGGATTTTTCGATGCAAATTTGAAAGAGTTATGATTTTTTAAAGGTAAGGAGGAAAAAACGAAAATGCAAAAATGGAAAAACCCTTGGTCCTTAAGGGGTTAAAGTTGATTGTACTGTGTATGACTGACTTGCTGTATGGCAATCCACGCTTGACTTTAGTGACTTTTATGACTGACTTGAGTCCCTGGGACTTAAGTGCTTACTGCTAGGCTTGACATTCACCTGGGGACTGGGGTTTTGTGTTAGAAGATGCATGGTTGTAGGATTAGACTTGAGGCCTTCTCAGAACACCTTACAGGCACACATCAGACTTTATCCAAATTGTACCTCATCTACTCTCTCCTTAACTGAAATCTGAACTCTTACCACACTATATAAGGGGCAGATTTGGAGCATTCCCATTGGGCAGATAAGTCACATGGTTCACCTCATGCACACTCCCCTAACAGGGTTTCTAAGGTTTAATCGGCATAAAGCAACAGATACACAAAAATTACAATACATAGCACAATATTAAGGTATAGTCATGGCCGTAAATGTTGGCACCCCTGAAATTATTCAAGAAAATTAAGTATTGCTCACAGAAAGGGATTGCAGTAACATGTTTTGCTATACACATGTTTATTCCCTTTGTGTGTATTGTAACTAAACCAAAAAGGGAGAAAAAAAAGCAATTTTAACATAATGTCACACCAAACTCCAAAAATGGGCTGGACAAAACTATAAAAATAACTGAAATCAGTCGCTTCCTATATCCATCTTACACCTCAGCCGGAATGTTTGACCACTCTTCCTATGCAAACTGCTCCAGGTCTCTCTTATTGAAAGGGCGCCTTTTCCCAACAGCAATGTTAAGATCTTTCCACAGAAGTTCAATGGGATTTAGATTTGGACTCATTGCATTTGGACTCATTTAGATTTGAACTCTCCATCCCTTTGTTGCCATCCATTTCTGGGTGCTTTTTGACATATGTTTGGTGTCATTGTTCTGCTGGGAGACCCAAGATCTCAGACACAAACCCAGCTTTCTCACACTGGGCTGTACAGTGCGACCCAAAATATGTTGGTAATCCTCAGATTTCATGATGCCTTGCAAACATTCAAGGCACCCAGTGCTAGATGCAGCAGAATAACCCCACAACATCATTGAACCTCCTCCATATTTCACTGTAGGTACTGTGTTCTTTTCTTTGTAGGCCTCATTCCGTTTTCAGTAAACAGTAGAATAATCTTTACCAAAAAGCTCTATCTTGACCTCAAGGATTTTAGCTTACTAAAGTTCATTTATACTCAAAATGTAGTCTTGTTTTTTTATGTCTATGTCAGCAGTGGGGTCCTCTTGGGTCTCCTGTCATAGCGTTTCATTTCATTTAAATGTCGACTGATAGTTCGCGCTGACACTGATGCTCCCTGAGCCTGCAGAACAGCTTGAATATCTTTGGAACTTGTTTGGGGCTGGTTATCCACCATCCGGATTATCCTGTGTTGACACCTTTCATCAATTTTTCTCTTCCGTCCACACCCAGGGAGATTAGCTACAGTGCTATGGGTTGCAAACTTCTTGATAATGTTGCGCACTGTGTTCAAAGGCAAATCTAGATCTCTAGAGATGGACTTGCAACCTTGAGATTGTTATTTTTCCACAATTTTGGTTCTCAAGTCCTCAGACAGTTCTCTTCTCCTCTTTCTGTTGCCCATGCTTAGTGTGACACACACAGACACACAATGCAAAGACTAAATTAACTTCTTTCCTTTTTATCTGCTTTCAGGTATGATTTTTATGTAGCCCACACCTGTTACTTACCACAGGTGAGTTTAATGGAGCATCACATGCTTGAAGCAATCTTATTTATCTACAATTTTGAAAGGGTGCCAATAATTTTGCCAGACCAGTTTTGGAGTTTGGTGTAACATAATGTCCAATTTGCTTTTTTTCATCCCTTTTTTGGTTTCATTCCAATACACACAAAGGGAATAAACATGTGGATAGCAAAACGTGTTACTGCAATCCTTTTGTGTGAAAAATACTTCATTCTCTTGAAAAATTTCAGGGGTGCCAACATTTACAGCCATGACTGTATTTAGAGTCCTGAGTAATGTGGGCCCAAGACGGACACTGTAGGCAACATCTGCCACCCAGGATGGGCAGTCTGCTATAATCTGTACTGGGTCACCACAGGAGGAATGGATTGGTCCAATGAGTCTTCAGCAAACAGCTAATGAAGGTATTTGGCTACCTTTAGCTTCTATTTACTAGCATTGCACACATTCTGTGACTCACATTCTCGCAGTGATTAATTTTCTTACCCAGGGTGGTGTACGTTTTAAACTGGTGATATTAACCCCTTTAAGGACCAAGTACGTATATTTACGTCCTTGGCCGGCTCCCGCGATATAACGCGGGTTTACGCGTTGACTCCCCGTCATATCGGTTCGGTCCCAGCATGTATCTGAAGCCGGGACCCGGGGCTAATAGCGTGCGGAAGCGATCGCGGAGCCGTGTGTTATTAACCCTTTAGACACGGCGTTCAAAGTTGAACGCCACGTCTAAAGCAAACAGTAAAAGCTGCCCGGCTGCTCAGTGGCGCTGATCGGGACCACTGCAGTGAAAATGCGGTGTCCCGACCAGCTGGGATACGAGCGAAGGTCCTCACTGATCACTGCAAAGCTATGCCTTTGCGGTGAACAGTGCTGGCAATCAGTGTGTGCAGTGCTATAGGTCCCATTGGGAGCTATAACACTGCAAAAAAAAAAAGTGCAAAAAAAAAGTTTATAAATGTGATTCAACCCTTTCCTTAATAAAAGTTCAAATCACCCCCCTTTTCCCATAAAAACACCTTGTAAATAAAAATATATATATATAAACATATGTGGTATCGCCGCGTGCGTAAATGTCCGAACTATAAAAATATATCATTAAACCGCACGGTCAATGGGTACGCGCAAAAAAATTCCAAAGTCCAAAATAACATATTTTTGGTCGCTTTTTATATCATAAAATTTTTTATAAAAAGCGATCAAAAAGTCAGATCAACACAAAAATGGTACCGCTAGAAACGTCAGATCACATCGCAAAAATATAGCCCTCATACCACCTTGTACGCAGAAAAATAAAAAGGTTATAGGGGTCAGAAGATGACAATTTTAAACGTATACATTTCCGTGCATGTAGTTATGATTTTTTCCAGAAGTACGACAAAATCAAACCGATATAAGTAGGGACATACAGAATAAAGATCAGGTGTCATTTTTACTGAAAAATGTACTGCATAGAAACGGAAGCCCCCAAAAGTTACAAAATGGCGTTTTTTCTTAAATTTCGTCGCACAATTATTTTTTTTTCCCGTTCTGCTGTAGATTTTTGGGTAAAATGACTGTCACTGCAAAGTAGAATTGGTGGCTCAAAAAATAAGCCATCATATGGATTTTTAGGTGCAAAATTGAAAGGGTTATGATTTTTAAAAGGTGAGGAAAAAACGAAAGTGCAAAAAAAACGAAAAACCCCTGGTCCTTAAGGGGTTAAATGCTGAGTATTTATATCACAGTATATGGATAACCTCCTGGACATGCTTGGATAACGTCGCTAGAGGTGTTGTTTATTGAATTTTAATCTTTTCTGATTGTTCCCAGGTCGCCTAATTACATAACAAACACTTTTTAAAGGGGTACTCCGCCCCTAGACATGTTATCCCCTATCCAAAAGATAGGGGATAAGATGTCTGATCGTGGGGGTCTCGCCGCTGGGGACCCCCGAAATCTCTCCTGCAGCACCCATTTGTCATCAGCTGCAAGGAGCGAAGATCGCTCCGTGCCTGATGACTCACGATACAGGGGCTGGAGTATCGTGATGTCACGACTCCACCTCTTGTGATGTCACACACCGCCCCCTTACTGCAAGCCTATTGGAGGGGCGTGGCTGCAGTCATGCATCCTCCCTTAGGTGTGCATTGAGGGGGCGGGTCATGACATCACGAGGGGGAGGAGCCATGACTTCACGGTACTCCGGCCCCTGTATCGTGAGTCATCAGGCTCATCAGAGACAGAGCAATCTTCGCTCCATGCAGCTGATGACAAGTGGGTGCTGCAGGAGAGTTTGCAGGGATCCCCAGAGGCACTACCCACGCGATCAGACATCTTATCCCCTATCTTTTGGATAGGGAAGAAGAAGTCTAGGAGCAGAGTAATCCTTTAACTCACATTCCTCCTTTCCCTTGTAGCTTTGATTTCAGAACGCCCTGTCCGCGGCCTGTGATTCTGCTACCCTCTTAGCTGCAGAGCATAGCATCTACAACCAGGTGAACTGACAGTGCCCCTCACCAATCACTGTCCGACGAGGACACCACTGAGGCCAGTGATTGGCAGAGTGGCGCTTTGACGTCATGTCTACAGCTTCGGCCGGCTCCTTTAAGGAGGCTGGCAGGAGGCAGGGCACCTTGATGCCAGAGCTACAAGGAAGTTAAGGAAGGTGAGTTAGGATGCATTCACATGACGATTTTGCCATACAGTTTTGAGTCGTGTATTTTTTTGGGAAAACGTATGCTTCAAAAACTGTCAAAAAAGTATGCAAACTCGTGCTCATAATTTAAACTGTATACGGTTTTAAACTATGCATTTTGAATTTAGATGTCCTGTTGCATCAGTTTTTGCTAAGAAAAACATATGCGTTTTTTTCATTAACACTTTCTTGGAAGAAAGTTCAGATTGTTTAATTGGAATTCCAAGGAGAGTAGGTGTGGTTTTCAATGTGCAAGAAAAAACGTGTCCCAAAAATCGTATGCCACTGTAGACCCATCCGTTCTTTTTTTTTTTATTAACTTCATTCTTAAAAAAACATATACGGTTTGTATACGTTTTTTAAACATGACACGAAACCCTGGTAGACTTGCAGTTTTGTGTACGGTAAAAAAAACGAACAAATCCACACACGATAAACATATGCAACCGGATGCTTCTTGTTTTATACGTTTTTGTTTGGGATGTCTATGTATACAGTTTTCTATGTGTTTTTTTTTTTGGGGGGGGGGGGGTTTCCTAAAAAAAAAAATTATACGGGACTTGTATAGCAAAATCGTGATGTGAATGCACCCTTAAATTGTTTATTTTATTAGGCAGCCTAGGGACAATAAAAAACATTTTAAATTCCACCAGCCAATTCATTTTAATGTTAGATTTATGAGTGCAGAGTAAGGCTTTCTGGCATTCTAACTTACAGTAAGTGTCATATACTATAGTTAGATCAGTGGGCTGCAAACTGTGGCTCTCGAGCCGTCTGGAAGTACAGCCTTCATGGCATGCTTAGTCTTGTAGCTTTATTAAAGGAAAACTGTAGTGCAAGACTTTTATATATTGCTGTGCTCGGGCTGCAAAAATAAACAAAATAAACTTTAACATACCTTCCTATGTGCCCGGAAGGTACTGGACTCACGGTCCAGCGGTGGGGACGGGGACGCCGCAGAGCAGTCGGCGTATCACCGGCCGCAGCGATGTCCCACCCCGGCCGGTGATAGGCTGAGCGCACTGTCATGTAAGAAGCCGGCCAGAGCTCCTTACAGTGCGCTCAGCCTATCACCGGCCGTGGGGGGACATAGCTGCAGCAATAGTTCGCACCGGCTGCAGCGATGGTTCGCTCGCACCGCTGGACCGTGAGGCTGGTACCGGACCGACGGGGGCACATAGGAAGGTATATTAAAGTTGATTTCATTTATTTTTGCAGCCCGGGCACAGCAATATATAAGTCTTGCACTACAGTTATCCTTTAACCCCTTAAGGACCAGGCCATTTTACACCTTAAGGACCAGAGCGTTTTTTGCAAATCTGACCACTGTCACTTTAAACATTAATAACTCTGGAATGCTTTTACTGATCATTCTGATTCAGAGATTGTTTTTTCGTGACATATTCTACTTTAACATAGTGGTAACATTTTATGGTAACTTGCATCCTTTCTTGGTGAAAAATCCCCAAATTTGATGAAAAAATTGAAAATTTTGAATTTTTCTAACTTTGAAGCTCTCTGCTTGTAAGGAAAATGCATATTCAAAATAAAAAAAATTTCACATATACAATATGTCTACTTTTATGATTGCATCATAAAATTGACGTGTTTTTACTTTTGGAAGACACCAGAGGGCTTCAAAGTTCAGCAGCAATTTTCCAAATTTTCACAAAATTTTCAAACTCAATATTTTTCAGGGACCAGTTCAGGTTTGAAGTGGATTTGAAGGGTCTTCATATTAGAAATACCCCATAAATTACCCCATTATAAAAACTACATGCCCCAAAGTATTCAAAATGACATTCAGTAAGTGTGTTAACCCTTTAGGTGTTTCACAGGAATAGCAGCAAAGTGAAGGAGAAAATTCAAAATCTTCATTTTTTACACTCGCATGTTCTTGTAGACCCAATTTTTTTATTTTTGCAAGGGGTAAAAGGAGAAAATTTTTACTTGTGTTTGTAGCCCATTTCTCTCGAGTAAGCACATACCTCATATGTCTGTTAATTGTTCGGCGGGCGCAGTAGAGGGCTCAGAAGCGAAGGAGCGACAAGGGGATTTTGGAGAGTACATTTTTCTGAAATGGTTTTTGGGGGGCATGTTGCATTTAGGAAGCCCCTATGGTGCCAGAACAGCTAAAACCCCCCACATGCCATACCATTTTGGAAACTAGACCCCTTGAGGAACTTAACAAGGAATTAAGTGAGCCTTAATACCCCACAGGGGTTTCACGACTTTTGCAAATGTAAAAAAAATTATAATAAATTTTACCTAAAATCCTTGTTTTCTCAAAAATTTTACAAACCCCCCCAAAATTTGAAGCCCAATTTCTCCCGATTCAGAAAACACCCCATATGGGGGTGAAAAGTGCTCTGCTGGCGCACTACAGGTCTCCGAAGAGAAGGAGTCACATTTGGCTTTTTTGAAGCAAATTTTGCTCTGCGGGCATGCCGCATTTAGGAAGCCCCTATGGTGCCAGGACAGCAAAAAAAAAAAACACATGGGGGGTGAAAAGTGCTCTGCTGGCGCACTACAGGTCTCAGAAGAGAAGGAGTTACAAATTTTGCTCTGGGGCATGCTGCATTTAGGAAGCCCCTATGGTGCCAGGACAGTACATTTTGGAAACTAGACCCCTCTGGGAACGTAACAGTGTTACAGTGAGTACTTACACCTCACTATATTTGCACTATATTGATAGTGTTACCCCAAATGTTTCATTTTCACATTGGGTAATAGGGCAAAAGGCCCCCAAAATTTGTAGAATCATTTTGTCTGAGAAAAAAAATACCCCATATGTGGATGTAAATTGCTCTGTAATTGAAGTCGGGGGTCATGTGCATTTATAAAGCCCCCATTGTGCAATAACAGCCAAAAAAAACAAAACACATGTGACACCATTTTAGAAACTACACCCCTCAATGAACGTAACAAGGGGTACAGTGGGAATTAAAACCTCACAGGTTTTTTGAAAAGTGGGCCATAAATTGAAAAATTAGATTTTTTTACAGTAAAATGCTGGGGTTACCCAATTTTTAACATTTTCACAAGGAGTAATATGAGAAATTGGGTTACAAATTTTGGAGGGCTTGTTCCCCTGACTATAAAAATACATCCACATATGGGGTAACATGCTGGACGGGCGCACAACAAGGCTCAGAAGTCATAGAGGTCACTTTGTATTTGTGGCCTTTGGCATATCAGTAGCTGACGGTTACATACATTCCGAGGAAAATACAAAAATGAAACACCCACATGTGACACCATTACAGAAAGTACCCACCCTGAGGAATGGGTATAGGGGTAAAGAGGACATTTTTAATGCACAGGTGTTTCCTAAATGTTTGTTTCCAGGAATGGATGAAGGGTAGCTTTTGAAAATTGCAATTTTCAACCTATGCTCTGCTTCATTTTTCTGGGAACAACTAACATGTGACTTCGAATTGTCGCCTGGAAATACGACAGAGCTCAGCGAGAACTCTTCGCATTTGAGGCAAATGTTTGTTACGGACCTAACCGTTACATACATTCAGAGGAAAATACAAGAAAGGAACACCCATATGTGAGATTATTACAAACAGTACACCCCCTAGGGAAGGTGTATAGGGTGAAGTGGAGATTTGGAACAGACGGGTGTTCCCTTCATTTATTTTCCAGGAATGGATGAAGAGTACGATGGGGGGAAGAAAATTGCAATTTTAATACTGATATGCCAATTATTTTCCCAGAATGATGACCCAGAGTACAGCCAAAAGTAAAAAGGATGCCCGCCCCAAACCCTATACTCTGAATCATCATTCTGGGAAGGGGATGTGTGGGGCCGCCCCTATTCTGTTACCTCAAATGCGCAACCCGCTCAGGTGGGGAGAGAGAGCGTTGCGCATTTGAGGCAACTGCAAACTTCCAATGCTGCACTCTGTGTCCCATGACCCATTTTTTGGGGGACAAAGATATTATGAGGGGCATTGGGAAAGAGGTTTTGGGTTTGATTTTTTTGGGGTAGGGTATTTTGGTATAAAATTTGGAAGACAATGTACCCTGGACTGGTACATTGGAGCCGAATTCTGGGGAATGAAATTTAGGGCAAAGGATGGAAAATTTAGTACTCCATGGAAGTGTGATACTCCCTGAAGCAGCCTATGCAGAGGCCCGGATGATCGGGGCAAGTGTCACACTGAATGGTGGTGTCCCTCCGTCTCCCCTTCCTGTGACACACTCTGCATCTTTTCTGGGTTCGTCCCGACCTTCCAGTGTTGGGGATCACACCTGGAAAGTGTTGGCCGGGGACGATCCGGGGACCTAAAGTTCCAGAGGTGCTCTGACCCGCTCTTTGGCGGTCACCAAAGATGAGGGCCTTTAGAACTACCTCTTGGAACTCCAGGTATGTCTCTGTGTTGCCAGCGTTCTGGTATAGAATGAAAGAGTTGTACATGGCAACCTGTACCATGTAGACCTCAACCTTTTTATACCATACGCGTGTTTTCCGCATGTCGTTATATGGTTTGAGGACTTGATCAGAAAGATCAACTCCCCCCATATACCGATTGTAGTCCAGAATACAATCGGGCTTGAGGACCGGTCCCGCGGTACATCGCACAGGGACAGGTGTGCTACCATTCCCATGAATTGTGGTGAGCATAAGGACATCCCTCTTGTCTTTATACCGGACCAACAACAGGTTCTCGTGGGAAAAGGCACGGGACTCACCCGGGGGATAGGAGCATGTAGGGAATGATGGGGCGGAAGGCCTCTTTGATTCTTCCGGACTGTCCCACAAGCGACCGTGGATCTGGCGGCGAGGGATGAAAAGAAAGGGATACTAGTATAAAAGTTATCCACGTAAAGGTGGAAACCTTTATCTAGCAATGGATGCAAAAGGCCCCAAACGATTTTCCCGCTAACACCCAGAGTGGGGGGACATTCTGGGGGTTCAAAACGGGAATCTTGTCCCTCATACACTATAAACTTGCAAGTGTACCCGGAGGTACTCTCGCAAAGTTTATACATCTTCACGACATACCGCGCTCGCTTGGTCGGGATGTATTGCCGGAAGCTGAGACTCCCCTTGAAGCTGATGAGCGACTCATCAATAGAGACCTCCCGCCCGGGACTTAGGCCTCCCAAAATCTGGCCCCGAAGTGATTGATGACCGGCCTGATTTTATACAGGCGGTCATACGTGGGATCAGTTCGGGGGGGGGGGGGGGGGACATGCCGTATTATCAGCATAATGCAAACATCTCCGAATGGCCTCGAACCGGGAACGTGTCATGGCCATACTGTAGATGGGTGTCTGGTAAAAGACGTCCCCACTCCAATATTGCGGGTTTTTTAACTATACCCATATGCAGCACGAGGCCCCAAAAGGTCCTCATTTCGGCTGCATCGACTGGAGTCCAGCCGCCGGGTCTAGCTAAAAGTGAGCCCAGGTTAGCGGCGATGAACTGTTGGGCATACAGATTCGTCTGTGTAACCATCAAATTAACAAAGTCGTCACTGAAAAAATTACCGAAAAAGTCCATTTCAGTGAACCTGTCTGTTAATTTTGATTCCTGAGTCGCCAACAAACTCAGGAATCACGGGCTCGTGGTCTGCTGGCTCAGCCCAGTCAAGTTCTCCAGTATGAGGTACCAGTGACCTTGGCAGGGGGGGCTTCACTAGTATGAGCGCCAGGGGGGACTCATACTAGCATGGGGCACAGGGTCAAGGGCAGAGGAGGTTTGCGGCACCGCATGGCGACGAGTTCGCCGCCTTGGTGGCTCATCATCTGAACTAGATGATGAGAAGGACGATGAAATAAGGAAGGTGGGGTCTTCATCGTCCTCTGAGATGCTTTCAGAATCGGAGGCAATTATGTCATATGTCTCCTCCACCGAAAACACTCTGCGGGCCATTTCCCTACTCTAATGGGGATACGGGTATGTGTGTGTGTGTGTGGGGGGAAACTTTATTGGTGTGTGTGGTGCGTGTTGTGTGGTGCGATACTACCGCCCTAACAGAAAAAAAAATAAAAAGGAGGACTTCTAGCGCAAAAAAAACTCTGCGCCAAAAAAAAAAAGGGTTTAATCAGTGGTATGCGCTGATTAGCGCTTGTGGCGGCAGGGGGCGCAGAAGTCAGTGGGGGGTCCGGCCACTCAGCCCAGAACAGTGGCTGGTGGCATGTACACATACCCCCACACACAAAAAAAACGAAAAATGAAATTAAAAACACACTTTACCCCGAAAAAAATGCACCCGCCTGAACCAAAAAAAAAAAACGCTAATCAGTGAAAAATCACTGACAGCGGTGGGACAGGCTGCACACACAGGTACGGTCCGTCCACACAGTACACTCCTGCTACTGGTGGCACGGACCGCCTATGGATGCAAAAAACACACTAGAAAACCCGAAAAAAAGCGCCGGCACCACAAAAAAACGCTGATCAGTACTACGGGACTGATCAGCGGTGGGTGGGCTTTAACAAACGGTGGCGGACCGCTCTTTTATAACTAAGAGGGTCCGCACACACGTGCTACGCCGAAAACAAAAATAATTAAAAACTTTTTTTTAACCCTAACCTGTCCCTACCTAATCTAAAGCTATCCCTGGGGATTTCTGTGCCAAGGGGCCACAGAAAGGGGGCAAGGGGCACTTTTTTAACTCAGGGGATGGTGGGCAGCACGGGGCTCTGTCCTGCTCGCCAGATCTTTGTGGAATGGCGGGCAGAACGGAGCAACGTGCTCCTAGCCCCCACCATCTCCTCCCATTATATTGTGATTGGTGTGGCCACTTTGGACACCCAATCACAACTGTACTGAGGGGGGTGGCCACAATGCCAGCCCCCAGTACAGCATGGATGGTGATTGGTGGTGTATACTACACCACCAGTCACCATCTACATCCGGGTCACAGGGTCACACGTGACCCTGATGACCCGGAACCGCTGCAGAACGCCAGTAAGTAGTTACCGGCTTCCTGCAGCGATTGCCGGTATAGGAGGTCCACCGGACCTCCTCCGGCACACTGCCGGGATGTCTGCTGATAGAAATCCGGCTCCGATCCCCACCCGGCAAGCGACGGGGAACGGAATCGCAGCACATCGCTCGTCTGAATTAACGAGCGGTGCCCTGCGATCGCCGACATGGGGGGGTCATCATGACCCCCCTGGGCAATATGCCCCGATGCCTGCTGATCGATTTCAGCAGGCATCGGGCACCGGCTCCGCTCCAGATGGTTGCGGGGGGCCGGTAAAGCACATGACGTTCTCATACGTCATGTGTCCTTAAGGACTCTGACATGGAGACGTATGAAAACGTCATGTGTCCTTAAGGGGTTAAGACAGGAGAGCCAGAAGCTGCAGACTAGAATTAGGCTGTGTTCACATCTGTACTTTTCTTCATCCAAACTGTGGATACCACAACAGAACCTTCTAGATCTTATTATAAGTGACGAGGACGAGAACCAATCTAGTACTTATTTTTGTTTTCATGTCTCTATGATGGGACAGAAAAATGGAATTTGACACGTGATTTCAGCTCTAAAACTATATATCTAAATGATAGAAAATAGTGAGTCATTCATCTTATTTACAATTAGTGAACCAGAATGGCTTAACGACTTTAAAATTTCTAGTTTCCAAAGAAAGTTGTATTACTTTTCTTGCTGGCCTTATGAAAAATGTAATTAATTCTGGATTAACGTAATCAGATGTCATACTCTTAATAGTTTACTGGCAACACTGAGATTATTACAAAATGTGGCCTCTACTATGTAAGTGCTATAAGGTAGATTCACCTTTGGTGAACCAACACGTGGATACTAAGGAATAATCTAACTCATAGTATGTACCTATTATTGGAGTCAACAAGTATAAAAACAATAGGGTTAGGGCTACATGGAAATCTGTGTGGTGTTACAGCAAATCTAAGTCACACAACAAAAATATTTGCAACTTTCTGTTGCTTGGCTTTATTACATTTGGGGTGGTGGAATCTTTTAGGCTAGGTTTTCAATTAGGTATTTTTCTGTTTTATTTGAAAAACTGCCACTGTAGTTGTCGAGCCAAAGTCGGAATTGTATTCAAAAGGAATGGGATATATAAAGGAAGGACTTATACTTCTTCTTCATGCTTGATCCAGTTCTGACTTGTTTTTTGAAAAACTGCCACTGCAGTTTTTGAGCCAAAGTCAGAACTTGGTCAGGCATGAAGAAGTAGAAGTCCGTCCTTTTATATATCCCATTCTTTTTGAATACAATTCTGACTTTGGCTCAACAACTGCAGTGGCAGTTTTTCAAGAAACACCAGAAAAAATCTGTGTCAAAACCTAGCCTTAAAGTCGCAGTATTGTATTACCTTCTGCTACTCTCTGAGAGGATGGACTCACTGAGTGGTGCAGGTGCAGAGATCGGTGCAGGTGCATCCAATCTCTGTGGCACTAACCTCATGATTCCAGACCTTCTGGCTAGGATCGGAGACATTTGTATAGATCTGGACGGATGTCCAGCCAGGTTACCTGCATACATTCACTTTTTTTTTTTTTTTTTTTTGTCACTGTGTCACTTTGTATGTGGTGTTTTCTACACAGGATTGTCCGGGAGTGGTAGCCCTTCTGGGTGTCCCTCTTGGTGGTATAGGGGAGGTGTGTATGGCCATCAGGCTCCACACCTCTTCGAAAACCCTGGATATCCCTGCATGGGCAGAGTAACTACTGTTTATCGGCAGATACCTTGGTTAACGCCTAGGTGGATGCCAGGAGAATTTGTGGTCCTTTAGTAGCTTCGCCAAAAAGGGACATTGAACCTCGAAGGTGCCTTTTGGCCTGAAGGGGAAGGTTTTTTGGGGGCTGGGGGCCTCTCTCTCTCTCCTTTCGGAGAAGAGCTTGGGATAAATGACATCCTTTGTGCAGGTTTTTTTTTGTGTAACACGTTTGCACTATTTCTTGCACTCTGGGTGATTGAGAGCTGTTCATTGACTCTTTAAAAATAAAAAGAGAGAAAAAAAAACTGCTATTGCTATGAGATCTTTTTAATTACTCAGGCTAATACCAGACATAGCTGGTGTAATGAAATATTATTCTGTGATATGATGCCAAATGTGATACATGACTCAGCACATTTAAGTGTTTTACATAGGCTGCTTGATTGTCTGAAACGTGCTCACCGCCCTTTCCCATTGGTTCTTGGGGGAGGAGGGGGGTTGGGGGTGTTTGTGTCTGTGTGTGTGTGAACGCGTGTCACGTGACCAGCGCTCACGGGTGGAAGATGCTGGCAGCTTCTGTTCTCCTATCCCCGATCTGGGATGGAGAACATAAGCCCTGCAGGTGCCCGCGGCTGACAGTGGAAGGACAGCGGGACGATGTCTCCAGTGCTTGCGGGGGGAACATGCTGACCACTTCTGTTCTCTGATCCCCGATTGGGGAAAGAGAACAGAAGCCCTGAAGTCGCCCGCACCTCACAAATTATACATGCCCCGACGTGGGGATCTGCTGCGGGGGGAGATTCTAGTGCTGCGGTCCACAGTTAACCCTTTCCCCGATGTGGGGATAGCACGCTGCGGCGGCCCACAGTTAACCCTTTCTCTGATGTGGGGATAGAGCAATGCGGGGGGGAACTCTAACGCTGTGGCTGACAGTTAACCCTTTCCCCAATGTGGGGACATCGTGCTTGCGAGGGGAGAAGCAAGCACAGCGCTGCTCTGGACACAGTTGTGTTATACAATTCCCGCTGCTCTCCTCCGCTCTGACTGGGGGAGAGATCGTGGGGGAGACTGTGAAGCTCATAGCTGACATGTGTCTGGGCGACCCCCTAGCACTGTCACTGTGGACAGCAGGAACGTAGCAGACACATTCTGCTACAGTCCCCACTGTCTCTCCCCCTACTGTAATAAAAAATATTATAAAGAATCCTATATATATATATATAGAGAGAGAGAGAGAGAGAGAGAGAGAGAGAGAGAGAGAGAGAGAGATATATCTATATCTAATATATATTAGGGATCGATTTGGCCGATATTCACGATTTTCTAAGTTATCAGTATCTGCAATAACCTTGCCGATAATGCGGGCGCTTTAAATCAATAAACTGCAGCTGCTTTTGCGGGGCCAGAGACTGCCGCCGCATCCCGCTTCTCTCCCCCTGCCTGTCCTGGGGTCTTGAGTCCAACCACTGACGCTGCCCGATTGCCTCCCCCTGCCTATCCTCTGGCCAGAGACTGCTGCTGTCCCAATGCCTCCCCCATCCCCTGTTTTATAATTACCTGTTCCCGGGGTCCGCGCTACTTCTGGCTCCTGCGGCATCCTGCGCTGTTGCTGTGCGCTGCGCAATGACGTCCTCAACGTGACGTCACAGTCAGTTGCCTGGCGCACAGAGACAGCTCAGGACACCGCCAGAGCCAGAAGTAGAGCGGACCCCGGGAACAGGTAATTATAAAACCGGGGATGGGGGAGGCAATGTGGCAGCGGCGGCGGCTGTCTCTGACCAGAGGATAAGCAGGGGAAGGCAATCGGGCAGCGGCGGTGGTTGGACTCGGGACCCCAGGACAGGCAGGGGGAGAGAAGCCAGTGGCGGCGGTCACTTGCCCCACAAAAGCCGCTGCAGTTCATTGATTTAAAGCGCCCACTTTAAATCAATGATTTGCAGTGGCTTCTGCAGGGCCAGAAACAGTTTATCAGGGTACACCCGCAAACGCACCCTCATTTTACCGAGGATATTGGGGGGGGGGGGGGAGGAATTAAAATGCACAGAATATCGGTATAAGTTATCGGCTATCAGCCTAAAAAGTTTACAGGTTATCGGGATCGGCTCTAAAAAATCAATATTGATCGATCCCTTTGATCCCTATGATTCTTTATAATAATGATGATGATTTATTTTTTTATTACAGTGGGGGAGACAGCATGGACCGTAGCAGAATGTGTCCGCTATGTCCCCACTGACCACAGTGACAACGCACGAGGTCGGGGAGATGGAGGGACAGTGAGGAGGGAGGCAAGGATGCAGAGACAGCGGGGACTGTAGAAGAATGTGTCCACTACGTCCCCGCTGTCCACAGTGACAGCAATTGAGGGTCACCCAGACAAATGTCAGCTATGAGCCTCGCAGTCTCCCCCAGGATCTGAGAGGAGCCACGGGGAAAAGTGGGAATGGTAAAACACAACTGTGTCAAGAGCAGCGCTGTGCTTGTGCTTCCCCCTCCAACACGATGTGGGAAAAGGTTAACTGTGGGCCGCAGCGTGCTATCCCCACATCGGGGAAAGGGTTAACTGTGGGCCGCAGCACTAGATTCTCCCCCCACAGCGCGATCCCTGTGTCGGGAAATGTATAACTTGTGAGACGCGGGCGTCTGCAGGGCTTCTGTTCTTTGATCCCCGATCAAGGATGGAGAACAGAAGCTGTCAGCATCTTCCCCTGCAAAGGCGTGTGTGCGCATGTCAGCCAATCATGCAGCCTATGTAAAATACTTAAATGTGCTGAGATATCTATCATATTTAGCATGAGATCACAGAATATTTCATTACAGGTGGCACCGGCAGCAAGATTAGGTGAGAAGGACACTGTTTCCCTGCCAGCGAACCTCCACCTGTTGCAAAAATACAATTGGGATCAATTTTGGATTCATGGGTGGCCAAAAAACAAAAACAAAAACCCTGTTGTAAAATTACAACTCCCAGCATGCACTTTTTTTTTTTTTTTTTAGTGAGGACTTGCATGCCCAACAATTTGTGGCCAATAATGTTGAGGTCAGGAGATTGTGATGGCCATGGCAAAACCTTCAGTTTATGCCTCTTGATGTAATCCCCCGTGGATTTCGAGGTGTGTTTAGGATCATTATCCATTTGTAGAAGCCATCCTCTCTTTAACTTCAGCTTTTTCACAGATGGCATCAAGTAAGCATCCAAAATTTGCTGAAATTTTATTGAATCCATTTTTCCTTCTACTCGTGAGATGTTCCTTGAGTCACTGGCTGCAATACAACCTCAAAGCATGATTGATCCACCTCCATGCTTAACAGTTGGACGGAGGTTCTTTTCATTAAATTCTGTTCCCCTTCTTCTCCAAATGTACCTTTGCTCATTCCGGACAAAAAGTTACATTTTAACCTCACCGGTCCACAGAACTTGTTTCCAAAATGCATCAGGCTTGTCTATGTTCATTTGCAAAGTTGAAACGCTGATTTTTGTGGTGAGGACGTCGAAGAGGCTTTCTTCTGATGACTCTTCCATGAAGACCATATTTGTACAAGTATCTCTTTATAGTGAAATAGTGTACCACAACTCCAGTGTCTGCCAGATCTTTCTGGAAGGATTGTACAGTCAAACGTGGGTTTTGAATAGTTTTTCACACAATCCTGCGAGCTGTTCTGTCTTATATTTTTTTGGTCTTCCAGATCTTCCACTATTCCTGATGACTGCCGTTTCTTAATTACATTCCGAACAGAGGATATTGACATGTGAAAATGTTTTGCTATCTTCTTATAGCCTTCTCCAGCTTTGTGAGCGTCAACTATTTTCAGTTTCAAATTTCTAGACAACTGCTTAGAAGAACCCATGGTGCTGACTGTAAGGGCAAGGTCACATGAGTCTGGGCATTTAAAACCTTTGAGATTGACATCACCTGGTCTTCCCAGATGATGATTGAGAACAATCCATGACACTGGCAGGTCTCAGCTTTGCAAAGGGGGCAGTGTATGCTATAAATTCTGCAGGGTACCCAAACTTTTGCAGACACCATTTTTTTGTTTGATCCCCACTGTAATGTGAAATGTTCCTATTACTTAGATGACTTGGTTCACATGCATTTTTCTGGTGTCACCATGTCATCCATTCTATAATTGATAAAAGCAAATGCTTAAAATTAGTGCTGATAAGGAGAGAGGTTTAAAGGAAATGGGTCATCAGCATCACCCACACTAAGCCTGTTACACAGGCTTGTAGTGCGGGTGATGCTGATTAAAATGCTATGTACCTTATTCCTTCCTCAGGACAAGGACCTTGTCCTGAGGAAAAGCCCATTACGGGCTTGAAACACGTTGTATGTGCTATAATAAATGCCAGTTTGTTCATCATCAAGAGCTTGGTCTCCCTTCGCCTTTTTGGTTCAGCGCCGCAGAGAAATATCCAGTTTTTTACCCTTAAGCAAACCTTTTTATATCCTTATGAATCTACATATTCATGTTAGTCTAACGATCCTCACCATGGAGCTGCGCTGCCTGTTTTTAAATAATCCTACACACCTTACACATGCCCACACAACATAAAACACGGACTGAGAACTGCATTGGTTTCCATGGTTATCCATGAAAAAGATGGCTCTGGTACGAGGAAAAAAAGACCAATTTTGCCTGCAACAACTGATTACTTTTACAGAGAGGCCAAACCTACTTTGGAATGTTCAGTTATGTGGGAGGAGAGATAAGAGCATCTGTGTTTCTTGGTTTTACATGAATGTATACAGATCATAAACAGATCGATATAATCTGAAGTTTAATTAGTTCCTTTTAGAAAACCTATAGAAAACATATAGAAGTAAATATGTAAAGATAACCTCATGTTTATATAGCCTGTATCAATTAACCTTATAAAATAGCCATCCTCAGTGCCTTCTCAAACAGCTTGCCAAAGAAACACCTGGTTTTTTTTTGACTGCATTGTAACCACGTAACATCTGTGTGCTTCTGTATATTATGAGTGCAGCAAAACACAGAGGAAGTAGCAAATTACACAAAATGTAATCCTCTGTTGTAGCCCTGTCAGCTGTAGTTGCATAAAGCTCTTCTTAGGCTAGGTTTCCACACAATTTTTTGTTTGTTTTTTTTTCTGGCATTTTTTTGGGGGAAAACTGCCACCGCAGTTTTTAAACCAAAGTCAGAAGTGAAGGAGAAGTATAAGTTCTTGCTTTGTGTTTCCTATTCCATTTGAATGCACTTCTGGCGGCTCAAAAACTGCATGGGCAGTTTTCCAAAAACGCCTGTGTTAAAACCTAACCCTGGCACAGACATTCTGTTGTTCCTATTTTTTTTGTTGTAATAGACTGTATTGTTGTTGCACCCATATAAATCTACTCAGCTATAAGCCCTGTGGTATCTCACTAATAGAATACAGTGCATAAGGATTTACCTACCCCCCTTGGAATTTTAAATGCAAAATACCTTTTACGAGCAGTAATGAAAACAAAAAAGTTTACATCTTTTGGGTGCATAAGTATTCACCCCTGAGCCAATACTTGCTAGAACTAACTTCTACTGCATTTGGAGTTGCAAATCTTTGGAGGTATGTCTACCAGCTTGCACATCTAGAAATGAGAATGCTTGTCCGTTCTTCTTGGCACAAAGCTGAAGCTCAATCAGACCATCTGTGAACAGCAATTTTCACATCTTGCTATCAATACCCAATTGGCTTCAGGCCTGGGCTTTGACTGGGGCCTTTTAGTACATTAAAGGGGTACTCCGGTGAAAACCTTTTTTCTTTTAAATCAACTGGTGCCAGAAAAAAAAATATTAATCCTTCCTGTACTTATTAGCTGCTGAATACTACAGAGGAAATTCTCTTCTTTTTAGAATTCTCTCTGATGACATCACGAGCACAGTGCTCTTTGCTGATGTCACTATAATAATAAAAATAATAATAATAACTCTTTATTTATTGTTGACCTTAGTGGGATTTGAACCCAAGGCCCCAGCAATGCAAGGCAGCAGTGCTAACCACTGAGCCACCATGATGCTGCCCTTAGCATACATCTGCTATGCACAGTTGTTAAAATGGACAGAGATGTCAGCAGAGAGCACTGTGCTCGTGATGTCATCAGTGTTCCAAAAAGAAAGGAATTTCCTCTGTAGCATTCAGCAGCCAATAAGTACTGGAAGGATTAAGATTTTTTAATAGAAGTAATTTACAAATATGTTTAACTTTCTGGCACCAGTTGATTTTAAAAGAAAAAAGGTTTTCACCGGAGTACCCCTTTAAATAACATGCATTGATCTAAACCATCCCATTGAAGCTCTGACTGTATTTAGAAATTTGTTATAGTGTTATAGAAATGTTTTAGCTTAATTTATCTTTACATCAATACTGACCAGTTTCCCTGCTGTAGATAATCATCCCCACGACATGTTGCTACACTTTTTTTCCCTGTGGAGATTATGTTCTCAGGGTGATGGGCTGTGTTGTGTTTCCACCACACAAAGTGTTTTGCAATGAGCCCAAAAGGGTCAGTTTTTCTCTCACCTGACATAAGCACCTTTTACTTGTTTGCTCTGTCTCCCACATGGCTGTCTCCCACACTCCAAATTGAATTTCTTGTGGTTCAATTTTAACAACTGCTTTCTTCTAACCATTCTTCCAAAAACACCCAATTTGTGGAGTACATGACTTATAGTTGTCCTGTGCACAGATTCTCCCACATCAGCTGTTGATCTTTGCAGTTTACCATGGGCTTCTTGGTTTCTTCTCTTTTTCCGACTTGTTGGTTTTGGTAGGTTTGTAGTTGTGCCATATTCTTTCCATTTTCTCATGATGGATTTTATGGTGCTTCGTAAGATGTTAGAGGCGTGGGATGTTTTTTGTATAACCTAACCCAGCTTTGTACTGTGGTGACCCACACTACTCAGGACTCAATATATAATGCAATGTTATGCTATGGTTAATGTATTGGCATTTTCTGTGTACATGTTGCTTTAAGCCTGTTAAAACCTGCTGTTAGGGGAGTGTGCATAAAGTAAACCATGTGACTGTCAGCTCAATGGGAATCCTCCAAATTTGTCTCTTATATAGTGTGGTAGGAGTTCAGAGTTCAGTTGAGGAGAGGAGTGATTTAGCTTAGGTACAGTCTTGAAGAAGGTCTGAAGAGAGTGTGTGAGGTGTTCTGTGGAGGCCTCAATCTAACAAGTCTAATCCTGCAACCACACATCTTATGAAGCAAGTCCCCTGCGCCAGGTGAATGCCAAAGCCTAGCGGTAAGCACTAAAGTCCCGGGGATTCAAGTCAGCCATTCCAGACAGTCATTCAAGTCACTAAAGTCAGCGTGGGTTGCCATACGACAAGTCAGTCATATACAGCACAATCAACTATAAGTCCCAGCAAGGCAATAAGCTTCCAAGGTTTACCCTGCCCCTCCCTTTGTACCAATCTGAGCTGTAACGTATTTCACCATCTATCCTGCCTCAGTAAAGTCAGTTTATCCGTAGCCTTTTGTCGGAGTATTTATTGCCCCGTGCCTGGCCCAGGAGAACCCAGAAGAAGCTGTCTCAACCTCGGACGGTGTATAGGCTAACCGTGCCCTGGTGTCACACAAAAGTTCATTTGCACATTACCTCACATGACACTACAGTACTAAACTTTATCCCTGGCCTGTTTGGTGAGCTTCCTGGTCTTCATGCTTCTGTTTGTTCAGAAAGGCTCTCTAACAAACTCTGAGACCATCACAGAACAGGCGTATTTATACTGAGATTAACCCCTTAAACGCACAGGCGCAGAGATTATTCATTTTTGCACCATTTTTATCTCCTCACCTTCTAATAGCCATAACTCTTAAAAATTTTCCATTAATAGTGCTATGTAATGATGTCACTAGATTTTGTTGTAAAATTAGTGAATCTAAAGTGCACTTTTCATTTAAAATGACCGTTAATCTTATTCTGTCATTAGGATTAAAATCATATAAATTTATAAGGTTAAAAACAACTTCCGTAAGAAAATGAGTATGCTTAAAATTGTCCTTCTCTGACCTCAGCATATTTTTTTTTTTTTATTTTTTTTTTTTTCATGGGAGTTTTTTTCATTTTTGCTATTAATCCCTTAAGGATGCATTATGGCTTTAATAGCCATAATGCTTTCAATTTTCCAGTACAGTTGTACTGTAATGTAATGACATTTAGGGCTAGAGCTTACTATTATTTTTAAAATCGATTAGTTAGCTGATTATTGGTACAATTAATGGGGAAAAAACAAAAGGGCTTTTCAGTACAGTAGTAGTGTATAATAATATGTACAGTAGGCATAAGAAAAGAAGTGACCAACTCACATGATCATAAAAACTTAGCCTTACCGTGTAAAAAAGCATGTCCCCATGCTCACGGCTGAGGCTAGCTCTCTTCTTACAAGCTATGTTGCCTGCTGCAAAGAAGAGGCATTTTAATGGTGTGGACATGCTTGGTAAATACAAGTAGGATCTTGCTAGTTTGCCCAAAGTAGGTTATTTTTCCTCGTTAATCCTCCACCAGCTCAAAGGGTTGCCATCCTTGTGGAGAGGTTTTTCAGCAAAATAGGACATCATTCCTTATTAATGTGTTAATATCCTCCTCTATCTTTTGTCCTATTCACTACTGGCACCAGACTTGACCCCTTAATGACAATGGACATAAATGTATGTCATGGTGCCGTGGTACTTAACGCACCATTACGTACATTTATGCTCTACCATCGCCGCGAGCACCAGAGTGGTGCTTGTGTCATTGCGCGGTAGGTCCCTGCTGCTATCAGCAGTCAGAGACCCATCGGTAATGGCGGACATCCCCGATCACGTGGATGTCCGCCATTAACCCCTCAATACAGATCACGGCATCTGTGGTAGTGAAGTACTTTAAAGGAGTACTCCGGTGCACACTTTTTTCCTTTTATCCCGTCTGGGCTGCAAAATAAAAGAAAACACACTTTCTCTTACCTGCCAATGAGCCCCCGGAGTTCCAGTACACTCCGGTACAGGTGTTCGGTCCCCGGGATGTATTCTTCTTACTTCCTGTTAGCCCGGCACGTCACACGGAGCTTCAGCCTATCACTGGCCGAGGCGGGACATTGCTGCGGCCGGTGATAGCCTGGAACGTCACATAGAACTTCAGCCTAACAGGAAGTAAGAAGAATACAGCCCGGGGACCGAACACCTGTACCGGAGCTCCGGGGGCTCGTTGGCAGGTAAGAGAAAATGTGTTTTCTTTTATTTTGCAGTCCGGACGGGATAAGAGGAAAAAAGTGCGTGCCGGAGTACTCCATTAAATGGATGATCGGATCTCCCGCATCACTGCCGCAGGGATCCGATCATCCAGCATGGCTGCCGGAAGCCCCCTTCACCTGGCTCCATCCGTCTCCTGGGGTCTTCTGCTCTGCGATCGAGCAGACCAGAACAGATCGCCGATAATACTGATCAGTACTATGCCCTATGCATAGCACTGAACAGTATTAGCAATCAAATGAAGTCCAAAATTGCTGCTTTTTTGTTACCAATTAATTCCAAATAAAATTTAGAAAAAGTAAAATATAAGCAAAAGTAGTACCGATAAAAACTACAGATCACAGCACCAAAAATAAGCCCTCATACTGCCGCCTATACGGAAAAGTGAGAAAGTTCTAAGTGGTCAAAATAAGGCAATTTCAAACATACTAATTTTGTTAAAATAGTTTGAGATTTTTTTTAAAGCGGTACAATTATAAAAAGGCATATAACAGGGGTATCATTTTAATCGTATTGACCCACAGAATAAAGAAAACATATCATTTTTACTGTGAAATGTACAGTATGAAAACAAAACCTTCCAAATTTGCTAAATTGCAGTTTTCTTTTCAATTTTCCCCCATAAATATTTTTTGGGTTGCACTGTACATTTTATAGTAAAATAAGTGATTTTCATTACATAGTAAAATTGGTGATGCAAAAAAAAGGCCAAAACAATAGGAGTCTGTGGATGGAAATATAAAAGAGTTATGATTTTTAGAAGGCAAGGAGGAAAAATAAAATTGGCCTGGTCCTTAAGGCCAAAATAGTCCTAGTCCTTATGGGATTAACCCTTTTAACGCAGAACGACGGGTATACCCGTCGGCTGCTGAAGTGGGTTCGTGCAGAGTGATGGGTATACCCGTTGTTCACATATTTGCAGCTGCTGCTGCATCCCGTTGGCTGAACTTTTCACCTCCAGCTGTCTCCGGCAGGTGAGAAGTTCTGCTTAACCCCCTTGTGCAGAACACTGCATTTATACGGTGGATAGCGCAATATCTTCGTGCATTCCGCTGTATAAGGGCGATGTTCATTAAGTGCGCGCTCCCGGTTAACTAGCTAAATTCCGGAGGTGTCCGGCGGGAGACCATTCCCGCCCGGGACCCCATTTGATTAACCCGATCAGCGATCGGGTGTGCAGGGGCGGCCGGTGTGTGGCGGGTGCGCAGAGAACCTGGAGGTCTGGCAATGGCGGGTACGCGGAAATCCAGAGGTCCGGCGGCGATGTCGCGGAGATGACGGGGAAAGTGCTCTTCCCCTGACAAGTTACAAAATTACAACTCCCAGCATGTCCAGACAGTCTGGGCATGCTGGGAGTTGTAGTTTTACAACATCTGGAGGACCTCTGTTTGGAGATTACTACACAGTGGTCTCCAAACTGTAGTCCTCCAGATGTTGCAAAACTACAACTCCCAGCATGCCCGTCTGCAAATGGCTGTCTGGGCATGCTGGGAGTTGTAGTTGTGTTCCTCCAGCTGTTGCAAAACTACAACTCCCAGCATGCACAGACAGCCAATTGCTGTCTGGGCATGCTGGGATTTGTAGTTTTGCAACATCTGGAGGGCCACATTTTGGGGATCACTGTGTAGTGGTCTCTAAACTGTAGCCCTCCAGATGTTGCAAAACTGCAAATCCCAGCATGCCCAAACAGCTGTCTCGTCATGGTGGGAGTTGTAGTTGGGTACCTCCAGCTGTTGCATAAATACATCTCCCAGCATGCCCTTTGGCGATCAGTACATGCTGGGAGTTGTAGTTTTGCAACAGCTGTAGGCACATTGGTTGGAAAATACTGAGCTAGGTAACAGAACCTAACTCAGTATTTTCCAACCAGTGTGCCTCCAGCTGTTGCAAAACTGCAACTCCTAGCATGCATGGTCTGTCAGTGCATGCTGGGAGTTGTAGTTTTGAAACAGCTGGAGGTTTCGCCCCCATGTGAATGTACAGGGTACATTCACACAGGCGAATTTATCGTAAGCTTCCTGCTTGAAGTTTGAGCTGCGGCAAATTTTTCGCCGCAGCACAAACTCCTAGTGGGAAACTCACTGTAAACCTGCACCAGTGCGAATGTACCCTAAAAAACTACACTACACTAACACAAAATAAAGGGTAAAACACAACATATACACCCCTTACACTGCCCCCCCCCCAATAAAAATGAAAGAGAGTCCATCAAGTTCAACCCTAATGATTCCCTACTGAGTTAATCCAGAGGAAGGCAAAAACCCTCATACTAGAGGTAAAAATTCCTTCCCAACTCCAAATATGTCAGTCAGAATAAATCCCTGGATCAACGTTCTGTCCCTATAATTCTGATATACATAACTAGCAATGTTCTTACTCTCCAAAAATGCATCCAGACCCCTTTTAAATTCTTTTACCGAGTTCACCATGACCACCTCCTCCGGGAGAGAATTCCACAGTCTCACTGCTCTTACAGTAAAGAACCCCCATCTGTGCTGGTGTAGAAACCTTCTTTCCTCTGGATGGAGATGTTATAGATATAGTCCTGGGTGTAAATAGATCATGGGAGAGATCTCTGTACTGTCCCCTGATATATTTATACATAGTTATTAGGTCTCCCCTAAGCCTTCTTTTTTCTAAACTAAATAACCCTAATTCTGATAATCTTTCTGGGTACTGTAGTCCTCCCATTCCCCGTATTACCCTGATTTCCTGTCTTTGAACCCTCTCCAGCTCCACTGTATCTTTTCTGTACACTGGTGCCCAGTACTATACACAGCATTCTATGTGTGATCTGACTAATGATTTGTACAGCGGTAGAATTATTTCCTTGACGTGGGCATCTATGCCCCTATTGATGCACCCCATGATTTTATTTGCCTTGGCAGCAGCTGCCCGAAACTGGTCACTACAGCTAAATTTACTGTTAACTAAAACTCCCAAGTCCTTTTCCACGTCAGTTGTCCCAAGTGGGCTCCCATTTAATACATAATCCCAGCCCGGATTTTTCCTCCCCATGTGCATTACCTTACATTTATCAATGTTGAACCTCATCTTCCACTTCCCAGCCCAAGCCTCCAACCTATCCAGATTCATTTGTAACAGAACCCTGTCCCCTATTGTTTTAACCGCTTTACAGAGTTTAGTATCATCTGGAAAGTTTGCTATTTTACTATTCAACAAGGTCACCTCTACAAGGTCATTAATGAATATATTAAATAGAATCGGACCCAAGACTGACCCCTATGGTACCCCACTAGTAACAGTCACCCAATCAGTATAAGTAACATTAATTACCACCCTCTGTTTCCTATCACTGAGCCAGTTACTTACCCACTTACACACATTCCCCCCCAGCCCTATCCTTCTCATTTTACGGCAGTGTTTCCAAAACGGAGCCTCCAGCTGTTGCAAAACAACAACTCCCAGCATTTCCGGACAGCCACTGGCTGTCCAGGCATGCTGGGAGTTTAGCAGCAGCTGGAGGCACCCTGTTAGGGGTATTCTAAGCCAGTGATTCCCAATGTTCATCCCTATGCAATCCCTAATTTAGTCCTCAAATGTGCTTGGCGCTATCTCACTTTGGAGCCCTGTCGTATTTCAAGGAAACAGTTTAGGGCCACATATGGGGTATTTCCATACTGGGGAGAAATTGCACTACAAATTTTTGGGGGCTTTTTCTCCTTTTACCCCTTATGAAAAGGAAAAGTTGGGGGCTACACCAGCCTGTTAGTGCAAAATTTTTTGTTTGTTTTTGTACACTAACATGCTGGTGTTGCCCCATACTTTTTATTTTCAATAGCGGTAAAAGGAAAAAAGACCCCCAAAATTTGTAACGCAATTTCTCCTGAGTACGGAAATACCCCATGTGTGGGCATAAAATGCTCTGCGGGCGCACAACAAGGCTCAGGAGTGAGAGCGCACCATGTACATTTGAGGCCTAAATTGGTGATTTGCACAGGGGTGGCTGATATTACAGCGGTTCTGACATGAACGAAAAAAAATAAATATCCACATGTGAGCCCATTTTGGAAACCACACCCCTCAAGGCTAACTATACCCCTTGTTAGATTCTGTAACACTCCACAGGTGTTTGACGAATTTTCGTTAAAGTTGGATGGGAAAATGAAAAAAAAAAATGTCACTAAAATGCTGGTGTTACCCTAAATTTTTCATTTTCACAAGGGAAAATAGGAAAAAAGCCCCCCAAAATTTGTATCCCCTTTTCTGCTGAGTAAGAACATACCCCATATGTGGATGTAAAGTGCTCTGTGGGTGCACTACAATGCTCAGAATAGAAAGAGCAACATTGGCCTTTTGAAGAGAAAATTTGTCCGGAATCGAAGGCCCTGTGTGTTAACAAAGCCCCCATAGTGCCAGAACAATGGACCCCCCCCCCCCCCCACGTGACCCCATTTTGGAAACTACACCCCTCACGCATTGTAATAAGGGGTACAGTGAGCATTTACGCCCCACAGGTGTCTGACCGATTTTTGGAACAGTGGTCCGTAAAAATTTAAAAATGTAATTTTTCATTTGCACAGCCCACTGTTCCAAAGATCTGTCAACGCCAGTGGGATGTAAATACTCTCTGCACCCCTTATTACATTCCTTGAGGGGTGTAGTTTCCAAAATGGGGTCGCATGTGGGGGGTCCACTGTTCTGGCACCACGGGGGGCTTTGTAAATGCACATGGCCCCTGACTTCCATTCCAAACAAATTCACTCTCCAAAAGCTCAATGGCGCTCCTTCTCTTCTGAGCATTGTAGTTCGCCAGCAGAGCACTTGACGTCCACACATGGGGTTACAAATTTTGGGGGTCATTTTCTCCTATTACCCCTTGTAAAAATTTTAATATTGGGGAAAAACCAGCACTTTAGTGATTTAATTTTTTCATTTACACTTCCAACTTTAACAAAAAGTCGTCAAACACCTGTGAGGTGTTAAGGCTCACTGTACCCCTTGTTACATTCCTTGAGGGGTATGCCATGTGGGCGGTTTTCTGCTGTTCTGGCACCATAGGGGCTTCCTAAATGTGACATGCCCCCCAAAAACCATTTAATTAAAATTCACTCTCCAAAATCCCATTGTTGCTCCTTCCCTTTTGAGCCCTCTACTGCGCCCGCCAAACACTTGACATACACATATAAGGTATTTCCTTATCGAGAGAAATGGGGTTGCAAATTTTGGGGGACTTTTTCTCCTATTACCCCTTGCAAAAATTCAAAAACTGGGTCTACAAGAACGTGTGAGTGTAAAAAATGAAGATTTTTAATTTTTTCCTTCACTTTGCTGCTATTCCTGTGAAACACCTAAAGGGTTAACACACTTACTGAATGCCATTTTTAGAGATGAGCGAATCGAAGTTGACGAACCCGAATTTGTTACGAATTTCATGAAAAAATTTGATTCGCTACGAATATCGCCGCGATTCTATCGCGCAAATCGCTTCATTAAACTCCATTTTACAGCGTTCCAGGCTATTGGAGACCTAAGATGGCGGATCCACATGTGAGTACATGGGGCAGGGGATTATGGGAGGGCGGGAAACAGCGGCGGGAATGAAGGTAGGCGGGCTGACCCTGAATTACATGTGAGATGCAGCCTATCAGTGTTCACTGAGCCCTGTGATGTAACAGCCCTATATAATCGGCCGCTATCTTCCCTCTGGTCATTTCTTCTATGCACGATATAGGGAAAGGAAGTGACTGCACGTCTGTGTGCTGATCGCATACAACAGCGTTATACAGCATCTGACCGCTACGAGTAGCGGTGACATCAGCATTAGGGAAAGACACAGAGCACAGTGTTGCTGCAGTTCTGACTGAGAACAATTCTAGCAAAACCTCGTATTCTCGTTACTCAATATAACAGGCATAGAGGTGCTGCATAGCAGTCGCCTGCGTCATAGATCTCACAGCTATTTTACCTGTATGGAGCATCTAATCTCCTCTTTTTTCAGCCCAATTGAGTTTTTTCTGTTGCTCCGCGAATCTGATTCTCACAATTGTGTGACAGAGGGCAATTTAGGGTTTAATCCCTGTAAAAAAAAAAATTCTGTGGTGCTGCCCAGTTTGGTCCTGCTGCTGTTCAGAAATAAGTCATATTAGTGTGGATTTTAGTGCCTTTTTACCATTTTTCACCTGTTACTCTGTCTCTGTGCTAAATTCAGTGTTATACCACACGTTATACACCTGCCGATGTATGAAAGGAAAAAAAAAAGTTTTTCCTGAGTACAAATACGCTTAACAGTGCCCTTATCATTGCAAAGGGCCTACATACAAGCAAATAGCGTGCCATATACTACCTTTTTTTTTCTGTCTCTGTGCTAAATTCAGTGTTACACCGGCAGGTGTATAACGTGTGGTATATTAAAGAAAAAAAAAGTTTTTCCTGCGTAGAAAAAACGCATACGCAATACAACAAAGGAGTGTACTATTTAGTAACTGTTATTCTGTCTTGGGCCTATATACTGTGAAATCGCCTGCTGCTGTTCTAGACAAATACCGTTTAAAGAGTAGTGTGGCGTATTGTAATACCCTCATAAACGCACTAAGTATGTCAGGCAGGAAAGTGCCAGGACGTGCACAGAGAAGGGGCAGAGGCCTACATACGTCAGGCAGAGTTGGCAGCAGACTTTGGGCAAGTGGCAGCAGGAGTCGCAGCAATAGGCCTGAGCTCCCGTTAACACCCAGCGGTCGTGTCGTCGACCCATCTCTCCTCGTCAATTGGTTTGCACACTCATCCCCATTATCACAAGCAACATCTGACAAGCCCAGTCAAGAGTCGGTGGGTTCCTCAGACGCAACCCTCAGTTGGCATGGCCCGGGAGCAGTCCCCGTAATCCCATTGCCTTTGTCCTATGCTGTTCCCTCTCCCAAAGAAGTATCTCATGCTTTGGGTTCAGCTCCACTATTTAGTGAGGACGATGTAATAGAGGACAGTCAGCAGCTAATAGGCAGACAAGAATGTGAGGAGACATGCGTCGCTTGCTCCGCAAGGCGGCCAAGTAGTTACATAGTTACATAGTTAGTACGGTCGAAAAAAGACATATGTGCATCAAGTTCAACCTGGGAATTAAGGGGTAGGGGTGTGGCGCGATATTGGGGAAGGGATGAGATTTTATATTTCTTCATAAGCATTAATGTTATTTTGTTCCAGGAATGTATCTAATCCTGTTTTAAAGCTGTTAATTGTTCCTGCTGTGACCAGTTCCTGAGGTAGACCGTTCCATAAATTCACAGTCCTCACGGTAAAGAAGGCGTGTCGCCCCTTGAGACTAAACTTTTTCTTCTCCAGACGGAGGGAGTGCCCCCTCGTCCTTTGGGGGGGGTTTAACCTGGAACAGTTTTTCTCCATATTTTTTGTATGGGCCATTAATATACTTATATACGTTTATCATATCCCCCTTAAACGTCTCTTCTCAAGACTAAACAATTGTAACTCCTTTAATCGCTCCTCATAGCTAAGATGTTCCATGCCCCATATTAGTTTAGTCGCGCGTCTCTGCACCCTTTCCAACTCCGCAGTGTCCCTTTTATGGACAGGTGCCCAAAACTGAACAGCATATTCCAGGTAAGGCCGTACCAATGATTTATAAAGGGGGAGTATTATGTCCCTGTCCCTTGAGTCCATGCCTCTTTTGATACATGACAATATCCTGCCGGCTTTGGAAGCAGCAGCCTGACATTGCATGCTATTCTGTAGTCTGTGATCTACAAGTACACCCAGATCCTTCTCTACCAGTGACTCTGCCAGTTTAATCCCCCCTAAGACATACGATGCATGCAGGTTATTAGTACCCAGATGCATAACTTTACATTTATCCACATTGAACCTCATTTGCCAAGTGGATGCCCAGACACTTGGCAAATGCCCAATCTACTCCTCCTCCCCCTAGAGGTGGAACAGAGAGTTTAAACACCCTTTTTCATTTTTTTTTTTTTCTAACAGTTATCCCATATGTGCAAAAGAGAAAAACTTACCCAAAATATGAATGTGGGCTATAGGCAGTCGCACCCACTCCACAGATTCACTCCGCACAACAGATAATCACAGTTTTTGAAACTCCTCTTTCACGCCCCCTTTTACACAGCAACACTCAGAAAGAGCAAGTGTTGTGACGTGGGAGGCGGTGTTTCAATTGTTCAGGGTCCTGAAGCAGACACTGTTGTGGAACATGAGGAGGACATCAGTGACGTGCACACATCTTTTGATGATGATTAAGCCGATCGCAATTGGGAGCCGGGTGCAGGGGGCTTCATCATCATCAGGAGAAGAGATTTGCTCTTTGTCTATGAGGCAGCAAGGCGGTAGCACGGTTGGGAATCAGCGTGGTGGTGGCAGTAGTGGAAATTCAGGAGCCAAACGTGCCAGGGGGAGACCACCTGCTTCATGGCAAGCTACCATTCTGGGAGGCAGTGGAACAGGGGTTCCTGAAGACGGCGCCAATAGCAGTCAAATAGTGCAGACTGCGGGTGGGAAAATGAGCTACTCTGCGGTGTGGTTGTTCTTCATAAAGAATCCGGAGGACCTTAGCGTAGTCACATGCAAAATCTGTAGGCAGAAAGTGAAGCGTGGCCAGGGTCACAATCTCGACACCACGGCCCTGCGTCAACACATGATTCGCCACCATAAAGCGACCTGGGATAACCGTGGCTTTGATGTAGTGGTCCAGCCTGCCGCATCACCCAGTGGCCATCCGCTCCCTCCGTCATCCAGCCAAGGCTCCACCACCTCAGCCGAAGGGAGCATTGTGTCAAACCCTCCTTCTGGCACTCATACTTATTTCGCTTTTTGTCAGCCATTCCGCCAACAATCGATCGGCGAAGCCATGTCCAAGAGACAACAGTATGTGCCCACTCATCCAATGGCGCAGAAGTTGAATGTGCACCTGTCCAAGTTGCTGGTGTTGCAGTCCCTCCCTTTCCAACTGGTGGACTCTGCAGCTTTCAGGGAATTGATAGCTTGTGCCGAGACGAGGTGGAGAGTCCCAAGCCGTCATTTCTTTGCGAAGAAGGCAGTACCAGACCTGCAGAAGTTTGTACAAGAGAAGGTGGGCCAGTCCTTGAGCCTGTCGGTGTGTTCAAAAGTGTACGGCAGTGCCGACGTGTGGAGCTGTAACTACGGGCAGGGACAATACATGTCTTTTACGGCCCACTGGATAAATGTTGTTCCTGCACAACCACAACAGCAACTTGGACAGGTCACACCACTTCCTCCTCCACGCTCTCGCTCCCAGGCAGTTGGTCCTTTTACAGTGTGCGCCTCCTCCTCCTCCCCGTGTCCTCGGCCTCCACTGCACGTCCAAATCTCAGTGGCCCTTCATCGTACCACGTGTGTAGGGCACAGCGGTGTCAAGCCGTCCTTCACATGGTTTGCCTTGGCAAACGGAGTCACACAGGGGAGGAACTGCTAAAGTTCATTAGGGAAGAAATCAGAGTATGGCTTACTCCACGAAATCTGGAAATGGGAACCAAGGTGACTGACAATGGGAAGAACATTGTGGCCGCGCTGCGACAAGGAAGTGTGAACCATTCGCCCTGCATGGCACACGTGTTGAATCTGGTTGTCAAGAAGTTCATCAAGTCTTCACCCCATTTGCAAGACGTCCTGACAAAGGCAAGGAAACTGTGAATGCACTTCAGCCACTCGCCAAGCACACTTTGCTTGAGCTGCAGCGTCAGAACAGTATCCCACAACATAGTCTCATTTGTGACGTTGCCACACATTTGAATTCCACCCTCCATATGTTGGACAGACTATACGAACAAAGAAAAGCCATCACCGATTTTTTGATGATCCAAGCAGATAGGAGTACTCCCCTGTGTAACTTCAATGTGAACGAGTGGCATCTCATACGTGACACCTGCCGTTTGCTGAGGCCCTTTGAGGAAGCCACATTTTTTGTTAGTCGCTCGAATTACGCCATGAACGATGTAATTCCACTCCTACATTTACTCCAAAAAATGATTGAAAACATGGCTGGTCACGGCAATGGAGACATTGCGCCTACATCAGAAGGCTACATCAGTCCTGTGGGGGATGAACTGGAGGAGGATGATGAGGGGCAGAGCAGAGCACAGTTTACGGTGGATGAGATGGCCGGTGTTTCTGGTCATTGGACAGGAGAGGAGGAGCAGGAGCAGCCAGAGGAGCTGGAGGGTTATTACGAGGGAGGCAAGACAGAGGACCCAGACACACCGTAGCAGTATGCAGTGGAGATGGAGGCAGGTAGTCCCAACTAGTCACTGTCACAAATGGCACGATGCATGCTGAGTTGCTTGCGTAGTGACCCCCGAATTGTCAAAATTCGTCAGCGCGATGACTTCTGGATCTCCACCTTATTAGACCTTCGCTACCGGCCCAGAATGGGGCCTTTTTTACACCCACTGAGAGGGAGGACAAACTGACCTACTTCAGGGAGCTTCTACGTAGTCGGTTGGCCGATGCCTATCGGCCACATGGTCCATCGACGCGCAGGTCTGACTCGGGGGGCCCTCTGCGCTCACCTTCCACTGCCACGGCTGCTGGGGAGGGTGGCAGGAGCAGTACCGGCTCAATCAGCAGCAGCCTGAGTCTACAGTCGCTGATGAGTAGCTTCCTTCAGCCGCATAGTGAAGCTACTCATCAGCAGGAGGTGGACATGGATCAGGACCTTAACCAGCAGGTGGTGGCTTACCTCGACATAACCCTGCCAACAACCGTTGAAGATCCGCTGGACTTCTGGGCAGCCAAACTCGATTTATGGCCGCAACTAGCGGAGTTTTCCCTGGAAAAGCTGTCCTGCCCGGCCAGTAGTGTGCCATCAGAGCGGGTGATTAGTGCGGCCGGGGCCATAGTCACCCCAAGGCGAACTCGTCTGTCCACTAAAAATGTGGAGAGACTGACGTTGGTCAAGATGAATCAGGGATGGATCAGCCAGGATTTCCAGCCACCAATGACAGATGGGTCTGAGTAGATTGACCATGCTCCTACAACAAAATTTTCTCTATTGTGGTTGGTTATGAAACCCTCTGGGGCAGACCTGGGCATTGTACGGCCCGCTTGCCACATACGGCCCTTTGGCTCTGACTGGCCCGCGCTGATTGGGGGACAACTATGCTCCTAATCTGGGGGACATCTATGCTGCCTAATCTGGGGGACATCTATGCTCCTTATCTGGTGGACAACTATGCTGCCTAATCTGGGGGACAAGTATGCTCCTAATCTGGGGGACATCTATGCTGCCTACTCTGGGGGACAAGTATGCTCCTAATCTGGGGGACATCTATGCTGCCTAATCCGGGTGACATCTATGCTGCCTAATCTGGGGGACAACTATGCTCCTAATCTGGGGGACATCTATGCTGCCTAATCTGGAGGACAACTATGCTCCTTATCTGGGGGACAACTATGCTCCTAATATGGGGAAAACTGATGCTTCTTGCCTTGGGCCTATCATTTTTTGAAGTTTAGCAGTAGCTAAATACATGCTTAATGCAAATGTCAACCTTGATCTTTAAATGTAAGGGGTTATAAAACCCTCTTGGTTACTGCGAATGACTGCTCCAGACTCATTCTGTGTCTTTCACAAACTACTTGCCTCCCTGGTTCCTCAGGCCTTGGGCCTATCATTTTTTGAAGTTGACATTTGCATTAAGCATGTATTTAGCTACTGCTAAACATTGATCTTTAACCCCTTAAGGACCGTTTTTTTTTTCCGTTTTTGCATTTTCATTTTTTGCTCCTTGCCTTTAAAAAATCATAACTCTTTCAATTTTGCACCTAAAAATCCATATGATGGCTTCTTTTTTGCGCCACCAATTCTACTTTGTAATGACATCAGTCATTTTGGCCAAAAATCTACGGTGAAACGGGAAAAAAAATCATTGTGCGACAAAATTGAAAAAAACCCCGCTGTTTTGTAACTTTTGGGGGCTTCCGTTTCTACGTAGTACATTTTTTGGTAAAAATGACACCTGCTATTTATTCTGTAGGTCCATACCATTAAAATGATACCCTACTTATATAGGTTTGATTTTGTCGGACTTCTGGAAAAAATCATAACTACATGCAGGAAAATTAATACGTTTAAAATTGTCATCTTCTGACCCCTATAACTTTTTTATTTTTCCGTGTATGGGGCGGTATGAGGGCTCATTTTTTGCGCCGTGACCTTTAACGGTACCATTTTTGCATTGATAGGACTTATTGATCATTTTTAAATGATATAAAAAGTGACCAAAAAATGCACTATTTTGGACTTTGGATTTTTTTTGCGCGCACGCCATTGACCGAGCGGTTTAATTAATTATATATTTTATACCATATACCATACACTGTGTTTTTTTTTTTTATTATTGGAAAAGGGGGGTGATTGAAACTTTTAATAGGGGAGGAGTTAAATGATCTTTATTCACTTTTTTTTTTCACTTTTTTTTTGCAGTGTTATAGGTCCCATAGGGACCTATAACACTGCACACATTGATCTCCTATGCTGATCACTGGTTTCTCATAAGAAACCAGTGATCAACGATTCTGCCGCATGACTGCTCATGCCTGGATCTCAGGCACTGAGCAGTCATTCGGCGATCGGACAGCGAGGAGGCAGGAAGGGGCCCTCCCGCTGTCCTGTCAGCTGTTCGGGATGCCGCGATTAGCCGCGGCTATCCCGAACAGCCCGACTGAGCTAGCCGGGAACTTTGACTTTCACTTTTAGCCGCGATCGGCGCTGCGCGCTATTAGAGGCGGGTCCCGGCTTCACTATGACGCCGGGCCCGCCTTGATATGACGCGGGGTTACTGTGTAACCCCGCGTTATATCAGAATAGCAGGACCAAGGACGTACCGGTACGTCCTTGGTCCTTAAGTGGTTAAATGTAAGGGGTTATGAAAACCTCTTGGGTACTGCAAATGCATGCTCCAGACTCATTCTGTGTCTTTCATGAACTACTTGCCTCCCTGGTGCTTCTGGCCTTGGGCCTTACATTTTTGGATGTTTAGCAGTAGCTAAATACATGCTTAAAGGGTAGCTCCCACCATCCTATTTTTTTTCCTGTCCCTGCCTATTGCCAATCTATCCCTAGCCCCCTCCCTGCTTTTAATTTTAATTTTTACTATATTAAAAATGCTTTTTGTCTGCCTGGCAGTGTGCTAACTACCAGGCAGACTTCCCCAGCAGGCACCACGTCACTGATGCCTGCTGGGGGGGGACTTCCGCCCTTAGTTCATCTACAGAGGGGGCCTCCAGCTGTTTCATCACTACAACTCCCAGCTTGCCCTGACATCTATTGGCTGAGAGGGCATGCTGGGAGTTGTAGTATTGAAACAGCTGGAGGCACCCTGTGTAGATAAACTATTAGTTACATGCGGCGCTAGCCTGTCCCCTCCGTCTCCCTCCCCCCCCGCGCCATACCCTGTTCCCTCCATCACAACCCCCCCCCCCCCCCAATTACACTTACTGCAGAGTCCGGCAGCGGGGGTGCAGGGACAGCGGAGGCGGCGACGAGGCGGTGGCGATGTCCGGGAGGAGTGACCTCCCAGCCAGTGGCCAGGGAGCCAATGCGCTCACTCCCTGCCTGTCTGATTGACAGGTAGGGAGCGAGCACAGGCTGAATCGGTCCTTTTTTAGGCGTGACGTCACACCAGGCTGCAGCCGGCCACTAGGAGGAAGACCCCTAGTGGCCGGTTTTCAAATGAAAATTAAACAATTTAAATAAAAAAATGAATAAATAAAAGTATATTAGAGAGATGTTGTAGTACATAAGTACTACAACATATCAAAAAATAAAGTTGGTGACAGTGCCCATTTAACTCCTTGGGGACGGAGCCCATTATAACCCTAAGGACGGGAGCATTTTTTGCAATTCTGACCACTGTCACTTTAAACATTAATAACTCTGGCATGCTTTTACTTTTCATTCTGATTCCGAGATTGTTTTTTCATGACATATTCTGCTTTATGTTAGTGGTAATTTTTTGTCGATACTTGCATCATTTCTTGGTGAAAAATTCCAAAATTTGATGAAAAAATAGAAAATTTAGCATTTTTCAAACTTTGAAGCTCTCTGCTTGTAAGGAAAAGAGACATTCCAAATAAATTATATACTGATTCACAAATACAATATGTCTACTTTATATTTGCATCATAAAGTTGACATGTTTTTACTTTTGGAAAACATCAGAGGGCTTAAAAGTTCAGAAGCAATTTTCCAATTTTTCACCAAATTTTCAAAATCAGAATTTTTCAGGGACCAGTTCAGGTTTGAAGTGGATTTGAAGGGTCTTCATATTAGAAATACCCCACAAATGACTCCATTATAAATACGGCACCCCTCAAAGTATTCAAAATGACATTCAGCCAGCGTTTTAACCCTTTAGGTGTTTCACAGGAATATCAGCAAAGTGAAGGAGAAAATTTGAAATCTTCATTTTTTACACTTGCATGTTCTTGTAGACCCAGTTTTTGAAATTTTACAAGGGGTAATAGGAGAAAAAGCCCCCAAAATGTGTAACCTAATTTCTCTCGAGTAAGGAAATACCTCATATGTGTATGTCAAGTGTTCGGCGGGCGCAGTAGAGGGCTCAGAAGGGAAGGAGCGACAATGGGATTTTGGAGAGTGAATTTTGCTGAAATGCTTTTTGGGGGGCATGCCGCATTTAGGAAGCCCCTATGGTGCCAGAACAGCAAAAAAAACAAAAAAACACATGGCATACTATTTTGGAAACGACACCCCTCAAGGCATGTAACAAGGGGTCCAGTGAGCCTTATAACATCCCACAGGTGTTTGGCGACTTTTCGTTAAATTCGGATGTGTAAATGAAAAAAAAAAAGTTTTCATTAAAGTGCAGTTTTTTTCCCAAATTTACCATTTCTGCAAAGGGTAATGGGAGAAAAATCCCCCCAAAATTTGTAACGCAATTTCTCGCGAGTACGGAGATACCCCATGTGTGGCCCAAAACTGTTGCCTTGAAATACGACAGGGCTCTGAAGTGAGAGAGAGCCATGCGCATTTGAGGCCTAAATTAGGAATTTGCAGTAGGGGTGGACCCGGTTACAAGGATGGGGCTTGTCTCCACCAAAACCCTACAGCAGTGTTTCTCAAACAGGGTGCCTCCAGCTGTTGCAAGACTCCCAGCCTGCCAGGACAGTCTATGGCTGTCCGGCAACACTGGGAGTTGTGGTTTTGCAACAGCTGGAGGCGCGGTTTAGGAAACATTGCCGTATGAGAAGTTTTTCATTTTTATTTGGGGGGGGGGGGGGGGGGCGACGTGTAAGGGGGTATATGTGTAGTGTTTTACTTTTTATTATTTGTTAGTGAAGTGTTTTTAGGGTACATTCACACAGGAAGGGGTTCACGGTAAGTTTCCTTGAAGGAAACCCACTGTAAACCCACCCGTGTGAGTGTACCCTGTACATTCACATGGGAGGGGGGGGGCACCCCAAACCTTCAGCTGTGGCAAGATGACAACTCCCAGACAGACCGTACATGCTGGGAGTTGTAGTTTTACAACAGCTGTAGGTACACTGGTGGGGAACCACTGAGTTAGAAAACAGACTCTAGCTCAGTGATTCCAACCCATGTGCCTCCAGCTGTTGCAAGACTACAACTCCCAGCATGTAAGGTCTGTCAGTGCACTCTGGGAGTTGTAGTTTTGCAACAGCTGGAGGCTCACGGGTTGGAATCACTGAGTTAGGAAACAGACTCTAGCTCAGTGTTTCCCAACCAGTGTGCCTACAGCTGTTGCAAAACTACAATTCCCAGCAAGGCCAGACATTCAGGGATGCTGGGCGTGTAGTTCTGCAATATCTGGCCCTTCAGATGTTGCAGAACTACAACTCCCAGCATGCCTGGACAGTCTGGGCATGCTAGGAGTTGTAGTTATGCAACAACTGGGGAAGAACAGTTTGGAGACCGCTAAGTAGTGGCCTCCAAACTGCAGCCCTCCAGATGTTGCAAAACTACAACTCCAAGCACGCCTAGACTGTCCAGGCATTCAGAGAGTTGTAGTTCTGCAACATCTGAAGGGCCAGATATTGTAGAACTACATGCCCATCATCCCTGACTGTTTGGCCATGCTGGGAATTGTAGTTTTGCAACATCTGGGGGGCTACAGTTTGGAGACCACCATATATTGGTCTCCAAACTGTGCCACTTCAGATGTTGCAAAACTACAACTCCCAGCATGGCCAGACAGTCAGTGCATGCTGAAAGTTGTAGTTTTGCAACATCTGGAGGACCACAGTTTAGAGACCACTACGCAGTGGTCTCCAAACTGTGACCTTCCAGATGTTGCAATACTACAACTCCCAGCATGCCCAGACAGCCTTTGGCTGTGTGGGCATGCTGGGAGTTGTAGTTTCGCAGCTTTTAGAAGGCCACAGTGAAGATCGCTTATCGCGATCTTCACTGCAGCCTTCTCCGCCGCACTTTCCGGCTGCCGTTCCTCCTGCTGCAGCCGCTGGTTCCTGATGCCACCTCCGCCGCCTCCGAAGGTCCGGGTAAGCCGGACCAGGCTCGCCCCTCTCTGCCCGTGTTCCCCCCGCTCTGCACCAACTTCGATCGGTGGGCAGAGCGGGGGGAAATGAACTCTAACCCCCCGCCCCCCTCCTGCCACTGGTGGTCAGCCTGACCGACCAATGGCAGAGGATAGGAGGGGGTGGCACACTGCCCCTCGCTCCTATCCTTTAGGCTGGTCAGAGCTGTCTCTGACAGCTCCGATCATGCTTATTTTCGGGAGATCGAGTCACCAGTGACCCGATTTGCCCGGATCACGGCAAATCGCAGGTCTGAATTGACCTGCGATTTGCTGCGATCGCCGACATGGGGGGGTCTCAAGACCCCCCTAGGCTTTGCCATGGGATGCCTGCTGATAGATATCAGCAGGCATCCTGGTCCGATCACCGCCCGGCGAGCGGCAGAGATCGGAAATACGGTGGGCGTATGGATATGCCCTCCGTCTTTAAGTGACGGGACGCGAGGGCGTATGCATACGCCCTCCATCCCCAAGGAGCTAATGCAAATTTCAACAATAAACGTTAAATTCTCGGCGCTCTGCCAGGGCCTTCTACTACGCCACCTGGGCCGATCCGAGGACCTCACTAACCAACTCACTAACTAATCCAATCGCTTATAGCGATGGGCGGTGTGTACAAAGGGCAGGGACTTAATCAACACCAGCTTATGACCCTCACTTACTGGTAATTCCTCGTTTTAAGGGTAAATAATTGCAATCCCAGATCCCTATCATGAACTGGTTTCAGCGCGCAACACGCACCTGTCCTTAAAAGATAGAGACACGCTAATCCGTTCAGTGGAGCACTAGTGCGGCCCAGGACATCTGAGGCCATAACACACCTGTTATTGCTTGATCTCGCAATTGATCAGGCAAGGTAAGGGGTTATTAAAGCCTCTTGGGTACTGCTGAGGCCTACTCCTGACTGCTCCTGGTGCAATGTATGGGGTAATTAAACACTCTTGGGTAGTGTTATTGTTAAATTTACTGATAATTTTATCAGTAATAAAATAGAATTTTGCAGAATGCTAACCGTTACACAACGGAACGCTTGTTGCGTGTGATTTTTTAATGAGAAAAAAATAAAATATATAGAGAGGGATTAACTCTTCTTTATCATTTTTGGCGATTAGAATCCTTTTGTGATCTGATCTTTTTGAGACAGGTGCGCTTACACACATAATTTTTTTAACCAAATTTCAAACAAACATTGTGTGGTTTATTTTTGAGAAGAATGTGTTTTGGTGGTCCACCATCCTGCATTATAGAGTCTTCTGAACTGCTGTATATGCGCTTGTTTAAAAAAAAAAAAAAAAAAAAGGTATTTTGTCATACAATTTCAATAAAATTTTGCGTTTTTTTGGGGTGGATTGTGAAGCCCGGGTGACGTGTGTGTAGTGTGTACTCGTGCATCAGTCAACTCCAGTCTGTGTCCGTTAGGCAATATATGGGTTACTGATGCAGCAGAGGTGGGGCCTTGGTCTTGGAATTTCAAATTTTTTTTTTAATTGAACATATTGTGTGGTTTATTATTTTTGAGAAGAATGTCTTTTGGTGGTCCACCGTCCTGCATTATAGAGTCTTCTGAACTGCTATATATGCGCTTGTTTTTAAAAAAAACAGGTATTTTGTCAGACAATTTCAATAAAATTTTGCCGTTTTTTGCGGTGGATTGTGAAGCCCGGGTGTGTACTCGTGCATCATCCAACTCCAGGCTGTGTCTTTCAGGCAATCTATGGGTTCCTGATGCCGCAGAGATGGGGCCTGGGTCTGGGAATTTAAAATGTTTGGATTTTGGGTGCTACCAAAAAAGATGGACACACCCTAATCCGTTCAGTGGAGTGCGCCTGCGGCCCCGGACATCTGAGGGCATAACACACCTGTTATTGCTCGATCTCAGGAGAAGGGGGGTTCATCATCGGGAGAAGAGAGTTGCAGGTTGTCCTTGAGTCAACAAGGCGGTAGCACGGTTGGCAGTCAGCGTGGTGTGGCAGTAGTGAAAATTCTGGAGCCAAACGTGCCCAGGGGAGACCACCTGCTTCGCGGCAGCCTACCTTTCCGGGAGTTAGCGGGTTACCAGCACCGGTCGATGAAAGATATAGACAAGCTAATCCGTTCAGTGGAGCGCGCCTGCGGCCCCGGAAATCTAAGGGCATAACACACCTGGTATTGCTCGATCTCGCAATTGATCGTGCAAAGGTAGGGGGTTATTAAAGCCTCTTGGGTACTGCTGAGGCCTACTCCTGACTGCTCCTGGTGTAATGTATGGGGTAATTAAACACTCTTGGGTAGTGTTCTTTTATTTTTATTTACTGATAATTTTATCGGTAATAAAATTGAATTTTCCAGAATGCTAATTGTTACACAACGGAACGCTTGTTGCGTGTGATTTTTTTATGAAAAAAATAAAATAAAATACGCACAGGGATTAACTCTGCTTCATTATTTTGTGCGAAAAAAGTCCTTTGGTGATCTGATCTTTTGGAGACAGATGCGCTTACACACACATTGAATTCGTTTGAAATTTCAAACATTGTGTGGTTTATTATTTTTGAGAAGAATGTCTTTGGGTGGTCCACCGTCCTGCATTATAGAGTCTTGTTGTTACGCCGAGCGCTCCGGGTCCCCGCTCCTCCCCGGAGCGCTCGCAGCATCCTCTCATTCGCAGCGCCCCGGTCAGACCTGCTGACCGGGTGCGCTGCAATATCACTCTCAGCCGGGATGCGATGCGGGAGGCGCCCGCTCGCAATGCGCATCCCGGCTCCCGTACCTGACTCGTTCCCCATCTGTCTTGTCCCAGCGCGCACGGCCCCGCTCCTTAGGGCGCGCGCGCGCCAGGTCTCTGCAATTTAAAGGGCCACTGCGCCACTGATTGGCGCAGCAGGCTTAATCAGTGTGTTCACCTGTGCACTCCCTACTTATACCTCACTTCCCCTGCACTCCCTCGCCGGATCTTGTTGCCATTGTGCCAGTGAAAGCGTTTCCTTGTGTGTTCCTAGCCTGTGTTCCAGACCTCCTGCCGTTGCCCCTGACTACGATCCTTGCTGCCTGCCCTGACCTTCTGCTACGTCCGACCTTGCTCTTGTCTACTCCATTGTACCGGGCCTATCTTCAGCAGTCAGAGAGGTTGAGCCGTTGCTGGTGGATACGACCTGGTTGCTACCACCGCCGCAAGACCATCCCGCTTTGCGGCGGGCTCTGGTGAATACCAGTAGCAACTTAGAACCGGTCCACCAACACGGTCCACGCCAATCCCTCTCTGGCACAGAGGATCCACCTCCAGCCAGCCGAATCGTGACAGTAGATCCGGCCATGGATCCCGCTGAAGTCCCACTGCCAGTTGTCGCCGACCTCACCACGGTGGTCGCCCAGCAGTCGCAACAGATAGCGCAACAAGGCCACCAGCTGTCTCAACTGACCGTGATGCTACAGCAGCTATTACCACAGCTCCAGCAACAATCTCCTCCGCCAGCTCCTGCACCTCCTCCGCAGCGAGTGGCCGCTTCCGGCCTACGATTATCCTTGCCGGATAAATTTGATGGGGACTCTAAGTTTTGCCGTGGCTTTCTTTCGCAATGTTCCCTGCACTTGGAGATGATGTCGGACCAGTTTCCTACTGAAAGGTCTAAGGTGGCTTTCGTAGTCAGCCTTCTGTCTGGGAAAGCTCTGTCATGGGCCACACCGCTCTGGGACCGCAATGACCCTGTCACTGCCTCTGTACACTCCTTTTTCACGGAGATTCGAAGTGTCTTTGAGGAACCTGCCCGAGCCTCTTCTGCTGAGACTGCCCTGCTGAACCTGGTCCAGGGTAATTCTTCTGTTGGCGAGTACGCCATCCAATTCCGTACTCTTGCCTCCGAATTATCCTGGAATAATGAGGCCCTCTGCGCGACCTTTAAAAAAGGCCTATCCAGCAACATTAAAGATGTGCTGGCCGCACAAGAAATTCCTGCTAACCTGCATGAACTTATTCATCTTGCCACGCGCATTGACATGCGTTTTTCCGAAAGGCGTCAGGAGCTCCGCCAGGATATGGACTTTGTTCGCACGAGGCGGTTTCTCTCCCCGGCTCCTCTCTCCTCTGGTCCTCTGCAATCCGTTCCTGTGCCTCCCGCCGTGGAGGCTATGCAAGTTGACCGGTCTCGCTTGACACCTCAAGAGAGGACACGACGCCGCATGGAGAATCTGTGCCTGTACTGTGCCGGTACCGAACACTTCTTGAAGGATTGTCCTATCCGTCCTCCCCGCCTGGAAAGACGTACGCTGACTCCGCACAAAGGTGAGACAGTTCTTGATGTGAACTCTGCTTCTCCACGCCTTACTGTGCCTGTGCGGATATCTTCTTCTACCTTCTCCTTCTCTGCTATGGCCTTCTTGGATTCCGGATCTGCAGGAAATTTTATTTTGGCCTCGCTCATCAACAGGTTCAACATCCCGGTGACCAGTCTCGCCAGACCCCTCTACATCAATTCTGTTAATAATGAAAGATTGGACTGTACCGTGCGTTACCGCACGGAACCTCTCCTAATGTGCATCGGACCTCATCACGAAAAAATTGAATTTTTGGTCCTCTCCAACTGCACTTCTGAACTTCTTCTTGGATTACCGTGGCTTCAACGCCATTCCCCAACCCTTGATTGGTCCACAGGAGAAATCAAGAACTGGGGTACTTCTTGTCACAAGGACTGTCTTAAACCGGTTCCCAGTACCCTGTCGTGACCCTGTGGTTCCCCCTGTATCCGGTCTTCCTAAGGCTTATATGGACTATGCTGACGTTTTTTTGCAAAAAGCAAGCTGAGACTTTACCTCCTCACAGGCCTTATGACTGTCCTATTGACCTCCTCCCGGGTACTACTCCACCCCGGGGCAGAATCTATCCTCTGTCTGCTCCAGAGACTCTTGCCATGTCGGAGGACATCCAGGAGAATTTAAAAAAGGGGTTTATCCGCAAGTCCTCCTCTCCTGCCGGAGCTGGATTTTTTTTGTGTCCAAAAAAGATGGCTCCTTACGCCCTTGCATTGATTACCGCGGACTTAATAAAATCACGGTAAAAAAACGCTACCCCTTACCTCTTATCTCGGAACTCTTTGATCGCTTACAAGGTGCCCACATCTTTACCAAACTGGACTTAAGAGGTGCTTATAATCTCATCCGCATCAGGGAGGGGGACGAATGGAAGACTGCATTTAACACCAGAGATGGACACTTTGAGTATCTGGTCATGCCCTTTGGCCTGTGCAATGCCCCTGCCGTCTTCCAAGACTTTGTTAATGAAATTTTTCGTGATCTCCTATATTCCTGTGTTGTGGTTTATCTGGACGATATTCTGATTTTTTCTGCCAACTTAGAAGAACACCGCCAGCATGTCCGCATGGTTCTTCAGAGACTTCGGGACAATCAACTTTATGCCAAAATGGAGAAATGTCTCTTCGAATGTCAATCTCTTCCTTTCCTAGGATACTTGGTCTCTGGCCAGGGACTACAAATGGACCCAGATAAACTTTCTGCCGTCTTAGATTGGCCACGCCCCTCCGGACTCCGTGCTATCCAACGTTTTTTGGGGTTCGCCTATTATTACAGACAATTTATTCCACACTTTTCCACTATTGTGGCTCCTATTGTGGCTTTAACCAAGAAAAATGCCAATCCCAAGTCCTGGTCTCCCCAAGCGGAAGACGCATTTAAACATCTCAAGTCTGCCTTTTCTTCTGCTCCCGTGCTCTCCAGACCTGACCCATCTAAACCCTTCCTATTGGAGGTAGATGCCTCCTCAGTGGGAGCTGGAGCTGTCCTTCTACAAAAAAATTCTTCCGGGCATGCTGTTACTTGTGGGTTTTTTTCTAGGACCTTCTCTCCGGCAGAGAGAAACTACTCCATCGGTGATCGAGAATAGTGTTGCTCGCGAATATTCGCAATTCGAATATTATTCGCGAATATAGCATATTCGCGAATTCGTGAATTTCGTGAATATAGCGCTATATATTCGTAATTACGAATATTCGTTTTTTTTTTTTTTTTTTTTCTTCACAGTACACATCACAGTGATCATCCCTCTCTGCTTCCAACTTCCGTGGTGTAAAGAAGGCTGTAATACTACTGTGTGAGACTGGCGTGCACAAATTCGCATATGCGAACATTAGCATATGCTAATTTTCGCATATGCGCATTTTCACGTATGTTACTTTTGTATATGCAAATTTTCACATATGTTAATTTTCGCATACGCGAATTAGCGCATATGCGGAAATAAAACGAGAATATAACGAATATGCGAATATTCGCGAATATATGACGAATATTCGTCCATATATTCGCGAATATTCGCGAATTCGAATATGGCCTATGCCGCTCAACACTAATCGAGAACTACTGGCCATTAAATTGGCGCTTGAGGAATGGAGGCACCTGCTGGAGGGATCAAAATTTCCAGTTATCATATACACTGATCACAAGAATCTCTCCTATCTCCAGTCTGCCCAACGACTGAACCCTCGCCAGGCTAGGTGGTCGTTGTTCTTTGCCCGTTTTAACTTTGAAATCCATTTTCGCCCTGCTGACAAGAACATTAGGGCCGATGCCCTCTCTCGTTCTTCTGATGCCTCTGAAGTAGAGGTCTCTCCGCAACACATCATTCCTCCCGACTGTCTGATCTCCACTTCTCCAGCCTCCATCAGGCAAACTCCTCCAGGGAAGACCTTCGTTTCTCCACGCCAGCGTCTCGGGATTCTCAAATGGGGACACTCCTCCCACCTCGCAGGCCATGCGGGCATCAAAAAATCCTTACAACTCATCTCTCGTTTTTATTGGTGGCCGACTCTGGAGACTGATGTTGTTGATTTTGTGCGGGCCTGTACTGTCTGTGCCCGGGATAAGACTCCTCGCCAGAAGCCTGCTGGTCTCCTTCATCCTCTGCCTGTCCCTGAACAGCCTTGGTCACAGATTGGTATGGACTTTATTACGGACTTGCCCTCATCCCGTGGCAACACAGTTGTTTGGGTGGTCGTTGATCGATTTTCCAAGATGGCACATTTTATTCCTCTTCCTGGTCTTCCTTCAGCGCCTCAGTTGGCAAAGCAATTTTTTGTACACATTTTTCGCATTCACGGTTTGCCCACGCATATCGTCTCGGATAGAGGCGTCCAATTCGTGTCTAAATTCTGGAGGGCCCTCTGTAAACAGCTCAAGATCAAATTAAACTTATCTTCTTCTTATCATCCCCAATCCAATGGGCAAGTAGAAAGAATTAATCAGGTCCTGGGTGATTATTTACGGCATTTTGTTTCCTCCCGCCAGGATGACTGGGCAGATCTTCTACCATGGGCCGAATTCTCATACAACTTCAGAGTCTCCGAATCTTCTGCTAAGTCCCCATTTTTCGTGGTGTACGGCCGTCACCCTCTTCCCCCCCTCCCTACTCCCTTGCCCTCTGGTTTGCCCGCTGTGGATGAAGTGACTCGTGATCTTTCCACCATATGGAAAGAGACCCAAAATTCTCTTTTACAGGCTTCATCCCGGATGAAAAGATTTGCCGATAAGAAAAGAAGAACTCCCCCCATTTTTGCTCCCGGAGACAAGGTATGGCTCTCCGCTAAATATGTCCGCTTTCGTGTCCCCAGTTACAAACTGGGACCACGCTATCTTGGCCCTTTCAAAGTCTTGTGCCAGATTAACCCTGTCTCTTACAAACTCCTTCTTCCTCCTTCTCTTCGTATTCCCAATGCCTTCCATGTCTCTCTCCTTAAACCACTCATCATTAACCGCTTCTCTCCCAAACTTGTTTCTCCCACTCCTGTTTCCGGTTCTTCTGACGTCTTCTCCGTGAAGGAGATTCTGGCCTCCAAGACTGTCAGAGGAAAAAACATTTTTTGGGTGGATTGGGAAGGCTGTGGCACAGAAGAGAGATCCTGGGAACCTGAGGACAACATCCTAGACAAAAGTCTTATCCTCAGGTTCTCAGGCTCCAAGAAGAGGGGGAGACCCAAGGGGGGGGGTACTGTTACGCCGAGCGCTCCGGGTCCCCGCTCCTCCCCGGAGCGCTCGCAGCATCCTCTCATTCTCAGCGCCCCGGTCAGACCTGCTGACCGGGTGCGCTGCAATATCACTCTCAGCCGGGATGCGATTCGCGATGCGGGAGGCGCCCGCTCGCGATGCGCATCCCGGCTCCCGTACCTGACTCGTTCCCCGTCTGTCTTGTCCCGGCGCGCGCGGCCCCGCTCTTTAGGGCACGCGCACGCCGGGTCTCTGCAATTTAAAGGGCCACTGCGCCACTGATTGGCGCAGCAGGCTTAATCAGTGTGTTCACCTGTGCACTCCCTACTTATACCTCACTTCCCCTGCACTCCCTCGCCGGATCTTGTTGCCATTGTGCCAGTGAAAGCGTTTCCTTGTGTGTTCCTAGCCTGTGTTCCAGACCTCCTGCCGTTGCCCCTAACTACGATCCTTGCTGCCTGCCCTGACCTTCTGCTACGTCCGACCTTGCTCTTGTCTACTCCCTTGTACCGCGCCTATCTTCAGCAGTCAGAGAGGTTGAGCCGTTGCTGGTGGATACGACCTGGTTGCTACCGCCGCTGCAAGACCATCCCGCTTTGCGGCGGGCTCTGGTGAATACCAGTAGCAACTTAGAACCGGTCCACCAACACGGTCCACGCCAATCCCTCTCTGGCACAGAGGATCCACCTCCAGCCAGCCGAATCGTGACACTTGTGAACTGTTGGATATGCACTTGTTCTTACACAAAGGTATTTCTTTAAAACATTTCTAAAATTTTATTGTTTTTTGGAGGGGATTGTGACGCCCGGTGTGTACTGGTGCATCAGCCAACTCCAGGCTTTGTCCTTCAGGCAATATATGGGTTCCTGATGCCACAGAGGTGGGGCCTGGGTCTGGAAATTTCTAATTTTTGCATAGCGGGTGCTACCTATGAGAAATCTTTGTCAAAAATTTCATATATTGTGAAGCCCTGGTGTGTAGTTTTCTAGTGCATCAGCAAACTCCTCGCTGTGCCATTCAGCCACTAAATGGTCTCCTCTTGCTGCCAACATGTCCACGCTGTGTCATTCAGCCACTATATGGTGTCCTCATGCTGCCAACACCTCCACGCTTTGCCATTCAGCCACTATATGGTGTCCTCATGCTGCCAACACCTCCACGCTGTGCCATTCAGCCACTATATGGTGTCCTCATGCTGCCAACACCTCCATGCTGTGCCATTCATCCACTATATGGTGTCCTCATGCTGCCAACACCTCCACGCTATGTCATTCAGTCACTCTGACTGACACATCTCCTGACACTGATGCCACCACCAGGCTCTGTCATTGTGCTGCTGTGCGGCAATGATTCTGAGAGTGATGCCGGTAATCTGCATGCTATTCTGAATAACAGTATTATTTCACTACCCCAGCACACTCCATATATGTTTTAGGACACAGCAAAGTGTTCTATACCCCTATAGAGGCTGTATGTAGGCTAGAAATAGCCATTTTTAATATCGATTCGCCACGAACAAATTTGGATCGAAATAAACTTTTCGGGAAAATTCGGCAAACCGGCCGAATCGCATTTTTGAAAAGTTCGCTCATCTCTAGTCATTTTAAATATTTTGAGAGGTGCAGTTTTTATAATGGGGTCATTTGTGGGGTATTTCAAATATGAAGACCCTTCAAATCCAGTTCAAAACTGAACTGGTCCCTGAAAAATTCAGATTTTGAAAATTTTGTGAAAAATTGGAAAATTGCTGCTGAACTTTGAAGCCCCCTGATGTTTTCCAAAAGTAAAAACATGTCAACTTTATGATGCAGACATAAAGTAGACATATTGTATATGTAAATCAGTATATCATTTATTTGGTATGTCTATTTTCCTTACAAGCAGAGAGCTTCAAAGTAAAAAAAAAAATTTTTCATAACATTTTGGAATTTTTCCCCAAGAAATGATGCAAGTATTGACAAAAAATATACCATTAACATAAAGTAGAATATATCATGAACAAACATTCTCAGAATGAAAGGTAAAAGCATCCCAGAGTTATTAATGCTTAAAGTGACAGTGGTCAGATGTGCAAAAAAATTGCCGGGTCCTACAGTGAAAATTGGCTGGGTCCTTAAAGGGGTACTCCGCCCCTAGACATCTTATACCCTATCCAAAGGATAGGAGATAAGATGTCAGATCGCCGGGGTCCCACTGCTGGGGACCCCAGGGATCGCTGCTGCAGTACCCCGCTATCATTACTGCGCAGAGCGAGATCGCTCTGCACGTAATGACGGGCAATACAGGGGCTGGAGCATCGTTGAGTCACGGCTCCGCCCCTCGTGACATCACGGCCCGCCCCCGTCAATACAAGCCTATGGGAGAGAGCGTGGCGGTCGTCACACCCCCTGCCATAGAATTGCGTTAAGGGGACGGGCCGTGATGTCATGAGGGGCGGAGCCATGACGTCACGCTGCTCTGGCCCCTGTATTGCCCGTCATTACGCACAGAGCGAACTCGCTTTGTGCAGTAATGATGACGGGGTGCCGCAGCGGCAATCCCCGGGGTCCCCATCAGCGGGACCGCGGCGATCTAACATCTTATCCCCTATCCTTTGGATGGGGGATAAGATGCCAGGGGTGGAGTACCCCTTTAAGGGATTAAGAAGAGAATCAAGTATCGATGATGTTGCTGTTGAAGGTCCTCGTTTAGCATCAGCTGTATAAATAGAAGGTGAAGTGGTGGTTTGCTGCTGCTCCTCCAAGATCTCATTTCTTTAACCCCTTCACGACGAGCGACGTACATGTACGGTGCCGCAAAGTGTCAGTTTGCGCGCGGCGACGTACATGTACGTCGCGGGGTTCCGGGAGCACCGCGTCACCGGTAGCGGTGATCGGGCCGGGATGACTGCTGTTATCTAACAGCAGGCATCCCGGCACATCGCCGAGAGGGGTCCTGAGACCCCCCCATGACCGCGATGCGCGCAAATCGCAGGTCAATTCAGACCTGCGATCTGCGCGATTCCGGGTCATACGGGTCACTGGTGACCCGGTGACCCGGAAAATAAGAGGGATCGGGGGTGTCCGAGACACCCTCGATCCCCCTAAAGGGATAGGAGTTTGGGGGCAGGGGTGCCATCCCTCCTATCCCTGCTATTGGTCGGCCGAGCGACCGACCGATAGCAGACCGGGGGAGGGGGGGGGGGTTAAAGTTCGGTTCCCCCGCTTTGCCCACCTATTGGTGTCCGGGCAAAACGGGGGAACCGTCCAGGGAAAGTCAGTGCCGAAGGTCCGTACCTGGATCCCGGATCCCCGTTCGCGATCCTCCCTTACGTGCGGCGGCGGCAGCAATACTTCCGGGTCCTGCTAGGTGAGTTGTTGCCTAGCAACATCTGGAGGGCCACAGTTTACAGTGGTCTCTAAACCGTGGCCCTCCAGATGTTGCAAAACTACCACTCCCAGCATGCCCAGACAGCTGTTTGCTGTGTGGGCCTGCTGGGACTTGTAGTTTTGCAATATTTAGAGGGATTCAGATTGTAGATCACTAAGTGGTCTCAAACTGTAGCCCTCCAGATGTTGCAAAACTACAACTCTCAGCATGCCCAGACAGCAGTTTGCTGTCTGGGCATGCTGCGAGTTGTAGTTTTGCAACATCTGGAGGGCCACAGTTTTGAGACCACTGGACAGTGATTTACAACCTAAACCCCTCTAAATCGTGCAAAACTACAACTCCCAGCATTCAGGAACAGCATAAGGCTGTCTTGGCATGCTGGGAGTTGTACTTGCGTGCCTCCAGCCGTTGCATAACTTCATCTCACAGCATGCCCTTCCGCAATCAGTACATGCTGGGAGTTGTAGTTTTGCAACAGCTGGAGGCACACTGGTTGGAAAATACTGAGTTAGGTCATAGAACCTAACTCAGGGTTTTCCAGCCAGTGTGCCTCCAGCTGTTGCAAAACTACAACTCCCAGCATGCATGGTCTGTCAGTGTATGCTGGGAGTTGTAGTTTTGACCCCCCTCCCGTGTGAATGTACAGGCTACATTCACACTGGCGGCAGATTACAGTGAGTTCCCCGCTACAAATTTGAGCTGCGGGAAATTTTTCGCCGCAGCTCAAACTCCTAGCGGGAGACTCAGTGTAATCTGCCGCCAGTGTGAATGCAACCTAACAACACTACACTACACTAACATAAAATAAAGAGTAAAACACTACATATACACACGTACACTGCCCCCCCCCCCTTCCCCAATAAAAATGAAAAACGTATTGTATGGCAGTGTTTCTAAGATGGAGCCTCTAGCTGTTGCAAAACAAAAACTCCCAGCATTTCTGGACAGCAATTGACTGTCCAAGCATGCTGGGAGTTTAGCAACAGCTGGAGGCACCCTGTTTGGGAATCAATGGCATAGAATACCCCTATGTCCAGTCCCTAATTCAGGCCTCAAATGCGAATGGCGCTCTCACTTTGGAGCCCTGTCGTACTTCAAGGCAACAGAATAGGGTCACATATGGGGTATCGCTGTACTCGGGAGAAATTGCCTAACAAATTTTGGGGGGCTTTTTCTCCTTTTACCCCTTATGAAAAGGAACAGTTGGGGTCTACACCAGCATGTTAGTGTAAAAAAAAATTTTTTTACACTAACATGCTGGTGTTGCCCTATACTTTTCATTTTCACAAGAGGTAAAAGGGAAAAAAAAAAAAAAATTTGTAACGCAATTTCTCCCGAGTACGGAGATACCCCATATGTGGGCGCAAAGTGCTCTGGGGGCGCACAACAAGGCCCAGAAGGGAGAGTGCGCCATGTACATTTGAGGTGATTTGCACAGGGGTGGCTGATTGTTACAGCGGTTCTGACAAACGGAAAAAAAAAAACACACCCACATGTGACCCCATTTTGGAAACTACACCCCTCACGGAATGTAATAAGGGGTGCAGTGAGAATTTACACCCCACAGGTGTCTGACGGATCTTTGGAACAGTGGTCCGTGAAAATGAAAAATTTTGCACAGCCCACTGTTCCAAAGATCTGTCTGACACCAGTGGGGGGGTAAATGCTCACTGTACCCCTTGTTATGTTCCTCAAGGGGTCTAGTTTCCAAAATGGTATGCCATGTGGGGGTTATTTTGCTGTCCTGGCACCATAGGGGCTTCCTAAATGCGACATGCCCCCCGAGCAAAATTTGCTCTCAAAAAGCCAAATATGACGCCTTCTCTTCTGAGCATTGTAGTTCGCCCGCAGTGCACTTCAGGTCCACTTATGGGGTATCTCCATACTCAGAAGAGATGGGGTTACAAATTTTGGGGGGTCTTTTCTGCTATTAACCCTTGCAAAAATGTGAAATTTGGGGGGAAACCCACATTTTAGTGAATTATTTTTTTATTTTTTTTTTACATATGCAAAAGTCCTGAAACACCTGTGGGGTATGAAGGCTCACTTTATCCCTTGTTACGTTCCTCAAGGGGTCTAGTTTCCAAAATGGTATGCCATGTGTTTTCTTTTTTTTTGCTGTTCTGGCACCATAGGGGCTTCCTAAATGCGACATGCCCCCTCAAAACACTTTACATAGACATATGAGGTGTGTGCTTACTCGAGAGAAATTGGGCTACAAATATAAGTATACATTTTTTCCTTTTACCCCTTGTAAAAATTCAAAAATTGGGTCTACAAGAACATGCGAGTGTAAAAAATGAAGATTTTGAATTTTCTCCTTCACTTTGCTGCTTTTCCTGTGAAACGCCTAAAGGGTTAAAACATTTACTGAATGTAATTTTGAATACTTTGGGGGGTGCAGTTTTTATAATGGGGTCATTTATGGGGTATTTCTAATATGAAGACCCTTCAAATCCACTTCAAACCTTAACTGGTCCCTGAAAAATTGTGAGTTTGAAAATTTTTTGAAAAATTGGAAAATTGCTGCTGAACTTTGAAGCCCTCTGGTGTCTTCCAAAAGTAAAAACTCGTCAATTTTATGATGCAAACATGAAGTAGACATATTGTATATGTGAATAAAAAAAAATTATTTGGAATATCCATTTTCCTTACAAGCAGAGAGCTTCAAAGTTAGAAAAATGCAAAATTTAAAATTTTTTCATCAAATTTGGGGATTTTTCACCAAGAAAGGATGCAAGTTACCATAAAATTTTACCACTATGTTAAAGTAGAATATGTCACGAAAAAAAATCTCAGAATCAGAATGATAATTAAAAGCATCCCAGAGTTATTAATGTTTAAAGTGACAGTGGTCAGATTTGCAAAAAAGGGCTTCGTCCTAGAGGTGAAAATGGGCTCCGTCCTTAAGGGGTTAAGAGCAAGCATCTCTGTCTGTGTTTTTGCCTGCACATTTCTAATTTGTTCAGGTGTCAAAAACTTTGTCCTCCTAAATCTTTGGTCCAGAGCAGTGGAAGTAATAAGATACTGTTCTGATAGGATATCACTCCATCTGCTGTGCAGCTGGTCCATTGCAGTGGCTTGGAAGCTCCCCATATCTGAAGATTAAAAAGAGGCACTATCATGGGACCTCAACAACAAGTGCAGACATTGAAGATAGAGTTGGATATTCTTGCTCACTCATGAACACAGTGGCACATTCCAATGGCATAAGCACTGTACAAAGCTCCTCAAGAACACTCCATTGTTCTGGCTTTAGGTACCAATAATGTTTTCCCTTATTGGTAACTGATGAGTCTGACAGGGTTACAGGGACACCTTTGCTCAAGAAGTCTGTCAACCATATAAGGCACAAAAGAGGAAAGACTAGGTGGCACCATTGATTAAACCCCTACACGTACCAACTGATAATTGAAAAAAATAAAAAAAATGGGAAAAACAACAAGTCCAAGGAAAAAGAATTAGGGATGTCAAAGGCACTCACCATTAAAACGCTTTCTAACTTTATTTTATCCAATTGAAAACAGAAGCCGCAGACAGAACAGCAAAAAGCATCAGTTGAAGCGGAGTGTGGTGAGAACAACTGAACTGTTTCGCTCTCTCTGGCTTTCTCTCTCTGCCCTCAGCCACGTCATCTGGGAGAGACCCTAAATCTGGAACTCTGTGATGAGGTTAAAATGGTAAAAATAGAGGACTGTCATATATTAGAAATAAAGTGCAACATCATGGGGAAAAAAGGTAAAAATCTAAAATAATGCTTTAGAAAAATGCTAAGTAAATTTTGGTCATTCAGACCCAATACTCTGAGGGCATCAGTCCGTATAATCCAGGCAGTTTCTTTCTGTCTCAGGATTTTCTCGTTTTTCGACCAGGCCATTTTTCATTTTTGCATTTTTGTTTTTTCCTCCTTTCCTGTTAAAATGCATAACTCTTATTTTTTCACCTACTGACCGATATGAGGGCTTGTTTTTTGCGTGAACAATTCTATATTAATTACATCTTTTATTTTACCATAACATGTACAGTGTAATCAAAAAATATTATTTGTGGGTGGAAATTTATAAGAAAACTGCAAATTTGCTACTTTTGGGGGGTTTGGTTTTTACACAGTGGTAAAAATGATACATTATCTTTATTCTGTAGGTTAATGCGATTAAAATAATTGTACTATTTAAGAAAAAAATTGCAGTTTTATTTTTTAAACAAAATTGGTATGTAGAAAATTGTCCCCTATAACTTTTTTTTATTTTTCCATATACGGGATGTATGAGGGCTCTTTTATTGCGCCATGATCTGTAGTTTTTATCGGTACCATTTTTTTTTTTTTGATGGCAGTTTTTGATCGCTTTTATTAATATAGGATGTAATGTGAAAATCTGTATTTTTGGTGTTTGGTATTTTTTATTTTTTTACGCTCAAGCCTTTTTTTTACTGTGCGGGATAATAAACATTTTAATAGTTTCCATATTTACACATGCGGCGATACCAAATATGTTATTTATTTTTTATTTTTTTGTTTGTAAAATTAGAAAATAAGGGGGGCTTTATTTTTAATTAGGGGAGGGGTTTTTATATCATTTTAGAACCTTTTTTCTATTTTTTATTTTACACTTTTTAAGTCCCCATAGGGGACTTATATATGCAATCATTAGATTGCATTTACTGTATAATGCTATGCCTATGGCATAGCATTATACAGTGTGATCGGCGATCCACTGATATAGCCATATATATATAGTTAACATATGTATGACAGTTTTTTACGCATGATAATACTGTATTCCATAAATATACTAGTCATGCAGTTACCAATTGATACCACAAAACAAGGAGCAAATATTACCTTACATTATTGTAACCTGACCAGATTGGGCATACGGAAACCAACAATCCCAATAAAAGTGACATACCAAGACAAATATTACCAATAATACACCTATATAAGGGACGCATAATAACGCCACACAAGGACCATTACACCACAAAGCGACTAGTGACTGGATAATTCCACTACATGGTTATTAAATAAAATCCACTATATACAAACCAAGAATCCCCAACTCCCAATACAGTGACCATATGGATGTATATACCAGCGGTATTCAGGATCTGTATACCATATAAGTGATTATGCACAGGACCATATATTGGTATATACCAGCAGTATACTGGTTCTGTATATCATGTAAGTGATTATACACAGCAGGGGTGTGGAAATTTTATAAAAAACTACTTGTCCACAGGACTAAAATGGAGCAAAATCTACTTGTCCCTCATGACGATCCACTTGTACGGGCCAATTTTTGCTTTTACGCTCTCATTTTCTCCTCTTCGCCCTATAATAGCCATAACTAACTACTATAATGATGCCCTTTAATTTTTCAATAACATATTCTCCGAACCAAAAAATATATATTAGGTGAAGGGAAATTGAAATAGTAAAAGATAATTTTGCAGATTTGGTGGTTTTCTTTTCTACGCCATTTACCTTCTGGTTGAGCTAACATGTTAGTTTCATACTTTAGGTCGTTTGATTACAGCAATACCAGATTTGTATAATTTATGTCATGTTTTACAAATAAAAGAAAAAATTCTGAGCTTTTTAGAATTTGTTTAATTGGCATTTTTTTTTTTTTTTACCCCTGTAGCTTTATTTTTTTTTTCCACATACCAGGCTGTATGACTGCTCATTTTTTGCGCCCTAATCTGTTTTTTTGTATCGGCACCATTTTGGTATTGATCTGACTTTTTAATCACTTTTTAACTTTTTTTTTCTGGGATATTATAAAAATTGCAATTCTGAGGTTTGGTATTTTTTTTACATTTACCGTACGGGATACATACTATATTTTAATAGGTCGTACAATTACGCACAAAGCAATACCAAATATGTTTATTTTTATTATGTTTGCATGTTTTTATGTAGGAAAATGGGGTGATTTGAACTTTTAACATGGAAGGGTTAATATGTTTTTTTAAACTTTTAGTAAAAAATTTTTTTTTTACACTTTATTAGACTTATAGGAGGAATCATTAGATTCCTCATACAGATGAATAGAGTTCCATTGAACTCAATTGATCTGTGTGCTCTGTGATCCATTGATAGAGCCTGGTCCAGCCAGGCTCTATCAATGACAGAGCCACGGGACAGCAGGGAACAGTTAAGCCCTCCGGCTACCTCTATAGTGGATCGCCCCCCTGTGATCACTCTGCGGGGTGGGGGGCGATCCACCCCACTAGCCCACCAGGGAGCATTCACATGTTCCTTTAGATGCTGCTGTCAGCTTTGACAGCGGCGATCTAAAGGGTTAATAGCCAGCCGCGGCGATCGCCGCATGCTGGCTATTAGCGGCGGCACCCGTCTACTGAGAACAGCCGGGGGCTGCACAGTATCGAGTGGACACCAAAGTCCTAAAAAAATGCACCATACACTCCCATGTGCCCCAATGACACCCATAGGGGAGTGTGTACTAATCCTGTCGAGGACAGGGGAACTCCATAAATGTATGTATACAGAGAGATTGGAGTTATGACACCACCTTAAGTATAAACATATAAAGCTTTATTGAAAATGTTTTGCATAAAAAACATGTAGATGCAAAAAGGTGAAGTATTGCAATAGAAATCCAACACAAAAATATCTGGCGCAGAGTAAGAATAGTACATACAAATGAGTACATAAAAATTGTCCACACATTATATATAGCAATCTATGGAATAAAACAGTTTAGCCACTGTGGGCTATCCATACAAATGCTGCATAATAATACATCAAGATTAACTGGTAATATAACCTAGAGCTGGTATATAGCCAGGTCTAGGAATGCATAGTGAAATACAATGATATTGGGGACAACATATCTAAGTACTCAATAAAAGTCAATGTGTAACCTACCCATGTGGGATAGCAAACTCTGCGACCAACCCCTACGATCGTTTTGGTTTCCCTTTTTCAAGAGGTACTGACTATGTGAGTGGTGTGGTGGTTTATGTGTTGCCATAATGGTGTAAATTACCTACAGCGGTGTGGAGATTCCATCGGCGCCTGCGCCATGCCCCGCCAGTATCGAGTGGGCAGGAGTCCGGAGCCCACTCCATACACCCCTCTGAGCGCTGCATGCTGGGCTATTAGCGGTGGTGTGAAACTTGCGCCCTGTGCAAACGTGCGACCGCTCCTCCCCTCAGCTCTCCGAAGCTAGAGCTGGGGGGGGGGGGGGGCGAAGGCAGAGGACGTAGGTCTGCACGGGGAGCAAGAAGCCACACCCCCTCATCTCCCCCTCGCATGTCTGCAGAGCAGGGGAGAGACAGCTTCTCATCTCCCCCTGCTCTGCTTCAGAGGACGCTCTGCAGTCTGTATGGAGCGGGCACGAGTCCGGAGCCTGCTCCATACAGACTGCAGAGCGCCGCAGCGCTTGTCAGGTCCGGCCCTGCTTGCCCGGAGCCGGGCTAAGGGCCGAAAAAATTCACCTGCCCGGCGTCCGGAACTGCATGTCCCGGGCGTCGGGCGATAGGAATTCCACATCCCTGCACAGGACCATATAGAGGTATATACCAGCTGTATACAGATCTGTATACCATTTAAGTGATTACAATTACATTTCTGAACGGCGTCCTCTTTCCTTTTCTTCTCCATATGCCTCAGACCGTCATGATGTCTTCTTCCAGCCAAAACTTCATCTCTTCAGCATCTGCGGGAAAAACATATTGCCATTTCAATTCCTAATCTCTCCCTTCTGTACCATTTCCATTCCCCCTCTGAGCCATTTTAATCCCCCCCTTCTGATAGGGGGAGGGGAGGAAATAGCACAGGGGATCAGAAGAGGGGAGGATGGGGGGACCGGGAATTGAAATGGCACAGGGGATCAGAGGGGGGTAGGGGGGGTTGAAATGGCACAGGGGAAATCAAAGCAGGGATTTGGAATTGAGGTGGTCCCTCTGATCCCCCTGTGCAATTTTAATTACCCCTCCCCCTCTGATCCCCCTGTGCTGTGCCATTTTATTTGCCCCCCCATCCCCGTGTCATTTCATTAAACCCCTTCCCTGTGCCATTTAATTGCCCCCTCCTCTCAAACCCTGTGCCATTTCATTAACCCTCCCCTCCTTCCCCCTGTGTCATTTCATTAAACCACCCTCCCCCCATTGCTAATCCATTAACCACCCCACTCCAATCCTCCCGGTGCCAGTTTATTAACCCCCCTCCCCTTCTTACCCGTGTCAATTCATTAACCCCCACCCATCCTCTCCCCTGTACCAATTTCTTAACCCCCTCCCCTTTCCCCCCTTGTGCCAATTCATTAACCCCCCACCCCTCCTCCACATGTGCCAATTCATTAAACCCCCTCCCCTCCCTCCCCCATTGCTAATCCATTAACCACCCCACTCCAATCCTTCCTGTGCCAGTTTATTAACCCCCCCTCCCCTTCTTACCCGTGCCAATTCATTAACCCCCTCCCATCCTCTCCCCTGTGCCAATTTCTTAACCCCCTCCTCTTCTCCCCCTTGTGCCAATTCATTAAACCCCCCCCACCCCTCCTCCCCCTGTGCCAATTAATTAAACCCCCTGAATTATGGAACCCAGCAATCATGTCACAGGGGTTCCGTGAGCTCCACTGAGCTGGCAGAATCTTTCTTTCACTTTAGATGCCGTGATTGGCATTAATCATGGCGGCAAAAGCCTTACTCTGCCCCTAGACATCTTATCCCCTATATAAAGGATGGCCACCACAACCCCACTATAGACTTGCATTGAGGGGTGAGGTGTGGCATCACAAGGGGGTGGGGCCATAACATCACGATCCTCCGGCCCCTGCATCGCCAGTCATCAGGCACTGAGTGAAGCTCGCTCAGTGCACCGGATGACAGGAGGTCTTTAGGAGAGATCAAAGGATAGGGGATAAGATGTCTGATCAGGGGGGGGGGGTCCCGCCACTGGGAACCCCCGCGATCATACATCTTATCCCCTATCCTTTGGATAGGGTATAAGATGTCTAGGAGCGGAGTACCCCTCTAAAAGCAGGGCAGCGCCGGGATCGCCACTGCCCGGCATAAGAAGGGAGTGTGTCGCTTCAAAGCCGCTTTAGGATCCAGGGTGTACAGGTACGCCCATAGTCCTTAACCCCTTGGGGACGGAGCACGTTATGACCCTAAGGACAGGAACATTTTTTGCAAATCTGACCACTGTCACTTTAAGCATTAATAACTCTGGGATGCTTTTACTTATTAATTTGATTCCGAGATTGTTTTTTCGTGAAATATTCTACTTTATGGTAGTGGTAAATTTTCGTCGATACTTGCATCATTTCTTGGTGAAAAATTCTAAAATTTTATGAAAAATTTGAACATTTTGCATTTTTCTAACTTTGAAGCTCTCTGCTTCTAAGGAAAATACACATTCCAAATAAATTATATATTGATTCACATAAACAATATGTCTGCTTTATATTTGCATCATAAAGTTGACATGTTTTTACTTTTGGAAGACATCAGAGGGCTTCAATGTTCAGCAGCAATTTTCCAATTTTTCACAAAATTTTAAAAATCGGAATTTTTTATGGACCAGTTCAGTTTTGAAGTGGATTTGAAGGGCCTTCATATTAGAAATACCCCACAAATTACCCAATTATAAAAACTGCACCCCTCAAAGTATCCAAAATGACATTCAGTAAGTGTGTTTACCCTTTAGGTGTTTCACAGGAATAGCAGCAAAGTGAAGACTCTTGTAGACTCAGTTTTTGAATTTTTGTGGGGTAATAGGCGAAAAAGCCCCCCAAAATTTGTAACCCAATTTCTCTCGAGTAAGGAAAAACCTCATGTGTATGTCAAGTGTTCGACGGGCGCAGTAGAGGGCTCAGAAGGGAAGCAGAAATAATGGGATTTTGGAAAGTGAATTTAGCTGAAATGGTTTTTGGGGGGCATGTCACATTTAGAAAGAAAGCCCCTATGGTGCCAGAACAGCAGAAAACCCCACATGGCATACCATTTTGGAAACTGCACCCCTCAAGGCTCGTAACAAGGGGTCCAGTTAGCCTTAACACCCCATAGGTGTTTGACGACTTTTCGTCAAAATCGGATGTGTAAATGAAAAAAAAAGAAATTTTCACTAAAGTGCAGTTTTTCCCCCAAATTTTCCATTTTTACAAAAGGTGATGAGAGAAAATGCCCCCTAAAATTTGTAACCCCATCTCTTCTGAGTATGGAAATACCCCATGTTAGGATGTAAAATGCTCGGCGGGCGAACTACAATGCTCAGGAGAGAAGGAGCGCCATTGAGCTTTTGAGAAGAGAATTTGTTTGGGATGGTAGTCAGAGGCCATGTGCATTTACAAAGCCCCCCCCGTGGTGCCAGAACAGTGGACCCCCCACATGTGACCCCATTTTGGAAACTACACCCCTCACAGAATTTAATAAGGGGTGCAGTGAGTATTTACACCCCACTGGCGTCTGACTGATCTTTGGAACAGTGGGCTGTGCAAATGAAAAATTACATTTTTCATTTTCACGGAACACTGTTCCAAAAATCTGTCAGACACCTGTGGGGCGTAAATGCTCACTGCACCCCTTAATACATTACATGAGGGGTGTAGTTTCCAAAATGGGGTCACATGTCCATTGTTCTGGCACTATGGGGGCTTTGTAAACACAAGTGGCCTTCAATTCCAGACAAATTTTCTCTTCAAAATCCCAATGGCGCTCCTTCTCTTCTGAGCGTTGTAGTTCGCTCGCAGAGCATGTTACATCCACATATGTGGTATGTTGTCACTCAGAAGAAATGGGGTTACAAATTTTGGGGGCCTCTATTCCTATTTTCCCTTGTGAAAATGAAAAATTTAGGGTAACACCAGCATTTCATTTTCCCATCCAAATTTAATGAAAATTCGTCAAACACCTGTGGGGTGTTAAGGCTCACTATACCCCTTGTAACGTTCCGTGGGGGGTGTAGTTTCCAAAATGGGGTCACATGTGGGTATTTATATTTTTGCGTTTATGTCAGAACCGCTGTAAAATCAGCCACCCCTGTGCAAATCACCAATTTTGGCCTCAAATGTACATGGTGAGCTCTCACTCCTGAACCTTGTTGTGCATCCGCAGAGCATTTTACGCCCACATATGGGGTATTTCCGTACTCAGGAGAAATTGCGTTACAAATTTTGGGGGTCTTTTTTTCCTTTTACTGCTTGTGAAAATAAAAAGTATGGGGCAACACCAGCCTGTTAGTGTAAACATTCCAGAAATGCTGGGAGTTGTTGTTTTGCAACAGCTGAAGGCTCCGTTTTGGAAACACTGCCGTACAATAAGTTTTTCATTTTTATTGGGGGGACAGTGTAAGGGGGTGTATAGTGGTAGTGTTTTACCCTTTATTTTGTGTTAGTGTTGTGTAGTGTTTTTAGGGTACATTTGCACTGGCGTGTTATGGTGAGTTTCCCGCTAGGAGTTTGCGCTGCAGCGAAAAATTTGCCGCAGCCCAAACTTGAAGCAGGAAACTTACTGTAAACCTGCCTGTGTGAATGTACCCTGTACATGTTTCAAAACCACAACTCCCAGCATGTACTGACAGACTGTGCATGCTGGGAGCTGTACTTTTGCAGCAGCTGGAGGCACACTGGTTGGAAAACCTTCAGTTAGGTTCTGTTACCTAGCTCAGTATTTTCCAACCAGTGCGCCTCCAGCTGTTGCAAAACTACAACTCCCAACATGTACTGATCACCGAAGGGCATGCTGGAAGATGTAGTTATGCAACAGCTGGAGGTACGCAACTACAACTCCCAGCATGCCGAGACAGCTGTTTGCTGTTTGGGCAAGCTGGGATTTGCAGTTTTGCAACATCTGGAGAGCTACAGTTTTAGACACTGCAAAGTGATCTCCAAACTGTGGCCCTCCAGATGTTGCAAAACTACAAATCCCAGCATACCCAGACAGAAAACAGCTGTTTGGGTATGCTAGGAGTTGTAGTTTTGCAAGACCTGGAGGGATACAGTTTAGAGACCACTGTATAGTGGTCTCAAACTGTAGCCCTCCAGCTGTTGCAAAACTACATATTCCAGCATGCCCAAACAGCTGTCTGGGCGTGCTGGGAGTTGTAGTTTTGCAATCCCTGCGACCAATAGCAGGGATAGGAGGGGTGGCACCCCTGCCAGCTCACTCCTATCCCTTCAGGGGGATCGTAGGTGTCTTAGACAACCACGATCCCCCTTATATTCCGGGTCACCGGGTCACCATAGACCAGTAATGACCCGAAATCGTGCAAATCGCAAGTGAGAATTCACTTGCGATTTGCCGCGATCGCCGACATGGGAAGGTCTGATGACCCCCCAGGGCGTTTGCACGGCATGACTGCTGAATGATTTCAGCAGGCATCCCGGCGCGATCCCCGCCCCGCGCGCGGTGAGGGCCGGCATTCTCCATGACGTACGCGTACGTCATGGGTCCTTAAGTACCAGGGTGTCATGACGTACGCGTACGTCAAAGGTCCTTAAGGAGTTAAGGACTCAGCCCTTTTTCACCTTAAGGAATGAGCCCTTTTTTGCAATTCTGACCACTGTCACTTTATGCATTAATAATTCTGGGATGCTTTTACCGATTATTCTGATTCCGAGATTGACATATTCTACTTTAACATGGTGGTAAATTTTTGTTGTTACTTGCATTATTTCTTGGTGAAAAATCCCAAAATGTCATGAAAATTTCAAAAATTTAGCATTTTTCTAACTTTGAAACTCTCTGTAAGGAAAATGGATATTCAATATAATATGTCTACTTCATGTTTGCATCGTAAAGTTGACATGTTTTTACTTTTGGAAGACATCAGAGGGCTTCAAAGTTCAGCAGCGATTTTTTTCATTTTTTTTACAAAATTTTCAAAATCGGAATTTTTCAGGGACCAGTTCAGTTTGAAGTGGATTGGAGGGGTCTTCATATTAGAAATACCTCATAAATTACCCTTTAATAGAAACTGCACCCCCAAAGTATTCAAAAGGACATTAAGATATTGTGTTAACCCTTTAGGTGTTTCACAGGAATAGCAGCAAGGTGAAGGAGAAAATTGAAAATCTTCATTTTTTACACTCGCATGTTCTTGTAGACCCAGTTTTTGAAATTTTACAAGGGGTAAAAGGAGAAAAAGCCCCCCAAAATTTGTAACCTAATTTCTCTCAAGTAAGGAAATACCTCATATGTGGATGTCCTCTGTGGGTGCACTACAAGGCTCAGAAGGGAACGAGCGACAATGGGATTTTGGAGAGTGAGTTTTTGTGAAATGGCTTTTGGGGGGCATGTAACATTTCGGAAGCCCCTATGGTGCCAGAACAGCAAAAAAAAAAAAAAAAAAACATAGCATACTATTTTGGAAACTGCACCCCTCAAGGAACGTAACAAGGGGTCCACTGAGCCTTAACACCCCACAGGTGTTTGACGACTTTTCGTTATGTAAATGAATTTATTTGTTCACTATAATGCTTGTTTTCCCCCAAATTTTAATTTTTTACAAGGGGTTATAGGAGAAAAAAAAAATAAATTTGTAACCCCATCTCTTCTGAGTATGGAAATACACCATGTGTGGACGTCAAGTGCACTGCGGGTGAACTACAATGCGCAAAAGAGGAGGAGTCACATTTGGCTTTTGGAAAGCAAATTTTGCTGAAATGGTTTTTAGGGGGCATGTCGCATTTAGGAAGCCCCTATGGTGCCAGAACAGCAAAAAAAAAAATAAAACACAAGGCATACTATTTTGGAAACTACACCCCTCAAGGAATGTAAGAAGGGGTATAGTGAGCCTTAACACCAACAGGTGCTTGAAAAATTTCTGCTAAAGTTGGACGTGAAAATAAAAAATTAGATTTTTCCACTAAAATGCTGGTGTTACCCCAAATTTTTCATTTTCACAAGGGGTAATTGGAGAAAAAGCCTCCCAAGATTTGTAACCCCATTTCTTCTGAGTATGGAAATGCAAATACCCCATATGTGGATGCAAAGTGCTTTGCGGGCGAACTACAATGTTCAGAAGAGAAGGAGCGCCATTGAGATTTTGGTGAGAGAATTTGGTTGGAATAGAAGTGGGAGGCCATGTGCGTTTACAAATCCCCCCCCTGTGGTGCCAGAACAGTGGACCCCCCCCCCCACATGTGACCCCATTTTGGAAACTACACCCCTCACAGAATTTAATAAGGGGTGCAGTGAGTATTTTCACCCCACTGGCGTTTGACAGATCTTTGGAACAGTGGGCTGTTGAAATGAAAAAATTTTTTTTTCATTTTCACGGACCACTGTTCCAAAAATCTGTCACACCTGTGGGGCGTAAATGCTCACTGTACCCCTTCTTACATTACGTGAGGGGTGAAGCTTCCAAAATGGGGTCACATCTGGGTATTTATGGTTTTGCGTTTGTCAGAACAGCTGTAAAATCAGCCACCCCTGTGCAAATCACCAATTTAGACCTCAAATGTACATGGCACTCTCTCACTCATGAGCCATGTTGTGTGCCCGCAGAGCACTTTACGCCCACATATGGGGTAGTTCTGTACTCAAAAGGAAAAAAAGACCCACAAAATTTGTAACGCAATTTCTCCTACCACCAACATGTTAGAGTAAAAATATTTTTTTTTTACATTAACATGCTGGTGTAGACCCCAACTTTACCTTTTCATAAGGCTTAAAAGGAGAAAAAGCCCCCCAAAATTTGTAACGCAATTTCTCCTGAGTACGGAGATACCCCATATTTGGATTTAAACTGTTTCCTTGAAATATGACAGGGCTCTGAAGTGAGAGAGCGCCATGTGCATTTGAGGCCTAAATTGGGGATTTGAATCCACCACAAAAATATCCTATGGCAGTGTTTCCCAAACAGGGTGTCTCCAGCTGTTGCAAAACTCCCAGCATGCCTGGACAGTCAGTGGCTGTCCGGCAATACTGGGAGTTGTTTTTCAACAGCTGGAGACTCTGTTTTTGAAACCGTGCCGTACAAGCCTTTTTTTTTTGGGGGGGGGGGGGACTGTGTAGGGGTATGTGTATATGAAGTGTTTAACTTTTTTTTTTTTGGTGTAGGTGTAGTGTACTGTTTTTAGGGTACATTCACACGGGCAGAGGTTTGCAATTAATCTCTCGCTGGGAGTTTGCGCTGCAGAGGAAAATTTGCCACATTTCAAACTTAGAGAAAAATATATAATAAATAATTATTATATAGAATCCAGTCCTCTAGAGACAGTATAGATGAAAGAAAATGAAAAAAAGAAAGATGGAAAGAAAAGAAAGGAAAAAAAGAAGAAAGAAAAAGAAAGAAGAAAAAGTGGAAAAATAGAGGTGAAGTTAGGAAGGTGGAAAGGGAAAAAAGGGAAATAGAAAAATGGGGAAATATATGAATGAATGGATTATGCTACCCGAATTAGGACGGATACATACAGTGGGTAACAAAAGGTTGGGCACCCCAGGTAAAAATTTGTATTAATGTGCATAAAGAAGCCAAGGAAAGATGGGAAAAATCTCCAAAAGGCATCAAATTACAGATTAGACATTCTTATAATATGTCAACAAAAGTTAGATTTTATTTTCATGATTTACACTTTCAAAACAAAAAAATGGCGTCTGCAAAAGTTTGGACACCCTGCAGAATTTATAGCATGCACTGCCCCCTTTGCAAAGCTGAGACCTGCCAGTGTCATGGATTGTTTTCAATCATCATCAGGGAAGACCAGGTGATGTCAATCTCAAAGATTTTAAATACCCAGACTCATCTGACCTTGCCCCAACAATCAGCACCATGGGTTCTTCTAAGCAGTTTTCTAGAAATCTGAAACTTAAAATAGTTGACGCTCACAAAGCTGGAGAAGGCTATAAGAAGATAGAAAAACGTTTTCAGATGTCAATATCCTCTGTTCGGAATGTAATTAAGAAATTGCAGTCATCAGGAACAGTGGAAGTTAAAGCAATATCTGGAAGACCAAGAAAAATATCAGACAGAACAGCTTGCAGGATTGTGAGAAAAACAATTCAAAACCCACGTTTGACTGCACAATCCCTCCAGAAAGATCTGGCAGACACTGGAGTTGTGGTACACTATTCTACTATGAAGAAATACTTGTACAAATATGGTCTTCATGGAAGAGTCATCAGAAGAAAACCTCTTCTACGTCCTCAACACAAAAATCCGCATTTGAACTTTGCAAATGAACATAAAGACAAGCCTGATGCATTTTGGAAGCACGTTCTGTGGACCGATGAGGTTAAAATTTAACTTTTTGGCCGGAATGAGCAAAGGTACCTTTGGAGAAGAAGGGGACCAGAATTTAAAGGGGTATTCCTGGAAAAAATATTATTTTTTTTTTATATCAACTGGCTCCAGAAAGTTAAACAGATTTGTAAATTACTTCTATTAAAAAATCTTAATCCTTTCAATAATTATCAGCTGCTGAAGTTGAGTTGTTTTTTGTCTGGCAACAGTGCTCTCTGCTGACATCTCTGCTTGTCTCGGGAACTGCACAGAGTAGCAGAGGTTTGCTATGGGGATTTTTTTCTAAACTGGGTGGGTCCCGAGACACTTGTCATCAGAGATCACTTAGACAGAAAAGAACAACTCAACTTCAGCAGCTCATAAGTACTGAAAGGATTAAGATTGTTTAATAGAATTAATTTACAAATCTGTTTAACTTTCTGGAGCCAGTTGATTTTTTTTCCTGGATAACACTTTTAATGAAAAGAACCTCTGTCCAACTGTTAAGCATGGGGGTGGATCAATCATGCTTTGGGGTTGTATTGCAGCCAGTGGCACAGGGAACATCTCACGAGTAGAAAGAAAAATTAATTCAATAAAATTTCAGTAAATTTTGGATGCTAACTTGATGCCATCTGTGAAAAAGCTGAAGTTAAAAAGAGGATGGCTTCTACAAATGTATAATGATCCTAAACACACCCCGGGGGATTACATAAAGAGGTGTAAACTGAAGGTTTTTCCATGGCCTTCACAATCTCCTGACCTCAACATGGATAGACCTTAATGGATCTATGGATAGACCTTAAAAGAGCAGTGCGTGACAGACAGCCCAGAAATCTCAAAGAACTGGAAGACTTTTGTAAGGAAGAATGGGCAAAGATACCTCAAACAAGAACTGAAAGACTCTTGTGATACTTGCCAAAGGAGACAGTGCATGCTATAAATTCTGCAGAGTGCCCAAACTTATGCAGACACCATTTTTTTCTGTTATTTTGAAAGTGTAAATGATGGAATTAAAATCTAACTTTTGTTGCCATATTATAAGAATGTCTAATGTGTTATTTGATGCCTTTTGGAGATTTTTCCATCTTTCCTTGGCTTCTTTATGCACATAAATACAAATTTTTACCTGGGGTGCCCAACCTTTTGATCCCCACTGTAGGTTATAAAAATTATAGACATTTGTTAAATTGGTACAACATGCATCTGTGTAGGCCCTTCACAAGATGTCATAAAATAGAGGTAAAATTAAGATTAAAATGGTGGTATGACTAGATGAAAGTCTGTTAATAAAGATATTAAGGCTATGGTTCTGATACGGTAATGTCCTAGTAGCAGTAAGTTTGCAATAGTAAAATGGTGTATCTTTGAATCCTATTTAAACAATGTTGCCAGAGCGTTCACAGCAGAGGAATGGTATGAAATTGCTGGAATAGGTGTAATACCTTCAGTCCGCAATGTGGGGTTACTCACGATTACAGTAGCCGGCGTTTTAAATGTTTGCGGCAGATGTAGTATTCGGAGCTGGCTCGGTGTAGGGTCTGGCCTTGGATGAAAGAATCCAGCGGACCCGGCAGGGTGCAGGTGGGCACGGATAGGCGTCCGGCCAAAAGAGATGGAGATAGAGGCAGGTAACTGGATTTGTGTGTGAACTGGCGTCCTCGTGGTGGATCGCGCGCGCGATTTCTTTAACAGTGGTCCAAGTTCTGGGGTACTGCAGCGCTGCCAAGTCAGGAACCATATGTTTAAAGAGAACATAAAGGTGCTGATATTGTACAGTTCGAGATAATAAACACGGCTATACGTGTTTCAAGACACTGTCTCATTCTTCAGTTATTATATATATTATATATATTTGGCTACCCCCCCCCCCCCACACACGTCCAGGCAGGGCGCCAAGTAGTTGTAGGTAGGGGCAGGGGTATATAACGCCCCTGCTTCTACGGAAGGGGCATTCAAATCTCCCGCCAAATCCTTTGATGCTCCCGCAACCACTCACGTTCCCGGAGCCTCGCTGGTCAGGAATCAGTCTCGGGTAGGGCAGGCATAGCATCACTAGTAACTTGCCGGCTGTCAAGGGTGTGATGCTTTCATCAGCATTGTGAGAAATTCCAGTATAATAATCAGATATACCAGTTGCCACAGAATAGGAAAGTGTTAAAGAAGTTTTCACCATTTAAATATACAGCTCCCAGAATTACTTAAAGGGGTACTCCACTGGAAAACATTTTCTTTTATATCAACTGGTGCCAGAAAGTTAAACAGATTTTTAAATTACTTCTATTTAAAATCTTAATCCTTACAGTACTTATAAGCTGGTGTATGCTCCACAGGAAGTTGTGTAGTTCTTTCCAGCCTGACCACAGTGCTATTTGCTGACACCTTTGTCAATGTCAGGAACTGTCCAGAGCAGGATAAGTTTGCTATGGGGATTTGCTCCTAATATGGACAGTTCTTGACATGGACAGAGGTGTCAGCACAGAGCACTGTGGTCAGACATAAAAGAAATTAAAAAAGAAAAGAACTTTCTGTGAATTGCTTATACAGCAGCTAATAAGTACTGGAAGGATTAAGATTTTTAAATAGAAGTAATTTACAAATCTGTTTAACTTTGTAGCACCAGTTGATTAAAAAAAATGTTTTCCAGTAGAGTACCCCTTTGAGCAGTGGTGAGGTTATCCTGGGAGTTGTAGTTTCACTCACCATAACTGTAGAACTGACAAGCGACTACAGCTCTGATACGACATAGAGAGGAGAATGTACTATGATATCAGTGACTACAGGTGACGTCTTCTCTATAGTCTTCCCTTATCTAATTCAGATGGTACATACCGCCAGGACTTGTTCCAGCTAAAACTTCTCTCTGCAGAATGTGACGTCCAGACGTCTCCTCACTATGTCAGCGCATTCTCATCCTCTATATGAAAACAAGTATTATTATAAACCTGTCAGACACTGTATCCTCTAAATATAATACTACCATACACTATACTCTTTGATTATAAACCTTCCATATACCATACCCACTGAATATAATACCAACACATACTGTACACTCTGAATATAAATCTGCCACATACTGTACCCCTGAATATAATACCGCCACACACTGTACCCTCTGAATATAATACTACCACAAACTGCACCCTCTGAATATAACGTTGCCATGCAGTGCACCCTCTGAATATAATACCACAACCGCAGTAACACCCCTCAACATCCGTTAGCTGATGCTATTACCATTAGGTAGGTAGCAGTTTCCCCACATTAGGTAACATATTTTCCCCACATTAGGCAGCATAGATTCCCCACATTTGGTACCAGTTCCCCCACATTAGGTAGGTACCAGTTCTCCCACATTAAGTAGCAATTTCCCCACATTAGGTAGCACAGATTCCCCACATTAGGTAGCAGTTTCCCCACATTAGGTAGCATAGATTCCCCACATTCGGTAGCACAGATTTCCCACATTAGGTAGCATAGACTCCCCACATTTGGTAGCACAGATTCCCCACATCAGGTAGCAGTTTCCCCACATTAGGTAGCATATTTTCCCCACATTAGGCAGCATAGATTCCCCACATTTGGTACCAGTTCCCCCACATTAGGTAGGTACCAGTTCCCCCACATTAAGTAGCAATTTCCCCACATTAGGTAGCACAGATTCCCCACATTAGGTAGCAATTTCCCCACATTAAGTAGCACAGATGCTATTACCATTAGGTAGGTAGCAGTTTCCCCACATTAGGTAACATATTTTCCCCACATTAGGCAGCATAGATTCCCCACATTTGGTACCAGTTCCCCCACATTAGGTAGGTACCAGTTCCCCCACATTAAGTAGCAATTTCCCCACATTAGGTAGCACAGATTCCCCACATTAGGTAGCAATTTCCCCACATTAGGTAGCATAGATTCCCCACATTCGGTAGCACAGATTTCCCACATTAGGTAGCATAGACTCCCCACATTTGGTAGCACAGATTCCCCACATCAGGTAGCAGTTTCCCCACATTAGGTAGCATAGACTCCCCACATTTGGTAGTAGTTTCCCCACATTAGGCCGCAGGTTCCCTTGCAGGTTCCCGACAACGGGTCAAAGTCTCCCCACACTAGATGGCTGGTTCAAACCCCCCCCCCCCCCCCCCACAAAAAAAACCCACATACAACACAGAGAGACACACACACAAACACACACACAGTCAGAGAGAGACACACTCACAGACAGACACACACACACTCACAGACAGACACACACACAGTCACACACACACAGTCGCACAAACACACAGTGTCACACAAACGCAGAGTCACACACACACACAGTCACACACAGACAGAGACACACACAGACAGAGAGACAGAAACACACACTCACCCATCCAGCGCAGCGATCCTTTGACTCCTGCGCGGCCATGCGGTGGGACGTCAGGTCGGCGCAACCGAAGACGTGGGAGCGGAGGCCGGGCACAGTGCTGGTGAATGCGAGGGGGAGTGATGACGGACGGGCGCACAGTGCAGGTGAAAGGCCGGGGGGGGTGGGGGTGCTGGGAGAGGGGGGTGCTGATGGACGGCACACAGCAGCGATGAAGGCCCGGGGGGCGGGTGCTGACGGACGGGCGCACAGCGCAGGTGAGGGCGGGGGGGTGTGCTGACGGAAGGGCGCACAGCGCAGGTGAAGGGGGGGTGCTGACGGATGGGAGGCCGGTCGGGCACAGATGGGGGGCATCTGTGTAGCTGGGGAGGGGGGGTGGGAGCGTCTTGGTGTCACCCCATTAGGTTGGTGTCACCCGATGTCACCCCCCGCACCCGGGTCGCAACGCCACTGCACACACTCTGCACAGTGCGTTCATGCTGTTCATATGTTCATGGCATTAACATTTTCATTCGCTCTTTGTATACCATGTCACGTTCTTGGCATCCACACTGTGTTCATATTGTTTAATATTCTCAAGGCATTCAGCCGGTTCATACACTTATGGTATTTCATACTGTTTTTCACCCATGATTATCTACATCGTCACACGCTCGTACCATTTATACTGTTAACATGTTTCATGGCATTGATGCTGTATTTATACGCTCACAATTTTCATATGGTAATACGCTCCCAAGTTGATACTGCTCATGGCGTTCGTATTGTTCATACGCTCATGACATTCATATTGGCATTTATACTATTCATACGCTCATGACTTTATACTATTTATATGCTCATGGCATTGATACTGTTCCATACACGCACAGCATCGACGCTGTTCATACACTCCGGCTGTGATGCTGTTTCTTGCTTTTACAGCTTGATACAGTTTCATACGTGTATGGAATCGATATGGTTTCATACATTTATGACATTGATGCTGTTCATACGCTCTTGGAATTGATGCTGGTTCATACGCTCTCCGCATTGATGCTGTTTTCATACGCTCATGCCATTGTTGCAGTTTCTTACGCTCTGCAAGTGGATGCACTGTGTAATTGTTACTGACGCGTCTTCAGAGCAACAACATCACGACACATAGGCGGTTGTATACCCTTATACCTGCCACGTCTGTAGGGGGATGCACTGCGCAATTGTTGTTACTGACACGTCTTCAGAGGAATAACAACAAGTTACACAGGCGGTTGTATACCTGTTATGCCTGCCACGCCTGAAGGGGGATGCACTGCGCAATTGTTGTTACTGACACGTCTTCAGAGCAACATTACGACATATAGGCGGATGTATACCCTTATACCTGCCACGTCTGCAGGGGATGCACTGTGCAATTGTTGTTACTAACACTTCTTCGGAGCAACTACATCACGACACATAGGTGGGTTATACCCTTCATACTTGCCACGTCCACAAGGGGATGCAATGCACAGTTGTTGTTACTGGACACGTCTTCAGAGCAACAACATCATGTCACACAGGTGGTTGTATACCTGTTATACCTTTCACAGCTGCAGGGGGACATGCTGCGCAGTTGTTGTTAATGACGTGTAGTCAGAGCAACAACATCTCAACACATAGTTGGTGGTAAAACCTGCATACCTGCCTCGCCTGCAGGAGGATACACTACAAAGTTATTGTCTCGATCATGTTTCACAGAAATTATTTAATGACACACAGGTGGTTGCAAAAAAAAAAAAAAGCCCATGTCCATAGCCACGATGGTTACTGGGACCAGACACATCCATAGGCATGATGGTACACAAGATCTGTTTAATCCACAGGCAAAATTGTTTACGTACGTGCCTATGGGTACGTTGGTCACAAAAAGACCGGTCATGTCTAGAGACACGATGGCGATGAAGGGATCAGTAAATCACAGCAGGACGTCATTCCTAAGATCATTTTGAGTGGGTAGCTTGTCAGTTGAAGGTATGGTTTAGTTAGGCAATTTACTTATTCAACAGTTGTTTTGATTTACAGAAGATATGGCGCCACAAGGTTATCATCACCGAGGTCTGTCAGGTAGCGTGTGGTGTGGTGAGGTAAGTATGTATTGCCGTAATCACGAGCACGTGTGTGAAGCCCTGAACACAAAAATATATATATATATATATATATATATATATATATGATGTAAGTGATCTTTTTTATATTAAATATAATAGGGAAGGCTAGAGGATAATGTAGCAGGCAGCGGTGGGGAGAGTGCTCGGGGGAGCTGCAGCAGCGGGGACTGTAGCAGTATGTGTCCCCTACATCCCCGCTGTCTGCAGTGAGAGTGCTCGGGGGTCGCGAGGATGGAGAGACAGCTGGTATGACCCTCGGTCACAGCGATCCCCACATCGGGGATTCAATAAAGTGTCAGCTGCGGTTGTAGGGCTCAGCCTGTGTCCTGCTAGCGCGATCGCGATCCCCATAGCGGGGACTGTATATCATGGCAGCCACTGCGCTAAACTACTGTCACCTGCTGGCACACAGTCCCCATAGTGGGGAATGTATTACATCCCCATCAGACCCAGCGCGATCCCTGCCAGCCCCAGCGCGATCACCATGGGGAATTAATAATATGGCAGCCGCAGCACTTCGGCTATCACAGCAGGAGACATCCTCTTGCTGGGTTAGCCGAACTTACACTGAAGTGAAAGGTGTTTGACACATACACTATATGTGGTCATGTTACACGCGCACCCTCCACCCCAACAACCAATGGTAGGGGGCAGGTGTGCGCGTGTCAGCCAATGGAGCTGTCTTAGTCCAGAACTGAAAAGTGCTGTCATATATCACATTCTATTTCAAAATACATTTGAGGACATTTATCAAAACCTGTGGAGAGGCAAAGTTGAGAGGAGAGGCAAAGTCAGCTCGCTTCTTTAATTTTTCATAGGCCTTGTTAACCCCTTCAGGACCAAGCCCATTTTGGCCTTAAGGACCGGAGCGTTTTTTGCACATCTGACCACTGTCACTTTAAACATTAATAACTCTGGAATGCTTTTAGTTAATCATTCTGATTCTGAGATTGTTTTTTAGTGACATATTTTACTTTAGCACAGTGGTAAAATTTTGTGGTAACTTGCATCCTTTCTTAGTGAAAAATCCCAAAATTTCATGAAAAAATTTATTAAAGTTTTGCATTTTTCAAACTTTGAAGCTCTCTGCTTGTAAGGAAAATGGATATTCCAAATAATTTTTTTTTTGGTTCACATATACAATATGTCTACCTTATGTTTGCATCATAAAATTTATGAGTTTTTACTTTTGGAAGACACCAGAGGGCTTCAAAGTTCAGCAGCAATTTTCCAATTTTTCACAAAATTTTCAAACTAGCTATTTTTCAGAGACCAGTTCAGGTTTGAAGTGGATTTGAAGGGTCTTCATATTAGAAATACCCCATAAAAGACCCCATTATAAAAACTACACCCCCCAAAGTATTCAAAATGACATTGTAAGTGTTTTAACCCTTTAGGTGTTTCACAGGAATAGCAGCAAAGTGAAGGAGAAAATTCAAAATCTTCATTTTTTACACTCGCATGTTCTTGTAGACCCAATTTTTGAATTTTTGCAAGAGGTAAAAGGAGAAAAATTTTACTTGTATTTGTAGCCCAATTTCTCTTGAGTAAGCACATACCTCATATGTCTATGTTAATTGTTCGGCGGGCTCAGAAGCGAAGGAGCGACAAGGGGATTTTGGAGAGAACATTTTTCTGAAATGGTTTTTGGGGGGCATGTCACTTTTAGGAAGCCCCTAGGGTGTCAAACCAGCAAAAAAAAACACATGGCATACCATTTTGGAAACTAGACCCCTTGGGGAACATAACAAGGGGTGAACCTTAATACCCCACAGGGGTTTCATGACTTTTGCAAATGAAAATTTTTTTTTACCTAAAATGCTTGTTTTCCCAAAAATTTAACATTTTTGAAAAGGGTAATAGCAGAAAATACCCCCCAAAATTTGAAGCACAATTTCTTCCGATTCAGAAAACACCCCATATGGGGATAAAAAGTGCTCTGCTGGCGCACTACAGGTCTCAGAAGAGGAGTCACATTTGGCTTTTTGGAAGCAAATTTTGCTCTGGGGGCATGCCGCATTTATGAAGCCCCTATGGTGCCAGGACAGCAAAAAAAAAACCACATGGCATACCATTTTGGAAACTAGACCCCTTGGGGAACATAACAAGGGGTAAAGTGAACCTTAATACCCCACAGGGGTTTCATGACTTTTGCAAATGTAAAAAAATAAAATAAAATTTTACCTAAAATGCTTGTTTTCCCAAAAATTTAAAATTTTTGAAAAGGGTAATAGCAGAAAATACCCCCCAAAATTTGAAGCCCAATTTCTCCCGATTCAGAAAACACCCCATATGGGGGTAAAAAGTGCTCTGCTGGCGCACTACAGGTCTCAGAAGAGAAGGAGTCACATTTTGGCTTTTTGGAAGCAAATTTTGCTCTGGGGGCATGCCTCATTTAGGAAGCCCCTGTGGTGCCAGGACAGCAAAAAAAAAAAACAAAAAAAAAAACACATGGCATTACATTTTGGAAACTAGACCCCTCGGGGAACGTAACAGTGTTACATTGAGTTCTTACACCTCACAGGTTTTTTGAACAGTGGGCCATAAAAGTTTGATTTTTTTTGCACTATATTGATAGTTTTACTCCAAATGTTTCATTTTCACATTGGGTAATAGGGCAAAAGGCCCCCAAAATTTGTAGAACAACTTCGTCTGAGAAAAAAAATACCCCATATGTGGATGTAAATTGCTCTGTGGACACACTGCAATGCTCAGAATGGAAGGAGTGAAAATTTTGTTGAAATTGAAGTTGGGGGTCATGTGTATTTATAAAGCCCCCAACAGCAAAAAAAAAACATTTGTGACACCATTTTAGAAAATACACCCCTCAATAAACGTAACAAGGGGTACAGTGGGAAATAACATCTCACAAGTTTTTTGAAAAGTGGGCTTAAATTGAAAAATTCGATTTTTTTACACTAAAATGCTGGGGTTACCCAATTTTTAACATTTTCACAAGGGGTAATATGAGGAATTGGGTTACAAATTTTGGAGGGCTTTTTCCCCTGACTGGACGGGCGCACAACAAGTCTCAGAAGTCATAGAGGTCACTTTGTATTTGTGGCCTATGGCATATCAGTAGCTGACGGTTACATACATTCCGAGGAAAATACAAAAATGAAACACCCACATGTGACACCATTACAGAAAGTACCCACCCTGAGGAATGGGTATAGGGGTAAAGAGGACATTTCTAACGCACGGGTGTTTCCTAAATTTATTTTCCAGGAATGGATGAAGGGTAGCTTTTGAAAATTGCAATTTTCAACCTATGCTCTGCTTCATCTTTCTGGGAACAACTAACATGTGACTCTGAATTGTCGCCTGGAAATACGACAGAGCTCAGCGAGAACTCTTCGCATTTGAGGCGGATGTTTGTTACGGACCTAACAGTTACATACATTCGGAGGAAAATACAAGAAAGGAACACCCACATGTGAGATTATTACAAACAGTACACCCCCCTAGGGAAGGTGTATAGGGTGAAGTGGAGATTTGGAACAGACGGGTGTTCCCTTCATTTATTTTCCAGGAATGGATGAAGTGTACTATGGGGGGAAGAAAATTGCAATTTTAGAACTGATATGCCAATTATTTTCCCAGAATGATGACCCAGAGTACAGCCAAAAGTAAAAATGATGCCCGCCCCAAACCCTATACTCTTAATCATCATTCTGGGAAGGGGATGTGTGGGGCCGTCCCTATTCTGTTACCTCAAATGCGCAACCCGCTCAGGTGGGGAGAGAGAGCGTTGGGCATTTGAGGCAACTGCAGTGGCGTTGCGACCGGGGTGCGGGGGGTGCGGAGCGCACCGGGTGACACCAGCCTGGAGGGGTGACACCACGGCCGGCAGCACACACCCCCCCCCCCCATCTGCACACCGTCACTCAACTCAGCCGGTATTTGCAGAATCCCCAGACAGAAGAGGCTTCTTTCATGACCTGCAGGATGCCGCACTCCAGTTTCAGCCCCCAACACAATCCTATCACCCAGCCCCAGGAAGCTGCCTCTTTAAGACCTGCAATGCTTTCTGGGAACAGAAGTGCTGTGCGCACGTCTGCTCCCTCCCCCGACGTGTCCCTGCCTCATGTACTCCGCGTCTGCATGGGTGATAAATTCCTCCCCATCCCCCGGATATTCCTGGACCTGGAACCGCCCGGGGAGAGGAGAAAGTGAAGACAAGAGACTGGTGAGCTGGTGAGACCTCTCTGCAAAACTGTGTATTTAATGCAGTGTTTCCCAACCAGGGTGCCTCCAGCTGTTTCAAAACTATTACTCCCAGCATGCCCGGACAGCCTCTGGCTGTCCGGGCATGCTGGGAGTTGTAGTTTTGCAACAGCTGGAAGCACCCTGGTTGGGAAACACTGATTTAATGTAACAGGGAGAAAGGGGGTGCTGAGAGGCTCTGGGGGGTGCCATTGCCAGGAGGATGATCCTCCTTATGTATTATGGGGGTGCTACTGATGAATGATGGGGTTGCTGCACCCCCATTATCCATCAGCAGGATTATCCTCCTGTGAGTAGCACCCCCATCATCCATCAGCAGGATCATCCTCCTGTGAGTAGCACCCCCATCATCCATCAGCAGGATCATCCTCCTGTGAGTAGCACTCCCATCATCCATCAGCAGGATCATTCTCCTGTGAGTAGCACCCCCATCATCCATCAGCAGGATCATCCTCCTGTGAGTAGCACCCCATCATCCAACAGCAGGATCGTCCTCCGGGATGATGGGGGTGCTACTGGCAGGAGGATGATCCTCCTTATGTATGATGAGGGTGCTACTGATGAATTATGGGGGTGCTGCACCCGCATGATCCATCAGCAGATCATCCTCCTGGATGATGGGGGTGCCACTGGCAGGAGGATGATCCTCCTTATGTATGATGAGGGTGCATAAGGAAAGACTATAGAGAAGTCACCTGTAGTCACTGATATTATTGTGTATTTTCCTCATTATGTCCCATCAGAGCTGTAGTCACTTGTAAGTTCTGCAGTTGTGATGAGTAAAACTACAACTCCCAGCCAGGGCCGGTGCAAGGATTTCTGCCTACACAAGCGAAACTCCATTTCGGGAATCTCGGTGGGCCGCAGCCATAAAACCAGAGAGGGTGGAGTGGTGGCAGTGACCTCTGCTGTGCGGCGGCGGGGCGCACAGTTGGGGGTCTTACTATAAAAAAAAGTCTTCATTTTTCCGCCCCCATCAGCTGCGAGTCCATGCACCCTCAAGCGGACGCATGGTTTGCCTTATGACAGCACCGGGCCTGCTCCCAGCATAACCTCACCACTGCTTAGGTCATACTGGGAGCTGTAGTTTTAATTGGTGAAACCTTTTTTAGCGCTTTCCTATTCTTTGGCAATTGGTATATTTGATTATTATACTGGAATTTTTCACGCTGCTCTACATCAGTGGCGCAACAGGCTAAAAACTTACTGGGGGGGGGGTAGGTATGGGGTGACACCATTTTATATCGCACCGGGTGACACCAACCTTAGCAACGCCACTGGGCAACTGCAAACCTCCAATGCTGTTGACTCTGTGTCCCATGACCCATTTTTTAGGGGGAAGAAAGAAAAGAAAGATATTGGGGGTATTGAGAAAAAGGTTTTGTTTTGTTTTTTCTGTTTTTTTTTTTTGGGGGGGGTTGGTATTAAATTTGGAAGACCATGTACCCTGAACTGGTACATTGGAGTTGAATTGTGGGGAATGAAAATTAGGGCAAAGAGCGGAAAATTTAGTACTCCATGGAAGTGTGATACTCCCTGAAGCAGCCTATGCAGAGGCCCGAATGATCGGGGCAAGTGTCGCATTGAGTGGTGGTGTCCTTCCGAATGCCCCTCTTGCGACACACTCTGCATTTCTTTTGAGATTTCTTCCCTTCTTTCCAGTGTGGGGGATCACACCTGGAAAGTTTTGGCCGGGGACGATCCGGGGACCTGAAGTTCCAGAGGTGCTCTGACCCGCTCTTTGGTGGTCACCATAGATGAGGGCCTTTAGAACTTCCTCTTGGAACTCCAGGTATGTCCCTGTGTTGCCAGCGTTCTTGTACAGTACAAAAGAGTTGTACATGGCAACCTGTACCATGTAGACCGCAACTTTTTTGTACCATATCTTTGTTTTCCGCATGGCATTATATGGCTTGAGGACTTGATCAGAAAGATCAACTCCCCCCATATACCGATTGTAGTCCAGAATACAATCGGGCTTGAGAACCGGTCCCACGGTACCCCACACAGGGACAGGGGTGCTGCCATTCCCATGAATTGTGGTGAGCATAAGGACATCCCTCTTGTCCTTATACTGGACCAACAACAGGTTCTCATGGGAAAAGGCACGGGACTCACCCCGGGGGATAGGAGTCTGCAGGGGATAGGAAGGAAGGCCTCTTTGATTCTTCCGGACTGTCCCACAAGCGAGCGTGGATCTGGCAGCGAGGGATGTGAAGAGAGGGATACTAGTATAAAAGTTATCCACGTAAAGGTGGTAACCTTTATCTAGCAAAGGGTGCAAAAGGCCCCAAATTATTTTCCCGCTAACACCCAGAGTGGGGGAACAATCTGGGGGTTCAATGCAGGAATCTCGTCCCTCATACACCATAAACTTGCAAGTGTACCCGGAGGTACTCTCGCAAAGTTTCTACATCTTCACGCCATACCGCGCTCGCTTGGTAGGGATGTATTGCCGGAAGCTGAGCCTCCCCTTAAAGCTGATGAGCGACTCATCAATAGCGACCTCCCTTCCAGGGACATAGGCCTCCCAAAATCTGGCCCCGAAGTGATTGATGACCGGCCTGATTTTATACAGGCGGTCATACGCAGGATCAGTTTGGCGGGGACATGCCGCATTATCAGCATAATGCAAACATCTCCGAATGGCCTCGAACCGGGAACGTGCCATGGCCATACTGTAGAGGGGTGTCTGGTAAAAGACGTCCCCACTCCAATATTGCCTGACACTGGGTTTTTTAACTAGACCCATATGCAGCACGAGGCCCCAAAAGGTCCTCATTTCGGCTGCATCGACTGGAGTCCAGCCGCCGGGTCTAGCTAAAAGTGAGCCCGGGTTAGCGGCGACGAACTGTTGGGCGCACAGATTCGTCTGTGTAACCATTAGATTAACAAAGTCGTCACTGAAAAAATGACCGAAAAAGTCCTTTTCAGTGAACCCGGCGATGTTAATCTTGATTCCTGAGTCGCCAACAAACTCAGGAAGCACGGGCTCGTGGTCCGCTGGCTCAGCCCAGTCAAGTTCTCCGGTACGAGGTAACAGTGACCTTGGCAGGGGGGCTTCACTAGTATGAGCGCCAGGGGGACTCATACTAGCATGGGGCACAGGGTCAAGGGCAGAGGAGGTTTGCGGCACCGCACGGCGGCGGCTCCGCCGCCTTGGTGGCTCATCATCTGAACTAGATGATAAGGAGAACGATGAAATAAGGAAGGTGGGGTCTTCATCATCCTCTGAGCCACTCTCGGTGTCGGAGGCAATTATGGCATATGCCTCCTCCGCCGAAAACGCTCTGCGGGCCATTTCCCTACTCTAATGGGGATACAGGGGTGTGTGTGTGTGTGGGGGGGGGGGGGGAAAACTTTATTGGTGTGTGTGATGTGGTGCGATACTACCTCCCTAACCTGCCCTAGCCTAACCTAACTAAACTAACCCGCCCTAACAGAAAAAAATATAAAATAAAAAGGGAACTTCTAGCGCAAAAAAAACCCTGCGCCAAAAAAATAAGCGTTTATCTAATCAGTGGTGTGCGCACTGATTAGCGCTTGTGGCGGCAGGGGGCGCAGAAGTCAGGGGGGGGTCCGGCCACTCAGCCCAGAACAGTGGCTGGTGGCTTGTACTCAGACCCCCACACAAAAAACCCGAAAAATAAAACAAAAAACCGCTTAACCCCGAAAAAAATGCACCCGCCTGAACCAACAAAAAAAACGCTGATCAGTGATAAATCACCGACAGCGGTGGGACAGGCAGCACACACAGGTTCGGTCCGTCCACACAGTACACGCCTGCTACTGGTGGCACGGACTGCCTATGGGTGCAAAAAAAAATACGCGTTAACCGAAAAAAGTGTCTTTACCACAAAAAAAAATGCTGATCAGTGATAAATCACTGACAGCGTTGAGGCACGCCGCACACACAGGTAAGGTCTGGCCACACAGTACACACCTGCTACTGGTGGCACAGACCGCCTATGGGTGCAAAAAAAGCGCTAGAAAACGCGTAAAAAAGCGCCGGCACCACACAAAAAAAACGCTGATCAGTACCACAGGACTGATCAGCGGCGGGTGGACTTTAACAAACAGTGGCGGACCGCTCTTTTATAACTAAGAGGGTCCGCACACACGCTTAGGGAAAAAATAAAAAAATAAAAGATCTGCGCCAAAAAAAAAAAGGCAGGCGGAAGACCGCAGCGACCCAGCAGGGCCGAGGTCACGCAGCTAAAGGTGCTACGGACCCACGGACACCCACTGAGGTACGCCGGGAAAAAAAAAACAACTTTTTTTTTAACCCTAACCTGTCCCTACCTAAATCTAAAGCTATCCCTGGGGATTTCTGTGCCAAGGGGCCACAGAAAGGGGGCAAGGGACACTTTTTTTTTACTGAGGGGATGGTGGGCAGCACGGGGCTCCGTCCTGCACACCAGATCTGAGTGGAATGGCGGGCAGAACGGAGCAACGTGCTCCTAGCCCCCACCATCCCCTCCCATTACATTGTGATTGGTGTGGCCACTTTGGCCACCCAATCACAACTGTACTGAGGGGGGTGGCCACAATGCCAGCCCCCAGTACAGCAAGGATGGTGATTGGTGTTGTATACTACACCACCAGTCACCATCTATATCCGGGTCACAGGGTCACACGTGACCCTGAGGACCCGGAACCGCTGCAGAACACCGGTTAGTAGTTACCGGCGTCCTGCAGCGATCGCCGGTATAGGAGGTCCTCCGGACCTCCTCCGGCACACTGCCGGGATGTCTGCTGATAGAAATCAGCAGACATCCGGCTCCGATCCCCGCCCGGCGAGCGGCGGGCAACGGAATCGCAGCGCATCGCTCATCTGAATTGATGAGCGATGTGCTGCGATTGCCGACATGGGGGGACATAATGACCCCCCTGGGCTATATGCCGGGATGCCTGCTGAACGATTTCAGCCGGCATCCGGCTCCGGTCCCCAACCGGCTAGCGGTGGGGGCCGGATTTCCCACAGGCGTATGGATACGCCCTCGGTCCTTAAGGACTCGGAATGCAGGGCGTATCCATACGCCCTATGTCCTGAAGAGGTTAAGAATGTAAGAAGCAAGCTGATTGGTTGCTATAGGCAACTGGCCAACTTTGCCTCTCCACAGGTTTTGATAAATCTCCCCCATTATTTTTCACTACACCAGCTGGCATGAGTCCGAAATCTCAGTGCAGCCGGGCTGACAAGCAAGCACAGCGCAGCTTCTTGCCTGTCAATCAGACAGGTGGGAGCAAGCGCTGTGCCCGCAGCACAGCAAAGAGCACTCCTGACATAGGCGGCTGTGTCATCAGGCTCCAGCAGTGAGAGGGATCGCAGCATAGAGGAGGAAGAGAAGTGAGCCTAGGCAGGCTTCATGCCCCCTTCCTCCCTTCACATGGGCAGCAGAGTGAGCAGTGAAGCAGAGAAGAAAAAGGTACAAAGGGAGTGTTTAGAAAAATAAAACGCAGTGTTAATGTCAGGTAGAGTCAGGGACAGATTGAGAGGGGGGATTAGGGACAGTTTAGTTCATGATAGGTACTCTTTAAATGTAAGAAGAGCCGCTGGAAGCTGTAAATCTCTTTCTAGGTAGAGGTGAGGAGCTTTTTCACTAGCCTTTAAAATCCACAATGGCCCTCATTTACTTAGAAAATCGGGTTGTAAGTCTATCTTGCTTTCTTACCCGACTGTTTTTTCCCCTGGTATTTATTATTATGTTGCATCCTGTTTGTCGCACGTGGGCTTTGTTGGTTTTGGTTTCCAACTCCTCTGAGTTGTCAGGAAAAAATCCACAACAATTCAACAAATTCGGGTTGGAAACCTTTATAAATACGTGGGAAAGCTCAGAAATGTCGGGTTACGCCCCTTTTTCGGGTTTGGGAGAATCCACATCGGGTCCATCGGGAAAAAATGTTGCATCATGTCGCAGACTGGCGCACGATGTCTGCGACATGTCGCAGACAAAGATGCGCCAGAAAAACCCGACAAAACAAGTCGGGTTTAGAATAGTAAATGAGGGCCAATGTCTTAAAAAGTTTCCTCACCTGGTGTCCAAAGGAGCAACTAACCTTGACATGTGTAAATGGCAGTATAGGAAGTGTAGAATTATACCAGGCATGTCGAGAGGTGCACCAAGACAGCGATTCAGGGCATGTACTTAAGTAATACAGATGTTTTGCCAGTGAAAAGCCCTTTTTGATTGGTCAGTTCTTCCAGCCATTGACATGTTTTGTAGGTCTGAATTGCCTGTGATTTTTTTTTTTATAGCAAATATGGTTTCATGTTACAGTGGCCTAGGAATGGTCTATTGTATGTTGAAAATATTGTATCCTGAGGCCATTGTAAGTTGAGGAACCACTGTACACACAACATACAGGACAGCACAGTGCATATTCCATACACCTCATATACACACAACATACTGTGTACATTACACCGATACAAACGCATGCACATTGCATCCGCAGTACAAACACACACACATACACACTACATAGATGCAAATACACACACAGAATCACACTTACATTATAGAATAGACTAGCGGTACCCGGCACGGGTTGCTGCACCCAAGAAAAAACACACATATTTAGCGTCAACTGTAAATTAAATTGTCTTTATTTTATTGTAATGCTTAATGATATACAATATTATTGGTGGTTTTATTTGGTATATAAATTTTTTGGTGTGCCAACTCGCGAGCAAGGAACATACAACTGGCCATGAATTTTCCAAATTCAATCCAGTAATTGGTCTTGTGCTTTGATGCTTTGTCACAGTTTTGTTCGAGACGAGATTCGTGTTGTTCCTACTTTTCAGCGGCTCTCGGCTTTGATGCTCTGTTGTGGGGTTTTTTTATGCCGAGATTGACATTGTTCCTCCGTTTCATCAGCTCTTTTCCCCTCATTGTCATTGCTTTGGATGTTTTTTGTCCAACTGATACTTTTTTCTGTGACATTGTTGAGTATATTGTGACTTCATCCAAACACCGTCTGTCTCACTCGCACAGCACGTACACCTCAAAATTTCAGCAAAATCGGTCTAGTAGTTGTTCTCTTTATATGACCGGTGTGACACCGGTCATATAAGAGAACAACTACTAGACCGATTTTGATGAAATTTTGAGGTGTACGTGCTGTGCGAGTGAAACAGACTGTGTTTGGGTGAAGTCACAATGTCACAGAAAAAAGTATCAGTTGGACAAAAAACATCCAAAGCGAGGGAAAAAAGAGCTGATGAAACGTGACGCCCCCTCAAACTTCACAGAAACAAAACAATCCTCAGACTATACCATAGCTTCCCTAAAAATTTGATCAAAATCGGTTGAGCTGTTTAGAAGCCCATAGGGAACATACATACATCCATTTTTATATAGACTCAAATCACTGACTTCCCCTGTAATTTTTGATGCTAATAGCCACCAATCACGGCTCAGCTTTGATTTCTTCACACTTCTGAGGTAAAATAAAAGCTGCATTGTGATTGGTTGCTATTTCTTAAACTGCTAAGGTAAAATAAAAGATGCACTGCCATTTCTTATACTGTTGAGGTAAAATGAAAGCTGTGCTGCCATTTCTTATACTGTTGAGGTAAAGTGAAAGCTGTGCTGCGATTGGTTGCCATTTTTTATACTGCTGAGGTAAAATGAAAGCTGTGTTGTGATTTGCTGCTAGTTGTTATACTGCTGTCTTAAATGAAAGCTGCACTGTGATTGGTTGCTATGGGCAACACAGAATTTCTTTTGGACAGCTTGACGAATTAGTTTCTTCTCCCAAATGAGTGGTGTCACGCACCCTCGTCTGATTACAACCAAACTTTACAGAAACAATCCCCTAAATATACTATAATTTCCCTGAAAATTTGATCAAAATCGGTTGAGCGATTTAGAAGTCTATAGGGAACATACATATATACAAGCCGACCCGAATATAAGCAGAGGTCCCTAATTTCACCCCAAAAAACCTTGGCTGACTCGAGTATAAGCCTAGGGTGGGAAATACATCATCCCCCCCTCCCCATCATCATCAACGCCCTCTGTCAACACCCCTGTCATCATCATCACCCCCTGTCAACCCCCCCATCATCATCCAGACCCACTGTAAACATCCACGCCTGTCAATATCCCCCCATCATCATCCATACCACGACCCCCTCCCCTCCTTCATCATACAGACCCCCCCCCCCCCCCTCTTGTTGTCTACTCGCCTCCCCAGCTCTCACGGTCCTGTTGCCTAGTAGCTGCAGGGACCGTCCACATATCGGTGGGGAGGGTTAGACGGTCCGGTCCATCCATCTTCACTGGGAGGCCCTCTTCTCCACTCTGGACTAGTGACACTGCATTGCCGACGCCGCGCAGGGACGCCTGTGCGCAGCAGACATCCGTGACGTCAGGGGAGTTCCTGCGCATGGACATCTGCTGCGCACTGACCTCCCTGCGCTGCAGCGTCACTAGTCCGTGGCCGGCCCGGAGTGGAGAAGAGGGCCTGCCCAGCCCCGCCCCCACTGGTATGCCTGAAGCTACTTTTTTTTTCACTCGAGTATAAGCCAAGGGGGGTGTTTTCAGGATGAAAAATGGTGCTGAAAAACTCAGCCTATACTCAAGTATGTATATGGTATATAGATTGCAAAGCTTCAGGGGTGCATCTTGCATGCCCTTTCCTGCTCTTAGCCCAGACACTGTGCTGCCTGCAGCCCCTCTGTCCGACTGCTGAGCTGTATACAGAGGTATATTATTGAGGAGGCTATTAGTGAAATAGGAGAGGGGCCTGCTGCCAATTCTACATTCTCCTGTATGCTGCAAAGACAATGCCGACCCTGTAGACAGACAGTGCAGGGGAATGGGCGGCCCTGCAGTGGGATGTAGAACCTGGAGCACAAGCCCCTTTACTTAGTGCACATTGTTCGGGCTCCTAACAGCAGTACTGCCTGTACCTACCTGATGGTGGCCCTGCTTTGCAGGGAAATACAGAGGAATCAGTCCATCTGGCCTTTGCTAGAAAGGCCCGATGAAAAGTTCTGTTACCACCAACCACCAATTAACTCCTTGGGGACAGAGGGCATATGCATACGCCCTCGCATCCCATCACTTAAAGGAGTACTCCGGAGCAAAAGTTTTTTGGACCATTTAAAAGATAATCTTAAATTAAATAGCATTGTTTATTACCTCTACTCAGTAATATGCACGCATCCTCCAGTTTCCGAAATCCGGAAGTACAGCCTTGGTTTCTCAATGATGAATTTCGTCCCCTATTCATTCTGCTTGCCGTGGCCATTTTGGTAACGAAACATAACCTTTGTAATCATCCTTCCCGCTCTCTGCTGGCCCCCCTAGCCTCCTGTGGGTCACACCCACAGTTTACATATTCATGGTATCGTCGTTTGCACAGCCGCGATTCGTTGGGCTGTGCAAACGCCCCTGGCCAATCACAGTTTTCCGTCCGTGCCTGCACACTCACTACAGAGCCGGGACCGGACATGTGACTTTAGTAGGCCAATTATATCCCTGTTAGTTACGCTGCTGTAACTAACAGGGATATTCTTGAATCCATTTAGTAAATACCTTTAGAGCTGTGTTTCCCAACCAATGTGCCTCCAGCTGTTGCCAAACTACAACATCCAGCATCCAGAGTTGTAGTGTTACAATAGCTATAGACAACATTGTTTTCTAGGGAAGGTTTGTGTTTTACCATACACTGTACATTCCAGCAGTGCTCTCTCCTATTGGACAGGAGAGAACATGTGGTGAGGATAGGAGGGGAGAACCACAAGGGAAGGAGCTGTGGGTGTCACTTTATTATAATTTCCTAGGGGGGAGGGCAGCAGCTTACAGGAAGCAGGGCACAGGGAGTTATGGGAAATGTAGTCTCTATGACATGGCTGCTTACTGCTTACTATTGTTAGAAAGGTCTTTCAAAGAGCTAGTTTTTTTTTAAAAGTACCAGCGTTGCAGATGTCCTCCGTATTTCCGGTCAACGCAGCTCGCCGGGCGGTGATCAGACCAGGATGACTGCTGATATCTATCAGCAGGCATCCCGTGGCAATGCCTAGGGGGGGTCCTGAGACCCCCCCCATGTCGGAAATCGCCGCAAATCGCCTGTCAATTTATAGACTGGCGATTTGCCTTGATCCGGCCCAATCGGATCACTGGTGACCCGATCGCCTGGAAAATAAGAATGATCGGAGCTGTTAGAGACAGCTCCGACCATCCTAAAGGATAGGAGCAAGGTGGCAGTGTTGCCCAGGGCCGGTCTTAGGGGTGTGCGAGCTGTGCGGCCGCACAGGGGGCCATAGCAACAGGGGCACCGGGCGGCCGACACAGCTCGCACTAGGAAAATGTAATTTGTATTGCCCGACGTGCAGTTCCTGTGTGAGGTGCCGGGCAGGTAACTTCTTCAGACATTCAGCGCCGCTTCAGCCGGTGTAATGAAGAAAACTGTTCCATTCCCCCTACCCTCCCACAACTGTGTCCTTATGTGGAGGGTCACATTCCGCTTCAGGGCACAGTTTTCTTCATTACACAGGGAGGTTTCACTTACCCCACCCTCCTCCGCGTCTCTGGTTGGCTGGCCGTCCCGAGTCTGAAGAGGGATGTCGCACATGTGCTCCGCAGACCCGAACAGGAGGACATCAGTGATGTCACTCGTCAGGCTGCTGTCGGAGAGAAGCGCAGGACATTTAAGTGTGTATATGTGTGTGTGCATGTGTGGGTGTCTGTGTGTGTGTGTGTGTGTGTGAGTCCGGGGGGGGGGGGGGGGGGGACCTGCTTCTACCTTATGTGGGGAACCTGCTACTACCTAATGTGGGGAACCTGCTACTACCTAATGTGGGGAACCTGCTACTACCTAATGTGGGGAACCTGCTACTACCTAATGTGGGGAACCTGCTACTACTACCTAATGTGGGGAACCTGCTACTACTACCTAATGTGGGGAACCTTCTACCTAATGTGGGGAACCTTCTCCTACCTAATGTGGGGAACCTTCTCCTACCTAATGTGGGGAACCTGCTTCTACCTAATATGGGGAACCTGCTTCTACCTAATGTGGGGAACCTACTACTACCACCTAATTTAGGGAACTATACTGCACCTAATGTGGGGGAACTATACTGCACCTAATGTGGGGGAACTATACTGCACCTAATGTGGAGAGCTTTACTGCACCTAATGTGGGGGAACTATACTGCATCTGATTAAGGGGGGCAGGGGACTGGTGAAGGGGTACATGGGACTGATTAAATATTAAAAAATATATATTTGTCACAAAGATTGTTTTCCTCTTTGTGTACGTTTATGGGGGGGGCGCCACAAGGCTAGCTTTCACAGGGCGACTCAATACCTAAGGCCAGCCCTGATGTTGCCACCCCCTCCTATCCCCTGCCATTGGTTGATCAGGCTGACGACCAATGGCAGTTGGGGGGGAGGGGCGGTTAGAGTTCATTTCCCCCGCTCTGCCCACCGATCAAAGTCAGGGCAGAGCGGGAGGGGAATATAGCCGAGGCATCGATGGCAGCAGGAGGAGTGCGGCGTGGAGAAGGCTGCAGTGAAGTTCCCGGTAAGTGATCTTCTCTGTGGCCTTCTAAAAGCTGCAAAGCTACAACTCCCAGCATGCCCAGACAGCCAAAGGCTGTCTAGGCATGCTGGGAGTTTGAGTTTTGCAACATCTGGAGGGTCACAGTTTGGAGATTACTGTGTAGTGGTCTCTAAACTGTGGTCCTCCAGATGTTGCAAAACTACAACTTCCAGCATGCACTGACTGTCTGGCCATGCTGGGAGTTGTAGTTTTGCAACATCTGAAGTGGCACAGTTTGGAGACCACTATACGGTGGTCTCCAAACTGTAGCCCTCCAGATGTTGCAAAAGTAAGATTCCCAGCATGCCCAGACAGTCAGTGCATGCTGGAAGTTGTAGTTTTGAAATTTCTGGCCCTTCATATGTTGCAGAACTACAACTCCCAGCATGCCTAGACATGCTTGGAGTTGTAGTTTAGTAACATCTGGAGGGCTACAGTTTGGAGACAACTACTTAGCGGTCTCCAAACTGTTCTTACCCAGCTGTTGCATAACTACAACTCCTAGCATGCCCAGACTGTCCAGCCATGCTGGGAGTTGTAGTTCTGCAACATCTGAGGGGCCAGATATTGCAGAACTACACGCCCAACATCACTGACTTTCTGGCCATGCTGGGTATTGTAGTTTTGCAACAGCTGTAGGCACACTGGTTGGGAAACACTGAGCTAGAGTCTGTTTCCTAACTCGGTGATTCCAACCCCTGTGCCTCCAGCTGTTGCAAAACTACAACTCCCAGAATGCACTGACAGACCGTACAAGCTGGGAGTAGTAGTTGTGCAAAAGCTGTAGGCACACTGGTTTGCAATCACTGAGCTAGAGTCTGTTTTCTAACTCAGTGGTTCCCCACCAGTGTGCCTACAGCTGTTGTAAAACTACAACCCCCAGTATGCATAGTCTCTGAAGTGGTGGAAAAGGTCCGGAATCTTCGGCGCGTACCGTGTAGAGATGACAGGAGCGTATGGTAAAAAGGTTTCTTTATTGCCCAATACACTTAAACGCGTTTCGAGGCTTCTTGCCTCTTTTTCAATAAGACCTAGGCTTCATAACATGGTGACGTGATCTACCAGGTAGAAAAATAGAAAATAGAAAAATATATGTCCATATGCACTGTATATGTGAAATTCTGATTGTCTTGGCTGGCAACTAAAACTTTTTTTCTTTTTAATTTTCAGCCTACTTTGGGTCAAAGCGACTCTAAGACAAGTAGTGGGGGTTGCAATAGCAAACCCAATATGCTGAGATGTCGCACTTCTATTCCAACCTCTGCAGATGAGCAGCCACATATTGGAAACTACCGACTTCTCAAAACCATTGGCAAGGGCAATTTTGCTAAGGTCAAGCTAGCTCGCCATGTTTTAACTGGAAAGGAGGTAAGCAAGTTATATGAGGGTTTGTTTTTTGCTTGATCAATTGTACTTTGTAATGACACCTGCAATTAAATGAAAACTGCTATTTTACAACTTTTGAGGGGTTTTACATAACTTTTCTATTATTGTACTGTTTTTTTTATTTTTAGTTTATTTTTTTTAAAGTCAAACTTTTTACACAAAGTGTGCATCCTGGTTCATTAAAGGAAAACTTTCAGCTTGCTCCCCCGGCACTAACCAGCGGTACTGGTTGGTAGTGCGGGGGACGCTGATCAGTTTGATGCTTACCATGCTCGGATCCACCGTGACGTTTGCCCGTTATCTTCTTTCTTCTTGATATGCAAATTATCTGCTAACTGTCACAGGCGGGGTTGCTGCCTTCATCTGGCACTGTGATGTAAACACCGCCCGGCCTGCAGCACCCCCCTGCTTATGACTATTCATGTTCTCCCTCATCATCTCCCTCTCCTCCCCGCTGATTTCAGGACTCCACTGCGCATGTGCTGGCTTCCTGTCTACACCTGGAAGCTGCTTTAGTGCAGTTGAGTCCTGAAATCAGCGGGGAGGAGAGGGAGATGATGAGGGAGAACATGAATATGCAAAAGCAGTGGGGGTGCTGCGGGCCAGGCGGTGGTTACATTACAGTGCCAGATGAAGGCAGTAGCCCCGCCCATGCCAGTTAGCAGCTAATTTGCACATCAAGAAGAAAGAAGATAACAGGAGATCGGCACAGCGGATCCGGGCATGGTATGCGTCAAATTGATCAACGTCCCCCGCACTACCAGCCAGTACCTCTGGTTAATGCGGGGGGTGAAAGCTGACAGTACCAGGGCACCAGGACGTACATTTATGTCTGATGTCCTAAAGGGGTTAAAATAAAAATAAAAATGTAATTTTAATATTCTACTTTGTGAAATCCTTATCAGATCTGTGCACAGAACACACTCATTGGTGGACATGTATGAAAGATTTTACCCCTGTTTTGTGTAAAAAAAATGTGTGCAAAATTTTGCGCAAGCTGTTTTTTTGTCTTTTTTTGTGTACATTCTGGTGGAGCATTTACTCCAGACGTGTAGATTTCGGTGTACCTTGGAGTGACATAGTACGCACAAATTTATTAACTGCGTACATTTCATTTACCCTCAGAAATCTTGCGCAATGACCATATTTTTAACACAAATATAAGCCATCTTGGACTTCATGTAACAAGATGCTCTAAATCATTGATTCCATTTTTCAAAGAGTGGAGGTATGAGGAGATTACTATGCTTCTGCCACCAGTCAGATTATCTCTGGGATACATAAAATCTTTTCGATGAACCTTTAAAAAAAAAAAAAAAAAAAAAAAAAATTTTTAGGCTAGAATTCCACTTAGGTTAGCCCCCCCCCCCCCCCCCCCCCAGCAAAAACGCCAGGGAAAACTGCCACAGATTTTTCCTGCATTTTGGCAGTTTTTCTGGCATTTTTTTCTGGCATTTTTGCTGGGGGAAGAAAAACCTCAGTGGAATTCTAGCCTAAACATTGTTTTATTTATTTATTTATTTTTTTAAAGGTACATCGAAAAGATTTAATGTATCCCAGAGATATATCCCTGGTGTGTGGAAACAGCCAGTTTTGTCCTCTGTGGCAGTTTTCTCACTGTCTTCAGGTACCACTCTGTGGGTCGGATGCTGAGCGCCCGGTCCACAGAGTGTTAGGAGATGAGGAGTGATGTACAGCATCACTACTCCCCTCCCCCGGCCATATAGTATACATGAGTGCATAGTGTACCCGTTTATACTATACAGGAGCCGGAAATCCTGTCACCAGACTGACAGGACTCCCTGCTCCTATAGCCCCTTTGGGCGGTATACTGTATATACAGCTATCTATAGATCGCTGTATATAGTGTATTAAGAACAGGAGGTCCACTTACCTTCCTCACTCCCTGTCCCCGCTGGGTCCGTGTAGCTCTGCCCCTATTGATGACATAATTAGGGGGCGGAGCTACATACGTGAATCAGGCTAGTAAGTCTGAAGCTCTGTTCACATTGTCCATTTTGTATACAGACCCTTCTAGCAGTGTCTACCCAGACAGGGAGACTCCAGCTGTTGCAAAATTACAACTCACCAGCAAGCCCAGACAGCCAAAGGCTTTCTGGGCATGCTGGGAGTTGTAGTGGGAGCTGTAGTTTGCACCAATTGGAGGCTCCCTGTTTAGGAAGACATTGCATTATGGGCGCTCTCCCCAGCGGAAAGTGCCAAAAATGTACTAACCAATTTTTTTGTGTTTTTTTTCTTCTCGTTTCAGATCTGTGTATGCAGAGGATTACAGCAGATTTGATGGATTACAGCGGATGAACTGGATTTTTTTCTTTTAATAAAATGGTTAACGCGGGCTGTGGGGGGGAGAATTTTTTAAGATAAAATAATTTTTCCAATGTGTTGTGTTTTTCTTTTTTTATTGAATTTTCAGGCTTAGTAGTGGAAGCCATCTTATTGACGGAATCCATTACTAAGCCAGGGCTTAGCGTTAGCCCCAAAAACAGCTAGCGCTTACCCCCAATTATTACCCCGGTACCCACTGCCAAAGGGGTGCCGGGAAGAGCCGGAAAGTACGGGAAACCCTATGTGTTTTTTGAAATTTTTTATAAATAAATAAATTTAAAAAAACGCATAGGGCTCCCCGTATTTTCATTCTCAGCACAATACCAACCAAGCAGCAACAGCCTGTAGTTACCAGGGTGGGTGAAGACCATTGTTACTGGCCCTCCCCAGCCTAAATAACGCCAGCCTGTTACCGCCTAGGCCCAGGAGCACCATTTTTGACACTCTGGGCCTGTTGGTACCGGCTATTCCTGGCACCCCTGTGGTGGTGGGTACCAGGGTAACAATTGGGGTTAGCGCTAGCTGTTTTGGGGGCTAATGCTAAACCCTGGCTTAGTAATGGATTCCGTCAATAAGACTGCTTCCAATACTAAGCCTGAAAATTCAATAAAAAAAAAAAACACAACACATTGGAAAAAAATTTATTTAAAAAATACTCCCCCCCCCCCACAGCCCTCGTTAACCATTTTATTAAAAGAAAAAAATCCAGTTCATCCACCTTAATCCATCAAATCCACCGTAATCCTCTGCATACAAGGATCTGAAACGAGAAGTAAAAAAAAAAACACAAAAAATTGTGTGGGAGAGCACCCATAATGCAATGTCTTTCCAAACAGGGAGTCTCCAGTTGGTGCAAAACTACAACTCCCAGCATGCCCAGACAGCCTTTGGCTGTCTGGGCATGCTGGGAGTGGTAGTTTAGCAACAGCTGGAGTCTCACTGTCTGTGTAGACACTGCCAGAAGGGTCTGTTCACATTATACAAAATGGACAATGTCAACAGAGCCTTAGACTAACCAGCCTGGCTCCCTTCTGAAGCTCTGCCCCTAATGACATCATCACTAGGGGCGGAGCCACACAGACCCTCCCGGTACTGGAGGAAGGAAGGGGATTTCTTCATATTCTGTATACACTATATACAGCTATCTATAGATAGCTGTATATATTGTATACCACCCAAAGGGTTAACCTACACTGTCCAGCAGTGTAAGTTAACTCCTTCCTTGCCTGGCTTGCGCATAGCGCACAGTTCAGCAAGGGGTTAAGTGAGCCAGCAATGTGTATACTGTATACACATTGCAGGCTCACTGTAAATTATTGCTGGGCAGTAGATATACGATGTATATCTACTGCTCAGCATCAGCTGTTCTCCTGACTCTGTAGCTGTGAGTACAGCTGATCCCGACATTCACATCAGGAGGATCGCAGCGGGTGTCAGGAGGAGTGACATCCACTGTGATCTGTCCCTTACTGCAGGTACTACTGCTCCCAACATGGAGTGCACACTTCTCCATGCTGGGACGTGTAGTACCTGCAGTCAGAAACAGATCACAGCGGCTGTCACTTCTCCTGACACCCGCTGTGATCCTCCTGTATAATGTATAGATGTGGGGGGCCGCTCTTCTATGGTCCCCTGCACTGCCGTATATACACCTATTCATATTTCCTGCAGAGAGCTGTGATTGGCTGGGACCATCTGGCCAATCACAGCTCTGCGGGAAATATGAATAGGTGTATATATACGACAGTGCAGGGGACCATAGAAGAGTGGACAGCTGCATCTATACATTATACAGGAGGATCTCAACGATACCGGGGGCGATCTGTCAATTAGTGCAGGTACTACTACTCCCATCATGGATCAGTGTGTTCCATGCTGTGAGTAGTAGTACTACCTTAAAAAATAAAATAAAAATAGTTAAAAACACACACACTACATTTATATTATTGTCGGCTAAATTTTTAGGTCCCTGCCCACACTCATAAATTGACCCCTGTTTAAAAATTTATAAAAATTTTGTTTTAAAAAGACACATTTCGTTAAATACAATTTTTTCCAACACTACTGTATCTTCTTTATAATTAGTTTTTTAATGATACCCTACGAAATGTTATTAAAAAAGGTATCTCCATCACTTTTTTGGTTCGCTAAAGTCCAAAAAAGAATAAAAACCGCTGGCAAAAATGCCAAAGTTAAAACCCACATAGCATTTTTCTTGGTGTTTTTGCTCTCCCATAGACTTGCCCTCCCATAGGGTGGAAAACTCCACAATTTCTGTGCAATAAACGCCTAACTAGGTTTTGTCGGGCGTTTTGGAAAGCCAGCCTCTGAGCCAAAAATTGCTGAAAAACGCCCAAAGGATTAAAAAAAAACGCCAAACTGAAAAACGCCAGGTGGATCGGACATTTTGCAGTTTACTTTTGACTTGCAGCTAACGCAGTGCGGGAAAATTGGCATTTTTTACAGCATTTTTGCACAAAAATCCTCAATGGAATTCCAGCCTTGTGGACACTTGTGATCCCCCTTCACCCGCAGTCTAACCCCATACACCGGGATAATACACCGGTTGTAGTGCGGGTGAAATACTTCCCATCACAGTTCATACTTCCAACTGTGTAAAATTCAAACTCCCCACTGTTCTTGATGAGAGCAGGAGATTGCACCTGTGTAGTGTTATCATGGTGACCGTACAGCTAAGACTATACCACTGTAATGTCCAGGGAGGGAGAAGGAGGTACAGCTGTTAGGTCTATGTATATGTGTGTGAGTGTGTGTATGTACAGAGTTGTGTGTTTATGTAGCAGTGCTGAGTGTGTGAATGTGTGTATATAGCAGAGCGGAGTGTGAGTGTAGCAGAGTTGAGTGTGTGTATGTAGCAGAGTTGAGTGTGTGATCAGGTGTATGTAGCAGAGTTTAGTGTGTGCGTGGTCATGCTTATACATGATCACACATTCAGCTCTGCTGCACACCCATGTCGCACACTGATTTCTGCTACCAGGGTGGCTCCAGCTTTTGCAAAACTGCAACTTCCAGCATGCCAAGTTTTGCAACACTTGGAGGCATTCTGGTTGGAAAACACTGATACAGAGGGAAGGGGACAGATTGTTCAGCAAAATTACATATTCTTTAAACCCAGACATTCTGGGGGAGATTCTCAAAAACTACTGTAATTTCTGTTCCAGCGATATTATTCAGACCTTTTTTTTTCTCCTAATTTTCAAAGGTCTCTTTTGCTGCTTTGAAAATATGTGAAAATTCATTTTTGTGCCACTTTTGTTTTTTGTTTTCTTTTGCACCAACATTTTTTTTTCTTTTGGCACCAAAATTGAGTTACATCTAAGAAAATTCTAGTGGAAACATCTCATGAAATATTCCATGGTTACTAGTGCCCAGACAAGTGATAACTGTATAAATAAATAAAAATAAAACATGTCTGAGCTTAAATGTGAGTGCAGGTGCAGTGACCAAGGAAAAAAATAAAAATATTTTTTTTTATAACATTTTTCAATAACAATAATTTCTTTTTTAAATAATTACTTACATAACATCTTTCCCCCTCCCCCCAAATATGAGGAAATAAACCCCAAAACAATAAAACTACAACCATTTCTGTGAAAATTTCATGTAAAGCAGACAAAATATACGCAGACACGCCCACTTATACAAAACTGATGTGAACAGTGTAAACCGCGGCACAAAGCTCTTTGAAAGTGTGGCCGATAGTTTTCGTGCCAAAATTGTTTTTTTTTTGTTTTTGTTTTTTTTTGGCTCAAAATTCTTTGAGAATTTCCCTTCTGTGTGCTTTATAAATATTTATGATTTTACTATTGTGCAGAGTTTTGTTGGGCGCACACTGCTGCTCGGGCTCATTTTTTGCGCCGTGGTCTGCAGTCTTTATTGATACCATTTTTGTTTTGATGGGACTTTTTGATTGCTTTATATTAATATTTTATGGTATATGAAGTGACCAAAAATGCACAATATTGGACTTTGGTATTTTTTACGTGTACGCCATCGACCGTTCACTTTAACTGTATTACATTATTTTATTTAAAAAATGGGAAATGGGAGGGTGATTCAAAATTTTTATAGGGGAGGGGCTTATTCACATTTATTAAATGGTTGCATATACAGTACTATAGCATTGATCAATGTATTGGTGCTCTGCTACTCCAGCCTGCATGGCAGGCTTGGAGCAATAGAGAATCTATCGGACAGCGAGAAGGGTAGTAAGTACCCTCCCGCTGTCCTCTCAGCTGAACGGGACATCACGATTTCAACATAGTTACATAGTTAGTATGGTTGAAAAAAGACATACGTCCATCAAGTCCAACCAGGGAGTTGAAGGGAAGGGTGTAAGGGGATAAGGGAAAGGGATGTAGTTTTATAATTCTGCATAAGCATTAATGTTATTTTGTTCCAGGAATGTATCTAACCCTGTTTTAAAGCTGTTAATTGTTCCTGCTGTGACCAGTTCCTGAGGTAGACCGTTCCATAAATTCACAGTCCTCACGGTAAAGAAGGCGTGTCGCCCCTTTAGACTAAACCTTTTCTTCTCCAGACGGAGGGAGTGCCCCCTCGTCCTTTGGGGGGGTTTAACCTGGAACAGTTTTTCTCCATATTTTTTGTATGGGCCATTTATATACTTATATATGTTTATCATATCCCCCTTAAACGTCTCTTCTCAATTGTAACTCCTTTAATCGCTCCTCATAGCTAAGATGTTCCATGCCCCATATTAGTTTAGTCGCGCGTCTCTGCACCCTTTCCAACTCCGCAGTGTCCCTTTTATGAACAGGCAACCAAAACTGAACAGCATATTCCAGGTGAGGCCGTACCAATTCTTTATAAAGGGGGAGTATTATGTCCCTGTCCCTCGAGTCCATGCCTCTTTTTATACATGACAATATCCTGCCGGCTTTGGAAGCAGCAGCCTGACATTGCATGCTATTCTGTAGTCCGTGATCTACAAGTACACCCAGATCCTTCTCTACCAGTGACTCTGCCAGTTTAATCCCCCCTAAGACATACGATGCATGCATGTTCTTAGTACCCAGATGCATAACTTTACATTTATCCACATTGAACCTCATTTGCCAAGTGGATGCCCAGACACTTAGTCTATCTAAGTCATCTTGTAAGTTATGCACATCCTCTATAGACTGTACCGTGCTACAAAGCTTGGTGTCATCTGCAAAGATAGAAACAGAGCTGTTAATACCATCCTCTATATCATTGATAAATAAATTAAACAGCAGCGGGCCCAGTACTGAACCTTGGGGTACACCACTAATAACCGGGGACCAATCAGAGTCCGAATCATTGACCACCACTCTCTGGGTACGATCCATGAGCCAGTGTTCAATCCAGTTACAAACTTAAGTTTCCAAGCCCAAGGACCTTAACTTACCTGTCAGATGTCTATGAGGGACAGTATCAAACGCTTTGGCAAAATCCAGAAACACTACATCCACAGCCATTCCTCTGTCAAGGCTTCTACTCACCTCTTCATAAAAGCAAATTAGATTGGTTTGACAACTTCTATCCTTAGTAAACCCATGCTGGCTATCACTTATAATACTATTATGCCCTATGTATTCCTGTATGTAATCCCTTATAAGTCCTTCAAACAATTTACCCACAATGCACGTTAGACTTACCGGTCTTTAATTGCCTGGCGAAGACCTAGAGCCCTTCTTGAAGATTGGTACCACATTCGCCTTGCGCCAGTCCCTTGGCACAATACCAGACACCAGAGAATCTCTAAATATCATGAACAAGGGTACAGATATTACTGAACTTACCTCTCTAAGAACTCTTGGGTGTAGTCCATCCGGCCCTGGAGATTTGCTCACATTTATTTTACTTAACTTACCTTGTACCATCTCTACATTAAGCCAGTTCAGTACATTATATGATGTGTTACCAGCACTGACCTGGCCAATGTCAGCTCCTCCTTCTTCCCTAGTGTATACAGAACTAAAGAACCCATTCATTAGCTCCGCCTTCTCTTGATCGCCCGTGACAACCTCCCCATTATCATTATTAAGGGGTCCTACATGCTCTGTCCTTGTTTTTTTTGTATTTATATATCTAAAAAAATATTTAGGATTAGTTTTGCTTTCTTTGGCCACCTGTCTCTCATTTTGAATTTTTGCTGTTTTTATTACATTTTTACAGATTTTATTAAGCTCCTTGTACTGTTTAAATGTTATAGCTGACCCATCAGATTTGAATTTTTTGAAGGCTATTTTTTTGTTGTTTATTGCTCTTTTAACCTCATTTGTCAGCCATGTAGGATTTAGTTTTAATCGTTTATATTTGTTCCCCTTTGGTATATATTTAGCTGTATAGTTATTTAGAGTTGATTTAAAGATGTCCCATTTACCTTCTGTATCAGTATTTGAGAACACCTCCCCCCAGTCTATGTCCTGTAGTGCAGCTCTCAGCCCAGGGAAATTTGCCTTTTTAAAGTTATATGTTTTTGCTTTCCCCCTCTGTCTTTGTTTTCTACATTTTAAGTCAAAAGTAACTATATTGTGGTCGCTATTACCAAAGTTTTCCCGCACAGTTACATTACCAATCAGCTCTGCGTTGTTGGAAATGATCAGATCCAACAAGGCAACACTTCTTGTTGGGTCCTCCACAAACTGGCCCATAAAATTTTCCTGCAATAAATTTAGGAATTTTCTCCCCTTTGTAGTTTTAGCCAGCCCCCGGCCCCAATCTATATCTGGATAGTTAAAATCTCCCATTATTACCACTGTACCTGCCCGGGCGGCCCTCTCTATTTGTTTATACAGCCGACCTTCTATGTCTTCAGTGATATTAGGGGGTCTGTAGATTACACCAAATATTATTTTTTCAGTATTTCCCTCCTTTTGTAATTCTACCCACAGTGATTCCACATCCTCAGAACCATCACACACTATGGCATCGTTCACACTGGCTTTCATACCACTTCTTACATACAGACAGACTCCACCACCTTTTCTGTTCATTCTATCCTTGCGAAACAACGTAAACCCCTGCAGATTGACAGCCCAGTCATGCGAGGAGTCCAGCCATGTCTCAGTGACCCCAACTTATATCAATATGTTCCTCCAGTATCAAGGCCTCAAGCTCCCCCATTTTATTTGCTAGGCTTCTGGCATTTGTGAACATACACTTTACATTTCCATTAAGTTTTACACATATAGTCTCACTAATGGGATTTACTGAGTTATTGGGGTTAATGTTATTATTTGAGTTATAAGGGCTAATTGTACTATTTGAGTTATTGGGTCTAACGTTATTATTTAAGTTATCGGGGCTAATGGGATTTTTTGCGTTATTGCGTCTAACGTTGTTATTTAAGTTATTGGGGCTAACGGTATTTTTTGAGTTAATGGGGCTTATTGTAGTTATTGAGTTATTGGGGCTAATGGAATTTTTTGAATTATTGGGATTACAATTTTTCGGGCTACATTTATTTTTACAGCTGGTTTGTAACAGCTGGTTTGTAACTCAGTCCCAATCAGCTCCGCTGAGCTGCCGATACACTTTTACTTTCATTATAGACGCTGCAATCTACTTTGATCACGGCGTCTAAAGGGTTAATGCCGGGCATCAACCCAATCGGCGGTGCCTGGCATTGACTCTGGGTCCTGGTTGCTGATAGCAGTCGGGACCCACAGGTTTGAAGTGTTATCCGCTTGTGAGAACGATTTAAACCCCGGTAACTTAACCCCTTAAGGACCCAGGACGTACTAGAACGTCCTGGCACCCTGGACTTTAAGGACCCAGGACGTACTAGTACGTCCTGGTGTTTCTTCGGTCTCTGCCGCGTCCCGGGCAGAGATCGGAAGCGGATGCCTGCTGAAATGCTTCAGCAGGCATCCAGGGCAAACGCCGAGGGGGGCCATGTAGGCCCTCCATGTCGGCGATCGCCGCAAATCGCTAGGGAAATCGCCCCTGCCATCTGCGGCGATACCGGGCTGATCGGGTCTCTGGGACCCGACCGCCCGGTAATTTTGCATGATCCCGGCTGTCACAGACAGCCAGGACCATGCTAAAGTATAGGAGCGAGATGGCAAGCCTGCCACCTCCTCCTATACCCTGTGATCCGTCGGTTAGTTAACCGACCAATCGCAGGGGGGGGGGGGGGCGGTTACTTCCTCCCGCCCTGCCCGGCCCCTGGATGTCCGGAGAGGACAGGAGGAAGAGTGGAGGACGCGGCGGGGGACGGGGGAGTGCTGGGGACCGACCTCGGTACTTACCTCATCCCTGACGACCCGGATCCCAGCGATGAAGACGGCGGCGGCGACAGGTGAGTGGATCTTCAGCCGCGGTTGGACCCTTTACAGCATTGCACGTCGCTGTAAAGCGACATGCATTGCTGTTATGGGACGCTGTAAACTACAACTCCCAGCGGGCGTCTGGGCATGCTGGAAGTTGCAGTTTTGCAACATCTGGAGGTCCACAGTTTGGAGACCACTGTGCCCTTCCAGATGTTGCAAAACTACACATCCTCACCATGCCCTTACTGTCCAGGCATGCTGGGAGTTGTAGTTCTGCAACATCTGAAGGGCCAGATGTTACAGAACTACAACTCCCAGCATGCCTGGACAGTTTTGGCATACTGGGAGTTGTAGTGTAGTTTTGCAACATCTGGAGGGCTACAGCTTGGACACCACTACACAGTGGTCCCCAAACTGTTCTCCTCCAGCTGTTGCGTAACCACTACTCCCAATATGCCCTTCGGCTGCCTGGGCATGCTGGGAGTTGTGGTTTTGCAACAACTGGAGGCACACTGGTTGGGAAACATTGTCTGTTTCCTAACTCAGTGTTTCCCAACCCGTGTGCCTCCAGCTGTTGCAAAACTATAACTACCAGCATGCACTGATAGACCGTGCATGCTGGGAGTTGTAGTTTTGCAACAGCTGGAGGTTCCCCCCCCCCCCCAGTGAATGTACAGGGTACATTCACATGGGCAGGGGGCTTACAGTGAGTATCAGGCTGCAAGTTTGCGATGCAGCAAATTTTGCGCGGCAGCTCAAACTCGCAGCGGGAAACTCGCTGTAATCCCCCCGCCCGTGTGACTGTACCCTAAAAACACTACACTACGCTACACTAACACAAAATAAAATAAGTAAAAAACACTACATATACACATACCCCTACACAGCCCCACACCCCAATAAAAATGAAAAACGTCTGGTACGCCACTGTTTCCAAAATGGAGCCTCCAGCTGTTGCAAAACAACAACTCCCAGTATTGCCGGACAGCCGTTGACTATCCAAGCTTTCTGGGAGTTTTGCAACAACTGTAGGCACCCTGTTTGGGAATCACTGGCGTAGAATACCCCTATGTCCACCCCTATTCAAATTCCTACTTCAGGCCTCAAATGCGCATGGCACTCTCACTTCGGAGCCCTGTCGTATTTCAAGGCAACAGTTTAGGGCCACATATGGGGTATTGCCGTACTCGGGAGAAATTGCCTAACAAATTTTGGGGGGCTTTTTCTCCTTTCACCCCTTATGAAAAGGGGAAGTTGGGGTCTACATCAGCATGTTAGTGTAAAAAAAAATTTTTTTTACACTAACATGCTGGTGTTGCCCTATACTTTTCATTTTGACAAGAGGTAAAAGGGAAAAAAGCCCCCCAAAATTTGTAATGCAGTTTCTCCTGACTACGGAGATACCCCATATGTCAGAGTAGTATCAGAAAGTGTTTGTGCAAGCACTTCGACTTCCCTCCAATAATTAGTGAGAAGTGGGCACTCCCATAATGTATGTAATAAGGTCCCCTTGACACCACATTTACGCCAGCATAGGGGAAATGATGGATATATGGAATGTAATCTAGCTCCTAAATAGTTTTTTTTGTGACATATTGTACTTTGTTAGTGGTAAAATTTCATCTATACTTGTATCATTTCTTGGTGAAAAATTCCAAAATTTGATGAACAAATAGAAAATTTAGCATTTTTCTAACTTTGAAGCTCTTTGCTTTTAAGGAAAATAGACATAGCATCATAAAGTTGGCATGTTTTTACTTTCGGAAGACATCAGAGGGCTTCAAAGTTCAGCAGCAATTTTCAAATTTTTCACAAATTTTTCATGGACCAGTTCAGGTTTGAAGTGGATTTGAAAGACTTTTTTATTAGAAGTACCCATAAATGACAAAACTGCACCCCTCAAAGAATTTAAAATGACATTCAGTAAGTGTGTTAATCCTTTAATTGTTTCACAGGAATAGCAGCACACTGAAAGAGAAAATTCAAAATCTTAATTTTTTACACTCGCATGTCCTTGTAGACCCAGTTTTTGAATTTGTACAAGGGGTAAAATGAGAAAAATCCTCTCAAAATTTGTAACCCAATTTCTCTCGAGTAAGGAAATACCTCATATGTGTATGTCAAGTGTTCGGCGGGCGCAGTAGAGGGCTCAGAAGGGAAGGAGCGACAATGGGATTTTGGAGAGTGAGTTTTTCTAAAGTGGTTTTTGGGGGGCATTTCACATTTAGGAAGCCTCTATGGTTCCAGAACAGCAGAAAACCCCCCACATGGCATACCTCCCAAGGCACGTAACAAGGGGTCCTGTGAGCCTTAACACCCCACAGGTGTTTGACGACTTTTCGTTAAAGGGGTACTCCGCCCCTGGCATCTTATCCCCTATCCAAAGGATAGGGGAAAACATGTTAGATCGCCGCGGTCCCACTGCTGGGGACCCCGGGGATCGCCGCTGCGGCACCCCGCCATCATTACTGCGCAGAGCGAGTTCGCTCTGTGCGTAATGACGGGCGATACAGGGGCCGGAGCAGCGTGTCGTCATGGCTCCGCCCCTCATGACATCACGGCCCGTCCCCTTAATGCAAGTCTATGGCAGGGAGCGTGACGACCGCCACGCCCCCTTCCCATAGACTTGTATTGACGGTGGCGGGCCGTGACGTCACGAGGGGCGGAGCCGTGACGTAACGATGCTCCGGCCCCTGTATTGCCCGTCATTACGTGCAGAGCAATCTCGCTCTGCGCAGTAATGATAGCGCAGTGGCGATCCCCGGGGTCCCCAGCAGCGGGACCCCGGCGATCTGACATCTTATCCCCTATCCTTTGGATAGGGGATAAGATGTCTAGGGGCGGAGTACCCCTTTAAGTCGGATGTGTAAGTCGGATGTGTAAGTGGACAAAAATTACATTTTTCATTTTCACGGACCACTGTTCCAAAAATCTGTCAGACACCTGTGGGGCGTAAATGCTCACTATACCCTTTATTACATTACATGAGGGGTGTAGTTTCCAAAATGGGGTCACGTGTGTGGGGGGGTCCATTGTTCTGGCACTATGGGGGCTTTGTAAACACACGTGGCCTTCAATTCTGGACAAATTTTCTCTTCAAAAGCACAATTGCGCTCCATCTCTTCTGAGCATTGTAGTGCGCCAACAGAGCACTTTACATCCACATATGGGGTATGTTCTTAATCAGATGAAATGGGGTTACAAGTTTTAGGGGGCTTTTTTCCTATTTTCCCTGTTGTGTGTTTTTCCTGAGCCTTGTTGTGCGTCCGCAGAACATTTTACGCCCACATATGGGGTATTTCCATATTCAGGAGAAATTGTATTACAAATGTTGGGGTTCTTTTTTTTCCTTTTACTACTTGTGAAAATTAAAAGTATGGGGCAACACCAGCATGCTAGTGTAAACATTTTTTTTTTTTACACTAACATGCTGGTGTAGACCCCATTTTTACCTTTTCATAAGGGGTAAAAGGAGAAAAAGCCCCCCAAAATTTGTAACGCAATTTCTCCCGAGTATGGAGATACCCCATATGTGGCCCTAAACTGTTTCCTTGAATTACGACAGGGCTCCAAAGCGAGAGCGCCATGCACATTTGAGGCCTAAATTGGGGATTTGAATCTGCCACAAAAATACCCCACGGCAGTGTTTCCAAAACAGGGTGTCTCCAGCTGTTGCAAAACTCCCAGCATGCCTGGACAGTCAATGGTTTTCCGGCAATACTGGGAGTTGTTGTTTTTCAACAGCTGGAGTCTCCGTTTTGGAAACAGTGCCGTACAAGATGTTTTTTTTTTTTATGGGGTGGGGGGGGGGACTGTGTAGGGGTATGTGTATATGTAGTGTTTTACTTTTTATTTTGTGTAGGTGTAGTGTAGTGTTTTTAGGATACATTCACACGGTTGGGTTTACAGTGAGTTTGAGCTGGGAGTTTGAGCTGCGATGGAAAATTTGCCGCATTTCAAACTTGCAGCAGAAAACTTGCTGTAAACCCACCCGTGTGAATGTACCCTGTACATTCACATGGGGGGGGGGGGGGGGGGCAAACCTCCAGCTGTTGCAAAACTACAACTCCCAGCATGCACTGACAGACCATACATGCTGGGAGTTGTAGTTATGCAACAGCTGGAGGCACATTGGTTGCGAAACACTTAGTGTTTGTTACTTAAATCAGTGTTTCGCAACCTAGCTGCCTCTAGCTGTTGCAAAACTACAACGCCCAGCATGTACAGTCTCTCAGTGCATGCTGGGAGTTGTATTTTTGCAACAGCTGGAGGCACACTGGTTGCTAAACACTGAGTTAGGTAACAAACTCTGTTTCACAACCAATGTGTCTCGAGCTGTTGCAAAACTGCAACAATCAGCATGCACTGACAGTCAAAGGGCATGCTACGAGTTCTTGGTTTGCAACAGCTGGAGGCACACTGCTACAACTTACAGCATACCTTTGGTAGTCTGTGCATGCTGGGAGTTGTAGTTATGCTACAGCTGAATGCACACTTTTTCATATAAAAAATGTGCCTCCAGCTGTTGCATAACTCCAACCCTCAACATTCACAGACTACCAAAGGGCATGCTGGGAGTTGTAGTTGGAACTCCTGCTGTTGCAAAACTACAACTCTCATCATGCCCTTTGGCTGTGCATGCTGCGAGTTGTTGCTAAGCAACAGTAGGAGGTGAACAGGCCTCACCTCCTGTTGTATCCTGCCGACGGGACCGCTGCCGCTGTATCCTGCCGCTGGGACCCCCGCCGGACCAGGGACAGGTAAGAGACCCCTGCCGGCGCTGGTCTCTGCTCCGATTGCCGTCCCGATCACCGCCCAGCAGGGTCGTGATTTGTCAGTCGTTCTGACCGATTAATCACGTGATCGTGAGGCGGCACCAGTGCCACTCCTGCTGGGTAAGCGTGCATGGAGCTGTCTCGAACAGCCCTGTTCACCCTTTTTTTCCGGGTTACCAGAGACCCAATTGACCCGGAATAGCACCAAATCGCCGGTCTGAATTGACCGGCAATTTGCCATAATCGCTGACCGGGGAGGGGGGGGGGGGGTGTCTCAGAAACCCCCCTGGGCAATTTGCAGGGATGGCTGCTAGAAGATATCAGCAGTCATCCCGTTCCCATCACCGTGTCCGGAGACGCGGTGATCCAGGAAAGTAAATGTACTTTGCTGTGCGCTAAGTGCTTCTTAGCAGCGCCATACATTTACGGCGCTCGTCCTTAAGGGGTTAATACTTATTTCACTATATATGTGTGTGTGTGTGAGAGAGAGATATTAGGAAAATTCACAGCACATAAAAGTTCTAGCAAACCAGCAGTGAAGCTTATTCCATCTGAAGTGGTGGTCACAGGATACGGTAGCTACATTTTAGCAGCCTTATGCTTCCTTTCTAAAGCGTGCAAATGTGACAAATGACTGACTATAAATAGGCAAACATACAGTACAAGTTCAATTAAACAATTATGTGCATAATCATATTCCTTTAGTAATTCATACATATACATCTCTTACATATAAAGTGCCTCATCTTATCATATACAAAATGCATTTCCCAAATAAAGTGCCTAAATACAGCATTATAGTGCAAATAGGTCCATAATTGATAAATTACTACTCCTAAATCCTCCGATACTATACCTACAGCATGAAAGATAACAATGGCGAACACTGGCGTTGGGGTAAGACAAGAGGTGTATGTGTGCATATTTCTTGCATAGACCAGAAATGCATTCCAGCCAATCAATAAAAAGCATAATCATCATCATGGTAGTTGGTGGAGGCATGTTCGCCCATACTCTGTACAGTAGAAAGATACAGTATCGACCATCTTTGCGCATTAATAGAAAGCGTCATCATCATGGTTACTGGTGGAGGCATGTTCGCCCATACACTGAAATACACAGTATTGACCATCTTTGCGAATGCGATGTACAATAAGAAGATACTGCTTTGGCCAGCTTACCTGAGGTAAGCATGCTCACATAATTGGAATTAGCTTCCCCATACAGAAAGGGCTGGTCCAATGTGTGTACAGTGGGGATCAAAAGTTTGGGCACCCCAGGTAAAAATTTGTATTAATGTGCATAAAGAAGCCAAGGAAAGATGGAAAAATATCCAAAAGGCATCAAATTACAGATTAGACGTTCTTATAATATGTCAACAAAAGTTAGATTTTCTTTCCATCATTTACACTTTCAAAATAACAGAAACAAAAAATGGTGTCTGCAAAAGTTTGGCAACCCTGCAGAATTTATAGCATGCCATGCCCCCTTTTCAAAGCTGAGACCTGCCAGTGTCATGGATTCTTCTCACTCATCATCTGGGAAGACCAGGTGATGTCAATCTCAAAGGTTTTAAATGTCCAGACACATCTGACCTTGCCCCAACAGTCAGTGGGTTCTTCAAAGCAGTTGTCTAGAAATCTGAAACTGAAAATAGTTGACGTTCACAAAGCTGGAGAAGGCTATAAGAAGATAGCAAAATGTTTTCAGATGTCAATATCTTCTGTTCGGAATGTAATTAAGAAATGGCAGTCATCAGGAACAGTGGAAGTTAAAGCAAGATCTGGAATATGAAGGAAAATATCAGACAGAACAGCTTGCAGGATTGTGAGAAAAACAATTCAAAACCCACGTTTGACTGCACAATCCCTCCAGAAAGATCTGGCAGACACTGGAGTTATGGTACACTATTCCACTATGAAGAGATACTTGTACAAATATGGTCTTCATGGAAGAGTCATCAGAAGAAAACCTCTTCTACGTCCCCACCACAAAAATCAACGTTTGAACTTTGCGAATGAACATATAGACAAGCCTGATACATTTTGGAAACAAGTTCTGTGGACAGATGAGGTTAAAATTGAACTTTTTTGCCGGAATGAGCAAAGGTACGTTAGGAGAAGAAATGGAACAGAATTTAATGAAAAGAACCTCTGTCCAACTTTTAAGCATGGGGGTGGATCAATCATGCTTTGGGGTTGTATTGCAGCCAGTGGCACAGGGAACATCTCACGAGTAGAAGGAAAAATGGATTCAATAAAATTTCAGCAAATTTTGGATGCTAACTTGATGCCATCTGGGAAAAAGCTGAAGTTAAAGAGAGGATGGCTTCTACAAATAGATAATGATCCTAAACACACCTCGAAATCCATGGGGGATTACATGAAGAGGCGTAAATTGAAGGTTTTGCCATGGCCTTCACAATCTCCTGACCTCAACATAATTGAAAATCTATGGATAGACCTTAAAAGAGCAGTGCGTGACAGACAGCCCAGAAATCTCAAAGAACTGGAAGACTTTTGTAAGGAAGAATGGGCAAAGATACCTCAAACAAGAATTAAAAAACTCTTGGCTGGCTACAAAAAGTGTTTACAAGCTGTGATACTTGCCAAAGGGGGCAGTACAAGATATTAACTCTGTAGGGTGCCCAAACTGTTGCAGACACCATTTTTTGTTTTCTGTTCTTTTGAAAGTGTAATTGATGGAAATAAAATCTAACTTTTGTTGACATATTATAAGAATGTCTAATCTGTAATTTGATGCCTTTTGGATATTTTTCCATCTTTCCTTGGTTTCTTTATGCACATTAATAATTTTTTTTACCTGGGGTGCCCAAACTTTTTATCCCCACTATATATATATATATATATATATATATATATATATATATATATATATATATCTCAAAAGAGGAACATAATTCAAAGCTTTATAAATCATTGGTCCAGTCAATTCACATTGAGGTATGTCACTTAAGATTCAATAGAGGATACAGACGTAAGACAAATGAGCACAAGACTGTGCAGAATGAGTAAAATTTGCAGACATTCACCCCAGAATCCCCAGTTTGGGGAGATCTATGCCCACCATACCAAATCACATAAAAGCACATATATATCATACCAAACACATCCCCACATTGCAAAATAACTTGGATCAGTAAAGCCAATGAAGAAAGCAGCACAGGTAATAAAAACGCAGCTCCATCTGTTCCCAAGTTATTCAATAACCCCCTCATAGTAAACAATTCATAGACACAACACCAATATACAGCTTTTTTATAGTTACTATCCCAGCTCCAGATATAGCTGAAAAATAGAGAGAAGGGAAAAAATATTTAGTGGTTTATTCCATAGGAAAAAGTGTTTTCACAGCACGCAATGTTTCGACTAGGCTCTCCTAGTCTTTTTCAAGCAGTGCACATTCACAAAGATTTCACACATATAAATAGGGGTACCAATAAACCGGTACCAAAGTGCATCAATTATATAATCATGTGAATAATAATAAAATATCATAATAAAATTACATACAAAAAGTGCATATAGTGTACAGAGAGCAGCATATTCCATTATAGTGCAGCATGATTCAAGTAATAAAGTGCTCAATATAGGTTAAAACATTAAAATCAAATACTGCTGAAAATTGTAAGACACATCTGTGTAAACTTCTTACATAATTAAGGGGTGGAGACATTTCCAAACACTTACCCAATGCTCTCTATATCTATTCCGCCATTATGGCATCACAACATTGTGAATGTGCATGCACGCTTCGCTAGCAGCATCCCCCATAATGCAATAGATAGTCTCTGAGTCTTTAGCCAAATGGCTAATACGTACCGTCACGTGTTATGCATCTATTGCGTGCCCACATGACTTCTCATGCTGCAGAGTATCAGGCCTATATTGCGCCTGCGTACTCAGCACTGAGGGCTCACTGGCGCCATCTTTGAGATTGGAAAGCCTTGCTGGAGTTGCTGTAACCACAAGCAACCAATTTCTTTTACGAAAATAATTATCATTGCTAGCAGCATTAAAGCATACATTAACATATTGCAATCAGCACACATATTGTTTTTTAAATGTAAACCCCATATCATATACAAAGAACATGGGTCACACTTGTCATTAATAGGGGCACAGACAGTGAGACTCCCCACCCTTAGATGACAAGTCCCACCTGTCAGCCTCCATTATCATGTATTCTTCCCAATGCAAAGGCTGTCAGACCCTCCTCTCTCAAGAGGCTGGACCAACCTGCCAGCCTATGGGAACTACACAGTCATACAGTCCACAACCATGTGCTGCTAGCTGTAGACAAAAAAAGAACAGCAAGGATCTTAATTCCTCTATCTGATGTGCCAGGTATCGAATATAATCAATAGACCCAGTGATAATCAATGTCCATATGATGTCATATATATAGGACTATTGTTTATTAAATAAAACACATAACATATAAGCAACAGAGATTTTAAATATATGCAGTGAGTGTTGTTGGACGTCTCCTAAAGAAATCTGAAATACAAACAGAAAAATATATATAGTTAGTGTTACTCGTATTGAATGTGCAGTATTATACCAATGCAAGTACAGTGTCAGGTCCTGTTGATACATTCCTCAAACACTAATTAATATCCTGGTGGAGGTTTTAAATTCTACATTTAATCCATATAGTTTCAGGGTATTAAGTATAAAAATCCATTTAAGTTCACGCCTTTTAAGAACTGCCTGTCTATCGCCTCCTTGCTTCAATATTGGAATGTGGTCCAAAATCATGAAACGTAAATCGTGCTCATTATGTCCCTTTTCTGTAAAATTATTTGATACAGGAAGGTCCATCTTCTTCTTCATGATCGAATAGCGGTGTTGATTGAGTCATGTTTTTAAGTCCCATGTGGTCTCTTCCACATAGAGGGGACCATATGGGCTCCACAGAACATAAACCGCATGTGCTGTGTCGCATGTAATATAGAGTTTTATTGGGTATGTTTTCCCAGTGGTTGGATGCGTGAACACGTAACCCTTATGCATCAGGTCACAGTTAACGCACCCCCTACATGGAAAACATCCCTTCCTGGCCAGTGTCAAGTACCTCTGTGTGCCTCTAATTACGAAGAATTAAAAATTGTGAAAAGTATCAAAATTATGACCTCGTGAATTGCAGACAAAGCCAATCAATACAATTCACATCTGAGTCCGACCTATTTCCTCAGATATCAACTGAGGATAAAGTTATTTTTATGACGGGATGACATTAACACTTAAGGATGAAGTTTTGCAATATACAATAATACACAAGTATTATAAAGTATGCAGATTTATTGGTTATAAGATTAGAAACATAAATGAGTAACAAACACAGTGATATATGCAAATAAATATCAATTAGATATATTAGTAAACATTATAAGCTTGTTAATTGATTACATATAGTAGAACAATACATGTGAGTAATGAGTAACTTGTTTATAATAAAACAAAAGCTACAAGGTTAGGAATATCATACCAAAAACCTGTATTCGATTGTGGGTCTAATAATAACGTTAGTGGATAACCACCATTAAGTGAAATAATCAATAGAACTGACCCAAATATATTATGTGCTCTATGATCTCCCAAAAACCACACTGTATATACACACAAGAGAAAAAGGAGTCATTTCACCAATTCATATAAATAATATATTTCTTTATTAAGTAGCATAAAAACAAGAGAGGAAACAATCCCCAAGGGTAGAAGAAACAAGTGGCAAAAAACAAAAAGGTGTCACTCCGAGCCCCTCCAGTGACCCTTATAACAATATACAATTATGAAATATTGCTGTCCCCAGTAAAGTGCATATGCATAAATCAAGTAACAGGATACCTATATGTGTAATGATGCAAAACAGTACTAAAGTGCAACAGTATTACATAGTAAAAGATAGCACTATCCAGTGTCCCATAAGAAAAGTCAAAAACAGCACCACAAGGTATATATGCAAGATTAGGGGGTATACATACAGGAAATATCCCAAGTAGGGAGGAGGAGATCGGAGCGACACCACTCCAACGCTGGCATTTCGGCAGGAAAGCCTTTGACGAGGAGTGGTGTGCATCCAGTGGGGGTTACCTTTTATGTAGGCATCCACCAATAAACTGCCAGATCCATATAATTATAATTTATCTCACCTGTGTGGCGAAATGTCGGCGCGCGCGCCTTTGGATGCGGGATAACCGCCAGCTTCCGGGTGCCGCGTCACAGACCCGGTCACAGACCACGGCTGCGTGTGTGTGGCGTCAGGTGACCCGGTCATGTGACCGGGTCTGTGACGCGGCACCCGGAAGCTGGCGGTTATCCCGCATCCAGAGGCGCGCGCGCCGACATTTCGCCACACAGTTGAGATAAATTATAATTATATGGATCTGGCAGTTTATTGGTGGATGCCTACATAAAAGGTAACCCCCACTGGATGCACACCACTCCTCGTTAAAGGCTTTCCTGCCGAAACGCCAGCGTTGGAGTGGTGTCGCTCCGATCTCCTCCTCCCTACTTGGGATATTTCCTGTATGTATACCCCCTAATCTTGCATATATACCTTGTGGTGCTGTTTTTGACTTTTCTTATGGGACACTGGATAGTGCTATCTTTTACTATGTAATACTGTTGCACTTTAGTACTGTTTTGCATCATTGCACATATAGGTATCCTGTTACTTGATTTATGCATATGCACTTTACTGGGGACAGCAATATTTCATAATTGTATATTGTTATAAGGGTCACTGGAGGGGCTCGGAGTGACACCTTTTTGTTTTTTGCCACTTGTTTCTTCTCCCCTTGGGGATTGTTTCCTCTCTTGTTTTTATGCTACTTAATAAAGAAATATATTATTTATATGAATTGGTGAAATGACTCCTTTTTCTCTTGTGTGTATATATAGGAATATCATATAAGAAAAAGGTTACATATCACTCTGTCCAGAGGAACCTCATGATATTAAGATGGACAATATCTAATCATAGACATATCAATATGGAATGCTAAATACACTTCCTGCCCCCTTCTAACCAACTACAAATCCAAGAATGAGCAAATCCATCTAAGGATATATAAACATGGAAGAACTATGATATACTTCCACCCCATTCTGGACTATTTTCTATACATGATCTTGGTAAGACATTAAGACAAATAGCAGAGTTTTATGATCTCGCTAGACTATATTTTAGGAGGAAGAATTTGAAGCAAGTTTCCTGTGTGGGAAATATAACACTTAGTTTGGCGAGTAGGAATTCTAAGTATATCAATGTCTAAGCAATTATTTAATGCTTTGATAAATTATGAGCCTTGATTCTTCTGCGGTTAGAATGAAGTCTCACGATATCCTAAAACTATAATCTCAATATGGAGATACTTAATTATTTTATTTTATTAATTTATTTGCCAATCTAAATGGTATAATTCCATCCATATTATCCCAATTTGTCTTAATTAAATGGAATACCATTTTTGTGTCTCTTACCTAGTCTATGTAAAAACCTCGCTTCTGCTCTGAGGAACACTGAACGATCCATCTCATCGTCATGGATAGCCATTGGTCTGGTACCGTGTGATCAGTCCGTCTGCTGGGATCTCACATGGCTTTCCCACCTGGTTGGACCTCTTTCCTGTGTCTTTATGTGTTCTCTACAGCCTACAGTCCAATCCACAGTCTCCCTTACATCTGGTTTACCAGACTTTTGAATTAGACACACCCTCCTAAATTGGAATTCTCCAATGAATGTATGACATGAATGAATGAATATGACATCACTATAATACCCAGAATGCATTGAGCATATCACCCATAATGCGGTTCCTGTGGATGTAATGTCAACTACTCATACGCTAGGGTGTGCTATTGCATAAGCACTTAGCATCATTACCATTAAGGGTTAACTGTTAATAACTGATCTTAAACCCACATTCCACACTTGACGGATGGAACAATTCATTATAAATTCAGGGATTATTTTTGACATGTAAGTAATTAAAACCTGGATTCTCATAGACATAGAATCACCAACTAGACATCCAAATTTATTGGAAAGATAAAAATACAATGGATGATTCTCTAACACTGATGTGTGAATGTCTAGAGAATGTAACTGCCCCGCTTATCTAAACAGCCATAAATATCTAAAGAGATAACAAACATTCTCTCAGGCTGGCACTTTTTGTAGAGATGAAACTCCAGAATTGTGGCCTACTTAGATTATACACAAAATGGCACACATTCAAGGCACCCAGTGGCAGAGGCAGCAGAAAAAAAAAAAAAAACACATCATTGAACCTCCACCATATTTCACTGTAGGAGGTGTGTTCTTTTCTTTATAGGCCTCATTCCTTTTTCGGTAAACAGTAGAATGATGTGTTTTACCAAAAAGCTCTATCTTGGTCTCATCTGTCCAAAAGACATTTTCCCAGTAGGATTTTGTCTTACTCAAGTTAACCTGTTGGGGATGAAGGGCTTATGCATACGCCCTTGCGTCCTGGTACTTAAGAACGAAGGTCTTATGCATACGCCCGTGGGGATTTCGGTTCCCACCGTGCGCCGGGTGGGGACCGAACCAGGGTGACTGCTGATATTGATCAGCAGGCACCCCGTGCAAATGCCCAGGGAGGTCATCAGACCCCCCCATGTCGGCGATCGGCGCAAATCGCAAGTTAATTCACACTTGCGATTTGCGACTATTCCCGGTCATACGGGATGGTGACCCCAGAATATAAGGGGGATTGCGGTTGTCTAAGACACCTACAATCCCCCTGAAGGGATAGGAGTGAGGTGGCAGGGGTGCCACCTCTCCTATCCCTGCTATTGGTCCTCAGAAGCGACGACCAATAGCAGATCGGGGTTGGGGGGGTTAACTTTCATTTTCCCCATCTTGCCCACCCACAATAGGCGGGGCAGGACGGGGAAACCGACAGGGACCAGGCACCGAAGTCCACTTACCCATCTGGAGGCAGCGGGCGACGGTGATCGGCAGGTGGCGATGACGTGTGGCAGAAAAGGACAGCTCCCTGGATCCTACGGAAGCCGTTATGTTGCCTAGCAACATCTGGAGGGCTACAGTCTGAGACCACTATACAGTGGTCTCTAAACTGTATCCCTCCAGATCTTGCAAAGCTACAACTCCTAGCATGCCCAAACACCTGTTTGCTGTCTGGGCATGCTGGGATTTGTAGTTTTGCAACATCTGGAGGGTCACAGTTTGGAGATCACTGTGCAGTGGTCTATAACCTGTATATAGTACATGCTGGGAGTTGTAGTTTTGCAACAGCTGGAGGCACACTGGTTGGAGAATACTGAGTTAGGTAACAGAACCTAACTGAAGGTTTTTCAACAGTGTGCCTCCAGCTGTTACAAACGTACAACTCCCAGCATGCACGGTCTGTCAGTACATGCTGGGAGTTGTATCTTTGCAACAGTTGGAGGCACATTGGTCGGAAAATACTGAGTTACGTAACAGAACCTAACTGAAGTACTTTTGCAACAGCTGGAGGCACACTGGTTGGAAAACCAACTCCCAGCATGCACGGTCTGTCAGTACATGCTGGGAGTTGTAGTTTTGAAACAGTTGGAGGTTTGCACACAGGCAGGTTTACAGTAAGTTTCCTGCTTCAAGTTTGGGCTGCGGCAAATTTTTCACCGCAGCGCAAACTCCTAGCGGGAAACTCACCGTAAGTGTGAATGTACCCTAAAAACACTACACTACACTAACACATAATAAAGGGTAAAACACCCCCTTAAATTGTCCCCTCCCAATAAAAATTAAAAACATATTGTACGGCATTGTTTCCAAAACTGAGCCTCCATCTACTGCAAAACAACTCCTCCCAGCATTTCAGGACAGTCACTGACTGTCCAGGCATGCTGGGAGTTTAGCAACAGCTGGAGTCACCCTGTTTGGGAATCTCTGGTGTAGAATATCCCTATGTCCACCCCTATGTAATCCCTAATTTAGTCCTCAAATGCGCATGGAGCTCTCTCATTTCGAAGCCCTGTAGTATTTCAAGGAAACAGTTTAGGGCCACATATGGGGTATTTCCGTACTCGGCAGATATTGCACTACAAATTCTGGGGGACTTTTTCTCCTTTTACCCCTTATGAAAAGGAAAAGTTGGGGGCTACACCAGCCTGTTAGTGTCAAAAAATATAAAAAATTTACACTAACATGCTGGAGTTGCCCCATACTTTTTATTTTCGCAAGCAGTAAAAGGAAAAAAAAGACCCCCAAAATGTGTAACGCAATTTCTCCTGAGTACGGAAATACCCCATATGTGGGCATAAAATGCTCTGCGGGCTCACAACAAAGCTCAGGAGTGAGAGCGCACCATGTACATTTGAGGCCTAAATTGGTGATTTGCACAGGGGTGGCTGATATTACAGCAGTTCTGACATAAACGCAAAAACATAAATACCCACATGTGACCCCAATTTGGAAACTACACCCCTCACGGAACATGACAAGGGGTATAGTGAGCCTTAACACCCCACAGGTGTTTGACGAATTTTCATTAAATTTGGATGGGAAAATGAAAAAAAAAATAATAATTTCACTAAAATGCTGGTATTACCCTAAATTTTTCATTTTCACAAGGGAAAATAGGATAAAAGCTCCACAAAATTTGTAACCCCATTTCTTCTGAGTAAGAAAATACCCCATATGTGGATGTAAAGTGCTCTGTGGGCGAACTACAATGCTCAGAAGAGAAGGAGCGCCATTGGAATTTTGAAGAGAAAATTTGTCCAGAATTGAAGTTCACGTACGTTTACAAAGCCCCAATAGTGCCAGAACAATGGACCCCCCCCACATGTGACCCCATTTTGGAAACTACACCCCTCATGTAATGTATTAAGGGTTGCAGTGAGCATTTACGCCCCACAGGTGTCTGGAACAGTGGGCTGTGCAAATGAAAAATTTAATTTTTCATTTTCACGGACCACTGTTTCAAAAATCTGTCAAAGATCTGTCAAACGCCAGTGGGGTATAAATACTCACTGCACCTCTTATTAAATTCTGTGAGGGGTGTAGTTTCCAAAATGGTCACATGTGGGGGGTCCACTGTTTTGGCACCACGTTGGGCTTTGTAAACGCACATGGCCCTTGACTACCATTCCAAAAGAATTCTCTTCCCAAAAGCTCAATGGCGCTCCGTCTTTTCTGAGCATTGTAGTTCGCCTGCAGAGCATTTTACGTCCTAACATGGGGTATTTTCATACTCAGAAGAGATGGGGTTACAAATTTTGGGGGGGCATATTCTTCCATTACCCTTTGTAAAAATGGCAAATTTGGTGAAAAAACTGCACTTTAGGGAAAATGTTTTTTTTCATTTACACATCAGATTTTAGCGAAAAGTCGTCAAACATCTGTGGGGTGTTAAGGCTTACTGGACCCCTTGTTACGTGCCTTGAGGGGTGTAGTTTCCAAAATGGTATGCCATGTGGGGATTTCTGCTGTTCTGGCACCATAGGGGCTTTCTAAATGTGACATGCCCCACAAAAACCATTTCAACAAAATTCACTTTCCAAAATCCCATTGTTGCTCCTTCCCTTCTGAGCCCTCTACTGCGCCCGCCGAACACTTGACATACACATATGAGGCATTTCCTTACTTGAGAGAAATTGGGTTACAAATTTTGGGGGCTTTTTCTCCTATTACCACTTTTAAAAATTCAAAAACTGGGTCTACAAGAACATGCAAGTGTAAAAAATGAAGATTTTGAATTTCTCCTTCACTTACTGAATGTCATTTTGGATACTTTGAGGGGTGCAGTTTTTATAATTGGGTAATTTGTGGGGTATTTATAATATGAAGGCCCTTCAAATCCACTTAAAACTGAACTGGTCCCTGAAAAATTCCGATTTTGAAAATTTTGTGAAAAATTGGAAAATTGCTGCTGATGTCTTCCAAAAGTATAAACATGTCAACTTTATGATGCAAACATAAAGTAGACATTTTAAATGTGGATCGATATATAATTTATTTGGAATGTCTATTTTCCTTACAAGCAGAGAGCTTCAAAGTTAGTAAAATGCTAAATTTTCAAATTTTTCATAAAATTTTTCAATGCCTAATGACAGACATCACCTATTGGGTGGATTTGTGAAATTAACCCTTTAGACATTGCAATGAAAGTTCATTTTGGTATCTAAAAGACCCGGAAAAGACGTCCCAGCAGCTCAGGGTGGCTAATCAGGCCACCTGCAGCAAACTCGTGGGGTCTGATCAGCTCTCAGGAATGAGGGAAGTCTCTTACCTGCCATCAGATCTGTGCTCGTTTGTGGTGGCCTAGTACGGGAAGTGTTACCCCGTGCTCCTGCTGTCCTGTCAGGAAGCCTCCTTCAGTATCCCCATGGCCCCCTGCACTTGTTTCCCCATTGTAAATATGTTTTACAATGTAAAGTGTAAATTGTTACCCAGGAGGTACTAGTGACCAGGTGATCCCTAGAGTGACCTATGGGCTCCCTGCTAGTCTCCCCCATATAAGCCCTGGAGCTGCTCTCTCTTTGAGCTCTGCTCTACTGCTTAGCTGAGGTCCAGTGCAGTCATGCCTAATGTGTGTGTCCAGAGTGTTGGAGACCTCAAAGTCAAGTCCTGCAGCCACCATCAAGTCAAGTAAGCTAAAGTCACAGCTTTATGAGTCAAGTCAAGTCAGTCCCTGTCATCTGTCAAGTCAGCATGTTCTGCATTAAATTGTCCAGTCCTACTACAAGTCCCAGCAAGCCCTTACGGTCTCTGCATCACAGGTCACCTCCTTGGGCCCTGGCTGAACTGTATAGACTTTACCAACTGTCTCCCCTCAGTAAAGCTACCGTCGTCCGTAACGTGGCGTCGGAGTCTTTATTGCCCCCGTGCCTAGCCCTGATCCAGTTGTATACCTTCGGGTGGTTATAGGCTAAACCACGCCCTGGCGTCATGAATACAAGGGGTTACTGCCATCTGCCTCTAGGGTAACAACATCTGCCCTGCACCACACACCCTGCCACCACATAGGCATAGCACTGATCAGTATAAGCGGTGATCTACCTCTGGCAGACCAGAGAATAGCTTCTGGAGGTTGGTGAATGGACCTCCGGCAGCCAAATTGGCTTACTGGATTCCTGAGATTGTAAACTGTATAAAACCTCTGAAATTTGCAGATGCTGTGATCAGTATTTACGGCATCTAAAGGGTTCTTCTTGGGCATCAGCTCATACCAGCTGCTGATAGTAGCCAGACCCGCCATTCATGAAGAGAGCACAGCTCCTGCGCTCCTTTCTTTTACAGGACATAAATGTACGTCCTGATGTGCAAAGTATCAGTGCATTAGGACGTAAGTTACCCTTTCCGTTTACACAACGGAAATTCTGTGCGGAATTCTGCATGTGTTTTCTTCGTGGAATTCCGCATGAATTTATTGCCCATTAACTTTAATGGGATTCCGCAATGTCATTTACACAGCAGAATTTCTGCATGCAGAATTCCGCTGCTCAAATTCTGCATTATGCTCTCCAGAAAAAGATAAGTCTGATATTTTTCTGGACTTTGGCTGCCGAATGCTATTGAAGTTACTGGGGCTTGATTTCTGCAGGATTTGTGCGGAATTCACACAGAATGCATGCAGATTCCGCGCAGGATCCGCACACATTTTTTGTGTTCTATTAAATAAAGTCTATCTTTTTACTGAGATGCGGAATCACGTAAACTCTTCACGCACAAATTATCCGCCGTTTCCACAAAAGAGAGAAAACTGTGGAACTCTGCACAGAACCAATGTGGGTGCAGAATTCATGCAGATTTTATGCCATGTGAATGTGGCCTAAAATCTGCTGAAGCAAATCTGCAGCTGATCTGCAGCAGAAAATCCACTTGTGTGAACGAGCCCTAAGGCCTTTTTCAGACGGCACGATTTCTGCACTGAATTCTGTATGGAATTCTGCATGAATTTATAGCCAAAACAATCCAATGGGATTTTGCTGTCCCATTCACTCAGCAGAATTTCTGCTGCAGGGACTTCGTTGAAACGAATTGGCTATTCATTAATGAAGACTTTCCATGCAGAATTCAGTGCAGAATTTCTGCCGTGTGAAACCGGACTAACTTTCGTTTTCCATCTACAGACCACATCATGGCAAGTTTTTCGTGTGACCAACTGTACTTTGTAATCACACTTTAAATTTAAAAAAATTATGTAGGACTTAACAAAAAAAATATTATTTGTGGTGGTAAATTGAATACAGCTATTTTGCTAATTTGGAGGAGGGGGAGGTTGCTGACAGGTTATCTTTATTCTGTGGGTCAGTACGAATAAAAACAAATACCCATGTTTACATGCTTTATTGTACTGTTTAAAAAAAAAAAAAGAAATCAAACTTTTTTTTTGTTTAACCCCTTAAGGACACAGGGTTTTTCCGTTTTTGCACTTTCGTTTTTTCCTCTTCACCTTTTAAAAATCATAACCCTTTCAATTTTGCACCTACAGACTCATGTGATGGCTTTATTTTTTGCGCCACCAATTCTACTTTGTAAAGACATCAGTCATTTTACCCAAAAATCTACTGCGAAACTAAAATAAAGTCATTGTGCGACAACATTTTTTTTAAACACCATTTTGTAACTTTTGCGGGCTTCCGTTTCTACACAGTGCATTTTTCAGTTAAAATTATACCTTCTCTTTATTTTGTAGGTCCATATGATTAAAATGATACCCTACTTACCTATATAAGTATGATTTTGTCTTACTTCTGGAAAATGTCCTCTTCTGACCCGTATAACTTTTTTTCTTTGGCATACAGGGATGTTTGAGAGCTCATTTTTTTGTATGGGAATAGGGGGGTGATAAAAACTTTTATTAGGGAAGGGGTTAATCACATTTATTAACACTTTATTTTCATAGGGGACTATAACATTGCACACACAGATTTCCTACACCGATCACTGCTATGCCATAGCATAGCATTGATCAGTGTTATCGCCGCTGGACTGCTCCTGCCTGGATCTCGGGTACGGAGCAGTCATTCGGGGATCGGACTGCAAGGAGAAAGATAGGGACCCTCCTCGTGTCCGTACAGCTGATCGGGACACCACAGTTTTACCGCAGTGGTCCCGATCAGCCCGACTGAACTGCCGGGAAGGTTTCATTTTCACGTCACTGAAGGGTTAATACCGGGCATCACCGCGATCGGTGATGTCCAGTATTAGCCGCTGTTCCTGTCCATTGATGGTTGCCGAGACCGACCGGATATGACGCGGGGTCCCGTGAACCCGCGTTATATCGCTGGAGCCGGCGTAAATATATGCGTTGTCTTGCGTCGTTAAGTGGTTAAAAAAAAAAGGATGTTTAAAAGGTCTTGCTGGCTCCATGTAACTTTTTTTTTTCTATGTACAGGATTGAATGAGGGCTAATTTTTTGCACCATAATCTGTAGTTTTAAACGGTACCAATTTTCATGTGTGTGACTTTTTGGTCTCTTGTTTTTTGAGTAATCTTAAATTTTGCTATTTGTTTTTACTTTTACCATGCTCACCACATAGGATCATTAACATTTTATGTTAATAATTTGGACATTTCCGCACACGATAATAACAGATGTTTGTTTATTTGTTTTACATTTTGTTGTTTGTAAAATGGGTAAAGAGGGTAATTTGTGTAGGCATAGCACTCATCAGTGTTAGGCTGGGTTCACACTACGTTTTTCAACTAAGGTTCCCGCATACGTTTTCTATCAAAAACCGTATGGGGAAAAAAAACGGATGGAACAGTATGGGAAAAAGTAAACCGTATGGGTTTTTAAACAGTATACTGTTTTTAAAAGTGCATACTGTTCCGTCCGTTTTTGTAGAAAAAAAACCCATACGTTTTTGAAAATTTTGTCCATTTTTAATGGGAGGGGTCTTGGGTGGGGACTTTAGGATTCAAATGCGCATGTGCAAAGTAAAAACGTATACGTTTTTCCCGTATGGAACCGTATAAATGTGCGTTTCCCATTGACGTCCATGTTAAAAAAACGTATGCGGTTGCAGTACGGTTTTTAAACCGGAGACAAAATCGTGGTCAACCACGGTTTTGACTCCGGTTTAAAAACCGTACTGCAACTGCATACGTTTTTTTTTAACATGGACGTCAATGGGAAACGCACATGTATACGGTTCCATACGGGAAAACGTATACGTTTTTACTTTGCACATGCGCATTTGAATCCTAAAGTCCCCACCCAAGACCCCTCCCATTAAAAATGGACAAAATTTTCAAAAACGTATGGGTTTTTTTTCTACAAAAACGGACGGAACAGTATGCACTTTTAAAAACAGTATACTGTTTAAAAACCCATACGGTTTACTTTTTCCCCATACTGTTCCATCCGTTTTTTTCCCCCATACGGTTTTTGATAGAAAACGTATGCGGGAACCTTAGTTGAAAAACGTAGTGTGAACCCAGCCTTACTTGTGTTCTACTTTCCCTGGTCTGCCAGAAAGCAGACCAACGGAGAAGATCACAGGTCACGGCCGGGAGGTGGTAACGAGAACTCTGGCGGCCATCTTTCCTCACCGGTCCTCCGAGCCCCGCATATACTTAAGATGTTGTGATCAGTATTGATCATGGCATCTAAATGGTTAATGGCAGGTATCAATGGGATTGCTGATGTCCGCCATTATTCATGAGTTCTCGGCTGCTGATAACAGCATTCGGACGATTCTTAATCACCATATAGGGAAATGCTGTGATTATGGAACCCCACAACTTAAATGTACGTCATTTTGAAATAAGTACCTGGGCACAGCGATGTACATGTACATTGTGTGTCCTCTAAGGGCTATTGTTGTTTATTTATTTATAGAAATAGGAAGGAATATGAAAAACTTGCTTCCCTAGATGAAGGCACTTGCTCCAGGAGATGTAGTAAACATTTTGTTATATTTAGCAACACATTTCGATCCTGAATTAGGATCTTCGTCTGGCATATTCCTTCCAATTTCCATTACCACACCGGACTGACGAATGTCATTTCCGGCACTTCCTTGTGGCGGCTGCCCGGATCTTGATTTTTCCAATGCTACTGTAGGTGTTGTGCTCTGAGCGCAACACCCAAGGGTAAGGAGCCCAATATTTCTACCTCCTTACTGCATCCTAGCGGTCCTCACAAGGGGTGCTCCCTGTTATCATTTTTTCTTTCCCATTTTATGTTTATTTATTTATTTATTTTTTTTTTTAACCTCTCCTGCCCCCTAGCTATCGTTCATTTTTTTTTCAGAAGACTTAAAAATCCTCAGCACTTTCACAGGCAAACGTGCAGACCCTGAGGTCACAAAAAACATATTCATGATTATATTGCTCTGTGAAATATGTTGGGGCTATATAAATAAATATATTAGGGGTTTTACCATCTTATCTCACAGGATAGGGGATAGAAAGCAGGTCAGTGAGAGCCTGTCCATTGGGACCCCTGCAGATCCTGAGAATGGGGACATAATTTTCCTGAAATAAATGGTGTGAACCGCTCCTGCGAGGCATTCATTGTTTGAGGCCCCCAAACAGTTTCAGAGAGCTGAAATCTCAAATGCTCATCAGTCCAATAGAAAATGAATGGAGGGGTGACCACGTTGGCATTGGCTTGCACCATTTATTATTGTGACAATTTTGTCCCCGTTCTCGAGATCAGCGGGAATCCCAGTGGTCAGACTACCACCGATCTGTTTAATATCCCCTATGGAAAGGGGATAAGTTAATGAGATAGAAAACCCATTTTATATTATTATTATTGTAGTATGTGCTTACTAAATGCTGAATCTCTATTCCTTTAAAAGGGTATTTTTTCATATGTTGCTTGGGGCTGCTAGAAAAGACAACAACAACAAAAAAAACTTAACAATACATACCTATCCCAGTCCGAGACAAAAAGTCAGAGAAGGACCTGCCGCCAGGGCCGGACAGGGACTAAAAGTAGGCCCAGATATTTTAGACTATGCAGCCAAATTTTTTTTTGGGGTGGGATCTCACTGCTAGGACACCCACTGATCCCCTCAGTTCAAGTGGCTCTCTAGCTGTTCAAAAGCTACAACTCCCATCATGCCTGATGAGTCTCAGACATTATGGGAGTTGTAGTTTTGTAACAGCTGGAAAGCCACAGATAGGGGTACAGGTTCACTCATTCAAAAACATCAATTCCCTTTCGGGCTTTCGCCCCTCAGGGACTAGTTCCCTTTACTAGTTATACTCTATATTTATTAAAACTTAACTTTTATTGTTACTATTGAAATCTCCAAAAGTGCAAATGAAACCAATAAAGTAAATTGTGTGTTTAAAATCACAAAGCAAAAGTGAGGGTCATATCCATATATGTATTTGGTTTATCATTCCATGGGGTATGTTATTCCCGGAAGGGAATTGATGTTTTTGAATATAATAATGCCCTGGTTACTCTATGGGAGATTTGGTGTTGTTGTATTTCAGGGTCACTCATTATCACTGCAGTGACTACATCAGTGATGGGACAGTCAGGAGAATACACAATACGGGTTAACATCTCGATCAGTTGGCGGTCCACTAATTTTCTGACTGTATCTGGTTGTTGAACCAGACTGAAAACCACAGCAGATCACGATTTTCAGTCCGATTCCAAAACCATTTATGGGCAGAAAGTGAACCGACCAGATGCCTGGACTTCTTTCAGCTACATCGTACTTCTGCAAAGTTTGAAGCCTGGACATCATTGGTTCCTCACTTTATAAACTCTGTATATCCTCTGTATGAACAAAAACCTACAGGTGTGGAAAACCACATGACAAAATTGTGAATATACCCCAGTTAGAAGTAACTTGTGACAAGTGTAATCATATATAAAAGTAATTTTATTGAAATATATAGTTTAAAAAATATGTGTGTGTGTGTGTATATATATATATATATATATATATATATATATATATATGAAACCACAGAATCAATTCATAAAAGGTAGTATAAGAATAAAAATACATATATAAAAAAGAATAAAATATAAAGGTGGATACGGGGGTGAGAAAACCTGTATGCCAATAGAATAGGTGGAAAGATAAAAAATAGCTTAGAGAGTCACAGTGCTGATAGTGAGCTGCAATTCATACATATAAATAAATTTAATATATACAGGGTTTGCATGGACAAGACAAGGGAAGAGGGGGGAGGGGCGTCGTGAAGGATGTGCACAAGAAAAATGTGCAATGCGTGTGGGGATTAAATACCACACAGTGGCCAGTGAAAACAAAAAATATGTGATAAAATAATAAGAATTATTAATTAATAACCAAAGCAAAAACAAATAAAGCACAGCAAACGCGTCGGAGTTGTGGAGGTGGACTGGGGTGAGTCCTGTGCCAGCCTATACCAAACGTTCTTTCTATGTATATCATTTTCTGCTGCTAGTCACTACTCAATTTTGCTGCTATCTAGTTACTGCTATCCATACCATTGCTGCTATCTGCCTGCTGTTTGTTATTGCTCATTATGAGCACCATATTGCGTGACCCAGGCAGTATATATATATATTTTTTCCCCTTTTGGGTTGCATGTTTATGTCCTTGCCTATTTCACCTGCACTGTATTTTTTGCACCTTTTTTTAACTCACTTGAGTGCTGTGCTTTATTTGTTTTTGCTTTGGTTATTAATTAATAATTCTTATTATTTTATCACATATTTTTTGTTTTCACGATGCCCCTCCCCCCCTCTTCCCTTGCCTTGTCCATGCAAATCCTGTATATATTAATTTATTTATATGTATGAATTGCAGCTCACTATCAGCACTGTGACTCTTTAAGCAATTTTTTATCTTTCCACCTATTCTATATGCATACAGCTTTTCTCACCCCAGTATCTACCTTTATATTTTATTCTTTTTTTATATATGTATTTTTATTCTTATACTACCTTTTATGAATTGATTCTGTGGTTTCATATATATATATATATATATATATATATATATATATATATATATGTATTTTTTTAAACTATTTCAATAAAATTACTTTTATATATGATTACACTTGTCACAAGTTACTTCTAACTGGGTTATATTCACAATTTTGTCGTGTGGTTTTCCACACCTGTAGGTTGTTGTTTTAGTTGCTCTTTTAGTGAAAAATTAACCCCCCCCCCCCCCCATCTAAAAATTATTTTATTTGAGCCCTTGAGGAAAGTCTTCTTCGGTTACACATTCTCTGTATGAAGACAATAATCATTTTTAGTTAACCAACAATCTTTAGGGGTTACACCCTCCCCCCCATCAAGGGGCACGCCCTAAACTAGAAATTATTTATAACCACTTAAAAAGCGATATCTATTGTCAGTATAAATTTTAAAATACAGCCTCTGCTCAGTCCAATACAGCCTCTGTCACCTCCTGCTTCAGGCACCTCTGTCCCACCAGACCCCTCTGTCCCCTCCTGCTCAAGGCACCTCTGTCCCACCCAGACTTCTAGATCATCCCCCAGACACCTCTGTCCTCCTCCAGACCCCTCTGTCCCCTCCAGACCCCTCTTCCTCCAGATTAATCTGTTCCCCATACCCCTAAATCCTTCACACTCCTGCCCCCAGACCTCTCTGTCCTCCTCCCCAGACCCCTCTGTTTTTTCCCCAGATCTCTGTTCCCTCCCCAGACCCGTGTTCCCTCCATAGACTCCTCTGTTCCCCCAGACCCCTAAATCTTCCAAACTCCCCTGTCCCCCCCAGATCCCTTTGTTCTCCTCCTCCAGATGTCTTTGTCCCCTATGACCCCTATGTTCCATTTCCAGATCCTTCTGTCCCCTCCCCAGACTCCTATGTTCCCTCCCCAGATCCATCTGTCCCCTCCCCTACCCCTATGTTTCCTCCCTAGATCCCTCTGTCCCCTCCTGCTTCTGGCACTCATCCTCCCTTTGTCTTCAACAGACTCCTAAATCCTCTAGACCCTTTCTCATCCTCTTTCTATGGGCCCCTCCTTGTGTGCCTTAGGAACTTTGATACCTTTTAGATCTGTGCTGCACTGTCGGCACGGGTTTGGAAGTCTGCAGGCAGGTGGCAGTGAGTAAGGATTGTGAGGATCCTGATAGGAGCGCAGCAGCTGGGGGCAGGGGCACGTCAGGCACGGCACATTTGCAACCAGCAGCCACTGCTACTCTAAAAGTTGCAGTGTCCCTTCCCTTGCCGGTTAGACTTGTGAAGCCCCAAGTAAGGTCCCCTGCAGTGCATAGGCTGACAGAGTAGCTGGAGCCCCAGATGTTTAAAAAAAATTCATAAAATGTCTGGCGTTGGTAGAAAGTAGACAGACCTATGGATGGCCTGGCCCCCCAAGCAAATGCCAGGTGGGCCCAATGGCCAGTCAGGGCCTGCCTGCAACTTGGCCAATCACTGGCAGAGACTGGAGACCACTGCAGCCAGTGATTTGGCAAGTCTTGCTCCGATGTGTCATCTCAATAAAAGTATGGAGAAGGGATTGACTAGAGTAAGTATTTTATATATAGGCTTGAAGAAGGTTCCAGTGAGGAACTGAATCGTTGCTGCTATGTAGTGAGACAATAAATTCACCTTTTAGAATTTTTGGAGTGCCGCACTATTGTTTTCCTATTCTTATTTGGACTATGGTAAGGTCTGGAGTGCTGGCATCGGGCATTGGATATAAGGTAGTGCTGCAAGAATTTTTTTGTTGGATATATATATATATATATATATATATATATATATATACAGCAGCCCCCCTAGCAACATGTGTACATTTTTTAAATCCTACAATACCTCTTTAATTTATCAACAGGCCTATTTTTGGGAGGCTTAATGGTTTTAACTTTTTTTTGTATGTTTTTTTTTTTAGGTTGCTGTAAAAATTATAGACAAAACACAACTAAATTCTTCTAGTTTGCAAAAGGTAAGGCGGACAAATTGCTGGAATTCAAAGTTTTGTATGCTGACATTGTATTAGAACAACCCTTGCAACTTGCAAAAGGAAATGTGGCTGGAAGAGAAGCATTGCTGTCTAGCAGCTTGTGCTAGGCAGCCAAACTTACAATACATATTGCTTGAAGTAGCATTTAAATGTACAGATCAATTAACCAAAAACACTAGTATTAAACTTCAGTCTATAAACAGTATTTATTGTTAATCCTTTCTTTCAGTTGCAAACTGAGCAGTGAAAGAGGACTAAAATTTCCTTGCGGATAAATAACTAGAAATGCTTTTAAGTCCATTTATAAATCTGCAATAGGTTTGTGTGTATTGTCTTGTTGGTTTTGTTCTAACATTTTATAATCTTCTCAATTATTGAAGAGCTACTCATATAAATCTTAAAGTTCTACCTGTAATGCCTTCTAAAAAAAGAGTTTGCAGGTGTTAGGAAATACTCTGGAGCCTCAGATTGAGTAGTATTACTAAAGTCGGATGTGTAAATGAAAACTTTTTTCACTAAAATACATTTTTTTTACCCAAATTTTACATTTTTACGAGGGGTAATAGGAGAAAATGCCCCCCAAAATTTGTAACCCCATTTCTTCTGAGTATGCTCTGCTGGCGCACTACAATGCTCAGAAGAGGAGGAGCACCATTGAGCTTTTGGAGAGAGTCAGGGGAATGGAAGTCAGGGGCCATGTGCTTTTACAAAGCTCCCCGTGGTGCCAGAACAGTGGGCCCCCCCACATGTGACCCCATTTTGGAAACTACACCCCTCACAGAATTTAATAAGGGGTGCAGTGAGCATTTACACCCCACTGGCGTTTCACAGATCTTTGGAACAGTGGGCTGTGCGAATGAAAAATTAAATTTTTCATTTTCATGGACCACTGTTCCAAAAATCTGTCAGACACCTGTGGGGCGTAAATGCTCACTGTACCCCTTATTACATTACATGAGGGGTGTAGTTTCCAAAATGGGGTCACATGTGGGGGGGTCCATTGTTCTTGCACTATTTTCCGGGTCACCGGAGACCCGTATGACCCGGAATGGCCGCAAATCGCCGGTGGGAATTCACCGGCGATTTGCGGCGATCACCGACATGGGGGGATCTCGGGACCCCCTGGGCATTGGCATGGAATACCTGTTGATAGATATCAGCAGTCATCCCGGTCCGTTCACCGCGGCGGGGACCGAAATTCCCACGTGCGTTCTGGTACGCCCTTGGTCCTTAAGTACCAGGGAGTGAGGGCATACCTGTATGCCCGTGGGCCCTAAGTGGTTAAGGGAAACTGCTTTTGAATCACCTGCACTATAAGGGTAGGGTCATACATACCACATCTGCAGTGTATTTCATATTGCAAATGCCCTGATGGAGGTAGCAAGAGCTAGCTTCCAGCTGCAGCCAAGTAGCTCTGTGTGTCTGCTTGTAGCGGCTGATTTCACCTGGGCATCTGAGACGAGCAGACACTGGGTCTACAGCGGGAAATCCACTGGTATGAGCGGACACACATAGCTACCAAGTCGCAGCAGGAAGATAGCGCTTGTGACTGTTGTTGAGGCATCCGAAGTGTGATTACCTGTATATCCAGGTTAGTGCAAGTGATGCTGCTGTCAGATTCCCTTTACCCTGCAAAAACAATGGGATTAACTGATAAATAAGCACTTTTAATTTGTCAGGTGGTCCTATTACACAGGGCAATATCGGCCTCTGCGACCGATAACTTCCTTGTGTTACAGGGCCCTAACTTGACTGCTACTTTTCCCGCTTATCTTCTCTAACAGTTAAATAATAATATAGCTAGCCTTAGGTAGAAAAAAAAAATTCACAAATTTACAACCAGGATTGGTTATTGTCAGTTGATCTATTATAAGGGATTATTAGCAAGTCAAAAACTAAGTAAAAAGGCTGCACAGTTCTATCTAAAGAAAACTCTTCCATCAATTTCAAGCAGGTATGTTAAAACTGCTGTGTGGGTTTAAAATAAAAATAAAAGCGTGGAAAAAGTAAGTGAAATGTCAGTGCAGTTCTTTGTGGAATTTATGTAAATTTATGCCACATCAAAATTAGTACTAAACTCCACACAGCAGGGTTTACTCTGATGTCGAATTATTTTTTTGTTATCAGTGGTTTTTGCCTGTGTGAAATTAACTAAATAGAGGCTGTAAATGGTAAAATCTAAATAATGAAGGAGAAACCTTTATGAATATTTGTTTAATCGGTATTTCAGAAAGTAGTTTTTGAAAGCCAGCCCTTGGAATTACCCACTCATCTGATAAGTGAAAAAATTATTATGGTACTTAAAATCTTATTCATTACAAACTTGAGGCATCGGAAATAACTGTAAAAATTGCAGCATAGATCACATGTAGTTATGTTGTTAAAGGTATGTGCCCAATTTGTCGTGCTCAGTGGTTCAAGGTTTATGTATTTGTTTGTTGTCCATTTTTTGCTAGTGGGGCTAAGGCTGGGTTCACACCACGTTTTTGCAATACAGTTCCCGTATACGTTTTCAGTTTGAACACTGTAAGAAACCAGTTGTGTCTGTTTTGCATCTTGTACGGTTTTGACAGTTTTTTTCCGGTACCCAAAACCGTAGCCTACCACGGTTTTTGGTCTGGGTGAAAAAGCGTATTGAAACGTATACATTTTTTTTTTACATGGGAGTATGTGCGTATGGTTCCATCCGGTTTTAACCATACGGTTTTTGACTCAAGCATTTCAAAGGCCCATTTCACACTGCCATTGCTCCCAGTCGAGAACGGCCTTTATGTTGTTTGTTTGTTTTTTGGTGACTTTAACGGCCGTTTCCTGTGACGGGGAGCAACGGGCAACAATGGGTCCCGGCAGCTCCCATTTACTATTATGGGGGCCACCGTGCGCTGCTCTTTTTTTAATGGGACTAGCGGGAGAAAAGATGGCACATGCAGTAATTTTTCTCCCGCTATTTCCCCGGGCTCCCCCGACGGCAGTCACACTGCCGTGTACTAACTGCAGTGTGAAAGACTCCTAACTCTTTGAGTGTGCGACTGAGACAGGGCCATAGATGTGCAATGGAAGTTGGTCTCAGTCACGTGGCATGGAGCGGACAGAGAACATGCTTTGTATACATTTCTCCCAGATCAGTATAGTCTTGATGTAATGTCCGTTCCTATTTATTTAGTTTCCCCTAAAGTTTTTGTAAGTTTTTTTTATCCTTTATATCCCTGTCTTTTGTACGGTCTGCTTCTTCTAAATCACAGACAATGGCAGTAGTCAACTTGTTCTTAATTCTAATGTGAAAATTATCTTTTTATAATTCGATTTCTCTGAAATCACCATTGTAGTACAGTGATCCCTCAACATGATATTAATTGGTTCCAGGAGAACCATCATATGTTGAAACCATCATATGTCGAGTACATATGTCTATGTAAAAATGGTAATTGGTTCTGGGGCCTCGGAACCATTGTATGTTGAATACATATCTCTATGGGAAACTGCTAATTGGTTCTGGGATGACCATTGTATGTGGAGTGTATGGGGAGTGTTTAACAAACCAGGGTGCCTCCAGCTGTTGCACAACTACAACTCCCAGCATGCATGTACAGCCATTGACTGTCTGGGCATGCTGGGAGTTATAGTTTTGCAACAGCTGGAGGCACTCTGATAGGGAAACATTGATGTATGGGGTGTATAGTGTGTATATGTATTGTATGTGATGTGTGACATCGCATACAGTACTGTACAGTTCTTCAAATACCTTCAGGGGGGACAGAATGTCCTCCATTACGATCCTGCCGACTACAGCTCTATAGGAAAGGAAGGGGAGGGCAGCCAGCAGCTCATTGGATGCCTGCAGTAAGATGCTACAGGCTATTGGCTATGGCTGCACTGGGGGGATGGGGCTTACACGGAGCTCACAGTGGAAGCCTGCGTGAGTTAGCAGGACAGCATGTGAGTAACAGGAGGCAGAACGGGGCACACGGGGCACATTAAACAACTATCTGTCAGTTGCTGAAGTTATCAGCGCTGTCAGATAGCTGTTTGTACGATGGCCCCGACACACAGCAGCATCATATGTCGATGCTGCCTTCAACATACGATGGGCTCTGAGAGGCCATCATATGTTGAAATGATCATATGTCGAGGCCATCATAAGTCGGGGGGTCACTGTACCTCAGTCTGACAGTGGATTATCTAGAGAAGGTAGGAAAAATAGACCTTAGGTTCCATGCGCTGCCAACTCGAAACATTAGTCAGAAGGTTCTTTGTAAAAGATCCAGGCAGGATCACTTTTATTGTAACAAAAATAACAAAACAGTGTAGATGACACGTTTCGAGGGTGACACCCTCTTTCTCATATCAGCATAACAATAAACTGTTTACAACACATTTTAAATACAGTGTGAACTGGTGCCAGAAGGGATGTGGGAGTGGCCCAGTGGTCAGAGGTCATAGTATGCCATAGTACATGGCAAAGATAACAGATGTGAGGTAAAATAATTACATAAAAACACATATACAATAAAACTCAGTTCATGGAAACGCATACCTTGTGTTACTCAGAAGCGCTCGGCAGCGCCGTAGCTTCACAAAATTGATTCCTGCTGTGGTTGGTATGGACGCGTTGCTAGGTGCCATGGTCACTTGTTGTGGCTGGGCAAATGTGAGAGAGACGGCTGCGATCTCACTCTAGGAGCGCTGAGCTGGGCGCCTGAGAGCGTACCTGCAGCAGTTGGAAAGCTATTATTGTCTACCAATGGGGGGGGGGGGGGGGGGGAAGCAGTTTACATGCGTCAGGCTGTGGGAAACCAAAATATTAGAGGTCCAATGTATAAAGTAGTCAGGTACCATAATGAAGGGGTAAAATGCATGGGGATAGTAGCAAATATAGCGCATAAGATCATAAACAAGAGTCAGTATGGATGTATAAGTTATAAGTATAAGTTATCTGAACGGGAGGGAACAGTAGATGATTATCAAATCATAGTCTCTATGGAATGTGGATATACGTGGAGCAATAGTAACATTCATAGAGCTATGTGATCAAGTTCATAGAGCTATGTGATCAAGGAGATGACACATAACAAATATATAAGATCCATGATTATCTATCATATAGAACATAAAAGATAATTGCATGCAAAATAAAATTATTAGAATAAACTTAGAATAGAATTATACATCCAATAAATACCCATTCAAACATGTTAAAACACATAAGAATATGAATGCATAGGATTAGACTTCCAATAGGCTATATTACAGTGATGGCGAACCTTATTGAGCCCAAGTGCCCAAACCGTAATGCACGCCATTGAGCCCGTAGTGCCAGCTCAGCAATAAAATCTGAATACTGAGGTTTAAAGGGGTACTCCACTGCCCTACTTCGGAAGCTCCGCTCCCCAGCATCTGGAAGTTTATTGCTCCGAACACTGCGTGCGGGCTTCCGTGTTCAGGGCCGCCCCTCGTGGCGTCGTGCCCCCTTCCCATAGACTTTTGTTGAGGGCTCGGGCGTGATGTCACGAGGGGCGGCCCTGAACACGGAAGCCCGCACGCAGCGTTTGGAACAATAAACTTCTGGACGCTGGGGAACGGAGCTTCCAAAGCAGGGCAGCGGAGTACCCCTTTAAGTTTAGAAAAAACAACTACAGTTGCCATAACTAATTTACATCTTTTGTTTTAAAAGAACACAACAACAGAGTTCAATGACCAAACTTGTTTTTTTTTTTATTGAAAAAACGTCAATTCTAGTAACGAAAACACACTGGTGGTTGGAGGTGCAACACCTAAATAAGCTTTTGTTTTCATTAATGTTATATTTTAAAGGAAAACTGTCCGCTTTCTCCCCCCGCACTAACCAGTGGTACTGGCTGATAGTGCGGGGGACGCTGAGCAGTTTGAGCCTTACCGTGCCCGGATCCGCCCCGCTGTTTCTGCCATAACCTTCTATTTTCGCTATATGCAAATGAGTGTTATTGGGACAGGATGGAGGCAGGTAGGTAACCTCCGCCTGTCCTCTCAGCTCAGCTCTTGAGCTCTCTTCATACGCCCGCTGCATGGCTGCGCCGTTTATTAACGGCGACCAGCCGTGGTGGGGTTAATTCACCTCCCAGCGCTGCGTACTGCTGGGAGGAGACGGTCACAGTCGGGCCGCGCTGCAGGGAGCTAACTTACCGCCGGAGCCCGGCTCTGCTCCCTTGTTTGTTTGTCTGCTCCCGTGCGGCCCCTTCATTGTGTGGCTCACTGTATAAAGCATCCATGGCGAACTATGGCCGCATGCCCACAGAGGGGGCTTGGCGTGCCACCTGTGGCATGCGTGCCATAGGTTCACCCTCACTTATATATAAGCTTAAAAATATCCTGAATATGTGTAAAAAATATTAAATATACATAAATATGAATTTAGACTTTAGAGTATAATATAAGTCGCTGGACAATGAAGAATATATGATAAAATGGAATATCAAAGACTTAGTAAACCTAAAACACTGGAAAAAAACTCACAGAAAAGGGCTGATTATTAATACTGATTATTCCCCAAGGTTGTAATAAAATCATAAAGTGCACTCGATTAGTTCATTCAAACCTGACGGTATAAGAGTCTGTAGCCTATAGATCCAGTAATTTTCTCTTTTCTGCAAAGTACTGAATCTATGTGGGTCTTCTTTAGGGATACTCTCAATAGAGATAACGGAAATAAAACTAAAATCTTCATTATTGTCCTGGCTAAGGTGTCTGCATACACACTGTGAAGTAGAAAGCCATGAACGGTGTTGTTTCGGTGCTTATTGATTCTTTCATGCAGGCAGCGAATAGTGCGGCCCACATTCTGAAGTTTGCATGAGCATTCAAGTAAGTACATCACATATTGTGAGGAACAGTTTAAAAATATCTTGATGTCAAATTGTTCCCTAGTTTTATTGGAGGTGAAAATATATCCCACACTGGTCAGAAAATTAGTAGTACCTAAATTACCAGTTTTTAATCTACTGGGAGCAACCATATTACGTAAAGTTCGGCCTCTTCTAAAAGTAATCATAGGTTTCTGTGGTAAAATGTCACATAAAAAAGTGACATGAAAAAGGTCTTTAAGTAAAATTTGCCAATATTTGCACAGGATCCTTTTAACCTATGTTTGTTCCCTCGTGTAGGTAGTGACAAAATTAGAGGACCAATCGAAATTATTAGATTTATTACGAGTGGCTTTAGTTAGATATTCTGCCTGTGTGTGTGTGCTAGCACGATTGTAGGCGGACTCAATGATAGCTTTTGGGTACTTTATAGCCTTAAAAGTGTTTATAATGTGTTGCTCTGCTTTTTGAAATAATCAAAGGATGAGCAGTTCCTTCTAATTTGTTTGAACTGTCCATAAGGAATGTTGGACACCCATTTTTTATTATGGGAACTGGAGAAGTCTAGATAGCTTTTGCTATCTACTTCTTTGAAGAAAGTGCGTGTGCTCAAATACAACAACATCATGAATACAACAACATTGAGGAACTCTGCTTGATTTTTTAAAACATTGAGTAAAATGCAGTCCCCAAGTGTTGGCATTAGGATCAATTAAAAATTCCTCCATATGACTTTCAGACCCTCCCTAAACAAGGAATATATTGTCAATCAATTGCTTAAAAAATATGCATTTGGGGAATAGATGGTGACAATATACATGCTTTTCTTCAAAGAGACCCACAAAAAAGATTCGCAAAGCTGGGCGCCACTTTTGACCCCATGGTGGTCCCAGTATGCTGTGCATAGATTTTCTTTTGAAATTCAAAGTAGTTTGGGTCAATATATAGTGTAGAAAAAAAAAAAGACTCCCTAGAAACTGTAAAAAAAATGTAATCTTTCCACCCATCTGCTCAACGAAGCTGAAAGGGGGATTCTGATCAGGGGGCTCTACTTTTGCCCCCACCAACAAAGCTAACAGCTTTGACTTTTTTCAGGATTTAAATAACTTAATTAGAAAATTAACAGTAAAAAGATTTTTTTCAATCAAGGGAAACGATTTTTCAGACTAGCCTGTTCAAGAATCCACTTGCAGTTCATCACTTCCCCCCCATTCATACAGACCTTAAACCCAAGTCGTCCTTCTATCCCCTGCAATCTCGGGGTAACTTTTTAGAGACATTCTCTAGTATGGTCTCACATGACCTTGAATCTCTCTCTAAAAATAAAATATGGTACCAGTCTAATCCTAGCAAAACTAAAATCACTGCATTAAAAACCTTGTCGGACAAATGTGACATAATACACCCCCCTGACATAGGCGTGCGCACGGGGTGTGCCGGGTGTGCCTGGGCACACCCTAATCAAGCCCAGGCTCCCGTCATATCCAGGGAGCGTAGGAACCGGGGCGACACATCCCCCCCCCCCCCCCAGAAAATCATGCAGGGGAACAAATCATGGGGGAATCCTCCCCAGTTCTGCCCGCAGACTTTGCTGTATTATATGCTCCCTCGGTCTATTTAACCCAGGGAGGCATTCATAGCTGTTCACTCACGTCCGGAGCTTCTGAACTGCGTGTGCACACAGTTCAGAGAAGGCTGTGACCTCTTCCCAGACGCAGGCGCCGATGACGTCAATCATCAGCGCCTGCACTGTGGAGAAGAGAGAACGCGGCCCGGCTCTTCTGGAGATCGCTGCATGGTACTAGGTGAGTTTTTTTTTATTATTTTATTTGGTACTCTGGGATGGGGAATCGTGTGGGGTGGTGACCCCGGGGGGGGTGGGGGTGGGGGGCTTTTAGTCACAATACACAGTGTTACTTCACCCTTACTCTACTACTGCAAGTTTTTCCCAACCAGGGTGCCTCCAGATGTTGCAAAACTACAACTCCCAGCATGCCTGGACAGCCTTTGGCTACTGGACCCTTTTCACATAGACACGCTATTATGCAGTTACTTGTGTAAATGTTTATTACTGTTCTTTATTTTGCAGTCCAATTATATGTGAGTTAATGTCCTTTGCATGTTTAGTTCACAAATAGAGCAACTGATGGAGTGCACTTCATACAATCATAGATGCAGAGCCTCTAGTGCAGTGGTCTCCAACCTGCGGACCTTCAGATGTTGCAAAACTACAACTCCTAGCATGCCCGGACAGCCAACGGCTGTCAGGGCATGCTGGGAGTTGTAGTTTTGCGACGTCTGGAGGTCTGTAGGTTGAAGACCACTGCTCTAGTGTTATTCAAAGTGCATATATAATTAGGTGTTACAGTTTTTTTGTGTAAACTGTGCATTCATTCATAAACATAAGGTGCATAACTTTGCCTTGATGTCAGGACCCTTCTTGTATAATTGCACAAAGTCCTGTGTATTACATGGGGTCCCTATATTAGCACCAGGTAATGTATTCACTGTTCACTTTATTGCAGATGTCCCAACACTGCGCTATTGCACTAGTGCCCCTCACTCCATTTCCTAATCCACACATGTACACAGCTTCCTTTGTTATGCATTGGCTGCAGATTGTATAACACTATGCCATTGCAATTCGCTGTTTCCTAGGTAGTGGTAGCTGGTTTCAAGTATTTGGGCTCCGTTCACATTGCCATAGCTGATCCTACATGCTTCAATTAATCAGGGATCACGTTGTAGCGTGTATTCTTCTAATATCGCTTCACGGGCCACCAGTGACGGGCACTAATGCAATAGCGCAGTGTTGGGACGTGAACAGTGAATACATTACCTGGTGCAAATATAGGGACCCGATGTAATACACAGGACTTTGTGCAATTATACAAGAAGGGTCCTGACATCAAGGCAAAGTTATACATCTTATGTTTATGAATGCGCAGTTTACATAAAATGTGAAACAGTAACACCTAATTATATATGCACTTTGAATAACACTAGAGGCTATGCATCTATGATTGTATGAAGTGACTATCAGTTGCTCTATTTGTGAACTAAACATACAAAGTGTGAAGTAACACTGTGTATTGTGATCTGACTTTGCCTACATGCTATCTACCTAGCTATCAACTACCAATCCACCTAGCTACCAACTGACCTAGCTAGCTAAAAACCAACCTACATACCTTATAGGCACTGATTTGAATAGGGACCTTCCATATGATAAAATATACCTTTTATTAAGTTCCATTTAACCCCTTAACGACGAAGGACGTAAATGTACATCCTGATGACGTGGTACTTAACGCACCAGGATGTACATTTACATCCTAAGCATAACCACGGACATCGGAGCGATGCCCGGATCATGCGCGGCAGGTCCCGGCTGTTGATGGCAGCCAGGGACCCGCCGGTAATGGCGATCCCGCGGATGTCTGCCATTAAACCCTCAGATGCCGTGATCAATAAATACAGATCACGGCGTCTGCAGTATCGCGGTGCCGAGGCGATCCGATCATCCAGCACGGCAGACGGAGGTCCCCTCACATGGCTCCGCTGCTTTCCGGGAGTCTTCTGCTCTGATCTGCCGTCCCGCAGAGCAGAAGATGACCGATAATACTGATCAGGGCTGTGTCCTATACATAGCACTGAACAGCATTAGCAATCGAATGATTGCTATAAATAGTCCCCTGTGGGGACTATTAAAGTGTAAAATTAAAGTAAAAAAATAAAGTAAAAAAAATGGGAAAAGCCCCCTCCCCCAATAAAAACGAAAATTGTCAGATTTTCCCTATTTCACCCCCAAAAAGTTTAAAAAAAATACTTTATATACAAATTTGGTATCGCCGCATGCGTAAATATCTGAACTATTAAAATAAAATGTTAATGATACCGTACGGTGAACGGCGTGAACGTAAAAAAACAAAAACGTCCAAAATAGCTGCTTTTTTGTAACATTTTATTCCCAAAAAATTTTATAAAAAATGTATTGAAAGTTTTATATAAGTAAATATGGTATCAATAAAAGGTAAAGATCACGGCGCAAAAAATGAGCCCTCATACCACTGCTTATATGGAAAAATGAAAAAGTTATTGGTCTTCAAAATAGGGGGATCTTAAACATACTAATTTGGTTAAAAAGTTTGATTTTTTTTTTAAGCGCAACAGTAATAGAAAAGTATGTTATCATGGGTATAATTTTAATCGTATTGACCCAAAGAATAAAGAACTCGTCATTTTTACCGTAAATTGTACAGCGTGAAAACAAAACCTTCCAAAATTAGCAAAATTGCGGTTTTCTTTTGAATTTCCCCACACAAATAGTATTTTTTGGGTTGCGCGGTAAAGTGAGTGATGGCATTACAACGGACAACTTGTCACGCAAAAAACAAGCCCTCATACTAGTCTGTGGATGAAAATATTGTCTGTGGATGAAAAGAGTTATGATTTTTTGAAGGCGATTAAACGAAAACTTAAAAATAAATTTGTCTGCGTCCTTAAGGCCCAAATGGGCTGCATCCTTAAGGGGTTAAATATTGACTTAAACTACAAAATAAACAGGCTGTCACCTATGGTTTAGCACGCATTTATCATATAGCACTTGAGTATACGTAGTCTCTCAGGATAAACTCCATGTAAAGTGCAAAAACAGTGTATAAAAACACAGAAGATATATACACAAAGAATTCCAACGGGAGGTATGGTCCAGGTTTATCATGTGACACGCACCCCCCCCCCCCCCCAGCCCCGCAGTAACCAATGGTTGGGGGCTGGCGTGCGAGTGTCAGCCTATAGAATGTAATGGAGGCGGAGCGCTCGAGCAGGGAAAACTGCTGAGTCGCTCCATTACATTCTATGGCAAATTGCAATCTACGGCAATGCACGGGCCGTGCAGCTGCGGTCCAACCTTCCCGCTCTGCACTTGAGCCTCAATTTGAGCTAGCAGAGGCCCCTGAGCTGACCCTCCTGGAGATTAGTGAAATGCTTCTTACCTTTATACAGTCCATCAGTTTGTCCCTCACGGGCAAGATTGAGGAGGTGATGGTGGACGTGGGTCTCCTGAGACAGGACTTGCACAATCTCAGGGACTGACTCTATTGCTGTCCTCCGCACTCAGGGCGAGCAGGTGAAACAAAAGAATGAGGATTTAGAGAATAGGCTACTCCAGAATAACCTTAGAATCATCGGCATGCCTGAATGTGCTGAGGGGCAAAACCCAGGCGCATTTGGGGAGAGCTGGCTAAAGGATTTATTCCCTGATGTGGACTTTTCTTCCACCTTTGCAGTGGAAAGGGCGCACCGCGTCCCAGCGAAGCCCCCCATTCCGGGCACCCCAGCGCGACCGTTCCTGGCCTGACTTCTGAACTGCGCTGAAACTACCTGAGATACACCATGACAATATCCGGGTGTCCATATTCCTGGACTTCTTTAGATTTGCAATGATGTAGGGCCACATTTGTTGTGGTCAAATGCCGCCTTTGCAACAAGGGGATTGCTTACTCTATGGCTTACCCTGCCAGACTGCGGGTAGTGGATCGAGACAGAGCCATGTTTTTTTCTACCCCTCAGGAAGCTGATGACTGGCTGCAATGCCAATGCTGTGCAAATTGATGCTGGACCTGGCTGCAATACTGGGACTCCTCAGCGTGTGCTGCGCTGTTCTCCTCATCTGCTGAACCTTAGATATGTGCCCAAGCAGTGGCGTAGCTATAGATGTTGCAGAGGTCGCCATTGCAACCCAGCCCCATAGCATGGGGAGCCCCCAGAGGTAGCCTGAAATCCCACCCCCAGTGCTTGCCTGAAATCCCCTTCAGCACATGGCACGCACCGTGGGCTGATCTTCATGGCGGCCGCAGGTGAGGAGGCGGTGGAGCGGCGGCGAATGGGTGAATTTGTGGTCCGAAAGTGCGTGGGGGGAATTGAATTTGTGGTCCGGAGGAGCAGGGGTGGGGTTTTGAGTGGAGGGGTTTGTGTGGGCTACACACGCTCAGCCATACTAAATAACTAATGGTATCTGCTTGTTCATGAGGTGATCATGATGTATGAATGATGTGTGTGTATGTACTGTTTGTATGATGTATGAATGATGTGTGTATGGACTGTATGAATGATTTGTGTGTATGTACTGTATGATGTATGAATGATGTTGTGTTTGTACTAGGGCTTGGCGGTATACCGGTTCATACTGAATACCGAAATTTTTGGGCTGCACAATATGAATTTTAGCCCATACCGCAATACCGGTTGGGACCCTTCCCCTTGGGAATGTATTATCAGCGCACCTGCGGACCTCCAGATGTTGCAAAACTACAATTCCCAGCATGCCGGACAGCCAACGCTGTCCGGGCATGCTGGGAGTTGTAGTTTTGCAACAGCTGGAGGTCCGCAGGTTGGAGACCACTGCTGTATGCTGTATCCCTATGCCGGCTGCAAAAGATAAAGAAAATAAACTTTTAATTTACCTATGTCGGCCCTGGAACGCCGGACAGCAGTCAGCCTATCACCGGCCAGAGCAATGTCCCGCCCCTGCCAGTGATAGGCTGAGCCCACTGTCATGTAAGAAGCCGGCTTCTTACAGGACAGTGGGCTCAGCCTATCACTGGCCGGGGCGGGACATCGCTCCGGCCGGTGATAGGCTGACGGCTGTCCTCCCCCAGTCCCCAGCGTGCGGCGGAGGTGGGTGAGTTAACAGTTTATTTTCTGTATCTTTTGCAGCCCGGACATAGGCATACAGTGTACAGCAGTGGTCTCAAACCTGCGGACCTCCAGCTGTTGCAAAACTACAACTCCCAGCATGCCCGGACAGCCAACGGCATGCTGGGAGTTGTAGTTTTGCAACAACTGGAGGTCCGCAGGTTGGAGACCACTGGCGTACAGTGAGTTCCATCGCCGGCGGCCCCAACAAAGAGGAGGAGGGCAGTGCTTGACATCTGTGAGTAGTACCCCGCTGGTCTGATCATTAATTGGGGGGAGCAGAACAGTACTGGTGGGTCAGATGATTTGGGGGGGGGGGGGTGAGAAAATACCGTTATATACCGTGGAACCGCCGCAAGTTAAAAAAAATACCGTGATACAAATATTTGGTCTTACCGCCCAACCCTAGTTTGTACTGTATGTATGATGTATGAATGATTTGTGTGTATGCACTGTATGTATGATGTATGAATGATGTGTGTCTATATGATGTATGTATGAATGATGTGTGTGTTGTATGAATGTGTGTATGTACTGTATGTATGAATGATGTGTGTATGTACTGTATGTATGATGTATGACTGATTTGTGTGTATTTACTGTATGATGTATGAATGGTGTGTGTATGTACTGTATGATGTATGAATGATGTGTGTATATGTATGATGTATGAATGATGTGTGTATGTACTGTTTGTATGATGTATGAATGATTTGTGTATATTTACTGTATGATGTATGAATGATGTGTATGTATGATGTATGAATGATGTGTGTATGTACTGTATATATGATGTGTGTATGTAGGAATGATGTGTGTATGTACTGTATGTATGATGTATGAATTTGTGTGTATTTACTGAATGATGTATGGATGATATGTGTATATGTGCTGTATGATGTATGAATTATGTGTGTGTATGTATGATGTATGAAGGATGTGTGTATGTACTGGATGATGTTTGAAGGATGTGTGTGTGTATGTACTGTATGATGTATGAATCATGTGTGTGTATGTACTGTATGTATGATGTATGAAAGATTTGTGTGTATGTACTGTATGTATGATGTGTGTATGTACTGTATGTATGAATGATGTGTGGTCCTCCGCGCTGTGCTGAGACTACCTGAGATACACCATGACAATACCCGGGTGTCCATATTCCTGGACTTCTCAGATTTGCAATGACGTAGGGCCACTTTTGCTGCGGTCAAAGGTAGTGTGTGGGTAGTGGATGGAGACAGAGCCATGTTTTTTTTACCCCTCAGGAAGCTGATGACTGGCTGGAACGCCAGTGCTGTGCTAATTGATGCTGGACCTGGCTGCCATACTGGGACTCCTCAGCGTGGGCTGCATTGTTCTCCTCAGCTGCTGAACCTTAGAAAAATGCCCAAGCAGTGGCGTAGCTATAGATGTCGCAGAGGTCGCCATTGCATGGGGAGCCCCCAGACGTAGCCTGAAATCTCCCCCCCCCCCCCCCCCCCAGCGCTTGCCTGAAATCCCCCCCCCCCAGCACATGGCACGCACTGTGGGCTGATCTTTATGGTGGCCGCAGGTGAGGAGGCGGCAAATGGGTGAATTTGTGGTCGGGGGGGGGGGGGGGGAATTGAATTCGTGGTCTGGAGGAGCGGGGGTGGGGTTTTGAGTGTAGACAGTTATTGAATTTGTGGTATGGAGGAGAGGGGGGGGTTGTGGTGGGGGATTTGTGGGCTACACACGCTCAGCCATCCTAAATAATAACTAATGGTATCTGCGTGTTCATGAAGTGATCATGATGTATGAAGTGTGTGTATGTAATGTATGTATGATGTGTGTATGTACTGTTTGTACGATGTATGTATGTGTGTATGTACTGTTTGTACGATGTATGAATGATGTGTGTATGTACTGTTTGTATGATGTATGGATGATGTGTGTATGGACTGTATGAATGATGTATGAATAATTTGTGTGTATGTACTGTATGATGTATGAATGGTGTGTGTGTGTGTTTGTACTGTATGTATGAATGATGTGTGTATGTATGATGTATGAATGATGTGTGTGTTGTATGAATGATGTGTGTGTTGTATGAATGTGTGTATGTACTGTATGTATGAATGATGTGTGTATGTACTGTATGTATGATGTATGAATGATTTGTGTGTATTTACTGTACGATGTATGAATGATGTGTGTGTGTGTATGTACTGTATGATGTATGAATGATGTGTGTATGTACTGTATGATGTATGAATGATGTGTGTGTGTATGATGTATGAAGTGTGTATTTACTGTATGAATGATGTGTGTGTATGTATGATGTATGAATGATGTGTGTGTGTGTTTGTACTGTATGTATGATGTATGAATGCTGTGTGTGGATGTACTGTATGTATGAATGGTGTGTGTATGTACTGTATGTATGAATGGTGTGTGAATGTACTGTATGTAGGATGTATGAATGGTGTGTGTATGTACTGTATGTAGGATGTATGAATGATTTGTGTGTATTTACTGAAGGATGTATGAATGATGTGTGTATGTACTGTAAGATGTATAAATGATGTGTGTATGTACTGTATGTATGAATGATTTGTGTATATGTACTGTATGATGTATGAAGGATGTGTATGTATGATGTATAAATGATGTGTGTATGTATGAATGATGTGTGTGTACTGTATGTATAATGTATGAAGTGTGTATAGATGATGTATGAATGTGTGTGTGTATATACTGTATGATGTATGAATGATGTGTGTATGTACTGTATGATGTATGAATGATGTGTGTATGTACTGTATGTATGATGTATGGATGATGTGTATGTACTGTTATGTATGATGTATGAATGATGTGTGTATGTACTGTATGTATGAATGAATGAATGATGTGTGTATGAATGATAGATGTGTGTAAACAAGATGTATGCATGTATGATGTGTGTTTATGTATGTATTATGCATGTGGGTGGGGCAGAGGCGACATGTGTATGTGTGTATGTACTGTATGTGACAGTATTATATTCAGAGGGTACAGTATGAGGCAGTCTTATATTCAGGGGTACAGTCGGTGGCAGTATTATATTCAGGGGGTACAGTAGGAGGCAGTATTATATTCAGGGGGTACAGTGGATGGCAGTATGTAGGAAGTACAGTGGATGTTAGTTTTATACTCAGGGGATACAGTGTGTGGAAGTATTATATTCAGGGGGTACAGTGGGTGGCAGTATTATATTCAGGGGGTACAGTAGGTGGCAGTATTATATTCAGGGGGCACAGTGGGTGGCAGTATTATATGCAGGAGGTACAGTGGATGGTAGTTTTATATTTAGGGGGTACAGTAGGAGGCAATATTATATTCAGGGGGTACAGTAGGTGGCAGTTTTATATTCAGGGGGTACAGTGGGTGGCAGTATTATATTCAGGGGATACAGTGTGGTAGTATTATATTCAGGGGGTACAGTAGGTGGCAGTATTATATTCAGGGGGTACAGTGGATGGCAGTATTATATTCAGGGGATACAGTGTGTGAAAGTATTATATTCAGGGGGTACAGTGGGTGGCAGTATTATATGCAGGAGGTACAGTGGATGGTAGTTTTATATTCAGGTGGTACAGTTGGTGGCAATATTATATTCAGGGGGTACAGTAGGAGGCAGTATTATATTCAGGGGGTACAGTGGGTGGCAGTATTATATTCAGGAGATACAGTGGATGGTAGTTTTATATTCATGTGGTACAGTAGGTGGCAGTATTATATTATGGTAGTACAGTAGGAGGCAGTATTATATTCAGGGGGTACAGTAGGTGGCAGTATTATATTTAGGGGTATAGTGGGTGGCAGTATTATATGCAGGAGGTACAGTGGATGGTAGTTTTATATTCAGGTGGTACAGTAGGAGGCAGTATTCAGGGGGTACAGTAGGAGGCAGTATAATATTCAGGGGGTACAGTAAGAGGCAGTATTATATTCAGGGGGTACAGTAGGTAGCAGTATTATATTCAGGAGGTACAGTGGATGGTAGTTTTATATTCAGGGGATACAGTGTGTGGCAGTATTATTATTATTCTGCTAAATACTTTACCCCCTGAATATGAGTATTGTATTCATACAGAGGATGAAGATCTACTGGCAAAGTGAGGAATTAATGATGTCCCGGTGTCAGACTCTGCAGAGAAGATGGAGCTGGAAGAAGTCCTGACATCTGGACCAGATGAAGAAGAAAAGAAAAGACAACAGAGAAGACGTGCATCCTCCTGACATTCCCATCAGCTCGAGTCACTTGTAAGTTCCGCAGTGATGGTGGGCGACAATGTAGCCTAATCTGTGGCTCTCCATCTGTTGCAAAACTACAACTCTTATAATGCTTGAGGCTCTCCAGACATGATGTGAGTTATAGCTTTATAACAGCTGGAGAGCAACTGGAACCAAGGTGATTTGGTGATTTGTGGGGACCCCAGCAGTTGGACCCCCACCAGAAAAATGGTCTGCTAATTCTTAAATGTCTGTTTTGTCTGTCTGGCCCTGCCTGTTAGTCACTTATATCGTTGTGTATTCTCCTGACTGTGTCCCATCAGTGCTGTAGTCACTGATATCTTTGTGCAACTGAGTAAGGGGTCGTCCGGTATTGGGGAAGTGGGTTGTCAGGTGGTAGGGGGGTCCAAGGCATTTCTCACTGGGGTTTCTAACTACGCCCCTGTACCCAAGGACTCTCATCTGGATGCGTTAATCTAGATATTTTGTGCCTTCCTATACATCCTTGGACCACTTCACTTTTGGAGTCATTGTTTGGGCACCGGTGCCATTCTTGGCTCTCCGGACTGTGCCTATACCCCTGCAGCAGACATCTTATGTGCCTACTCACTTCCGTTGTTTGCTAATTCTTCTCCCTGGTTTTCCGTTGGACACCACTGCTTCCTGGCCTTTCCTTCTCTGGATAGTTTCCCTTGGTTTTCCTTCCCTTTTCTTCCCTTCATGTTCCCCCTCTTTCCCTTACCTCTTTTCTCAGTTCATTTTCTTCCCCCTTCTCTTTTCTCACTCCTCTTTGCCTTCCCTAATCTCCCCTTCCCTAGTCTCACCTTCCCTTGTACCTAATCCTTTTTTTCCCCTGCTTTCTTTTTCTCCTCTACCTCTTCTTCTTTGTTCCCCCTTTTCCCCCTCCCTTTCTTTCCTTTGCTACTTTCCTCCATGGTATTTCTCTCCTCCTTATTTATCTGTGAAGTATGTTTTTACATGTCATTGCGGGCTCTCCCCAATAGATAGAGCCATAACTACAGTGTTCCTATCTCTGTATGCTGTTCTTTACTGTGAACTTGTTATTCCTTAGCTTGCCCTTCCTTTTTGTTACCTGGAAGGTGTTCTGGTTCGTAGGTCCTCATTGGTATTTGTTTATTATGTTTATTACGCTATCTAACTCATATGTAACTGTCCTCTTATTTCAGTTGCTTGTGCTCACTGTTATGTGTGCTGCCGCTTATTCCATATTGCTTGTCCCCAATGGTATTGAGGTATGGCGTCTTTAAAGGTACTTTCATGGAATGTGCGGGGCCTGAGGTCACCTAAGAAAAGGTTACTATTTTTTGCATATCGACATAAACTCAATTGCCAGATAATTGCTCTCCAGGAGACACACATGACTCCAGATAGTGTCCACCTATTGTCTTGCCTCTGGGTGCAATGGTCACTACATACCTTCCACACATCCTTTTCCCAAGAGTTGTCGGTCCTGGTCCACAAATCTTTCAGGTGGGAACCCACGATGGTCCGTAAGGACCCCCATGGTTGATTTATTTTTATACATGCCTATGTTAACAATGCTCCCTATGTACTTCTTTTTGTCTATGTCCCTCCCCCAGCTTCCTTAAATATTGTTCATCAAGCGATTGCGTTTGCTGCTGGCTATGTTTGCTTATGTGTTATGTATGGGAGACTTCAATCTTGTTCCTAACCCGCTGCTAGATAGGCATAATCCTAGAACCCAGTCCTTGGCTGCGGCCTCACTGCCCCAGTTGACTCCGCTCTCGTCACTCTTTGAGGAGGTGGGGTGGCTTGACGCATTCCGAGTCTGCTGCTCTGGCTCCTGTGTCTACTCCTGTTTTACTATTGGTAGGAATGCCCTCTCATGCATAGACCTAGCTTTCTGTAATGCTCTGTTATGCCCAGGTGGACTGGGTCACGTACGAGCCTAGAGCCATATCGGACCACTCCCCTATGTGTGTGACTCTTTTGATGTCCTCCTTTGTGGGCCCTAGATGTTGGAAGATCCACCCCTTCTGGTTGGAACTTATTGGCAACACTGATAGAATACCCGACCAATTGACTGTTTTTGCAACATAACCTGATTGAGGGCTCCCCTATAGCGTGGGAAACTTTGAAGGCATACCTATGTAGGTGCCTCCGGTCTATGATCTCATTTATTAAAAGGGAGACTTCTAGGAGGGAGGTGAAGCTGGCCGGCAAGTGTTCGGAGTTGGAGGAGTTGTACATTCTAGGCAAATAAACAGGCGTGGCTCTCTATGGGTTGCCTATATATGATGCAGTTAAATGAGAAAATGAATAGAAAACAGTTTTTCACTAAACAATTTTACTTTGAACATGGCAATCAATCTAGTAAATTGGTGGCTCATTTGGTTAGGCAGCCTTTTGCGCCACCACCTATACTTAAAGGGGTACTCCGTTGCTTAGACATCTTATCCCCTATCCAAAGGATAGGGGATAAGATGCCTGATCGCGGGAGTCCCGCCGCTGGGGACCCCCGTGATCTTGCACGCGGCATCCCGTTTATAATCAGTCCCCGGAGCGTGTTCGCTCCGGGTCTGATTACCGACGACAACAGGGCTGACGGCGTGTGATGTCACGCCTCCGCCCCGTGTGACATCACACTCCGCCCCTCAATGCAAGCCTATGGGAGGGGGCGTGACAGCTATCATGCCCCCTTCCGTAGCCGTGCATTGAGGGGAGGAGCGTGACGCCTCACGGGGGCGGAGGCGTGACGTCACACGCCGTCGGCCCTGTGGTCACCGGTAATCAGACCCGGAGCGAACACGCTCCGGGGACTGATTATAAACAGGGTGCCACGTGCAAGATCACGGGGGTCCCCAGCGGCGGGACTCCCGCGATCAGGCATCTTATCCCCTATCCTTTGGATAGGGGATAAGATGTCTAAGCACCGGAGAAGATTTAAGATTCAGGCCTTAGATGGCTCTATTTTAATAGACAGCTCCGACCTATACATGTCTCGGGTGAATTATAGTCCCGCTCAGTTGAATACCTACCTGGACGCCATAGATTTTCCTACTCTTTCGGTGGAACAGCGTGAATTACTTGATTCCCCTCTTACTTTGCTTGAATTACAGGATGCTATTTCCGATATGGCCAAAGGTAAATCTCCTGGACCAGACGGTCTTCCTCTGGAGGGTTATCTTCGGTACCCTGAAATACTCCTTCCCGTGCTTTTGGATATGTACACGGTGGCATTTAGGGAGAGGGCTTTTCCTCCTTCCTTGTACGATGCTACCATAGTAGTCCTATTGAAACCGGACAAGGATCCTACTGCTCGTTCAACAGGATACATCCTACACGAGTATGTCCCTGGGAGGAGGGGAGGAGCGCATTGGTCTCTACGCAGACAATATGGTTTTATTTATGTCTCGCCCAGAGGTGATGCTCCGTTACTCTATACAATTGCCTGATAGTTTTGGTGGCTTTTCAGCCTATGTATTAACTGGTCTAAGTCAGCTTTTCTACCCCTCCTGGATTCCTCTCGGGCTTCGGTAATGTGTGGTCTGCCGGTGGTCTCTACCTTTAAATACCTGGGTATGTATTTTAATAGGGACCCCTCGTGTGATCTTGCTACCAATGTTCTGCCTTTATTGCCCTATATATGGTGGCGGGACGCATTAATCTTATTAAATTGATTATTCTCCCAAAGTGTCTGTATATTTTGGAGCACTCAGCTGTACCTGTTCCTAAATCTTTCTATATATAGACATACGGTTAAGTTGTTCACTCTCCAATGCCCTAGATTGGTGGCAGGTGCAGCTCTTCCGGTTGTCCATCTGTATTACTTAGCAGGCCAGCTCAGCTACTTGAGACACTGGGTGCTCCCTGACCCCATGCTGACTGCTGAATGCTCACTGGCTAGATATGTACAGCTCCCTCTCTTCGTCCCTTGTTAGAGGGTCCCCTGTTGGTAGATTTGCTCCCCCTACACAAACTAAATGTCTAGGTGTGGAAGGCCACCATGCAGATGCACTCATATTCTGATGTCCCTTCTGACCTACCTTTTTGGCATAATCCCCATCTCTCCCATCTCGTGGGTTCTCCGGATTCTTACTTCTGGACAGGATACAGGGTTACTTTATTGGAACATCTCTTTACTGATAATGTCCTGTGCTCCTTTTTACAGCTTCAGACTACATTTGGGATTCCTAGGGAGGCGTTCTATAAGTTTCTCCAGTTACGCCACGCTGTCAATGCTCAGTTCCTAGGTAGTAGCCCTACAATTTCCACCTACCCGCTGATTGGGGTACTACGCTCCCAGGACCCTGGGGGCCTAGTGTCCATCTTGTACACCCACTTCTTATAGGCCAAAAGAAGTTGACTCCTCTCCCTGCTGAATGGCACTGGAGGCTCCATATTCCTTCTATGACTACTGAGATTTGGGAGGAAATACAATCCTCCCATCTATTGGTGTCTCCAGCTGCCAACAATAAGCTCATCCAACTGTATATTATACAGTATTGTTATATGACTCCACTCCGTCTTTGTCAGATGGGGCGTGCGCCTTCGGATACATGCCATAGATGCTCTGCCCCTAGGGCAGACGTTTGGCACCTTATCTAGGAATGCTCTTATGTGGCATCCTTTTGGGGGGAACCCCTACTATTGCTCAATTCCCTAGAATCCCTGTTGACCCCCTTGTTTGTCTATTCGGTATCCTGGATCCATTTATCAGGGAGTCCCTATTAATAGCCTGAAAGGTGATAGCTCTATGTTGGATGGACCTACAACCCCCTACATGTACTAAGTGGAAGAAATTTGTTAACTCTGTTATTCAATTTTCTTAAGTGATGTATAGACATAGGAACTGCCCAGCTAAATTTGATAAGGTATAGGAAACCTGGTGTTCTTCAACAACTACACAGTGCTCCATGACCTCTATGCGTGGCCTGAGGACCTGCAGATGTTTTAAGATACCATATGTTATGTTTCTATATTTATAGCGGCTGCAAGGCACTTTCCTCATTATTTACTTTGTTTCTGTTAGACAGTCATTACGGGAAAATGTGAATTTTATGTGAAATTCAGATGAGACATGATGAACTAGTAGACCTACTTTTAGGCTTTCATGGCGCCCAACGGGTGCATGTTCTTTGGTTATTTGTTTAATCAGCTGACCTTTTTATGTCATTGAACCTGATGTTTGTGGGCAATGTAATACATACTATACTATACATACTGATGTGTAACCAGGGGCGGATCCAGAGTCTATTCTCGGGAGGGGCACTATTAGAGTATTTTGTGTTGGCGGACAGAAAATAAGATTACGGAGCTTACAATATTATTAAATGTATCAAACAGTCCTAACCTTGTTTAAGACTCTTAGGCCGTGCTCATATGTCAGAATAATAATCAAATATACCAATTGCCACAGAATGGGAAAGTGCTAAAGCTCTATAGTGAGGAGAATACACAGGGATATCAGTGACTACAGGTGACGTCTTATCATTGTGTATTCTCCTCACTATAGAGAAGACGTCACCTGTAATCACTGATATCATTGTGTATTCATCTCACTATAGAGAAGACGTCACCTATAGTCACTGATATCATTGTATATTCTCCTCACTATAGAGATCAGTGATTACAGGTGACGTCTTCTCTATAGTGAGGAGAATACACAATGATATCAGTGATTACAGGTGACGTCTTCTCTATAGTCTTTCCTTATCTAATTCAGCTGGTACATACCACCAGGATTTGTTCCAGCTAAATCTTCTCTCTGCAGAACTTGATGCCCAGACGTCTCCTCACTATGTCAATGCATTCTGATCCTCTATATGAAAACAATAATTATTACAATACTGCCAAACACTGTATTCTTTGAATATAATACTGGCACACACCCTCTGAATATAATTCTGACATACTGTACCCCCTGAATATACAACACACTGTACCCTCTGAATATAATACCGACATACACTGTACCCTCTGAATATAATACTACCACACACTGTGCCCTCTAAATTTAATACTACCAAACACTGCACCCTCTGAATATAATACTACCACACACTGCACCCTCTAAATATAATACTACTACACACTGTACCCACTGAATATAATACTATCACACACTGCACCCTCTAAATATACTATCACACACTGTACTCACTGAATATAATACTAACACACACTGTGCCCTCTAAATCTAATACTACCACACAGTGCATTCTCTGAACATAACTTGCTGTGCTGTAACTACCCTCTGAGTAAAATACCGTAATGTATTGTGGCCCCTAAAAAACGTACCACCCCAGAAATTCCTCATAATATACACTATACTTCTGAAAGGCAAAACACTCTGTGCCTTCACATATAGTAATAATGCCCCATCTTGTGCCCCTACATATAATGTGACCCGTCCTGTTTCCCCCACATAATAATGCCCTCTGTGCTGTGCCCCTCACATATAATGCTCCTGTCATGTGCCCCACACATTTAATGCCCCCTGTGCTGTGCCATTCACATATAATGCCCCCATTCTTTGCCCCTCACATATAATGCATCCATCATGCGCCCCTCATATATAAAGCCCCCATCATGCGTCCCGCACATATAATGCCCCCATCATGCGCCCCTCACATATAATGCCCCCATCATGCGCCCCTCACATATAATGCCCCCTGTGCTGTGCCCTTCACATATAAAGCCCCATGTCCTGTCCCCTCAGGGGGCATTATATGTAAGGGGCACAGCACAGGGGGCAATATATGTGAGGGGAACAGCACAGGGGGCAAAATATGTGAGGGGCACAGCACAGGGGGCATTATATGTGAGGGGCACAGCACAGGGGGCATTATATGTGTGGGGCACAGCACAGGGGGCATTATATGTGAGGGGCACAGCACAGGGGGGCATTATATCACATAATGCCCCCCTGTGTTGTGCCCCACACATATAATGCCCCCTGTGCTGTGCCCCACACATATAATTTATATGTGTGGCACAGCACAGGGGGCATTATGTGAGGGGCACAGCACAGGGGGCATTATATGGGAAGGGCACAGGACAGGGGGCCCCCCTGTCATGTGCTCTTCACATATAATGCCCCCTGTGCTTTGCCCTGCAGACCCTCATTAAATATTCCCTTTTCTCTGACCCCCCTCCTCCTAACAGTGGTGCATATCCTGTTTCCATAATCCCCTGGACCCTGAGCATACCCTTACTTACAGTATGCAGGCCGCGGGGACGGGTCCTCCAGGCGCCGGCGCGATGATGTGACGTCATCGCGCTGGCCTTTAGTGGATCTCGTCCCCGCAGCTCACACGCTGTGTACTCACAGCGTGTGTGTAAGGTTAGTGCAGTGTTTCCCAACCTTTTTCGGGTCGGGGCACACCTCGGAAAATTTTTTTTTTGCGGGGCACGGCTACCGAGGTTGACGAGCAAAAAAAAAAGAAGGGAAAAAATGCACTGCACTATATCTATTTATCTGTCTCACTGTCACTCAGTACTTACTGCACTTGTCTCCTTGGAGGACCGGACTATAGTTAAAAAAAAAAAAATATATATATATGAACAAATTCCTATGCACACTGCATATATCTTATCTTGCATATATCTTATTTTCCCCCACATTAGGTTGCAGTTCCCCCACATCAGGTCCAGTATAGTTCCCCCACATTAGGTTAGCAGTATAGTCCCCCCACATTAGGTTGGCAGTATAGTACCCCCACATTAGGTTGGCAGTATAGTCCCCCCACATTAGGTTGGCAGTATAGTCTCCCCACATTAGGTTGGCAGTATAGTCCCCCCACATTAGGCCCCGCATAGTCCCCCCACATTAGGCCCTGCATAGTCCCCCCACATTAGGCCTCCCATAGTCCCCCCACATTAGGCCCCGCATAGTCCCCCCACATTAGGCCCCGCATAGTCCCCCCACATTAGGCCCCGCATAGTCCCCCCACATTAGGCCCCGCATAGTCCCCCCACATTAGGCCCCGCATAGTCCCCCCACATTAGGCCCCGCATTATCCCCCCACATTAGGCCCCGCATAGTCCCCCCACATTAGGCCCCGCATAGTCCCCCCACATTAGGCCCCGCATAGTCCCCCCACATTAGGCCCCGCATAGTCCCCCCACATTAGGCCCCGCATAGTCCCCCCACATTAGGCCCCGCATAGTCCCCCCACATTAGGCCCCTCATAGTCCCCCCACATTAGGCCCAGTATAGTCCCCCCACATTAGGCCCAGTATAGTCCCCCCACATTAGGCCCAGTATAGTCCCCCCACATTAGGCCCAGTATAGTCCCCCCACATTAGGCCTCGCATAGTCCCCCCACATTAGGCCCCGCATAGTCCCCCCACATTAGGCCCAGTATAGTCCCCCCCACATTAGGTGCAGTTCCCCCACAGACATACAGCCTTCAGCCATACAGTGTATTACTGAAGGCTGTATGCCTGTGTACTGCCCCACTTTGGTGTTCCGAGCACCGCTCCTCCGGTCCGGCTATAGAAGTAGGTCCCGGGACCGGAGGAGCGGTGCTCGGAACACCAAAGGAGACGCGCCGCTGGTAACACTTACCAAGTTGACAGCGCGCATCCTCCTCGCTGCTCCGGTCCTCTGTGATTGTTGCTATGGGCGCACGCATGGGACGTCAGTGACGTCCCTGCGTGCGCTACCTCTCGGCGGTCCCCGCGTTCTTAAAGTAAACGCGGGGCCGCAGGGACTAAGAGGCATCCCTGTGTCCCGAAAGCAACTTTCGGGACACAGAGATGTCCCGCGGCATAAACACCCGGCGGGTGTTTTTCCCACGGCACACCTTACACTATGTCACGGCACACTAGTGTGCCGTGGCACAGTGGTTGAAAAACACTGGGTTAGTGAATGGTGGAGCTGGAGCTTACAGCTTCGGCTCCACCATGCTAGGGAGCGGTGGCAATTGCCCCGTTGCCCCCCCCCCCTGGATCCGCCACTGTGTGTAACCCAGTTTTGTTTGTCTCTTTGCCTGCCTTATTTCTCTTTTTGTATTGCCGATGAGTTTTTTACATTTCAATTAAACAAATAAAAAATTACTTGCCTAAAGTTCACAAGAACAAAGAGAGACCCCCAGGCCGTCCAATCGTATCTGGGATTAACTCTGTCTCTTCAAACCTTGCACACTATCTCCATATTCTTTTACAGAAATATGTTGTTGGCTGACATCCCATTTATCCCCTTAAGGACTTAGTGTTTTTCAGTTTTTGCAGTTTCGTTTTTTCCTCTTTACCTTTTAAAATTTATAACGCTTTCAATTTTCCACCTAAAAATCCATATTATGGCTTATTTTTTGTGCCACCAATTCTACTGTGCAGTGACATTAGTCATTTTACCCTAAATTCCATGGCGAAACAGAAAAAAACAAAATCATTGTGGTACAAAATTGAAAAATAAAATGCCATTTTGTAACTTTTTGGCGCTTCCATTTCTACGCAGTGCATTTGTTGGTAAAAATGACACCTTATCTTTATTCTGTAGGTCGGTCCATATGGTTAAAATGATATCCTACTTATATAGGTTTGATTTTGCCGTACTTGTGGAAAAAATCATAACTACATGCAGGAAAATTTATACGTTTAAACCCTTAAAGAGTACCTGTCATCAACAAAAACTTTTAATATGTTGTTCATAATCATTAATGAAGACATATTGTAATATATCTTCATTAAAAAATATTAATATTTATACCAGTTTTTTCATTTTATACTTTTGGCCACTAGGGGTCTCTCTTCTATGCCTGGTCTGCAGACAGCTTCCTATGCTTTTCATAGTAAGTGTACAGCTTTTAGGACTAATGCTGAAAGGGCTCTGGTCCTTCCACAGGAAGTTCAGTACTCTCAGCTCAGGACTCGCTCCCAGCTTGGAGCAGCACTGTGAGCTACAAGCCTGCACATGCCTCTCATATAACAGAGGCCAGTCACCTCCCCCTCCCCCCTGCTCTGTGTTCTCCCTGCCCCTCACCACATGTTATCTTATACATTGTATTATCTCACTGCACTCCCTGCTCTGTCCCGACATTCATCTTAATTACCGCCCCTGGTTCTCAGCATTGACTTTTTAGTGCAGAGAGACACAGGAGAGAGAGAGAGAGACAGAGTCTGCCGTCCCTCCCCTGTACTTAATCTGTATGCACACTGCAGAGCAGTGTTTCCCAACCAGCGTGCCTCCAGCTGTTGCAAAACTACAACTCCCAGCATGCCCGGACAGCTGTTGACCCAGGTTGGGAAACACTGCTGCAGAGGGAGAGCAGCATACAGGAAGACTGGCAGAAGCAGAGTCCCGGCCAGGCTTCATGTGACATCATGCCTGCCATGACCCGCCTCCTTCCACCCCTCAGACAGTGCTCCTGAGCTAGTGAAGAGGGATAAAAAAAAGGTATTTCCACAGCGTTTTAAACCTCAATAAACACAGGGATAGGCATAGTTTAGAGTAAGGGACAGATGGGGAGGGGGATCAGGGAAAGTTTAGTTGATGACAGGTACTCTTTAAGGACCCAGCCAATTTTCACTGTAGGACACGGCCCTTTTTTGAACATCTGACCTCTTTAACTTGAAGCATTAATAACTGTGGGATGCTTTAACCTTTCATTCTGATTCCAAGATGTTTTTCCGTGACATATTCTACTTCATGTTAGTGGTAAAATTTTGTCGATACTTGCATCAAATTCTTGGTGAAAAATTCAAAAATGATATGAAAAATAGAAAATTTTGCATTTTTTCTTTGAAGCTTATAAGGAAAATGAATATTCCAAATAAATTATATATTGATTCACATATACAACATGTCTACTTTATGATTGCATCATAAAGTTGACATGTTTTTACTTTTGGAAGACATCAGAGGGCTTCAAAGTATAGCAGCAATTTTCCAATTTTTCACAACATTTTCAAAATCGAAATTTTTCAGGGACCAGTTCTGTTTTGAAGTGGATTTGAAAGGCCTTCTTATTAGAAATACCCCACAAATGACCCCATTATAAAAACTGCACCCCTCAAAGTATTCAAAATGACATTCAAAAGGTTTGTTAACCCTTTAGGTGTTTCACATTAATAGCAGCAAATTGAAGGAGAAAATTCAAAATCTTCATTTTTTACACTGGCATCTTCTTGTAGACCCAGTTTTTGAATTTTTACAAGGGGTAAAAGGAGAGAATGTGTAACCCAATTTCTCTTGAGTAAGGAAATACCTCACATGTGTATATCAAGTGTTCGGCGGGTGCACTAGAGGGCTCAGAAGGGAAGGAGCGACAGTGGGATTTTGGAAAGTGAATTTTTCTGAAAATGGTTTTTGGGGGGCATGTTGCATTTAGGAAGCCCCTATGGTGTCAGAACAGCAAAAAAAACAAAAAAAAAAACACATGGCATACTATTTTGGAAACTACACCCTTCAAAGCACGTAACAAGGGGTCCAGTGAGCCTTAATACCCCAAAGGTATTTCATGACTTTTTGTTAAAGTTGGATGTGTAAATTATTTTTTTTTCACTAAAATGCTAGTTTTCCCCCAAATTTTTCACTTTTTACAAGGGGTAATAGGAGAAAATGCCCCCCAAAATGTGTAACCCCATCTCTTCTGAGTAAGGAAACACCACATATGTGGACGTCAAGTGCACTGCTGGCGCATTTGGCTTTTGCAAATCAAATTTTACTGAAATGGTTTTTGGGGGCATGTCCCATTTAGGAAGCCCCTATGGTGCCAGGACAGCAAAAAAAAAAACACATGACATACTATTTTAGAAACTGCACCCCTCAAGGAATGTAACAAGGGGTACGGTGAGTCTTAACACCCCAAAGGTGTTTGACGACTTTTCGTTAACGTTGGATGTGTAAATGAAATATATATTTTTTTTTACTAAAATGCTGGTTTCCCCCCAAATTTTACTTTTTTACAAGGGGTAATAGGAGAAAATGCCCCCCAAAATATGTAACCCCATCTCTTCTGAGTATGGAAATACCCCATGTGAATACATCAAGTGCAGGTGCATTACAATGCTCAGAAGAGGAGGAGTCACATTTGAAAATTTGCAGAAACAGGGGGGGCATGTCACATTTAGGAAGCCCCTATGGTGCCAGAACAGCAAAAAACAAAAAAAAAAAAAAAAACACATGAGCCTTAACACCCCACAGGTGTTTGACGACTTTGGATGTGTAAATGAATTTTTTTTTTTTTTTTTTACTAAAATGCAGTTTTTCCTAAAATGTTACGTTTTTACTAGGGGTAATAGGAGAAAATGTCCCCCAAAATGTGTAACCCCATCTCTTCTGAGTATGGAAATACCCCATGTGTGGACTTCAAGTGCGCTGCAGGCGCATTACTATGCTCAGAAGAGAGGGAGTCACATTTGCAAATTTTGCTGAAATTGGGGGGCATGTTGCATTTAGTGCCAGAACAGCAAAAAAAATTAAATTCTTTTGGAGTAAGGACATACCTTGTATCTGGGCATAGAATGGCTCAGCTCACTGGTCACGTAGGAACAGGAGGGCAGTAAGGGGCCTGGAGCTTCTAGACAGCTGCCTATGGAGCCAGAACAGTGGGACCCCCCTCAAGGGGAATTACATGGGGTACACTAATAACTAACAATGGGTACAGTGGGACATGTAATGATAAAACAGGTTATGTTCCCAGAATGATGACCAAGAGCATAGCCAAACCTAAAAAATATGCCCACCCCAAACCCTATGCTCTGAATCATCATTCTGGGAATGTGATGTGTGTGGCCATCCCTAACCTGTTGCTTCAAATGCGCTCCCCGCTCAGGTGGAGAGAGAGCTCTGCACATTTGAGGCAACATAAAAAGTCCCCGATGATAGTGACTCAGTGACCCATGACCCATTTTTTTTAATACCCCCAGAGGTCTTAGCAGTTTTTAATATTTTTATGAAATAGTTTTTTGGGCAATTTTGTGGTTTTATGGGGTTAAAACTTGGAATGTACTCTGGACTTTGTACATTGGGGTCAAATTATGGAAAATTAAAATGAAAAGGGAAAATTTAGTACTCCATGGAAGTGTGATACTCCCTGAAGCAGTTTTTAATGCAGAGGCCCGGATGATCAGGGCAAGTGTCACATTGAGTGGTGGTATCCTTCCAAATCCCCCTCCTGTTACACACTCTTCATTTTTTCTGGGATCGTACCTTCTTTCCAGTGTGGGGGACTTCACCTGGAAAGTGTTGGCCGGGGACGATCTTGGCACCTATAACTTCAGTTTCTTGGGAACTCCGACCTGCTCTTTCCCGGTCAGCAAAGATTAGGACCTTTAGGACTTCTCCTTGGAACTGAAGGTATGTCCCTGTGCTGCCAGTGTTCCGGTACAGTACAAAAGAGTTGTACATGGCAACCTGTACCATGTAGATCGCAACTTTCTTGTACCATACACGTGTTTTCCGCATGGCCATGTATGGCTTGAGGACTTGATCACAAAGATCAACTCCCCCCATATACTGATTGTAGTCCAGGATACAATCAGGCTTGAGGACCATTGTTGTGGTACCTCGCACAGGGACGGGTGAGCTGCCATTACCATGAATAGTGGTCAGCATAAGGACATCCCTCTTATACCTGACCAGCAACAGGTTTTCAGGGGCAAGGGCACGGGACTCACCCTTGGGAATAGGTGTCTGGATAAAATTTAGAGGGAGGCCTCTCTGGTTTCACCGCGCAATCCCACAAGCAGAGATGGATCTGGGGGCAAGGGATGTGAACAGAGAGATGTTGTTATAAAAGTTGTCCACGTACACGTGGTAACCCTTATCCAGCAATGGGTGCACAAGGTCCCAAATGATCTTGCCGCTAACACCCAGAGTGTTGGAACATTCTGGGGGTTCAATACGGTAATCTCGTTCCTCATACACTCTAAACTTGAGAGTGTACCCGGAGGTACTCTCACAAAGTTTATAAAGCTTCACACCATACCGTGCCCGCTTTGAAGGACTATACTGGTGGAAGATGAGTCTCCCCTTAAAACTGATAAGAGACTCCTCAACCGAGAGCTCCCTAAGTGGTACGTAGGCCTCCAAAAATTTGGCCCCAAAGTGATCGATGACTGGCCTCACTTTGTAAAGCCGGTCATAGGTGGGACCTTGGGGTGGACATGCCTCACCATCTGCATAATGAAGGCATTTCCAAATAGCCTCGAACCGCTTACGTGTCATGGCCATACTGTACAGTGGGGTCTGGTATAGGATATCCCCACTCCAGTACTGCCTGACACTAGGCTTTTTGACCAAGCCCATGTGCAGCACGAGGCCCCAAAATTTCCTCATTTCGGCTGCACTGACGGCGTACCATTCATTGGACCTGGCCAAAAAAGAATCAGGGTGGTGGGTGGTGTACTGCCTGGCGTCCGGATTCGTCTGCTCCTCCATTAGATTGACCAGGCCGTCACTGAAAAAAAAACTGAAACTCGAATTCAGTGAACCCGGCCGTGTCAATCCGGATTCCGGAGTTGCCAACAAACTCCAGAATCTGTGGCTGATAACCCTCTGGGGGTCTCCAGACAGGTTCACCGGAAGGGGGCTCCGGTAAAGTTGTCTGGGGGGTCGAACTCCTAGTACGAGCAGCATCACCACTCGCACTAGTGCCGGCCACTGGGACACTTTCATGGGGGGTGCGTGGCCTCGCCTGGCGTCGTCTCTAGATGATGAGGAGGACAAGGAAGAACACAGGAATGTTGGATCTTCCTCGTCCTCACTGGCAGATTCGGAGGCAAGTAAGGCGTATGCCTCCACCGCCGAATATGCCCGGCGAGCCATCACCTTTTATCTAAGGTGGCGGGGGGGAGGGTGGTTGTGTGTGTGTGTGGAGGGTGGGGCCGGGGGAGTGTGTAGTGAGTGCTTGGTGTAACTATGTATAACGGTGTGTGATTAATAATCACACACCGTTATATGTGGGGAAAAAACGCTGCGGGCAAAAAAAAAACAACAAAAGGGGGGGGCAAATCGCAGCGCCCTGAACCCCTAATAGGGCCCCGGTTACGCTAAAAAAAAGTGTCGTACTCTTGAGCCCTATTAGAGGGGGGGGGGATTTTTTGAAAACTTTTTTTTAAACTTTATTTACTACCTTTCCCTTTGGTGTATTCTGTCCCTAATCTAGGGGATCTTCAGGTTTTCTGAGGTGATTCGATGGGTGCAGAGGAGGGGGGGGGGTCCCTGGCTCCTCTTGCAGCACTGCCCGCTGACTGAACCTAGCTAACGGTCAGCGCTGCAGAGGATGCTGTTTAACCCCTTAAGGACTTAGCCCTTTTTCACCTTAAGGACCAGAGCATTTTTTGAACATCTGACCACTGTCACTTTAAACATTAATAACTCTGGAATGCTTTTAGTTATCATTCTGATTCCGAGATTGTTGTTTCGTGACATATTCTACTTTAACATAGTGGTAAAATTTTGTGGTAACTTGCATCCTTTCTTGGTGAAAAATCCCCAAATTTGATCCAAAAAATTTAAATTTTGCATTCTTCTAACTTTGAAGCTCTCTGCTTGTAAGGAAAATGGATATTCAAAATAAAAAAAATTTTGGTTCACATATACAATATGTCTACTTTATGTTGGCATCATAAAATTTATGAGTTTTTACTTTTGGAAGACACCAGAGGGTTTCAAAGTTCAGCTGCAATTTTGAAATTTTTCACAAAATTTTCAAACGCACTATTTTTCAGTGACCAGTTCAGTTTTGAAGTGGATTTGAAGGGCCTTCATATTAGAAATACCCCACGAATGACCTGAATTATAAAAACTGCATCCCCCAAAGTATTCAAAATGACATTCAGTAAGTGTTTTAACCCTTTAGGTGTTTCACAGGAATAGCAGCAAAGTGAAGGAGAAGATTCAAAATCTTCATTTTTTACACTCGCATGTTCTTGTAGACCCAATTTTTGAATTTTTGCAAGGGGTAAAAAGGATAAATTTTTAACTTTTATTTGAAACCCAATTTCTCTCGAGTAAGGACATACCTCATATGTCCATGTAAAGTGTTCGGCGGGCGCAGTAGAGGGCTCAGAAGGGAAGGAGCGACAAAATGGTTTTTGGGGGGCATGTCACCTTTAGGAAGCCCCTATGGTACCAGAACAGCAAAAAAAAAACACATGGCATACCATTTTGGAAACTAGACTCCTCGGGGAACATAACAAGGGGTAAAGTGAACCTTAATACCCCACAGGTGATTCACGACTTTTGTATATGTAAAAAAAAAAAAAAAAATGTTTTTTTTTACCTAAAATGCTTGGTTTCCCAAAAATTTTACATTTTTAATAAGGGTAATAGCAGAAAATACCCACCAAAATTTGAAGCCCAATTTCTCCCGATTCAGAAAACGCCCCATATGGGGGTGAAAAGTGCTCTGCTGGCGCACTACAGGGCTCAGAAGAGAAGGAGTCACATTTGGCTTTTTGAAAGCAAATTTTGCTCTGGGGGCATGCCGCATTTAGAAAGCCCATATGGTGCCAGAACAGCAAACCCCCCCCACATGGCATACCATTTTGGAGACTAGACCCCTCGGGGAACGTAACAAGGGGTAATGTGAACCTTAATACCCCACAGGTGATTCACGACTTTTGCATATGTAAAAAAAAAGAAAATTTTCTTACCTAAAATGCTTGGCTTCCCAAAAATTTTACATTTTTAAAAAGGGTAATAGCAGAAAATACCCCCCAAAATTTGTAACACAATTTCTCCCGAGTACGGCGATACCCCATATTTGTCCCTAAACTGTTGCCTTGAAATACGACAGGGCTCCAAAGTGAGAGCGCCATACGCATTTGAGGCCTAAATTAGGGATTTGCATAGGGGTGGACATAGGGGTATTCTACGCCCGTGATTCCCAAGCAAGGGGCCTCCAGCTGTTGTAAAACTCCCAGCATGCCTGGACAGTCAGTGGCTATCTGGCAATACTGGGTGAGTAGTTGATTTGCAACAGCTGGAGGCTCCGTTTTGGAAACCGTGCGTACCAGACGTTTTTCATTTTTATTGGGGAGGGGAGGGGGGCTGTGTAGGGGTATGTGTATATGTAGTGTTTTTTACTTTTTATTTTATTTTGTGTTAGTGTAGTGTTTTTAGGGTACAGTCGCACAGGCAGGGGTTCACAGTAGTTTCTAGCTGGCAGTTTGAGCTGTGGCAGAAAATTTGCCGCAGCTCAAACTTGCAGCTGGATACTTACTGTTAACCTCCGCCCATGTGAGTGTACCCTGTACATTCACATTGGGGGGGGGGGAAATACCTCCAGCTGTTGCAAAACTACAACTCCTAGCATGTACGGTCTATCAGTGCATGTTGGGAGTTGTAGTTTTGCAACAGCTGGAGGCACACTGGTTGTGAAACACAGAGTTTGGTAACAAACTAGGACTTGTAGTTATGCAACAGCTGGAGGCATACTACTTTGGCTGGGGATTGTATTTATGCAACAGCTGGAGACACACTGGTTTGCTTCTTAACTCAGTGTTTCACAACCAGTGTGCCTCCAGCTGTTGCAAAACTACAACTCTCAGCAGTCACCAACGGGCATGCTGGGAGTTGTAGTTAAGCAACCAGCAGATGCACCACTACAACTCCAAGCATGCACTTTAGCTGATTGTGCAAGCTGGGAGTTGTAGTTATACAACAGCTGAAGGTACACTTTTCCATAGAAAAAATGTGCCTCCAGCTGTTGCAAAACTATAAGTCCCAGCATGCCCATAATAGAATGCTGGGAGTTGTGGTGGTCTGCCTCCTGCTGTTGCATAACTACAGCTCCCAGCATGCCCTTTTTGCATGCTGGGAGCTGTTGCTAAGCAACAGCAGGAGGCTGTCACTCACCTCCAACTGCAGATCCACGCCGCTGCTGCAGGTCAGTCCCTTGCCGCCGCCGTCGTCACTCCTGGGGCCCCGATCCCAACAGGGACGCCGGGGATCGGGGTCCCAAGCTCCCGGGGTTGTCTTCCTGCTACTGTCCTCCGGAAGAGGGGCGGAGCGGGTTGCGGGAGTGACACCCGCAGCAGGTGCCCTGATTGGTCGGCCGGTAAACCGGACGACTAATCAGGGCGATCGTGAGGTGGCACCAGTGCCACCTCACCCCTGCTGGCTATGGCTGTTTGGGGCCGTCAGAGACGGCCCCGATGAGCCAGTAATTCCGTGTCACTGGAGACCCGATTGACCCCGAATCCGCCGCAGATCGCTGGGCTGAATTGTTCAGCGATCAGCGGCCATCGCCGACATGGGGGGTCATCATGACCCCCCTGGGCGATATGCCGGCTGAACGATTTCAGCAGGCATCCAGCACCGGCTCCCCTCTGGCTAGCTGCGGGGGCCGGAAATGCGCAGGGCGTATCCATACACCCTGTGTCCTTAAGGACTTGGAAATGGGGGCGTATGGATACGCCCTGTGTCCTTAAGGGGTTGAACCCTCCCCTGCCGGCTGCTCTCCTTGGGGGGTGGCGAAATCGCCACCTCCCCATAGATACAGTAGGTGATAGGGGGTGTATTCTACACCCCCGATCACCTTGTATCTCCAGGTCATCGGGTCACACATGACCCGTATGACCCGGAATTGTGCAAATCGCAAGTGTGAATTCACTTGCGATTTGCGCCGATCGCCGACATGGGGGGGGGTCTGATGACCCCCCCTGGGCATTTGCGCGGGGTGCCTGCTGATCGATATCAGCAGTCACCCCGATCCGGTCTTTGCCTGGCACGCGGCGGGGACCGGAGTGCCCACGGGCGTACCTGTACGCCCTGGGTCCTTAAGACCCAGGTACAGAAGGCATATCCATACGCGCTGGGTCCTGTATGGGTTAAAAATGTCCTCTTTTGACCCCTGTAACTTTATTTTTCCGCTTATGGGGATGCATGGGGCTAATTTTTTGTTCCGTGATCTAAAGTTTTTATTGGTACCATTTTTGTTTTAATTGGATTTACTGATCGCTTTTTATTCTGATTTTCCAGGTGTACTGTAGCGCATTTTTTTGCCCTCATATGTGCATACCACATACCTACATCTAAGTAGTGTACCATTTTGTACCTGTTAATTTGTCAAGGGCCTACATACTGTGAAAGTCCAACAAAAGTACTCACCGGCTGATGTTTTACAAAAATACTGAGTTTTTAGGCGTATTGTAGTGCATTTTACTGCCCTCATAAGTGCATACCGCGTATGTACGTCTAAGCAGTGTACTATTTTGTACCTGTTAATTTGTCAAGGTCCTACATTCTGTATAAGTCCACCCAAAGTACTCATCGGCTGGTGATATTTTTTTAAGCGTACAGTAGAGCATTTTTCTGCCCTCATCAGTGCATACCTACATCTAAGTAGTGTACTATTTTGTTTCTGTTAATCTGTCAATGGCCTACATACTGTGAAAGGCCAGCCAAGACCTGCTGCTGTTCTATACAAATACTGTTTTAAGCGTAGTGAAGCGTATTGTATTCCCCTCATATACGCACTAAGTATGTCAGGCAGAGAAGTGCCAGGATGTGCACAGAGGAGTGGCAGAGGCCTAAATCCTTCAGGCAGAGGTCACAGCAGACTAGGGGGCGAGTGGCAGCAGGAGTCGCACCGAAAGGCCTGAGCTCCCGTTATCAGCTAGGGGTCGTGTCTTGACCAGTAACCCATCTGCCATCGTCGATTGGTTAACACGGTCATCCACTTCATCACAAGTGACATCTGACACCCCAGTCAACAGTCGGTGGGTTCCTCAGACACAGCCGTCAGTTGACATTTCCCGGGAGCAGTCCCTGTCCTCCCATTGCCTCGGTCCTATGCTGTTCTCTCTCCTACAGAAGTATCTTATGCTGTAGGTTCAACTCCACTATTCACTGAGGAAGATCTTATAGAGGACATTCAGCAGCTACTGCCCAGCCAAGAAGTGGAGGAGACATGCGCCACTTCCTCCACAAGGCAGGCAAGTAGTGATGAGGAGAGTGACGTATGAGGCGGTGTTGCCAGGGTTCAGGGTCCTGAAGCATACACTGTTGAGGAAGCTGAGGAGGACATCAGTGACGTGGAGACACAACTCGATGATGACGAAGCTGATCGCATAGGGGAGCAGGGTTCAGGAAGGTCTTCATCATCATCAGGAGAAGAGAGTTGCAGGTTGCCCTTGAGGCAGCAGCTGAGCCAGCAAGGCGGTAGCATGGTTGGCAGTCAGCGTGATGGCAGAAGTGGAAATTCTGGAGCCAAACATGCCCGGGATAGACCACCTGCTTTGCGGTGGCCTACCTTCCCGGGAGGTAGTGGAACAGGGGTTCCTGGAGACAGCGGCAGTAGCAGTCAATTAGTGCGGACTGTTGGTGGGAAAATCAGCTACTCGGCGGTGTGGAAGTTTTTCATCAAGCATCCGGAGGAGGTTCATATAGCCACATGCAAGATATGTCAGCAGATGGTGAAGCGTGGCAAGGGTTCCAATGTTGGCACCACGGCCCTGCATTAACACATGCTTCGCCACCATAAAGCGGCCTGGGAGAACTGTGGCTCCGATGTAGTGGTCAAGCCTTCTGCATCACCCAGTGGAATGCCACTCCCTCTTTCAGCCAGCCAAGCCTCCACCACCTCAGCTGAAGGGAGCTGTGTGTCATACCCTTCTTCTGTCGCTCCAGATGCTCCTGCTTCTCCCACTTTTAGTCAACAGTATGCACCCACTCATCCAATGGCGCAGAAGCTGAATGTGCTCCTGTCTAAGTTGCTGGTGCTGCAGTCCCTCCCTTTTCAAGTGGGGGACTCTGCACCTTTCAGACAACTGATGGTTTGTGCCGAGTCGAGGTGGAGAGTGCCAAGCCGTCATTTGTTTGAGAAGAAGGCAGTACCAGCCCTGCTCAATTTTGTGGAAGAGAAGGTGGGCCAGTCCTTGAGCCTGTCGGTGTGTACCAAAGTGCACGGCAGCGCCGACGTCTGGAGCTGTAACTACGGTAAGGGACAATACATGTCCTTTACGGCTCACTGGGTGAATGTGGTTCCTGCACAGCCACAATCCCAACTTGGACAGGTCACCCCATTTCCTCCTCCATGCTGTTAGCCCGTTGGTCCTGTGACAGTGTGCGACTCCGCCTTCTCTTCCACCAACGTGTCCTCAGCCTCCACTGCCCGCACAAGTCTCAGTGGCCCTTCAGCATACCATGTGTGCAGGGCACGGCGGTGTTGCGCTGTTCTTCACATGGCTTGCCTTGGCGAAAAGAGTCACACAGGGGAGGAACTGCCAAAAGTCATTGGTAAAGAAATCGGAGCATGGCTTACTCCACGAAAACTGGAAATGGGAACCATGGTGACCGACAATGGGAAGAACATCTTGGCCGCACTGCGACAAGGAAGGGTGAAACATGCGCCCTGCATGGCGCACATGTTAAATCTGGTTGCCAAGCAGTTCCTGAAGTGTTCCCCCCATTTGTGAGACATCCTCAGAATGGAAAGGAAACTTTGCATGCACTTCAGCCACTCATACAGCGCAAAGCACACCCTCCTTGAGCTGCAGCGTCAGAATGGTATCCCCCAACATAGTCCGATTTTTTACGTTGCCACACGTTGGAATTCCACCCTCCATATGTTGGACCGACTGTACGAACAGAGAAAAGCCATCACCGATTTCTTGATGATCCAAGCGGATAGGGGTACTCTCCTGTGTAACTTCAATGTGAATCAGTGGCAGCTCATACGTGACATATGTGCCGTTTACTCAGGCCCTTTGAGGAAGCCACATTATACGTAAGGGTTAAGGAATTAACAACGTCATTCCACTGCTTCATTTCCTTGATATTGGAAACGATGGCTGGTCAGGGCAATGGAGACATTGCGCCTACATCTCATTGCCACATGAGCCCTGTGAACTGGAGGAGGAGGGGGAACAGTGGAGCACAGATTAGGTTTGATGAGATAAGCTGTGTTTCTAGTCATCTGACTACTTACTTACAAAAGCATATTGAGAAGCCAGAGACCCTCCAAGAGAGCAACTTTTGACACCTAAGATAACGGACAAAACCGGGCACCCATGAGGATCATAGGTACATATGATCGAGAAGCTCCACAGATCCATGAGATTCTCCAGAAATATTCTTTTTTTTTTTTTTTAAGTATTTATGTATAACTTTTTTTCAAAACTTTAGACATCAAAGGAATACACATACAGTTGGCCTAGCATACAGTCCCCCCCAGCCCACCAAATCAGAGTACTATAAAAGAGAAGCAATTCAGGGCTGAGTACACCCTCCAGGGAGACCACAGCCGGCCAACGGAAACACAACGGACACTGAGACAGACAAAAGATACTCTCACACACACTCCCGGAGCACTCCTCCCATCTCCCCGCCCAGTCAAAGCAACCAAACTATACCGGAGAACCGACCCTCTCAGGGGGAACCACTGACTCGCCTATTAACAGCCAGGGCATCCAAACCCTATCAAATTTCTTGGGGCATTTACGGCTAGTATACAGTGTCCTATATAATGGTACATATTTATTAACCAAATTGAACCATCTTATTATAGGGGGAGGAGAGGTATCCTTCCAGGCCATTATTAATATTTTCTGAGCACAAAACAACAAAAACCTAATAAGTAGACGCCTATGGAAGCCTGTGGCCAGATCATTAATAACACCCAATAGACAGACAACCGGGTCTGAAGGGAACCCACATCCGCATTGCATCTGAAACAATTATCCGAGGAGGAGACCCCAATACGAAGTAATTTAACCGGAGTGTAGTATGGATGCAGAATTAGTATGTAGTATGAATGCCTCATCTGAATAAGCAAATCCCTCGCATTATCCACCGTGTGGTAAAATGTCTTGGTGACTTCTATGCAATTATGCTCAGTCAACTCAGGGATATCTGCTACCCACTTCACAAACGCCAACCCAAACGGATCAGAACCCACCGATTGCAGCAAAGCATAAGCCTGAGTCAGGGGTTTAGCGAGGTCGGTGGCACCCAGAAGTAGCTCCACATCAGAAAACGCTAGGGTCACATCAAGAGAGCCAAATTGCGCCACCACCGCATGTCTCAGCTGGAAGTACCGAAACTGGGCACCTTGAGGGAGATGGAAGCAGTCACTCATCTTCTTGAAGGAGGGAAAGGAGGAAAACTCCCCAAACAAATGCACGGCGAACTTGACTCCTTGATCGCTCCAGAAACCGTCAGCCTCCATCCCCGCAGGTGCTCAAAATAAGGATTCCCCCACAGAGGTGCCCTAGGAGACATTACCAGTAGCGGGAAGCATCCAGAAACCACCGACCATACCTCAGCCACCGTCCTAATAGGTGTCAACAGTCTGGAAGAAGAAGTAAATCTATATATAGGACATTAGTCAATGTTTCATACGAACCCATACGAGCTCCCGCCAGAGCAGTAGCCACACTCGCCAGATCCAGGTCGATCCACCAGGCAGCATATACCAATTGAGATGTTAGGAAGTAATCAAGCATATTAGGGACAGCTAAACCACTCCACTGTTTGGACGCTTGGAGCAGCTCCTGACCCAATCGTGGAGGTATGTCATGCCAATAGAAGAATCTCAAAACACCACTCAGCCTCTTGAAAAACTTTTTAGGGGGAAATCACCCAGAGAAAGATGAAAGTGATGCAGTTCCCCGATCAGTTAGGACCGATTCAGGACACCCGAGGGGTTGGATCCAATGGCTGTAGAAGACCTGGGCGGCCGTCCTGGCGGTAAGATCTTTGACGGGCACAACAACTACCCATTTGGAGTAATGATCCACCATAGTCAAGGCATAGGTGTATCCTGATCGAGTAGGGGCTAACTTCACGTGATCCAGGGCAACCAGTTGGTTAGGCCTCTCCGTATGAATGGTCGTGATAAGCATTGAAAACCATGGCGGCATCCCTTCGGGAGACAAAGACCTGATGCAGACGTTCTCCAGAGACTGGGTCCAAGAAATTTCGACATAACAGTCCTTTGTGGAGGAACAGACGATTCCTTTGACGCCACAACCGCTTCAATTACAAGTCCCCTTGTGCCTTGCGGAGCCTGGTTGGTACCCTCTTTTGCAGTAAGTCGTCCAAGAGGTCTCCCATGACCCTACTCTCCTCTTGAAGAGTCCTCCAAGTGTACAAGTCTTCAGGTATGTTAGGAGGCCCAGGGTCATCACCTTCTTGGGTGGTTAGAGTACTCTGGCTCACGGACCTCTGATAAAAGGGCGGCATCTCCACATCTTCCCATACATCTTCCATGGGGGGCTCTTCACCCGGAGCCATACGAGAGAGCACATCCGCATTAACATTACTCTATCCGCTGCGGTATTTGATATTGAAATCATAGTTGGCCAATCGGGAAGACCAGCGTTGTTCAATGGCCCTCAACTTGGCAGTGTTCAGATGCGCCAATGGATTGTTGTCGGTGTAAACTGTGAAGGGCGTAGCTGCCAAATAGTCCTTGAATTTCTCGGTGACCGCCCAGACCAGAGCAAGGAGTTCAAGCTTGAAAGAACTGTAGTTAGCATCATTCTTCGCTGCACCCTGAAGGTGTCGGCTAGCATAGGCTATGACTCACTCCTTACCGTCTTGCATCTGCGACAGGATAGCCCTCAAGCCTTCAAAGCTGGCATCAGTGTATAACCGGAACGGCTGGCTGTAGTCTGGGTAGGCTAGGATTGGAGGCTCAGTAAGGAGATGCTTCAAAGCCCGAAAAGCTACTTCTTGGTCTTCACCCCACTGTATTGGGAGTCTTCCATTGTAGTTTTCTTTGGCAATTCCCCGTAACAGTGTAGTCAGAGGCCCAGCGATCTGGGCAAAATGAGGGATGAACCGTATGTAATAACCGGCAAACCCCAGGAAGCTTCGCACCTCGCGCACAGTTCTAGGCGTAGGCCAATCTTTCACAGCACTCACTTTATCGGGTTGCACACCTTCAGCACTGACGACATGCCCCAGATAATGGACCTTGGGCTTCAACAGGTGGCACTTGGAGGGCTTTACTTTCAGGCCATGCTGTATTAGGACCTGGAAGACTACTCGGAGATGTTCCAGATGCTCTTGGTACATTCGAGAGTAGACAGTGATGTCATCCAGATAGAGAAGGACACTTTGAAAATTCAAATGCCCAAGGCACCTCTCCATCAACCGCTGAAAGGTAGCCGCAGCATTGCAAAGCCCAAAGGGCATACTCTTGAACTCTAAGAGCCCCATCGGGGTCACAAATGGCATCTTTTCTTGATCCTCTTCGGCCATAGGGACTTGCCAGTACCCACTCTTCAGGTCCAGTGTGAAAAAGTAAGCCGCGGATCCCAGAGCGGTGAGGGAGTCTTCTATCCTGGGAAGAGGGTATGCATCCGTATGGGTGATGTCATTCAACTTCCTGTAGTCCACACAGAATCGGATAATTCCATCCTTTTTCTTAACAAGGACTAAAGGAGCGGCGCAATGACTCTGGCTTTCTCGGAGGACATCAGCTTCCTTCATTTCCTGCAACATTTTTTTTACAGTCTGGTACATTGCAAGAGCAACCTGCCGGTGCCTCTCCTTGATGGGGGGGACTATCTCCAGTTAGAATCCGATGCTGGATCATCGTAGTCCTGCCAAAATCAGTGGGGTGTTTGCTGAAGGTTTCTTGAAACTGTTTAGCCACCCGAATGACTCCTCCAATCTGGTCCTGGGGAGTTTTGTCGTCTCCTATCTGTAACTGAGTCCACCAGGGGTCCTTCCGGTCCTTGTCGGGCCCTAGGGCAGTCTGAGCAGTCCATTGTCTGGCCACTTGAGGTTTGGACATCACATCTCGGGGATCCAGATGATACAGCTGAGCAACAGGGGTATATTTGGCCAATCTGGTGACAACTGGGGAGATATTGACCACTCGAACCGGAACTCTGCCATTCCGCACAGTGACGAGGCTTCTTGCGGCACGTATCAAAGGGTAGTCTTCCAATTGAATGGGTTCCAAGAGTGCCTGGTACTCTTGATTATTCACCCCTGGTTGGGCTCGACACCATATAACAGTTGCTGTCTGTGGTTGCAGCGCGACGGGCCGCATGTCTTGAATTCTCACCCGGCAGATCCCTCCGTGAGGATTGAAACATTTTCATTCAGCTTGGAGTGTCCTGAGGTGGTGTTGCGCGGCTCTCCGGCCAGAGGGTGACATGTAGGGAATAGAAGCTTGTAATGAGTTAACTATGTCATCAAAACAGTGTCTCATGATGTTCATTCCCAAAATAAACTCAGCTGCATGATCATCAACAACACTAGTAATAATAACACCTTGTCCCCTAAGAACATGATTCCCCACTTGCACTGTGGGCTCCCAGTAGCCATGCTTGGGTACTGGTTTCCCATTCCCTGCCATAACACGAAAATGTACGTCATGAGGTTCACACAACATTTCAGGACCCCAATGCTTATAAAACACCCCTCGAGGAATAGTGGACACCTGGGACCCAGTGTCAATCAAAGCTTGCAATTTAACCCCTTCTACTACTATTTATACATAGGGGCAAGGGGCAACATACATGGAGAGTCCTGTTTTTGTGCTGGTTGATTCCGGACCTTCTGTAATTACTCCCGGGGTGCGGTCCTTGACCCCAGGGGAAGCCCGTTTAACCCCTTAATGACGCAGGACGTAAATGTACGTCCTGGTGAGGTGGTACTTAACGCACCAGGACGTACATTTACATCCTAAGCATAACCGCGAGCATCGGAGCGATGCCCGTGTCATGCGCTGCAGGTCCCCGCTGCTGATCACAGCCAGGGACCCGTCTGTAATGGCGGACATCTGCGATCCCGCGGATGTCCGCCATTAACCCCTCAGATTCCGTGATCAATACAGATCATGGCATCTGCAGCATCTCGGTCATTAAAATGGATGATCGGATCGCCCGCAGCGCTGCCGCGGCAATCCAATCATCCAGTGCGGCAGATGGAGGTCCCCTCACCTTGCTCCACTGCCTTCCCGGCGTCTTCTGCTCTGATCTGCCTTCCCGCAGACCAGAGCAGAAGACGACCAATAATGCTGATCAGTGCTGTGTCCTATACATAGCACTGAACAGTATTAGCAATCAAGTGATTGCTATAACTAGTCCCCTATGGGGACTATTAAAGTGTAAAAATAAAAGTAAAAAAATAAATAAAGTAGAAAAAAAATGTGAAAAACCCCCTCCCCCAATAAAAACGTAAATTTTCCTTATTTCCCTATTTCACCCCCAGAAAGTGTTAAAAAAAATATTTTACATACCTACATATTTGGTATCGCCGCATGTGTAAATATCTGAACTATTAAAATAAAATGTTAATGATACCGTATGGTGAATGGCGTGAATGTAAAAAAAAAAAAGTCCAAAATAGATGCTTTTTTATAACATTTTATTCCCCAAAAAATGTATAAAAAATTGATTAAAAGTTCTATAAAAGCAAATCTGGTATCAATAAAAAGTACAGATCACAGCGCAAAAAATGAGCCCTCATACTACTCCTTTTACGGAAAAATGAAAAAGTTATAGGCCTTCAAAATAGGGGGATTTTAAACATACTAATTTGGTTAAAAAGTTTGCGATTTTTTTAAAGCACAACAGTAATAGAAAAGTATATTATCATGGGTATCATTTTAATCGTATTGACCCAAAGAATAAAGAACACATGTCATTTTTACCATAAATTGTACGGCTTGAAAACAAAACCTTCCAAAATTGGCAAAATTGCGGTTTTCTTTTCCATTTCACCACACAAATAGTATTTTTTTGGTTGCGCCATACATTTTATGGTAAAGTGAGTGATGGCATTACAACGGACAACTGTTAGCGCAAAAACAAGCCCTCATAGTAGTCTGTGGATGAAAATATAAGAGTTATGTTTTTTTGAAGGCGAGGAGGAAAAAACAAAAACGTAAAAATTCAATTGTCTGCGTCCTTAAGGCCCAAATGGGATCTGTCCTTAAGGGGTTAAAGCCCAGCATTGACTCTTCCAGTGTCCAGGCTTGCTACAATAACTACAGACAGGCAGTTGAGTCCTGAGGGGGCCGTACAGGGGGATTATTAGGCGGCCTGGTGGGACGAGGGCCAGTCTCTTTAGAAGATGGGGAACTAGCTCTCCCCACAATTTCCTTCACAGCCTTAGTTAACTGATCAATGTCTTGTCGGACATGTTGCAAGTCATTAGCCCAGGGACTAGAGGGGGGTGACACAGCAGCCGGCTGGGGTGTAGTTATGGCTGGGGCCGAGGCCCCCAAGGGTTCAGTGGAAAGGGGGCTATTTTCTTCAGCTTCGGTGCTGGATTCAGTGACCTTAATGGCCAGTCTCTTGAAGGTAGGAAAAGCCATATCGGGGTTTTGTGCTGTCAGCATCCTGAGTTGGGCCTTATCCCACTTATTCTGGGCCCCACCTATGAACCTGTCCATCACCACCCGGTTACCCTGATTGAGCGTGATGCCGTCTAGCTTTTGCACTGCTTCTAAGGCATTCTGCAAGGCCACAGCATAGGCCTGGAGAGTCTCACATGGTTTCTGTCGTCGCTCATACAATCTTAAACGTACCTCGGAGTGAGACTCGAACACTTGATAGAGCCCCTCAAAAATCTTTTCCACTGTAGCCTTGTCGGCCGATGGCCTTGTGCGTACCTCCTCCTATGCAGGTCCCTGCAACTGTCCAGTAAGTAACTGCACCTGTAGATGAGGGTAGAACGCATAAAAAGCGAAGAGGCTAAACGGATCCCCGCTATAATGTGGGAGAACAGGGTTCCCCAAGAAGGCAGGAGTGGCCGCAGGTGCCCTGGAGGTCAGAGCAGCAGCAGGGGATGTATCTGGTTGGGCCTGCCCTGCTAGCTGTGCTGGTTCCCCTGAGGAAACCACTGGAGCATCACCATCTTGCTGACTAGGGGGTGCAGGTGACGCAGGGACAGGCACCGGAGCAGGATCCAGTGGTGGAGCAGGTCCTGGAAGTGGTAGTGCCACTGTGGGATCTGACATCTTTGCAAACGGGATTGTCCCTTTAACTCCTTAAGGACACATGACGTACTGGAACGTCATGTGTCCGCTCCCGATCTATAACGCGGGGCCACGGCGTGGCCCCGCGTCATAGCGGTCGGGCCCGGCCTCTAACAACGGGCGGGACGCGTGGCTAATAGCGTGCGGCATTGATCGCAATGCCGTGCGCTATTAACCCTTTAGACGTGGCGTTCAAAGTTGACCGCCACGTCTAAAGTGAAACTGAAACCATGGCGGTTAGCTCAGTGGGCTGTTCTGGATAGCCGCGGCAAAATCGCGGCATCCCGAACAGCTTACAGGACAGCAGGATCGCGTCACATCGCGTCGGTCCCGGCGCTCATCAACGGCTGGGACCAAGGGACCCACGGCTAATACCACACATAGCCACTTGCGGCGATGTGCGGTATTAACCCTTTAGAAGCGGCGGTCAAAGCTGACCGCCGCTTCTAAAGCGAAAGTGCAAGTATCCCGGCTAGTCAGTCGGGCTGTTTGGGACCGCCGCTGTGAAATCGCAGCGTATTGAACAGCCTGCAGGACACCGGGAGGGCCCTTACCTGCCTCCTCGGTGTCCGATCGACGAATGACTGCACCGTGCCTGAGATCCAGGCAGGAGCAGTCAAGCACCGGTAAACACTGATCACAGGCGTGTTAATACACGCCAGTGATCAGCATAGGAGATCAGTGTGTGCAGTGTTATAGGTCCCTATGGGACCTATAACATTGCAAAAAAAAGTTAAAAAAAAAGTGTTAATAAAGGTCATTTAACCCCTTCCCTAATAAAAGTTTGAATCACCCCCCTTTTCCCATAAAAAAAAATAAAACAGTAAAAATAAAAATAAACATATGTGGTATCGCCGCGTGCGTAAATGTCCGAACTATAAAAATATATCATTAATTAAACCGCACGGTCAATGGCGTACGCGCAAAAATATTCCAAAGTCCAAAAAAGCGTAATATGATCACTTTTTATACCATTAAAAAATGAATAAAAAGTGATCAAAAAGTCCGATCAAAACAAAAATTGTACCTATAAAAACTTCAGATCACGGCGCAAAAAATGAGCCCTCATACCGCCCTGTAAGTGGAAAAATAAAAAAGTTATAGGGGTCAGAAGAGGACATTTATGATAGTTATGATTTTTTCCAGAAGTACGACAAAATCAAACCTATATAAGTAGGGTATCATTTTAACCGTATGGACCTACAGAATAATGATAAGGTGTCATTTTTACCGAAATATGCACTGCGTAGAAACAGAAGCCCCCAAAAGTTATAAAATGGCGTTTTTTCTTAGATTTTGTCGCACAATGATTTTTTTTTCCGTTTCGTTGTGAATTTGAGGGTAAAATGACTGATGTCACTGCAAAGTAGAATTGGTGACGCAAAAAATAAGCCATAATATGGATTTTTAGGTGGAAAATTGAAAGGGTTATGATTTTTAAAAGGGAAGGAGGAAAAAACGAAAGTGCAAAAACGGAAAAACCCTGAGTCCTTAAGGGGTTAAGGATCACAGGTTTTTCCGTTTTTGCACTTTCGTTTTTTCCTCCTCACCTTCATAACCCTCTCAATTTTGCACCTAAAAATCCATATGATGGCTTATTTTTTGCGCCATCAATTCTACTTTGCAGTGACAAAAAATAATGGTGCGACGAAATTGAAGAAAAAACTAAATTTTGTAAATTTTGGGGGCTTTCGTTTCTACGCAGTACATTTTTCGGTAAAAAATGACACCTTATCTTTATTCTGTAGGTCCATACGGTTAAAATGATTGATTTTGTCGTACTTCTGTAAAAATTTATACATTTAAAATTGGCATTTTCTGACTCCTATACCTTTTTTATTTTTCCACATATGGGGCGGTATGAGGGCTCATTTTTGCGCCGTGATCTGAAGTTTTTAGCGGTACCATTTTTGTATTGATCAGACTTTTTGATCACTTTTTATTAATTTTTTCATGATATAAAAAGCGACCAAAAATACATTATTTTGGACTTTGGAATTTGTTGGCGTGCACGCCATTCACCGTGCGGTTTAATTAATTATATATTTTTATAGTTCGAACATTTACGCATGCGGCGATACCACATATGTTTATATTTATTTTTATTTACATGGTGTTTTTTTTTTTATGGGAAAAAAGGGGTGATTTGAGCTTTTATTAAGGAAAGGGTTAAATCACATTTATTAACTTTTTTTTTTTACACTTTTTTTTTTACACTTTTTTTTTGCAGTGTTATAGGTCGCATAGGGACCTATAACACTGCACACACTGATCTTTTACCCTGATCCCTGCAAAGCCATAGCTTTGCAATGATCAGGGTTATCGGCGGTCGATTGCTCAAGCCTGAATCTCAGGCTTGGAGCAATCAATCGCCGAGGGGACACGCCAGAGGCAGGTAAGAGGACCTCCGCTCGTGTCCCAGCTGATCGGGACACCGCATTTTCACTGCGGTGGTCCCGATCAGCACCGCTGAGCAGCCGGGATGGTTTTACTTTCGGTTTAGACGCGGCGTTCAACTTTGAACGCCGCGTCTAAAGGGTTAATAGCGCGTGGCACTGCGATCGCTGCAACGCACTATTAGCCCCGGGTCCCGGCATCAGATACATGCCGGGACCAACGCGATATGACGCGGGGTCACCGCGTGACCCCGCTTATATCGCGGGAGCCTTCCAAGGACGTAAATATACGTCCTTGGTCGTTAAGGGGTTAAAGGCAAGGAGGAAAAACGAAAATGGAAAAACCCTCTGTCCTTAAGGGGTTAAATGAAGCTCGGGAACGTCGGTCCCTTTAAGAGACGTAGCTGTTCTCTGATCTGGAACTTGAGTGCGTAGATCTCGAACTTGAGAGCGTTGATCTGGAAATTGAGTGTGCTGACCTGCGACGATCGGGAGTTGAATATCGTGCAACCAGGATTTTAGTTTAGCGATCTGGTGCTTCAGGACTTTACACTGGTCTGGTTCTCTAACCTTTTTAGTCTTCAGCCCAACTCTAAGTTTCTTTTCCGCACCAGCTAAGTCTGTCTGCAAATCTCTTGTCCCAGACTCTGCCAAAATGGCTGCCGCGGCTCCGGAGGCTTCAGTGGGCGGAGTTTCAGGATCACGCGCGGGAAGGACTAGCTATGTCCTTAACCCCTTGCGCTGCGTATTTTTTGCCTTCCCCTTACTTTTCTTGCACACTTTCTGCACACCGCACCAACAGTAATGTCCCATACTTTAGCAGACGATTCACAATACATTAATACAGTCTTTCACCTAGGGGGGAGTACACTTTACTTGGTGGCAACAGCAGGAGGCACACACCCGTATCCTGTTCGTAAGATGCCAAAAAGCTATGTGATAGCTTGGAGGGTGTACGGTACGGGGAGTGTAGCTGTGCAGATAATAAAGGGTGTTTGTTAACACTTGCTATTCGTGATGCCAGGGTGTGGACTCGTCAATAAAGCTTTTCCTACCGCCGCCCTTCCCGGGAATGATAGAGAGGTAGATGATACTGAGTTTAAGAAGATAGTAATAATGGATTGTCCACAACCGGAAAGCTTCTGTAAACAACGTTAACTTCACTGAAGATTTTCTGTATACTTCAACAACATAACAGTTTCTCATCAATACAGCTTCCTTTTGGAGATTGACAATGGTTGGAACTTTAGCTTTAAGAGTCTCTAGACTATTGCGCTGCTCCACTGGATTTGGAGAATTAGTTGCGGTCCAGTAGTCAGGCTAGTATTAGCAGGAATTAGTAAAGGTCTCACGATTTTTGGTTCTGCTGAGGCCGTAAGTTTTGAGGCCTAGCTTGTCGTTGAAAGTTGCGTAGCACACCGTCCTGTTAGTCCGGTATCCACGAGAGCAGCAACCCAAGAGAGCGATAATTGGATGCAGCTCCCTTATATGGGCAGGGGCTGGTCTAAAGCTAATTGGTCCATACGGATGTCAATCACCATTACAGAGAATGCTGGGTATCACGTGACCCAAGGACCTCCTAAGGTCTTGCAACATACCATAGAGTTCACTAGCTTGGTCACATGACCGAAGGTCCTGCGACGCTGAACAAGGTAAGTACTATACATTCCTATATAATATAGATAGAATTACTAATATACATGTATTAATATTAGAGTTAGACTTAAAGGGGTATTCCGGGAAGCTTTTTTCATTTGACTATGCTACAGGGGCTGTAAAGTTAGTGTAGTTCATAATATAGTGTCTGTACCTGTGTGTGACGCTTTTCTCACAATTCTTCTGTGATTTTCACCCCAATATTTATTTTTAACAGCATACAAAATTACTGCTGTCTTGGATTTTTCCCAGCTTGCAATGCGGTCGAGACCTGACACACTAGTCAGCTGATGACAGGGAGCCTGTCTGCTTCAATGGGTGGAGGGATCCATCTGTAACTAATGCAACAGCTGTAGGCATCCTGATTGAAGACCACAGTTCTGCAGCTCATTTATGTTTCAATGGGTGGGGTAGTTGGTGTGTGGGAAGGAGAAAAATGGTATCATGGGATTTGTAGGCAAACAAGAAAACTGAAAACAGGAAATGCAAGTTCACAGAAAGCTAGCCACAGTGTTATGGTAATCTCACAGCATAGCCATTTAGCCCCAAGACAAGCGCAGATCCTTCCTAAGCATGTCCATTACTGTCTGCCAGGTACGTACTAAAATCACCTTATGCTGGATAACCCTTTTAAGGAGAGGTGACCTGAGGAACCCTACCTGAACGTAGTTACTCTTACTTTGGGGACCTCTACATTAGGTACTGGATACAATACGGTACCGGAACACCACACCTGGATAACCCCTTTAAAACTGTACTCACGGGACAAGGACATAATCATATTACTGCTGTATATAGAATTGATGTGGCTTCACTGAAAATATGCTGTTCAGTTTAGGTCATCGGTTCTTAAAAAGGATGTCCTCGAAAAGGTACAAAGGTGCTCAACTAAACTAATAAGATTAAAAGAACTTAATTAGTTTGGTCTTGTAAATAGGAGGGGGGGGGGGGGGGTAGGTACAAAGGTGTTCAACTAATTTAATAAAATGAACCCCTTCCTGCAGAATGACTTATATAAATGTCAGGTTATGCAGACAGTTCACGCATCCTGCCGTTTATATAAGCCATTCAGTTAACCCGGCCATGCGTGGCATCACACGGGTTAGCAGGCAGAAGTCCCGCTGTTACCGGCGGGAGACAACTTCTCCAAGCCATCCCAGGACCATCTGTGAATGGTCCTGGTCAGCAATCACTGTGATTGGTCCCTGTCCCTGTGGACCAATCACAGTGTCTCAGCTGACTGGGGGGGTGAAAGTTCAGATCCCCCGCTCAGCCCACCCCTAGAAGTCCTGGCAGAGCGGGGGAAGAGCGGGGGAAGACCGGGGACCGGTGGTAGGCAAGTGGAGGAGGCAGCGTCGGGGTCTGCATCAGAAGCAGCAGTGAAGTGATCTTCACTGCTGCTTCTAGAAGTTTTATTTTAAAACTACAACTCCCAGCATGCTGTGGTGGTCTCTAATTTGTGCTCTTCCAGATGTTGCAAAACTACAACTCTCAGCATGCCCAAACAGTTCAGGCATGCTGGGAGTTGTAGTTCTGTAACATCTGGCCCTTCAGATGTTGCCAAACTACAACTCCCAGCATGCCTGGGCAGTCTGGGCATGCTTCGAGTTGAAGTTTTGCAACATCTGGAGGGCTACATTTTTAACACCACTACACAGTGGTCTCCAAACTGTTCTCCTCCTCCAGTTGTTGCAAATCTACATCTCCCATCATGCCCTTCGGCTTTCTGTGCATGCTGGGAGTTGTAGTTTTGCAACAACTGGAGGCACACTGGTTGGGAAACATTGTCTGTTTCCTAACTCAGTGTTTCCCAACCGGTGTGCCTCCAGCTGTTACAAAACTATAACTCCCAACATGCACTGACAGACCATGCATGCTAGGAGTTGTAGTTTTGCAACAGGTGGAGGCACAGGGGTTGGGAAACACTGAGTTAAGTAACAAACGCTCAGAGTTTTGCAACCAGTGTGCCTTCAGCTGTTGCATAACTACAACCCCCAGCATGCACGGACAGCCAAAGGGCATGCTGGAGGTTGTAGTAGTATTCCTCTAGCTGTTTCATAAATACAAGTCCCACCATGCCCTTCTGCTGTCACTGCATGCTGAGAGTTGTAGTTTTTCAACAGCTGGAGGTTTTCACGGGTGGGGGTTTACAGCAAGTTTCTCACTGCAATTTTGAGATGGAGCTAATTTTCCGATGCAGCTCAAACTCCAGTGGGAAACACGAAGTGAACCCCTGCCTGTGTGAATGTATCCTAAAAACACTACATTACGCAAAATAAAGGGTAAAACACTACATATACACATACCCCTACACAGTCCCTCCTGCCACCCCTCCCCAATAAAAATGAAAAACGTCTGGCAAAACAACAACTCCCAGTATTGCTGGACCGCTATTGACTGTCCAGGCATGCTGGGAGTTTTTCAACAGCTGTAGGCACTCTGTTTGGGAATCACTGGCATAGAATATACCCCTATGTCCACCCCTATGCAAATCCCTAATTTAGACGTCAAATACGCATGGCGCTGTCTCACTTCAGAGCCCTGTCGTATTTCAAGGCAACAGTTTGGGGCCACATATAGGGTATTTCCGTACTTTGGAGGGGCTTTTTCTCCTTTTACCCCTATGAAAAGGTAAAGTTGGGGTCTACTCCAGCATGTTATTGTAATTTTTTTTTTTTTTTACACTAACTTGCTGGTGTTGCGCCATACTTTTCATTTTCACAAGAGGTAAAAAGAAAAAAAATACCCCCAAAATTTGTAATGCAATTTGGAAATTCCCCATATGTGGACGTAAAATGCTCTGCGCGTGCACAACAAGGCTCAGGAGTGAGAGCGCCATGTACATTTGAGGTGATTTGCACAGGGGTGGCTAATCCGTGCAACGATTCTGGCATAAACACAGAAAAAAAAACACCCACATGTGACCCCATTTTGGTAACTACACTCCTTAAAGGGGTACTCCGGTGAAAAGCTTTTTTCTTTTAAATCAACTGGCTCCGGAAAGTTAAACAGATTTGTAAATTACTTCTATTAAAAAAATCTTAATCCTTCCTGTACTTATTAGCTGCTGAATACTACAGAGGAAATTCTTTTCTTTTTGGAATGCTCTCTGATGACATCACGAGCACAGTGCTCTTTGCTGACGTTATTATAATAATAATAAGTCTTTATTTATTGTTGTCCATAGTGGGATTTGAACTCAAGGCCCCAGCACTGCAAGGCAGCAGTGCTAGCCACTGAGCCACCATGCTGCCCTTAGCATACATCTGCTATGCATGGTTGCTAAAATGGACAGAGATGTCAGCAGAGAGCACTGTGCTCGTGATGTCATCAGTGTTCCAAAAAGAAAGGAATTTCCTCTGTAGCATTCAGCAGCTAATAAGTACTGGAAGGATTAAGATTTTTTAATAGAAGTAATTTACAAATATGTTTAACTTTCTGGCACCAGTTGATTTAAAAGAAAAAAGGTTTTCACCGGAGTACCCCTTTAACCCCTTAACCCCTTAACGACGCAGGACGTATATTTACGTCCTGCGCCGGCTCCCGCGATATGAAGCGGGATCGCGCCGCGATCCCGCATCATATCGCGTCGGTCCCGGCGCTAATCAACGGCCGGGACCCGCGGCTAATACCACACATCGCCGATCGCGGCGATGTGCGGTATTAACCCTTTAGAAGCGGCGGTCAAAGCTGACCGCCGCTTCTAAAGTAAAAGTGAAAGTGACCCGGCTGCTCAGTCGGGCTGTTCGGGACCGCCGCGGTGAAATCGCGGCGTCCCGAACAGCTGATCGGACACCGGGAGGGCTCTTACCTGCCTCCCCGGTGTCCGATCGACGAATGACTGCTCCGTGCCTGAGATCCAGGCAGGAGCAGTCAAGCGCCGATAATGCTGATCACAGGCGTGTTAATGCACGCCAGTGATCAGCATTAGAGATCAGTGTGTGCAGTGTTATAGGTCCCTATGGGACCTATAACACTGCAAAAAAAATGTAAAAAAAAGTGTTAATAAAGGTCATTTAACCCCTTCCCTAATAAAAGTGTGAATCACCCCCCTTTTCCCATAAAAAAAATAACAGTGTAAAAAAAATAAAAAATAAACATATGTGGTATCGCCGCGTGCGTAAATGTCCGAACTATAAAAATATATCATTAATTAAGCCGTACGGTCAATGGCGTACGCGCAAAAAAATTCCAAAGTCCAAAAAAGCGTATTTTGGTCACTTTTTATATCATTAAAAAATGAATAAAAAGTGATCAAAAAGTCCGATCAAAACAAAAATCATACCGATAAAAACTTCAGATCACGGCGCAAAAAATGAGTCCTCATACCACCCCATACGTGGAAAAATAAAAAAGTTATAGGGGTCAGAAGATGACATTTTTAAACGTATAAATTTTCCTGCATGTAGTTATGATTTTTTCCAGAAGTGCGACAAAATCAAACCTATATAAGTAGGGTATCATTTTAACCGTATGGACCTACAGAATAATGATAAGGTGTAATTTTTACCGAAATATGCACTGCGTAGAAACGAAAGCCCCCAAAAGTTACAAAATGTTTTTTTTTTTCGATTTTGTCGCACAATGATTTTTTTTTCCGTTTCGCCGTGCATTTTTGGGTAAAATGACTAATGTCACTGCAAAGTAGAATTGGCGACGCAAAAAATAAGCCATAATATGGATTTTTAGGTGGAAAATTGAAAGGGTTATGATTTTTAAAAGGTAAGGAGGAAAAAACGAAAGTGCAAAAACGGAAAAACCCTGAGTCCTTAAGGGGTTAAGGACCAGGCCATTTTACACCTTAAGGACCGGAGCGTTTTTTGCAATTCTGACCACTATCACTTTAAACATTAATAACTCTGGAATGCTTTTAGTTATCATTCTGATTCCGAGATAGTTTTTTCGTGAGATATTCTACTTTAACTTAGTGGTAAAATTTTATGGTAACTTGCATCCTTTCTTGGTGAAAAATCCCAAAATTTGATGAAAAAAATTAAAATTTTGCATTTTTCTAACTTTGAAGCTCTCTGCTTGTAAGGAAAATGGATATTCAAAATATATTTTTTTGGGGTTCACATATACAATATGTCTACTTTATGTTTGCATCATAAAATTTATGAGTTTTTACTTTTGGAAGACACCAGAGGGCTTCAAAGTTCAGCAGCAATTTTCCGATTTTTCACAAAATTTTCAAACTCGCTATTTTTCAGGGACCAGTTCAGGTTTGAAGTGGATTTGAAGGGTCTTCATATTAGAAATACCCCATAAAAGACCCCATTATAAAAACTACACCCCCCAAAGTATTCAAAATGACATTCAATAAGTGTTTTAACCCTTTAGGTGTTTCACAGGAATAGCAGCAAAGTGAAGGAGAAAATTCTAAATCTTCATTTTTTACACTCACATTTTCTTGTAGACCCAATTTTTGAATTTTTGCAAGGGATAAAAGAGAAAATTTTTACTTGTATTTGAAACCCAATTTCTCTCGAGTAAGGACATACCTCATATGTCTATGTTAATTGTTCGGCGGGCGCAGTAGAGGGCTCAGAAGGGAAGGAGCGACAAATGGTTTTTGGGGGGCATGCCGCATTTAGGAAGCCCCTATGGTGCCAGGACAGCAAAAAAAAACACATGGCATACCATTTTGGAAACTAGACCCCTCAGGGAACGTAACAAGGGGTAAAGTGAACCTTAATACCCTACAGGTGATTCACGACTTTTGCATATGTAAAAAAAATATATATTTTTTACCTAAAATGCTTGTTTTCCCAAAATGTTTACATTTTTAAAAAGGGTAATAGCAGAAAATACCCCCCAAAATTTGAAGCCCAATTTCTCCCGATTCAGAAAACACCCCATATGGGGGTGAAAAGTGCTCTGCTGGCGCACTACAGGTCTCAGAAGAGGAGGAGTCACATTTGGCTTTTTGAAAGCGAATTTTGCTCTGGGGGCATGCCGCATTTAGGAAGCCCCTATGGTGCCAGGACAGCAAAAAAAAAAACACATGGCATACCATTTTGGAAACTAGACCCCTCGGGGAACGTAACAAGGGGTAGTTTGAACCTTAATACCCTACAGGTGTTTCACGACTTTTGCATATGTAAAAAAATATATATTTTTTTTACCTAAAATGCTTGTTTTCCCAAAAATTTAACATTTTTAAAAAGGGTAATAGCAGAAAATACCCCCCAAAATTTGTTAGGCAATTTCTCCCGAGTACGGCGATACCCCATATGTGACCCTAAACTGTTGCCTTGAAATACGACAGGGCTCCAAAGTGAGAGCGCCATGCGCATTTGAGGCCTAAATTAGGGACTTGCATAGGGGTGGACATAGGGGTATTCTACGCCAGTGATTCCCAAACAGGGTGCCTCCAGCTGTTGTAAAACTCCCAGCATGCCTAGACAGTCAACGGCTATCTGGCAATACTGGGAGTAGTTGTTTTGCAACAGCTGGAGGCTCCGTTTTGGAAACAGTGGCGTACCAGACGTTTTTCATTTTTATTGGGGAGGGGAGGGGGGCTGTGTAGGGGTATGTGTATACGTAGTGTTTTTTTACTTTTTATTTTATTTTGTGTTAGTGTAGTGTAGTGTTTTTAGGGTACAGTCGCACAGTAGTTTCTCGCTGGCAGTTTGAGCTGCGGCAGAAATTTTGCCTCACCTCAAACTTGCAGCCTGATACTTGCTGTAATCCTGCGCCCATGTGAGTGTACCCTGTACGTTCACATTGGGGGGGGGGAACATCCAGCTGTTGCAAAACTACAACTCCCAGCATGTACGGTCTATCAGTGCATGCTGGGAGTTGTAGTTTTGCAACAGCTGGAGGCACACTGGTTGTGAAACACCGAGTTTGGTAACAAAGTCAGTGTTTTGCAACCAGTGTGCCTTCAGCTGTTGCAAAAGCTACAACCCCCAGCATGTACGGACAGCGGAAGGGCATGCTGGGTCTTGTAGTTATGCAACAGCCGGAGGCATACTACTTTGGCTAGGGATGCTGGGGATTGTAGTTATGCAACAGCTGGAGACACACTGGTTTGCTACTTAACTCAGTGTGCCTTCAGCTGTTGCAAAACTACAACTCTCAGCAGTCACTGACAGCCAACGGGCATGCTGGGAGTTGTAGTTATGCAACCAACAGATGCACCACTACAACTCCCAGCATGCACTTTAGCTGATTGTGCAAGCTGGGAGTTGTAGTTACACAACAGCTGAAGGTACACTTTTCCATAGAAAAAATGTGCCTCCAGCTGTTGCAAAACTACAAGTCCCAGCATGCCCATAAGGGAATGCTGGGAGTTGTGGTGGTCTGCCTCCTGCTGTTGCATAACTACAGCTCCCAGCATGCCCTTTTTGCATGCTGGGAGCTGTTGCTAAGCAACAGCAGGAGGCTGTCACTCACCTCCAACGATCCTCGCCGCACAGGTCAGTCCCTCGTCGTCTCCGCCGCCGCCGCTGCTCCTGGGGCCCCGATCCCAACATTAACGCCGGGGATCGGGGTCCCCAGCACCCGGGGTGCACGTCCCGCACCCGCTCACGTCCTCCGGAAGAGGGGCCGCAGCAGGCGCCCTGATTGGTCGGCCGGTAATCCAGCCGACGAATCCGTGCGATCGTGAGGTGGCACCAGTGCCACCTCACCACTGCAGGCTCTGGCTGTTCGGGGCCGTCTCTGACAGCCCCGATCAGCCAATAATTCCGGGTCACCGGGGCACTGGATACCCGATTGACCCGGAATCCACCGCAGATCGCTGGACTGAATTGTCCAGGGATCTGCGGCCATCGCCGACATGGGGGGTCCCCCCTGGGCGATATGCCCCGATGCCTGCTGAACGATTTCAGCAGGCATCGGGGACCGGCTCCGCTCCAGATGGTTGCGGGGGGCCGATAAAACACATGACGTTCTCATACGTCATGTGTCCTTAAGGACTCGGAAATGGAGACGTATGAGAACGTCATGTGTCCTTAAGGGGTTAAGGAACGTAACAAGGGGTATAGTGAGTCTTAACTACCCACAGGAGTTTGAAGAATTTTCGTTAAAGCTGGACGTGAAAATGAAAATTTTTTCACAAAAATGCTGGTGTTATCCCAAATCTTTCATTTTCACAAGGGGTAATAAGAAAAAAAGCCCCCCATAATTTGTAACACCATTTCTTCTGAGTAAGGAAATACCCCATATGTGGATGTAAAGTGCTCTGCTGGCGCACTTGGAGAGAGAATTTGACTGGAATAGAAGGCCATGTGCGTTTACAAAGCCCTCATGGTGCCAGAATGGTGGAACCCCATTTTGGAAACTATACTTGGATAGTGCGTCGCTGCGCACGGGCGTCACTGCGCAGCGACGTCTATGCAGCATACTAGGCCGGAGCCTGCCCGGAGTGGAGAAGAAGACCGTGGGAGAAGGACAGCCCGGACCAGACCACCCTCCACCCGGAACGCCCCCGGACACTACAGGAATGATGGATGGATGGCCCGGAGCACCCTGGCAGGTAAGGGGAGAGAAGCGGGTGGTGGCGGCGGCGGCCTATGGCCCCGCAAAAGCCACTGCAGATCATTGATTTAAAGCGCCCGCTTTAAATCAATGATCTGCAGCGGTGTCGCAGGAGGTTAAATAGCCGATAACTTATACCGGAATATCGGTATAAGTTATCGGCTATCGGCCCTAACCTCCACCGATTATCGGTATCGGCCCTAAAAAACCGATATCGGTCGATCCCTAGTTTCTGTTATACTTGTTGTCGTATAACAAACCTCTATCAGTGATTTCTTGTTCTTTCCCCCACCCCTTATTTCCACCCACAGAGACTCCACATGATCATTTTCCTCACCAATGTCCTCACGTTGAATGGGCCCAAGACAGTATTTTACATTTAACCTCTTAAGGACTCAGGGCGTACCTGTACACCCTGAACCTGGTCCCGGTGTTTAAAAAGGGGTCACGCCATGATCCCACGTCACACTGGGTCACACTGGGTTAGCAGTCAGCTGCTATTCATAGTCGGGACCCTGGACTAACAGCGCGTGGCACCGATCGTTGTGACACGCTCTATTAACCCTTCAGACTCAGCGATCAAAGTTGACCGCTGCGTCTGAAAGTGAAAGTAAACGCTTCCCGGCAGCTCAGTAGGCCTGGTCGGGACATCGAGATAAAATCGTGATGTCCCGATCAGCTAGGACGCGAGCGGAGACCCCCTTACCTTGCTCTATCGCGTCCGATCTGGGTTTGATTGCTCCAAGCCTGAGCTACAGGCTTGAGTAATCGAGCCCCTATCTCGCTGATCCATGCAAAGCTATGGCTTTGCAGGGAGCAGCATAAGAGATCAGTGTCTGCAAAATAAAAGTGGAAAAAAAAGTTATCAAAGGTCTTCCAAAGTCCAAAATATCGTATTTTTGGTCACTTTTTATGTCATGAAAAAAATGAATAAAAAGCGATCAAAAAGTCAGATCAATACAAAAATGGTACCGATAAAAACTTCAGAACACGGCGCAAAAAACGAGTCCTCATACCGGCCCGTACGCGGAAAACTTTTCCTTCATGTAGTTATGATTTTTTACCGAAGTATGACAATATTCAACCTATACAAGTAGGGTATCATTTTAACCGTATGGACCTACAGAATAAAGATAAGGTGTTATTTTTACCAAAAAATGTACTGCGTAGAAACGGAAACCCCAAAAATTTACAAAATTACATTATTTCTTCGATTTTGTCGCACAATGAATTTTTTTTCCGTTTCGCCATAGATTTTTGGGTAAAATGACTAATGTCACTGCAAAGTAGAATAGGTGGGGCAATAAATAAGCCATCATATGGAATTTTATGTGCAAAATTGAAAGCTTTATGATTTTTAGAAGGTGATGAGGAAAAAATTAAAATGCAAAAAACGGAAAAACGCTGAGTCCTTAAGGGGTTAAGCAAACCACTCCCCCTTTCTTACTTGCACGGTCATTCCTGAACAGACTGTATCCCTGTACATTAACCGCCCAGTCATAGCTCGCATCCAGCCATGTCTCACTTATCCCCACTATGTCATTGTCTTCCTCCAACATTAATAGTTCCTTATTATTAAGGCTTCTGGCCTAAGTATACATGCACTTCATGTTATCCTTCCTATTATATTTTCTCTGATCACTTATGACTGTTCTAACCCTCCGCTCCACCCCAGTGTTATTACCTATCCCCAGATCTCTATCTATACTATCTTCCCCTTCTATATTGTAGTTTCCCTCCCCCCAAGTCCCTAGTTTAAACACTCCTCCACTTTTCTAGCCATCTTCTCCCTGTAAACAACTGCACACCCCGGTGAGGTGCAGCCCGTCCTTACCTTATAGCCTGTAGCTGACAGCGAAGTCGGCCCAGTTCTCCATGAACCCAAACCCCTCCTTCCTAGCCACTTGTTTAACTCCCTAATATCCCGCTGCCTCTCTGTTGTGGCTCATATTACAGGTATTATTATTTTTTTTAAAACAGTCTTGGAGGTTCTTGCCTTATGCTTGCTCTGGACAGTTCCTGACATGGACAGAGGTGTCAGCAGAGAGCACTGTGGCCAGACAGAAAATAACTATACAACTTCCTCTGTACTGGAAAGATTAAGATTTTTAAATAGAAGTAATTTACAAATCTGTTTCAGTTTTTGGCATCAGTTGATTGTAAAAACATTTTTTCCACCGAAGTACTCCTTTAACCTGTTGGTGACCGAGGGTGTACCTGTACGCCCTCCGCCCACTCCCTGTCTATAACGCGGGGCCATGCCTGGGCCCCGCATCACAGCGGGTCGGGCCTGGCCTCTAGCAATGGCTGGGACCCATGGCTAATAGCGCGCGGCACTGATCGGTTTTTAACCCTTTAGACGCAGCATTCAAAGTTAAACGCCATGTCTAAAGTGAAAGTAAACTAATGGCGGTTAGCTCTGGGGGCTGTTTGGGATCGCCGCGGCGAAATCGCGGCATCCCGAACAGCTGTGGTACAGCAGGAGGGTCCCCTACTTTCCTCCTCGCTGTCCAATCGCCGAATGACTGCTCAGTGTCTGAGATCCAGGCATGAGCAGTCAAGCGGTAGAATCATTGATCAATGGTTTCCTATGAAAAACCATTGATCAGTGTAAAAGATCAGTGTGTGCAGTGTTATAGCCCCCTATGGGAGCTATAACATTGCAAAAACAAAGTGGAAAAAAAGTTAATAAAGATCATTTAACCCCTTCCCTAATAAAAGTTTGAATCATCCCCCTTTTCCCATTTAAAAAATTTTAAATTAAAGTTGGTGTTAAAGATGGCTGTGGAGTTGGTGGCTAGGACAACAGGCTGATTAGATTGCAGGCTCCAGTGCCAAAATTTTTGTCGCCATCATACCTGCCATTTGTCGAGGCCTGGGTAAGACATGGTGTAACAGCAGAATAGTGGGTACAGCTCTGGAGTTGACTGCAGGATAAGGTGTAATATATCAGCAGACTAGTGAGTGCCGCATTAGATGTGACTGATGGATAATACTGGATGTACCAGCAAAACAGTGAGTGCAGCTCTGGAGAAAGGGGACAGCACCTGAATACGTAATGGGATGAAAACGAGGACACAGAAAAACTTTGGCCTACATCCTCAGAGATGCGCTCTTGTTCTAAGGAGATGATGGGCCACTCAGCTACTCAATGGGCAAGATGGGATCCCGTCTCGACTGGTATTTGGCTGAGGGGGTCGTCACTTCTCTTCAGCACCAGTGTGTCTCCAAGGGTGGGGGCCAGAGTGTGCTGTGGAGAAGCAACAGAGCCTGCATTAGTAGGGGAGACACATGGACACAGGGAGAGATCAGGGGATTATGAATCACTGTGATACAGGAAGAACTAAGGGTAGTGTCCTCTGACTGATTATATGACGACGCATAACATCATGTTGTATGACATGTGGCATCTTGGCTTCTTACTTTTTGCAGGAAGTGACTAAAGTATGCCTGGGGGGAGGGGTATATTTACACTAGACTGTGAACCATTCACATTTTTATTAACCCATACATGCCCAACTACCGTACATGAATGGTGGCTGGGTGACGAGTGGCTATATGTTGCCGACACCTCCCGCAAATGATAATTCCCTGTATGAGATCTGTTACAGTGTCATCCACTTTGCTGGTACTGTAATATGCTGCAGATTTTCTGTATGCAAAATACAGATGAAAAATTTGAAGCAGATTTGCTCTATGTGAGTACACCCATAGTCCTGTCGCAGCTGTAGACACCAACGAAGTGGCACTGCACAATGGCATTAAAAATGGCTTTGTCCAAGCTAAAGCACAGGCGTGGACAAAGTCCATTAAGAAAGGGTGGGCTGCGCTCCTCTGTGCTCCCTTCTGTCTGATAGGACAGGGGAGAGCACAGAGGAGTACTATCAGACAGGAGAGCGCACAGAGGAGGAAATAACATTTTCTTACGAAGTATATTAGAAAAGTTAATGTTTTGCCAAGATGTACAACTTATAAAATGTTTTTGTATATGACAGTGCCCATTTAACCTCCAACAAAAAAAAATTATAAAAAATGGTGACATATTGCCCATAATGCATGTGTACAAATTTTGTATCATATCTACTCCCCTTTATCCACCCATACCCATTACTTTCATCCATCTCCTTCCCTCTATGGTTATACTACATTCTATAGTTAGTATGGTTTCATCTGATTGAAACAGTGCTCTCCCATCCTCTATATAATCACTAGTTCTGGATAGCTTATAGGTCTATCCTCGACCCTCTAGACGAGAAACGTCTTGGCAAGTAGACAAAACTATACAGTAATAAAGAAGTGCCTAAAATCAATGTGTTATTGGATAATTTAAAATCCCCCAAAACAATAATGTGATCCCACAAAAGAATGTGCTCCAAACTCAAAAAAAATCACTAAAATGATGATTATCCACCACATAACGGAGAGCAGCCAGTGGGAGGTTATAATTCACCGTAGATAGCCACTTAATCCGTAAGCTCAATTTATTTATATATCACTCCTGCCACCGCTGAGACAAGCTGGAACATAGCTCCACTGAGCGTTGCTCCACATTTACAGCCTAGGGGGGTCATGAGTATGGGAGTCTTGTTTCATAACCAGCTCCCGCCACTTAGTGCTCTGCAATAAGGGGATAATGTGCCATTGTGCAATATGTGTATGTGCAATCTAACTGGGCAAAACGTGTATATTATGGTGCCAGAGGGCTTGTGTGCAATATTCATTGGCGCATCAAGATCTGTGCAATAAACTGTATGAGTGCAGTTTAACCAGGGCTTATGAGTGTGCAATATACTTTACAGTGCAATATAAGCTGGCACATTATGCTTTGTGCAATATATGAGTGCAATGTAATTAAGTGTGAGCTGTAATACCAGTGTGCAATATACTTTACGTGAGCATGTGACACCTTATACTTAGGTGCAACTGGGCGTGTGCAATATAATACCTGAGAGTTATGCATGGCATCTTAGCACTTTACACTTTATAGCAGTGTTTCCCAACCTTTTTCGGCTCTGGGAACACTTCGGAAAAAAAAAATTTTCGCCTGGAACCACTACCGAAGTTAACGAGCAAAAAAAAAAAAATAGCCCCAATGCAATGTACAACATCAATACAGTGACCCCCCTGACCTACAATGGCCCGACATACGATAATTTCAACATGCGATGGCCCCTCAGAGGCCATCACATGTTGAAGGCAGCATCAACATATGATGCTTTTGTATGTCAGGGCCATCGCATAAACGGATAGCTGTTTAAGGTGCGCCGTGTGGTCCGGTGACGATCACTCACCTGTCCATGGGGCTCCGGAGCATCCTCTTCGGGATACCCTGCATCGCTGGCGCTCTCCTTCGTCGTCATCACGTCGCCACGCACGCCGTCCCGTCATCCAGTAGGAGCAGCGTGCGTAGTGACTTGATGGTGGCGACGGAGAGCGAAGATCCCGGGGAAGCAGAGACGTCCGGAGTGTCGAGGACAACAGCGATGGAGGGCGACATCCGGGGCAGCGGTGAGGGTCCGCAGCGACAGGTGAGTATAACTTCCTATTCTTTCCATTGCACGGATCCCTCAATATATATATGTATAAAGCCTGATGGGCTGTATTTGTGCGAGGGGCGGAAGTAATTATCGCTCCCTGCACTTCCAGGTGGGGCTTATTGGGAACAGGTGGGGGCGTGTGTATATAACTTCCCCCTCTCCTACAGGGGCGTTTGTGGAATCTCTGCTTCCTGTGGCAGTCTGGTGTTTGAATCTCCCACAAAAATCTTCAGAGCTGCTGCTCACGGTGCGGAGGCCTCGCTGATCATGAGTCTGGGGGGGTGCAGGCGTGGCATCCCTGGCAGCTCCGCTGGCTGTCTTGCCTGGGGATGCTGTGTCTCACTCTGATTATAAGGTAATATTGGGCAGGTATGGTTCTGGCTGGCTCGGCCCGCAGCGGTAGTGGGGGCCAGGAGCGGCAAGCAGGTGAGTTAAATCGGTGCTGGGGGTGGTGCGGCCTCAGCATTTCACGCAGCCCGCTAGCTGCCTCATGGCGACATGTAGACCGCCCGCCACCCGCACAACTACAATTGTCTATGCCCTTGGGACAGGTTGCGGCAGCTGCCCAGTCCTTGTTAGGCGGTCCTGTCAGCTTGTCTGCTATCATTAATCTAAAGTATAGTGTAATGCTCTGCGGAGCTGTATAACGTTTGCTGTATACAGTGTGGTGCAATGCTCTGCAAAGAGTCGTTTCAATATAACTTTTGCTGTGTGCTGCGGTGCTCTGCGGGGTATACGGTGCCCTTGCAGTATACGGTACAGTGTAATGCTCTGCAAAGGGTCTAGTTACAATATAACATGTACTGTGTAACGGTATAGTGCAGTGCTCTGCAGATGGTCTCGTTACAATATAGTATACATGATATACAGTTATGGTGTAATACTCTGCAGATGGTCTTGTTACAATATAGTATACATGATATACAGCTATGGTGCTATGCTCTGCAGATGGTCTCGTTACAATATAGTATACATGATATACAGCTATGGTGCTATGCTCTGCAGTTGGTCTTGTTACAATATAATATATATACTACATACAGTATACATACAGTATATATACTATACTCTGCAGATGGTCTCATTATAAACAAACTTTATACAGTTAGTGCAATGCTCTGCAGATGGGATGTTTTCAATATAACATTATATAGGGCATAGTTCAATGCTCTGCAGAGGGTCGTTACAGTTAGCATGTGCAGTGTGGTGCAATGGTCTGGGAAGGGTCTCGTTGCAATACAGGGTGGCATTTACTGTTTGGTGTGGTGCAATACTCTGCAGAGGATCTCGTTGCAGGGTAGCATATGCTGTGTGCGGTGATGCAGTGCTCTGCAGAGTGTCTTGTTTCAATATAGTATACAGTAGGGTGCAATGCTCTGTAGAGATATAACATAGGCTACATCTAATTAAATCATAGTATACACAGTGTAATACTCGTTGTTTGCACGATCATGGTATCCATACGGTTCATACGCTTGGTTTATAATGGGCATACACGCATTACTGGTACAAGGTGCACACGAGTAGAGCATTTTCACGGTTTGATAACTCCATGAGTTTCTTATCGTCCTTACTCTCATGGTTAATTCATACGCTTATGGCACACTGCTCGTACGCACATAGTATGTATACAGTTTCATGTGCTAATATCATTATATACGGTACATATACTCACTGACGATACATTCACAGCATTTATACTGTGCAAACTCGTTTATGCTGTTTACCTCATGGTTATTCTCTCACTCGCTGGTGTTTTACACGGTCCACAAACTTGGCTTTTATGCTGTTCACATTCTTGGCATGTTCATGGTCTTACGTTCTTTCTACCATGTTACGTTCATGGCAATCAAACACCTCGTAATTATCACTGGTTCATATGCTCAAAGTATCATTCGGTTCATATGTTAATGGTATTTCATACTGCTTATGGAAGTATACTGCCTATGGCAATCATACGGTTCATACACTCATGGCAGTTATAGTGGTCACACGCTCACGGTTCTTAAGTTGTTCTCATGTTCACCGCATTCATACACGCAGGTTTCACACGCTCATGGAAGTTATATTGGTCACACGGTTATGGTTTTGTTGTTCACACGTTCATCACATTCATACACGCAGGATTCATACGGTTAATACGCTCATGTCAGTTATATAGGTTACACGGTCATGGTTTTGTTGTTCACACGTTCACCACATTCATACACGCAGGTTTCATACGGTTCTCACACATAGTGTCACGCTGTTTCGTGCAGTTGTGGCCACGCGCTCATAGCATGTTCACAGCATTATACTGCTCATAGTACTCATACCTCTTAGCATCATACCACATATTAATTCGTAGCACATATGCTCGACGCTTATACTGCACATGTAGTTGTAGCATTTATACTGCACATACACATGGCCTACATCAGGCACATACGCTCTTAGCATTGATACCGCAAGTATACTCATAGCATTATACTGCTCATAGTATCATACCACTATACGCTCATAGCATTTATACCACATATTTGCTTGTTCTATTCATACCACAGACATGTTCACGTCATGTATATTGCACATATAATTGTAGCAATACACTACACGGACATTCGTAGCATTCATTTTGTACATACGATGGTAGTAATTATTATGCTGACACGTTGTAGTACTTATTCTGCGTACATGTAGCATTCATTCTGTTATGTTCTCTGCACTAACATCCATAGTGTTTACTGTACATGGGTAATGGTATTTATTCTGCATGTTCATCCATAGCGTCTACACTACACACATGCTCCTGTAGCTTTTACTGTACGTATGTTCATAGCATTCATTCTGTGTATTCGTGCATAGTCTTTTATACGGAAATTTCACTCAGGTTTGTCAGGATGTTGCCCTATATGTTGTTTACACTTTATTTTCTAGACATGTATGCTGTACTCATAATGGTGTTAGAGCATAAATTCATAACAAAACGAAATAATTGTCCAGCACCAGGATGTGGATAAAAACGGGTTTCTTTATTCAATGAAGACAGCTACATACATGACATCTCTAAATTCATAACGTTCCTTACGTTTTCACGGTACATACGCTCCCAGCTTGTGTATGATATATGCACCAGTACACAGCATTTGTTGCATACTACCATAGTTGTATGCGGGTAGGTTATTATGTGCATTTGTTCCTAGTGTTGAATAGCAGTTGCACCTCTGGCTGTACATATATTTACAATACACGATTACAGTATTCATATTAGGGGAGATTTATCAAAACCTGTGCAAAGGAAAAATTGCACAGTTGCCCATAGCAACCAATCAGATCGCTTCTTTCATTTTGCAGAGGCCTTGTTAAATATGAAAGAAGCTATCTGATTGGTTGCTATGGGCAACTCAGCAACTTTTCCTCTGGATAGGTTTTGATAAATCTCCTCCATTGTGTTTACATTCATTGCAGATATATCGAGCACATATTCTTAAACCTCCTACGTCTGCAGGGGGGATGCATCACATAGGTTATTGTTACAGACATGTCTCAGAGCAATAACATATTGAGTAGCGACTTGTAGTTAGATGTACTGTTAGCAGGTTATGCCGTACATACGGTTAACATGTTTCATGCGGTGCATACAGTGCATGTAAGGTCATTTGGTTAGGGTATTGGACACAATTGGTCATTTTTGTTACTGACACGCCTTCAGAACAACACGCCAGCTTCATACAGGTTTCTGGTCATGATGTTACCCTATTGCCTGACTCCTCTTCAGGTTAAAGGGGTATTGCCAGTTGCTACTGATTCATTTTCAGAGCAATTTTGTCATTTGTTATATTTGTTTATGACCTGACACGTTTTCAGGTCAGATACAACCTCGTCTGTTGTATTTCTCGATGACGTTATCATTTCGTTATAGTACACAGATTCAACTATCCGGCATTGTTGCACGTTCTCTTTTTAGGAGGGCCAGCATTTAGTTGCAGATATATTGTGCATTTAATACACAGTTACATGACTCATTTCTTTAGGATCGGGGATTGAATCGTGGTTGCTGCTGTCTCATTTCAGAGCAATTGATTTGACATGGTTATGTAGGTAATCTGACACGTTTCAGATAGCATACAATCTCAATATGGCATTTCACACTTACGTATTTGAAAAAAAAAAAAGTGGTTTACAAAGACCTGTGACGTTTACAGGCACGATGATTTCACAAAGACCTGTCATGTCTACAAGACAAGGACCTGTCATCTGCAACGGGTCATCACTTCCAAGTCCAGTTGGGTCAGTACAGTGGCTAGTTAGGTATGTCTATTGTTACAGTCTCAATCAGGTAAGGTGCCTTCGTGAACCTTGTCAGGCGGCAATCAGGTAGATAGATATTTCTTGTCATTTACCTGTCAGTTTAGTTTTTGCCTCTTAAATAGCAGGGGGTTGGTGCTTGTCAGACCTGCCATGAAGTTAGCCTTTCCGTGTCCATTTGAAGTAATGTCACAAGTAGGGATGGTAATAGGTATAGTTCAGTTAGTATATTTGGCAGGGAATGTTATTCTCAGGTTGATTCTTTACAGATGGACGTTACTACCACGGTTTCAAAGGTATGGTTACCACCTCTAGTAGTCACTAGTTGGTCAGGGCTACTTTTTCAGCACACTAGGTATAGTCTACTTCGGGTATGTGAAGATTGATGCTGGATGTAGGATGTGTTATTTCAGGAATTGTATTCATCCTAGCATGGTTGCTTTTTGCCCTCTAGGCATGCCCTCATTGCGTGGTTATGGCACAACTCACACCGCTATGCTAGGGTAAGATCTTGTATAGGTATGTAGGCAATCTTTCCTGACACTAGTACACGTATGGAGCCCCGAACACAAGTATAAAGCCTAATGGGCTGTATTTGTGCGAGGGGCGGAAGTAATTATCGCTCCCTGCACTTCCAGGTGGGGCTTATTGGGAACAGGTGGGGGCGTGTGTATATAACTTCCCCCTCTCCTACAGGGGCAGAGCACATGTCGTTTGTGGCACCCTCCCAACCCTCCCTTATCTTATTCCTTCACTATAGTGCATGCCCTCTATAGGCGTGCCCTCATTGTGCGGTTATGGCACAACTCAGACTGCTATGCTAGGGTAAGATCTTGTATAGGTATGTAGGCAATCTTTCCTGTCACTAGTACACGTATGGAGCCCCCAACACAAATATATATATCAAATAAAATTAAACTAAATAAAAATGTAAAATAAAGTTTTTTATAAAAAAAAAATTCAACTTGGGACTTCTGGGGGTAGACCGCAGCACCCCTGTAGGGCCCGTGTCACACAGCGGAAGGTCCTGGGGGCCTTCTGACACTTACAGTGGGGGACACGCTGCAACAAAAAAAAAAAATTTCAAACAACCTAAAACCTTTTCTTACCTAACCTACAACTCTCCCTATCAGCTAAAGTGCCGGATGCCACAGAATGGCACTGGATTCCATGTTTTTCATACAGGAAGGGAGATGGCAGCATGGGGCTCTGTTCTCAGCAGCACCACCAGCGTATGCGCCGTATGCGCTTTTACAACCGGACCTAAAACCGTGGTTGACCACGGTTTTAGGTCCGGTTGTAAAAGCGCATACGGAGCAAAAATGAGCCGACCGGACCGAACGTTTCACTCCGGTCGCCTCATTGAAATGAATGACATACGGGAGCGCATACGGTTACATACGGGAGCGCGAGCTTTTAGCTCCCTCCTGCCGTATGCGCTCCCGTATGGGACAAAACGTAGTGTGGACCCAGCCTAAGTTCTCTCAGAACTCTTTGGTGTAGTCCATCTGGTCTTAGAGCTTTTCTTACTTTTTCTTGGTTTTATGAAATTTACCTTCAACCAAATGTTCTTTAAGCAAGTTTAGCATATTACATGATGGCCCTGGTTACAATTGTGAACCGGTCTGCATTTGTCAGCTTAAGAATGCCGTAACCGTATCTGCTTGCTGCAGCATGCCGTATCTGTGATGTCGATTATAATCTTCATTGCAAGAATTCGAGCAAGAATTTTGAATAAAAAAATAAGAATTGAAACGCAAGCGCTACAGAATGTGAGTTATTTCCCTCTGGGATTTTTGTCTATGTCTGACTATATGAAACAGTGTGTTTTTTCCCCTGTGTTGTTGAAGAATAAAAACTGCCAGAATTGCTGAATATTGTTTATTTGCCTTCCCCCCAAAGAAAACAAAAGAATGTGGTCAGTCATATGCACACCAAATGGTGCTCTTAAAAAGAACAGCTTGTCCTGCAAAAAACATGTTGAGAGGAAAATAAAGAAGTTATGGCTTTTGGAAGCTGATGATAAAAAAAAATTAAGATAATTGCTTGATTTAAGGACCGGGGTTTTTTCAGTTTTTGCACTTTCGTTTTTTGCTCCTTGCCTTTAAAAAATCATAACTCTTTCAATTTTGCACCTAAAAATCCATATGATTGCTTATTTTTTGCACCACCAATTCTACTTTGTAATAACGTCAGTCATTTTGCCCAAAAATCTACGGTGAAACAGAAAAAAAAATCATTGTGCGACAAAATTGAAAAAAAAAGCCGTTTTGTAAATTTTGGGGGCTTCCGTTTCTACGTAGTACATTTTTTGGTAAAAATTACACCTTATCTTTATTCTGTAGGTCCATACGATTAAAATGATACCCTACTTATATAGGTTTGATTTTGTCGTACTTCTGGAAAAAATCATAACTACATGCAGGAAAATTAATACGTTTAAAATGTTCATCTTCTGACCCCTATAACTTTTTTATTTTTCCGCATATGGGGCGATATGAGGGCTCATTTTTTTGATCTGAAGTTTTTAACGGTACCATTTTTGCATTGATAGGACTTTTTATTCATTTTTTCATGATATAAAAAGTGACCAAAAATACACTATTTTGGACGTTGGAATTTTTTTGCAGGTACGCCATTGACCGTGCAGTTTAATTAACGATATATTTTTATAATTTGGACATTTCCGCACGCGGTGATACCATTTATGTTTATTTTTATTTACAGTTTTTTTTTTATGGGAAAAGGGGGGTGATTCAAACTTTTAATAGAGGAGAGGTTAAATGATCTTTATTCACTTTTTTTTTGCAGTGTTATAGCTCCCATAGGGACCTATAACACTGCACACACTGATCTTTCACATTGATCACTGGTTTCTCATAGGAAACCAGTGATCGATGATTCTGCCGTTTGACTGCTCATGCCTGGATCTGGAAAAATTGGAGTTAAATGGGTCAGATGGGGGGGGGGGGGGGCTTGCCTCGGGTGTAAAAGGAGCTAGCTACAGCTCTCTGGCCGCTAATAGCCCCTGGCATGCTGCGATCGCTGTGGCCGCTATTAAACCATTAGATCACCGTTGTCAAAGTTGACAGCAGTGTCTAAAGGGATCTTATATCCATCCCTGGTGGTCTAGTGGGGTGGATCGTACTGTTATGGTTGAAATTATTTTATCTACCAGGACAAGTGGATTTTCTTGAGGGACAAGTAGATTGTGTTCCGCTTTAGTCCCTCAGACAAGTAGTTTTTTTTTTAAATTTCCACACCCCTGTGTTTTCTTTCTGTCCCTTCCTATTGCCCATCTATCCCTAACCCCCTCCCTGTCTTTACATTTTTTTTTTTTTACTATATTAAAATGGCTTTTTGTCTGCCTGATAGTGTGCTCACTACCAGGCAGACTTCCCCAGCAGGCGTGACGTCACTGATGCCTGCTGGGGCTGACACTTCCGCCCTTAATTCACTATACAGGGTGCCTCCAGCTGTTTCACCACTACAACTCCCAGCTTGCCCTGACATCTACTGGCTGTCAGGGCATTCTGGGAGTTGTAGTGGTGAAACAGCTGGAGGCACCCTGTGGTGAAAACAATAACTTTGTTAGCGCAGCAGTGCTACTCCGCTCCCCCCCCCCCCCAGCCTCTAGTGCAGAGAAGCAGCGGCGGCGCTCTCCCGAACCCCGCTCCCCCCCACCATGCCTCTAGTGCTGAGCGGCGGCGCTCCCCCGAACCCCGCTTCTCCTACCCCATTCCTCCAGTGCAGAGAGCAGATTTACCCATCCGGAGGATCAACGCAGCAATGAGTGCGCGTGCTCGCTCTCGCCTGTTTGATTGACAGGCGGGAGCGAGCACCGCAGTGCCTGAATTTCGACTCATTGCCAGGCTTAAATGAGTCGAAATTCAGTAGTGACGTCACTGCCGAATGCATTCGGCCACTAGGAGGGCGACCTCTAGTGGCCGAATAAAAAGTGATTTTAAACTGGTTTAAAATCACTTTTTTTAATTAAAGTATATTAGAGATATTTTGTAGTACTTAAGTACTACAACATATCAATTTTTTTACTTCATGACCGTGCCCATTTAATACACTCCGGCCCCTTCTAACCAACTACAAATCACATGATTCCATGAATGGGGAAATCATCTAAGGATAAAAATATGGAAGAAATATGATATACTTCCCCCCCATTCTGGACTATTTTCTATACATGATCTTGGTAAGACATTAAGACATCATTTTATGTCTTACGAACCCAGCGCAATCCTTAAGTAGTGTCACTACCTTACTAAGAGAGTTTGGGGAGATAAATTATTATAAAGTTAATATATCCAAATCCATGGTATTGGGTATTGCAGTCCCCCCATATCTTAAACATAACTTACAAAAAAAATGTTTTTACCAATGGGGGGAGAATCAGATTACTTACGTAGGAATTGTAATAACAAATCTTTTAACCAATATAATAGAGGTAAATATGACTAGCCTACGATCTATAATTTTACAAGCAACTGTAACCTATAAGAATTTACCACTGACATGGGTGGGGAGGATGGCGGTATCAAAAATGGTAATACTGGCAAAAATCCTGTACTGTTTTACGCAATCTGCCAATGGTGGTACCAGGACGTATAATTAATACATTGCAGAAGCAACTAATGGAATTAATTTGGCAGGGAAAGAAAGCCAGAGTGAAGGCAGAGTTACTATACCTCCCGGTGGATCAGGGAGGAAGGGGATGCCCTGATTTGAAGAGATATCAGTTTGCTACAGTCTTGGAACAATTGCAACACTGATGGTGAAATAACACCACAAAGCAGTGGATAGAAATTGAGTCTTGTTTAGTACCAGAGCCAACTTTAAAAGGGGCCTTATGGAACCAAAGGTTGGGATCTAAAATCCCTAGAAAGGGATACCCAACAATAGCAGCGGCCCTCAAAATTTGTAACCTCCCTATAGTTAAAAAGAAAATCTTCCCACTGAGCGTAGCTGAAATTCCACTGTAAGTAATACAGATGCAAATAACTAATACGTGTTTTAAAAACTGGGTGGATAAGGGCATACATATGTACGCTAATATGTTAGAAGGAGGGAATCCCTTGTCCTTCGAGCAACTTCAAAAGAAATATCAGATACCAACTGCAGATTTTTATTAATTTCTCCAACTGAGGCACTTTATAAGCTCAGTAGAGCTGCCAAAGCAATACACATAATCTACAGTAAAACAACTATATGCAGAGCCAAAGGAGGTTACTAAAGGAATTTCTAGGTGTTATAAAGCATTCTTAGAAAAGAATGAGCCATTGGCGGTATGTATGAAGTGGGAGGGGGACTTGGGCAGGTCCTTTTCTAGGGAACAATGGACAAATACCTTTACTTTGTGTGCTAGGCTCTCTAGGTGTACATCCCACTTTGAGATAGATAGAAAGGGGCTTTACAGATGGCATCTAACACCATATAGGTTGTCAAGAATCTTCCCAGATACCCCTGACAAATACTGGCGATGTAATATACAAGTGGGAACGCTGATTCATATGTGGTGGGAGTGCCCCTATGTTAAAAATTCTGGAGTCAAATGTATCACATATTATGTAGAATCGTAGGTCATAATTTTCTATGGGAACCTCAATTTGGAGAATTTAACAATTTCAGAAAAAACGGTCATAATACATTGTTTGATAATAGCAAGAAATAACATAGCAGCAAAGTGGAAAAGCACAGAAATACCAGAAATTAATACCATACTCAATACGGTACATCACAATTGCCTTATGGAAAGGTCCATAGCTGCAATAAATGACAAACTCACCAACTTCAATATAGCTTGGGCCAAATGGTTAAAGTATAAACCATTGGATGGGATCTAACAATATTGATCCCTCAAAATAGGTTTTTTACTTATCTCAGCCCATCTCTTCCCTGGCTTCCAGCTTCCTCGTGCCTCTTTCGCCTTCCAAATCCCCCTTTTACCTTCCATTCCTCTCCCCCTTGCCTTCCCTTTAGCATTTGACATTTTGATTTAAGGGAGGCTTTAGTAGTAGTAGTAGAATTATGTTAATGTTGATTGTTGTATGTTGAGAAATATTAATAAAAAAAATAAAAAAAAATTTATAAAAAAAAAAAAAAGACAATTAGCAGAGATATATGATATTGCTCTATATTTTAGGAGGAAGAACTTGAAACAAGTTTCCTGTGTGGGAAATATACTTGTAACACTTAAATTGGCGAGCAGGAATTCTATCAATGTCTAAGCAATTATTTAATGCTTTCATTATGAGTCTTGATTCTTCTGCAGGTAGAATGAAATCTCACAATATCCTAAAACTATGATCTTAATATCGAGATAATTAATTATAATATTTAATTAATTTATTCGCCAATTTAAATGATATAATTCCATCCACATTTTCCCAATTAGTCTTAATTAAATGGAATTCCATTTTTGTGTCTCTTACCAAAACTTTGTAAGAACCTTACTTCTGCTCTGAGGAACACTGAACGGTCCATCTCATCGTCAGGGACAGCCATTGGGTGGGTACCGTGTGATCAGTCCAGCATGCAGGAATCTACATGGCTTCCATCTTGTGGACCTCTTTCCTTTGTCTTCTCTAGTGTACAGAGCTCGGTTCAGCTCAGCCTTCAGTATCAGTATTCAGTATCAGCTCTCAGTATCCCCTAACATCTGGTTTACCAGACTTTTTAATTAGACACACCCTCCTAAATTGGAATTCCCCAATGAATATAGGTTGGGCATGTACATATGGTAATGATTATGACATCACTTTACTACCCAGAATGCATTGAGCATATCACCCATAATGCCTTTCCTGTGGTGTAATGCCACCTACCCATCCACTAGGGGTTTCTATTGCATAAGCAATTAGCATCATTACCATTAAGGGTTAACTTCTCAATAATTGGTCTTAAACCAACATTCCACCCTTGAAATGTGGAGCCATAATTGACAATTCAGGGATTACTTTTGACATCTATAAGTAATAAAAATATGGATTCTCATAGACAGAGTCTCCAATTAGGCATTTAAATTTATTAGAGATAAGAGTTTGATGTAGGTCTCTTTCACACATGTGAATCTCCCTGTTTGTCCAGTCTTGGTAATTGAGTGTTCAGTCTCTTATCCAAACACCATAAATACTAAGTAGATATTTCTACTCCCAGACTGGCATTTGAATAAGGGTGCATGCACACTACGTTTCTTAAGATACGGGACCATATACGGCTGGGGAGAGGGGGGCGGAGAGTCGGGGGCGGGGCAACCGCACGCTGCCATATGCGGTCCCGTATCTAATGTATTTCAATTAACGACCGGAGTGAAACGCTGCCTCCAGTCGGCTCCGTTTTGCCCCATTATACGGTTATAGGTCCGGTCGGGAAACCGTATACGGGCCAAAACGGAGCCGACCGGAGGCAGCGTTTCACTCCGGTCGCTCATTGAAATAAATTAGATACGGGACCACATATGGCAGCGTGCGGTTGCCCCGCCCCCGACTCTCCACCTCCCTCTCTCCAGCCGTATACGGTCCCGTATCTTAAGAAACGTAGTGTGCATGCACCCTAAGAGAACTTAAAATTATTGTGGTCTTATTTAGAACATACACAAAATGGCCGACATCATGCTCTTATGCTATGAGACATATTAAACATAGTGATTCATTTTTTTTGTGTTCACAAATGCATGCTAGAAGTAACATCTAGTACATAAAGGGAGTTGTGAGGAGAATAGGCTATCAAGAGTTAAGTGCAATGATGCAATGTTGCCATTGTAATGATGAGAAAGTATAAAATGAAGAATTATTCTCCGAACTCGCAGTTATCAAGAAGACCACCCATAAGGTTGCTAAGGCAGAACTCCAGTCTGCACTCAATTGAGATTCCTAGCTTCTGTCTTCCTGCTTCATAAAGGAGATTGTGCTTACTTCTAATAATAGGTGACAACTAGAGATGAGCGAACTTACAGTAAATTCGATTCGTCACGAACTTCTCGGCTCGGCAGTTGATGACTTTTCCTGCATAAATTAGTTAAGCTTTCCGGTGCTCCGGTGGGCTGGAAAAGGTGGATACAGTCCTAGGAGACTCTTTCCTAGGAATGTATCCACCTTTTCCAGCCCACCGGAGCACCTGAAGGCTGAACTAATTTACACAGGAAAAGTCATCAACTGCCAAGCCGAGAAGTTTGAATTTACTGTAAGTTCGCTCATCTCTAGTGACAACACTTTTTTAACAGATGATTTTAGTAATCTGCAGTCTGAAATTATGTTAACATCATAATGTTTAGCTGCTTCCACATCAAACCCACAATGGCTGAATATAGCTACTGAGCCATTGATGTTTTTAAGAAGTGATTCTCCACCTGATAGGGTACTTTAAAAAAAAAAAAAAAAAAAAATCATGATATATAACCTGGCACAGTACAAAATAAGCCATTGAGATTGTGAGCACTTTTCTTGAGAATTCCATTATTATTTTTTTAGTAGAGAAAAAATGTATTCTAGCTAATACGTCCCTTGGGACTGTGTCATCTAGATGTTTTGGATGAGGAATTCTATGTGCACGGTCTATTTCTAATTCTTGAGGGGAGCATGCAGGTAAGATAGCTTGAATCAGTGAGCGAACATATGCTGGAATGTTCGCAGGTGAGATATTTTCAGGAATGCCCCGCAATTTTATATTGTTGCGGCGACTCCTGTCTTCCAAATTCGCTACTTTCTCTTTAAGTGCAGACAATTCGTCCTCATGTTCCTTATGAGAATCAACCAGGGCATTGTGGGAAAAAGAGAAGTCCTCAAGGTTTGTTTCTATATGAGTAACTCTATTACCCAGGGTATTGTGATTGTGAGCACTTTTAACCTGGTTCACATTGATACATGCAAGCGCTTCAGCCTTCTGAAGTTGTTGTGATTCTGTGGTGTGTATTATGTCTAGGGAAGTAAAATGCTTGTGTAAGGCATTGTGAACAGATTACAGGTGCTTGTAATACAAGTGAATTAAAAAAATATATAGTACTGTAACCAAGGATGTTGGTGACTGTTTTTTCTTATCTGTTTGATCTTATTTTTAACAGCTCTTCAGAGAAGTGCGAATAATGAAGGTTCTGAACCACCCTAACATAGGTGAGCGCCTTTTTTTTAACTTACAATGTTGAAATGTATAGATGTGCATATAGGATTGTCTAATAAAATGTCAGTTGCTTGCCAAAAGGTAACACAACAAATTTTTTGAAATATAAAAAAATATTTGGAACTAGTACCTTTTACACTGTACAGTGGTCCCTCAACATATGATGGTAATTCGTTCCAAACGACCCATCGTTTGTCGAATCCATCGTATGTTGAGGGATTCGTGCAATGTAAAGTATAGGAAGTTATACTCACCTGTCCCCGCCGCTCCGGACCGCGTCCTCACCGCTCCCGATGCTGTCCTGCTGCTCCAGCGTCTTCTTCGGGATCCTCCGGCTTTTTCCGCATCTTCTCCGGTGTCCGGGCCTTGCTTTCTGGTGACGTTATTACGTTGCGGCGCTGGGACGGCGACGCCGGAAAGCGAAGCCCGGACCCCGGAGAAGATGCAGAAAACACCGGAGGATCACAAAGTGGACCCGGAGCAGCGGGGTTAGGTAAGTGAACCTGTCCGGGATGCTTAAACTGCTATCCGACAGCATTTTGCGCTGTTGGATAGCAGTTAATGCGATGGCCCCACATATAAAAGCATCGTATGTCGATGCTGACATCGACATGCGATGGCCTCTGACAGGCCATCGTATGTCGATTTGATCATATGTCGGGGCCATTGCATGTCGGGGGGTTATGTATTATGTATTTTGCAACAGAGGTTGTACAACCTTTCAAAATTGATGGGTGATTCTCATGATAAAATATAATTATTAGATCAGTAGGAGGCCAAATCCTGTCAACCAAACTAATAAACTAAAGGGTCTGCAGCTTATTCAGTGTTTACATCAGCTGCAAAACCAGTTCATCTTTAAAGGGTTACTCCACTGCAAACATCTTATCCCCTATCTATAGAGAATATGCCGCTGGAGACCCCTGCAATCTCCGGCGCGGCGCCCCGTCATTCAGCGCACAAAGCGAACTCTGCTCTGTTCCCGATGACTGGCGATGCACGCCTCCCTTAGAAGTGAATGGGGGGGGGGGGTGGCATGACGTCACGAACGCAGAAGCTGCAAGCTTCCACGTTCCTAACACCGCCGCTGCTGGCAAGGAGATCGTGGGGGTCCCCAGCAGCGGGACCCCTGCAGTCTAACATCTTATCCCCTATGCTTTGGATAGGGGATAAAATGTTTGCGGCGGAGTACACCTTAACCTCTTAAGGATCCATGACGTACGTATACGTCATGAGTCCGCTCCTGATCTATAATGCGGGGCCACGTCGTGGGCCGGGACTAGTGGCTAATAGCGCGCAGCATTGATCGCGGTGCCGCGCACTATTAACCCTTTAGACACAGCATTCAAAATTAAACTAAAGTGAAGTAAAACCATGCCGGTTAGCTCAGGGAGCTGTTCGGGATCGCCGCGGCAAAATCGCGGCATCCCGAACAGCTTACAAGATAGCCGGAGGATCCCTACCTGCCTCCATGCTGTCCGATCGCCGAATGTCTGCTCAGTGACTGAGATCCAGGAAACCACTGATCAATGTAAAAGATCAGTGTGTGCAGTGTTATAGCCCCCTATGGGAGCTATAACATTGCAAAAAAAAAGTGAATAAAGATCATTTAACACCTCCCCTAATAAAAGTTTGAATCACCCCCCCCCCCCTTTTCCCATAAAAAACAAACAGTGTAAATAAAAATAAACAAATGTGGTATTGTCACGTGCGGAAATGTCCGAATTATAAAAATATCAAACCTATATGAGTAGGGTACCATTTTAATCGTATGGACCGACAGAATAAAGAGAAGGTGTAATTTTTACCGAAAAATGTACTGTGTAGTAACGGAAGCCCCCACAATTTACAAAATGGCGTTTTTTTTTCAATTTTATCTCACAATGATTTTTTTTTCCGTTTCCCCATGGATTTTTGGGTAAAATGACAGACGTCATTACAAAGTAGAATTAGTGGCGTAAAAAATAAGCCATCATATGGATTTTTAGGTGCAAAATTGAAAGAGTTATGATTTTTTTAAAGGTAAGGAGGAAAAAACGAAAATGCGAAAACGGAAAAACCTTGGGTCCTTAAGGGGTTAAATAACGCCTTTTTGTTTACCTCCATTCTTATGATCCTGTAATTTAAATAGTGATTTTAACAAACATTGGCCCTCATTTACTATTGCAAACCCGACATGTTTTGTCGGGTTGTGCGCCAGATTCTGTGGCATTGCGCCAGAAATTCTGTCTGCACCAGAATTTGTGCCAGAATTGAAAAAACCCAGACGAACTCTTCATTTTGCCAAGAAAACCCGAAAAGGGGGCGTGGTCACTGGGGAAAGGGGACGTGGTCTCCAAAAAGGGGCGTGTTCCCGACATTTTTACAAAAACCCAACATATTTACTAAGGTTTTCACAGAAAATGTGGTGGATTTCAGCTGAGGAAAACCAGACAGATCAGAGCATGTGTAACCACAGTTTCAGACAGATTAATAAATCTAGTCTTATGAATCAGGCATATTTTTGTGGAAAGAACAGTGTAATAGAAATTTAGGGTATGTTCTCACAGCGGAAGTTCCATGTAGAATCCGGTGGAAATATTCAGCTCCAAAATTCTGCTACATGAAGTTAACATTGTAGTGAATTACATTTGCGCTGTCCCATCTACACAGTCACATTTTCCACTGCGAAGATTCTGCGAAAATGTCAATTTTTGCAGAATTCTGCGGCAGTCTCATTGAAGTCAGTAGGTTATTATATTCCGTACAAATTCTGTGTGTTAAGTGCAAAAAAAAAAAAAAATCTGCATTAATTCATCACAAATCCTGCAAATCTGCAAAAAAAATCTGCTGCCAGCTCTGCAGAAAGGAATCTGAGTGGGAGCATGGAAATCCTGCCATGTGAAAAAAAACCTTACTTTACGGTTCTAAATTCTATTCTAAAGTTTTAGAAATAACATGCCTGACCAGTTTAGTTATGTATAGGAATTCCATGGTTACGTTTGGGATTGTGCAAATTCCCATTTTGCTAGAAACAATATTCTAAACAGTTTTTAATATTAATCCTATATTCTTTTGCTTTTGTTTTAGTAAAATTATTTGAAGTTATAGAAACCGAGAAGACATTATATCTTGTAATGGAATATGCCAGTGGAGGTTTGTTTTACCTTTGATTTCTATAAGTCCAATTCAATGTAAAGGAAATAACTTTTGTAATCAACAATATAAATAAACTTTAAAGCAAGGATAATGTTTCTGGCCCTGCTTACTGCTGAATTAAGCCCTTTCTGCCTAACTTACTGTAGCTAATTCCTTCATGCCTTTTTTTTTTTTTTAAATTCCCCTTTGAATTTACATGCTGTGTTTCATTGCACTAGTCACTTCTAGATGTTCAAGAGCCTAGCACATGCAAAGTGTGTGACACAGAGCACCTTATTATTAGTAAATTGTATAGATTCATCTTTGCGACATGTGTTAACCCTAAACCTAAGAAGGGAAAGCTGTGATCTTATTGATGTTACATCCATTTCCTGTGGCAGTGTCATGCCAAGACATGTTTCTGTGTATAGTTCTAAGTATCAATCTTTTACCATTATGTCACTATTATCAGCGATTCTCTGCTTCCTTAAGCCCCTTAACCCGTCCAGGACACAGGGCGTACTTGTACGCCCTGGAAGTTTCCGTTCACCACTGGTAACCGGGCCGTGAACGGAACGGGATACCTGCTGAAATCATTTAGAAGGCATCCCGTGCAAACCCCGGAGGGGCTCCTGAGACCCCCCCCATGTCAGCGAAATCGCTGGTCAAATCAGACCAGCAATTTTCGGCAATTCCGGGTCATTTGGGTCCCCAGTGACCTGGAAAAAAGGGTGATTAGTGCTGTCTGAGGCTGCACCAATCACCCTTTACCAGCAGGAGTGAGGTGGCACTGGTTGGTCAGGAATGCTGCTGTGGGTGTCACTAACGGCACCTGCTCTGCCCCTATTCTGGAGTGGACACCGGCAGCTGGGGCACCCGATCCGCGGTGTCTGTGGCGAGATCGGGGCCCCAGGACCGGCGGCAGCGGAGAAAAGGATTGGCGGCAAGGGAGCAAGGCAACAGCAGGAGGTAAGGCTGTGCCTCCTTTTGTTGCTTAGCAACAACTCCCCATGCACAAAAGAGCATGCTGGTAGTTGTTATGGAACAGCAGGAGGCACACCACTACAACTCCCAGCATTCCCAGTCTGTGCATGCTGGGAGTTGTATGAAAAAGTGTGCCTCCGGCTTTTGCATAACTACAATTCCCAGCATGCCCTTCAGGTGTCAGTGCATGCTGAGAGTTTTAGCTTTGCAACAGCTGAAAGCACACTTGTTGTGAAACACTGGGTTAGGGTTTGTTAACTAACTCAGTGTTTCGCAACCTGTGTGCCCCCAGCTGTTGCAAAACTGCAACTCCCAGCATGAACTGACAGACCGTGGATTCTGGGAGTTGTAGTTTTTCAACTGCTGGAGGCACACTGGTGCATAAACACTGCGGTAGCCTGTTACCTAGCTCAGTGTTTCCCCAACCAGTGTGCCTCCATCTGTTGCATAACTACAACTCCCAGCATCCACGGTCTGTCGGTGCATGCTGGGAGTTGTAGTGTTGCAACTACTGGAGGTTTGCCCCCCCCCCCATCCCCATGTGAATTTGCATGGTACATTCACACAGGTGGGGGTTTACAGGGAGTTTTCTGCTTTATTTTGAGCTGTGGCAAATTTTCCGCTGCAGGAAACTCGCTGTGAACCCCCCACCCATGTAAATGTACCCTAAAAACAACACACTACACTACACTTACACAAAATAAAAAGTAAATCACTACCTATACACACACCCTTACTACTGTAAACCCCCCCTCAGAAAAATGTAAAACTTCTTGTACGGCACGGTTTCCAAAATGGAGCCTCCAGCTGTTGCAAGACAACAACTCCCAATATTGCCAGACAGCCATTTTCTGGGAGTTTTGCAACAGCTGGAGGCACCCTGTTTGGGAAACACTGCCGCATGGTATTTTTGGTGGAGGCAACTGTAATGCTTGCATCCGGATCCGCCACTATGCAGATCCCTAATTTAGGCCTCAAATGTGCACTCCGGAGCCCTGTCGTATTTCAAGGCAACAGTTTAGGGGTGTTTCCATATTCAGGAGAAGTTCTGTTACAAATTTTGGGATCTTTTTATCCTTTTACATCTTATGAAAAAGTTAAGTTGGGGTATACACAAGCATGTAAGTGTAAAAAAAAAAAAAAAAAAAAATGTTTACACTAACATGGTGGTGTTGCCCCATACTTTTCATTTTCACAAGAGGTAAAAGGAAGAAAAGACCGCCAAAATTTCTAACGCAATTTCTTCATTAGTATGGGGTATTTCATGAATGGTAATACCCCATATTTCTCTGCGGGCGCACAACAGGGCTCAGGAGTGAGAGCGCACCATGTACAATTGAGGCCTAAATTGGTGATTTGCACAGGAGTGGCTGATGACGCAAAAAAAGAAAACGCCCACACGTAACCCAACTTTGGAAACTACACCCCTCATGGAATGTAACTAGGGGTATAGTGAGCCTTAAAACCCTACAGGTGTTTGACAAATTTTCGTTAAAGTTTGATGTGAAAATGAAAAATTCAATTTTTTTTCACTAAAATGCTGGTGTTACCCCAAATATTTCATTTTCACAAGGGGTAGAAGGAAAAAAGCACCCCAAACTTTGTACCACCATTTCGTCTGAGTAAGGGAATACCCCATATGTGGATGTAAAGTGCCCTGCGGGTGCACTACAGGGCTCAGAAGAGAGAGAGCGCCATTGCGCTTTTGCTGGAATTGAAGGTCATGTCCGTTTACAAAGCTCCCGTGCTTACTGGACAGTGGACCCCCCCACATGTGACCCCATTTTGGAAATTACACCCCTCACAGAATGTAATAAGGGGGGCAGTGAGCATTTACACCTTACAGCTGTTTGACGGACTTTTGGAACAGTGGGCTGTACAAATGAAAAATTTTACTTTTCATTTGCACAGCCCACTGTTCCAAAGATCTGTCAAATGCCAGTGGGGTGTAAATGCTCACTGCTCCCTTTATTACATTCCACGAGGGGTGTAGTTTCCAAAATGGTTTCACATGTGGGGGGAGGGTCCATTGTTCTGGCAGCACAGGGGCGTTGTAAACACACATAGACCTCGACTTCCATTCCAACCAAATTCTCTCTCCAAAAGCCTAATGGCGCTTCTTCTCTTCTGAGCCATGTAGTGTGCCCGCAGAGCACTTTACATCCACATATGGGGTATTTCCATACTCAGAAGAAATGGTGTTACAAATTGTGGGGGTCTTTTTTTTTCCTTTAACCCCTTGTGAAGATGAAAAAATTGGTAACATCAGCATTTAAGTGAGAAAAATCAAATTTTTCACTTTCACGTCCAACTTTAGCGAAAATTCAAACGCCTGTGGGGTGTTAAGGCTCACTGTATCCCTTGTTACATTCCTTGAGGGGAGTTCTGAGATACTCCAAATGAACAGCTCACCCCTTCCTGCTATTGCACGCCAGTGCACGGAAGCACTCGGAATCGCCGTCGGCCCAACACAGAGAACAACAAAGGAAGAGATCTGGCACTGTTAACTTGCGAACCAAAGCCTTGTCTTTATTGAACGTATTCACACAGGATACAAACAGAAGATTAAAAACTCTTCTGACGTGTTTTGCGCAGTCAGCGCTTAGTCATAGAATCATTCCTTGAGGGGTGTAGTTTCCCAAACAGTGTGCCATGTGTTTTTTTTTTTTTTTTGCTGTTCTGGCATCATGGGGGCTTCCAAAATGTGGCATGCCCCCCAAAAACCATTTCAGCAAAATTAGCTCTCCAAAATCCCATTGTCGCTCATTCCTTCTGAGCCCTCTATTGCACTCGCAGAGCACTTTACTTCCACATATGAGGTATTTCTTTACTCGAGAGAATTTAGGTTACAAATTTTGGTGGGCTTTTTCTCCTTTTACCCCTTGTAAAAATGAAAAAAATGGGTCTACAAAAACATGTTAGTGTAAAAAATGGAGTTAAAAAATTTTCTCCTCCACTGTACTGCTATTCCTGTGGAACACCTAAAGGGATAACAAACTTTCTGAATGTCATTTTGAATACTTTGAGGGGTGAAGTTTACATAAAGGGGTCTATTCTTTTGTGTTTCTGACATAAAGACCCTCAAATTCACTTCAAAATTCAGATTTTAAAATTTTCATGAAAAATTTGGAAACTGTCGCTAAACGTTGAAGCCCTCTAATGTCTTCACAAAGTAAAAACATGTCAAATTTCTGATGCCAACATAAAGTAGACATATTTTATATATGAATCAATATATAATTTATTTGGCATGTCTATTGTCCTTACAAGCAGAAAGCTTCAAATTTAGAAAAATGCTAAATTTTCTCATTTTTCATGAAATTTTGGAATTTTTCACCAAGAAATGATGCAAGTATCAACAAAAATTTACCACTTACATAAAGTAGAATATGTCACAAAAAATAAATCTGGAATCAAATTCATAAGTAAAAGCATCCAAGAGTTATTAATGCTTAAAGTGACAGTGGTCAGATTTGCAAAAAATGCTTTGGTCCAAAAAATCTGCTAGTACTTTTTAGCAGCTGTACTGCTAGAGTGCTCTCTGCTGACACCTCTGTCCGTGTCAGAAACTTTCCAGAGCAGCATAGGTTTGCAATGGGGATTTTCTCCTGCTTTGGACCGTTCCTGATGCGGGCATCAGGTGTCAGCAGAGAGCACTGTGGACAAGACAAAAAAGAAAGAAAAGAATTTCCTCTGTAGCCTACAGCTGCTAAAAAGAACTGAAAGGGTAAAGATTTTTTAATAGAAGTAATTTACAAATCTGTTTAACTTTCTGGCACAAGTTGATTTAAAAAAAAAAAAAGTTTTCCAACGGAGTAGCCCTTTAAGGTCATAATGGGCTTGATCCTTAACTACTTAAGAACCAAGGACGTACAGGTACGTCCTGATGTCCTGGTACTTAAGGACCAAGGGCGTACCTGTATGCCCGTGGGAACTCTGGTCCCGCCGCTTGCCGGGCAGGGGCCGGGCCGGCATGCCTGCTGCCTGCTGAAATAATTCAGCAGGCACATAGTGCAAACCCCCGGGGTAGTCCTGAGGCAGACCCCCCCCCCCCAATGTCGATTTGCGGTGATTCCGGGTCAATCAGGACTCCGGTGACCCGGAAAAAAAGGGTGAATTCACCCTTACCCAGCAGGAGTGAGGTGGCACGGATGATTGATCTGTCGGAATGGCTGACCAATCACTACCCTGCTGGGCGGTGATCGGGGCCAGCGGGGGTCTCATACCTTTGCCCAGCCCGGCGGGGGTCGCCTCAGGAGCAGTGGCGGCAGACAGGCGCAGTTAGGAGTGGTGGCAGCGGCAGGAGCGGCGGTGCAGGCGGCAGGATACAGCAGTAGGTGAGGCCTGTTCACCTACTGCTGTTGCTTAGAAACAACTCTCAGCGTTCACATCCAAAGCGCATGCTGGAAGTTGTAGTTTGTCAACAGCTGAGTTCCAACTACAACTCCTAGCATGCCCTTTTGTAGTCTGCGAATGCTGGGGGTTGTAGTTATGCAACAGCTCGAGGCACATTTTTTCTATGAAAAAGTGTGCATCCAGCTGTTGCATAACTACAATTCTCAGCATGCACGGACTTTTAAAGGGCATGCTGGGAGTTGTAGCAGCGTGCATCCAGCTATGGCAAAACTACAACTCTAAGCATGCCCTTTGGCTGTCAGTGCATGCAGAGAGTTTTAGTTTTGCAACAGCTGTAGGCACACTGGTTGTGTATCACTGAGAGTTTGTGACCTAACTCAGTGTTTCGCAACCAGTGTGCCTCCAGCTGTCGCAAAAATACAACTCCCAGCATGCACTGAGAGACCGTACATGCTGGGAGTTCTAGTTTTGCAACAGCTGGAGGAACACTGGTTGTGAAACCCTGAGTTAAGTAACAAACTCTGTGTATCGCAACCAATGTGCCTCCAGCTGTTGCATAACTACAACTCCCAGCATATATAGTCTGTCAGTGCATGCGGGAAGTTGTAGTTTTGCAACAGCTGGAGGTTTGCCCCCCATGTGAATGTACAGAGTACAATCACACGGGCAGGGGTGTAAAGTGAGTTTTCTGCTGCAAATTTGAGATGTGGCAAATTTTCCACCGCATCTTAACCCCTTCAGGACCAAGCCCATTTTGGCCTTAAGGACCAGAGCGTTTTTTGCACATCTGACCACTGTCACTTTAAACATTAATAACTCTGGAATGCTTTTAGTTATCATTCTGATTCTGAGATTGTTTTTTCGTGACATATTCTACTTTAACATGGTGGTAAATTTTTGTGGTAACTTGCATCCTTTCCTTGTGAAAAATCCTAAAATTTGATGAAAAATTTGAAAATTTTGCATTTTTCTAACTTTGAAGCTCTCTGTAAGGAAAATGTATATTACAAATAAAAAAAATTTTTATTCACATATACAATATGTCTACTTTATGTCTGCATCATAAAATTGACGAGTTTTTACTTTTGGAAGACACCAGAGGGCTTCAAAGTTCAGCAGCAATTTTCCAATTTTTCACAAAATTTTCAAACTCACTTTTTTTCAGGGACCAGTTCAGGTTTGAAGTGGATTTGAAGGGTCTTCTTATTAGAAATACCCCACAAAAGACCCCATTATAAAAACTGCACCCCCCAAAGTATTCAAAATGACATTCAGTCATCATTTTAACCCTTTAGGTGTTTCACAGGAATAGAAGCAAAGTGAAGGAGAAAATTCACAATCTTCATTTTTTACACTCGCATGTTCTTGTAGACCCAATTTTAAAATTTTTACAAGGGGTAAAAGGAGAAAATGTATACTTATATTTGTAGCCCAATTTCTCTCGAGTAAGCACATACCTCATATGTCTATGTAAAGTGTTCGGCGGGCGCAGTAGAGGGCTCAGAAGGGAAAGAGCGATAAGGGGATTTTGGAGAGTACGTTTTTCTGAAATGGTTTTTGGGGGCATGTTGCATTTAGGAAGCCCTTATGGTGCCAGAACAGCAAAAAACCCTCACATGGCATACCATTTTGGAAACTAGACCCCTTGAGGTACGTAACAAGGAATAAAGTGAGCCTTAATACCAACAGGTGTTTCACGACTTTTGCATATGTAAAAAAAAAATTTTTTTTTTCACTAAAATGTGTGTTTCCCCCCAAATTTCACATTTTTCCAAGGGTCAATAGCAGGAAATACCCCCCAATATTTGTAACCCCTTCTCTTCTGAGTATGGAGGTACCCCATAAGTTGACCTGAAGTGCACTATGGGTGAACTACAATGCTCAGAAGAGAAGGAGTCATATTTGGCTTTTTGAGAGCAAATTTTGCTCGGGGGGCATGTCGCATTTAGGAAGCCCCTATGGTGCCAGAACAGCAAAAAATACCCACATGGCATACCATTTTGGAAACTAGACCCCTTGAGGAATGTAATAAGGAATAAAGTGAGCCTTATTACCCCACAGGTGTTTCATGACTTTTGCATATGTAAAAAAAAAAAAAAAATTTCCACTAAAATGTGTGTTTCTCCCCTAATTTCACCTTTTTGCAAGGGTTAATAGCAGAAAATACCCCCCAAAATTTGTAACCCCATCTCTTCTGAGTATAGAGGTACCCCATAAGTTGACCTGAAGTGCACTATGGGCGAACTACAATGCTCAGAAGAGAAGGAGTCATATTTGGCTTTTTGAGAGCAAATTTTGCTCGGGGGGCATGTCGCATTTAGGAAGACCCTAAGGTGCCAGAACAGCAAAAAAAAACCCACATGGCATACCATTTTGGAAACTAGACCCCTTGAGGAACGTAACAAGGGGTACAGTGAGCATTTGCCCCCCACTGGTGTCTGACAGGTCTTTGGAACAGTGGGCTGTACAAGTTTTCATTTTCATGGACCACTGTTCCAAAGATCCGTCAGACACCTGTGGGGGGTAAATTCACACTGCACCCCTCATTACATTCCGTGAGGGGTGTCGTTTCCGAAATGGGGTCACATGTGGGGTTTTGTTTTTTTTGCGTTTGTCAAAACCGCTGTAACAATCAGCCACCCCTGTGCAAATCACCTCAAATGTACATGGTGCGCTCTCCCTTCTGGGCCTTGTTGTGCGCCCCCAGAGCACTTTGCGCTCACATATGGGGTATCTCTGTAGTCGGGAGAAATTACGTTACAAATTTTGGGGGGGCTTTTTTCCCTTTTACCTCTTGTGAAAATGTAAAGTATAGGGCAACATCAGCATGTTAGTGTAAAAAATAAAAAATGTTTACACTAACATTCTGGTGTAGACCCCAACATTTCCTTTTCATGAAGGGTTAAAGAAGAAAAAGCCCCCCAAACCTTGTAACGCAATTTCTCCCGAGTACGGCGATACCCCATATGTCGCCCTAAACTGTTGCCTTGAAATACGACAGGGCTCCAAAGTGAGAGCGCCATGTGCATTTGAGGCCTAAATTAGGGATTTGCATAGGGGTGGACATAGGGGTATTCTACGCCAGTGATTCCCAAACAGGGTGCCTCCAGCTGTTGCAAAACTCCCAGCATGCCTGGACAGTCAACGGCTGTCCGACAATACTGGGAGTTGTTGTTTTTCAACAGCTGGAGGCTCTGCTTTGGAAACAGTGGTGTACCGGACGTTCTTATTGGGGGAGGGGGGCTGTGTAAGGGTATGTGTATATGTAGTGTTTTTAACTTTTTATTTTATTTTGTGTTAGTGTAGTGTAGTGTTTTTAGGGTACAGTCACATGGGCGGGGGATTACAGCGAGTTTCCCAGCGCAAAATTTGCTGCATCTCAAGATGCGAGAAACCCACTGTAAAAGCCTCGCCCATGTGAATGTACCCTGTACATTCACAGGGGGGGGTGCATCAGCTGTTGCAAAACCACAACTCCCAGCATGCATGGTCTGTTAGTGCATGCTGGGAGTCATAGTTTTGCAACAGCTGGAGGCACACAGGTTAGGGAACACTGAGTTAGAAACAGACAATGTTTCCCAACCAGTGTGTCTCCAGTTGTTGCAAAACTACAACTCCCAGCATGCCCAGACAGCTGAAGGGCATGCTGGGAGTTGTAGTTCGGCAACATCTGAAGGGCCAGATGTTGCTGAACTAAAACTCCCAGCATGCCTGGACAGTCAGTGCATACTGGGAGTTGTAGTTTTGCAACAGCTGGAAGAGCACAGATTGGAGACCATTATACAATGGTCTCCAAACTGGGGCCCTCCAGATGTTGCAAAACTACAACTCCCAGCATGCATGGTCTTTTAGTACATGCTGGGAGTTATAGTTTTGCAACAGCTGGAGGCACACAGGTTAGGAAACACTGAGTTAGAAACAATGTTTCCCAACCAGTGTGTCTCCAGCTGTTGCAAAACTACAACTCCCAGCATGCCCAGACAGCTGAAGGGCATGCTGGGAGTTGTAGTTCGGCAACATCTGAAGGGCCAGATGTTGCTGAACTAAAACTCCCAGCATGCCTGGACAGTCAGTGCATACTGGGAGTTGTAGTTTTGCAACAGCTGGAAGAGCACAGATTGGAGACCATTATACAATGGTCTCCAAACTGGGGCCCTCCAGATGTTGCAAAACTACAACTCCCAGCATGCATGGTCTTTTAGTACATGCTGGGAGTTATAGTTTTGCAACAGCTGGAGGCACACAGGTTAGGAAACACTGAGTTAGAAACAATGTTTCCCAACCAGTGTGTCTCCAGCTGTTGCAAAACTACAACTCCCAGCATGCCCAGACAGCTGAAGGGCATGCTGGGAGTTGTAGTTCGGCAACATCTGAAGGGCCAGATGTTGCTGAACTAAAACTCCCAGCATGCCTGGACAGTCAGTGCATGCTGGGAGTTGTAGTTTTGCAACAGCTGGAAGAGCACAGATTGGAGACCATTATACAATGGTCTCCAAACTGAGGCCCTCCAGATGTTGCAAAACTACAACTCCCAGCATGCCCAGACAGCCAAAGGCTGTCTAGGCATGCTGGGAGTTGTAGTTTTCAGACTCCTAGAAGCAGCAGTGAAGATCTTCACTGCTGCCTCTGAGGACTACATACTTACCCGTCGCTGCTCGTCCACGTGGCCGGTCCCGCGCTGCTCCTCGGTCCCGCCGCTGGAGCAGGTAAGTCCGCCGGTCCCCTCCTGTTCCCCCCCGTGTGCCGCAGGTCCCCGCGAGCCCCCGCAGCCTTCGTCCCCCGTTCTGCCCGACTTCCAGGGGCGGGCAGTGCGGGGGATCTGAACTTTCACCCCAGATCACTGTGATTGGTCCACAGGGACCAATCACAGTGATCGCTGACCAGGACCATCAATTGATGGTCCTGGGGGTGAAGCAGAAGTTGTCCCCTGCTGGAAACAGCGGGACTTCTGCCAGTTAACCCGTGCGATGCTGCGCATCGCCGGGTTAACTGAATGTCATTTATAAACGCCGGGATGCGCGAACGCACTGCACAACCCGGCGTTTATATATGACATTCTGCGGGAAGGGGTTAAACTCCCAGCAAGAGACTAACTGTAAACCCCCACCTACACAAAAAAATTCAAAAAGTTCACGTTAAGTACGGCACTTTCCAAAACGGAGCCTCCAGCTGTTGAAAAGCAACAGCTCCCAGTATTGAGGGACTGCCACTGACTGTCAAGGCATGCTGGGAGTTTTGCAACACCTGGAGACACCCTGTTTGGGAACAATTGAACACCAAACCCCAGTCACCACAGGTGACAGGTGATAGTATTAGTGTGATTCTTAAAACTTTACTTTTATTCGGTATCTTAAAAGGTCCAAAAAAAAGAGTGTATTTAAAAATACTCAGCACTGTCCCTATTATCACCAAATTAGGTTCTCCTATATGGAGTAACAATGGATATATGAACGTCTGCAGAACGTTTTAGAAGGGATCAAAGCTGAAGTTGGGGAGACATAGTTTTGTGATTTTAACTTCAGCTTTGATCCCTTCTAAAACTTTCTGCAGATGTTCATATATCCATTGTTACTCCCATAGGCATGCGCAGCCTATTGCATTAGCACAAACTCACGCCGCACGCGTGCGTATATATATATATATATATATATATATATATACATATATATATATATATATATACATATATATATATATATATATATATATATATATATATATATATATATATATATATATATATATATATATATATACACACATACACACACACACACACACACAAAAATACACTCTTGCTTGCATGCACACATGCATAAAGAGATAAGACAGCACTAGATAAATTCATTGTCCCCGTAGTCATCCACATAGCCAATCCGGAGGCCAAACATGCAAGAAAGTCCAAGACCACAGCACCAAAATTGGAAAAAAAGAGCTATTATTTATTGGTTCCTCAAAAAAAACTTTTGGGGAACCAATAAACTACAGCTCTTTTGCACATATCAGTTTATAATTTTTGGTTCTGTGGTCTTGGACTTTGTTGCAGGACCTGTATACCATATAAGTAATTGTATCCAGGATCATATAAAGGTAGATACCAGCTGTACACAGGATCTGTATACCATATAGGTGATTATAGTTCCATCTAGGGACTCACAGGTAACATCATTTCTGATCAGCGATGTCCTCTTTCCTTTTCTTGTGCATCTGGATCAGACTGACATGTCAACTTCTTCCAGGTAAAAATCGTCTCTTTAGCATCTGCAGGAAAAACATGTTTGACTCTGCATTTTTCCAGTGCAATGCCCTCTCATAATAAGGATAGTAGGTCCCCCATTAAGTAGGCCTATCCCCCACCATAGACACCCTCAGTAGATAAATACATCTGATTGTAGGTAGGTTGTTAGCTCGTAGGTAGGTAAGTAGGTAGCTAGCTACATTGGTAGGTTGCAACTATGTCAGTAGCTAGGTATGTTCATAGCTAGGTTGGTTGTTAGCTAGATAGCTTGTTCAATGTAGATTGTTAGCTAGCTAAGTAGATAGCCATACATGTAGGTAGTTAGGTTGCTAGGTAAATAGCTAGGTAGGTAGCAAAGTTGGTTATATAGTTACATAGTTACATAGTTAGTACGGTCGAAAAAAGACATATGTCCATCAAGTTCAACCAGGGAATTAAGGGGTAGGGGTGTGGCGCGATATTGGGGAAGGGATGAGATTTTATATTTCTTCATAAGCATTAATCTTATTTTGTTCCAGGAATGTATCTAATCCTGTTTTAAAGCTGTTAATTGTTCCTGCTGTGACCAGTTCCTGAGGTAGACCGTTCCATAAATTCACAGTCCTCACGGTAAAGAAGGCGTGTCGCCCCTTGAGACTAAACTTTTTTTTCTCCAGACGGAGGGAGTGCCCCCTCGTCCTTTGGGGGGGTTTAACCTGGAACAGTTTTTCTCCATATTTTTTGTATGGGCCATTAATATACTTATATACGTTTATCATATCCCCCCTTAAACGTCTCTTCTCAAGACTAAACAATTGTAACTCCTTTAATCGCTCCTCATAGCTAAGATGTTCCAAGCCCCATATTAGTTTAGTCGCGCGTCTCTGCACCCTTTCCAACTCCGCAGTGTCCCTTTTATGGACAGGTGACCAAAACTGAACAGCATATTCCAGGTGAGGCCGTACCAATGCTTTATAAAGGGGGAGTATTATGTCCCTGTCCCTTGAGTCCATGCCTCTTTTGATACATGACAATATCCTGCCGGCTTTGGAAGCAGCAGCCTGACATTGCATGCTATTCTGTAGTCTGTGATCTACAAGTACACCCAGATCCTTCTCTACCAGTGACTCTGCCAGTTTAATCCCCCCTAAGACATACGATGCATGCAGGTTATTAGTACCCAGATGCATAACTTTACATTTATCCACATTGAACCTCATTTGCCAAGTGGATGCCCAGACACTTAGTCTATCCAAGTCATCTTGTAACTTATGCACATCCTCTATAGACTGTACCGTGCTACAAAGCTTGGTGTCATCTGCAAAGATAGAAACAGAGCTGTTAATACCATCCTCTATATCATTGATAAATAAATTAAACAACAGCGGTCCCAGTACTGAACCTTGGGGTACACCACTAATAACCGGGGACCAATCAGAGTACGAATCATTGACCACCACTCTCTGGGTACGATCCATGAGCCAGTGTTCAATCCAGTTACAAACTAAAATTTCCAAACCCAAAGACCTTAACTTACCTGTCAGACGTCTATGAGGGACAGTATCAAATGCTTTAGCAAAATCCAGAAACACTATATCCACAGCCATTCCTCTGTCAAGGCTTCTACTCACCTCTTCATAAAAGCAAATTAGATTGGTTTGACAACTTCTATCCTTAGTAAACCCATGCTGGCTATCACTTATAATACAATTATCCCCTATGTATTCCTGTATGTAATCCCTTATAAGTCCTTCAAACAATTTACCCACAATGCACGTTAAACTTACCGGTCTATAGTTTCCTGGGGAAGACCTAGAGCCCTTTTTGAAGATTGGCACCACATTCGCCTTGTGCCAGTCCCTTGGCACAATACCAGACACCAGAGAATCTCTAAATATCATGAACAGGGGTACAGATATTACTGAACTTACCTCTCTAAGAACTCTTGGGTGTAGTCCATCCGGTCCTGGGGATTTGCTTACAACATAGGTGGGTAGCTAGCTAGCAACATAGGTGGGTAGCTAGCAAGGTAGCCAGGTAGGCAATTAGCTAGGTAGGTTGTTAGCTAGCTAGGTAGCCATGTAGTTAGGTTGCTAGGTAGATAGATAGCTAGGTAGGTAGTTAGGTAGATGGCTAGTTAGGTAGGTATCTGTAGGCGCTAAATAAATAAATAAATAAATAAATAAATAAATAAATATTCAGGTTGCTAGATAGCCAGGTAGGTAGGCAGGCAGCTAGCTTGCTACATAGGTAGCCAGGTAGTTGGATAGCCAGGGAAGTAGGTAACCAGGTCGGTAGGTTGTTAGCTAGATTGTTAGGTAGGTATTAACACTTTTCAGGTTAAAATGGTGGGTCTCCTACATTAATAATATAGACACTGATTTCAATAGGGACTTTCCATACAATAAAATATACCTTTTATTACGTTTCAATAAAATATCGACTTACACTACAAAATATACATGATGCCACCGGTCACCTATGGATTAGCACACATTTAGCTTATTGCACTTGAGTATAAGTAGTCTCTCAGGATAAACTCCATATAAAGTGCAAAAACAATGTATAAAAACACACAAGATATATACACAAAAAATTCCAACAGGAGGTATGGTCCACGTTTATCTTCTGTTCTGTACATGACATAAATTCCTTTATCCCCAGAATGAATGTAGTCAGATACAGCAAATAAACAGTTAAATGTGAACAGTGGCATAAATGAGAACATTGATACATAAAGGAATTTATGTCATGTAACAAAAAAAAACTCTGAAAAGCTTTGAACGATAGTGAGAACAGAATAGAAGATACACCTGGACCATACCTCCCGTTGGAATTCTTTGTGTATATATCTTCTGTGCTTTTATACACTGTTTTTGCACTTTATATGGAGTTTATCCTGAGAGACTATGTATACTCAAGTGCAATATGATAAATGCGTGCTAAACCATAGGTGACAGCCTGTTTATTTTGTAGTGTAAGTCAATATTTAACCCCTTAACACCTTAAGGACCAAGGACGTACTGGTACTTGGTCCTGCTCCTGTGATATAACGCGGGGTTTCACGGTAACCCCGCATCATATCACGGCGGGCCCGGCGTCATAGTGAAGTCGGGACCCGCCGCTAATAGCGCGCAGCGCCGATCGCTATTAACCCTTTAGCCGCGCGCTCAGAGCTGAGCCGCGCGGCTAAAAGCGAAAGTGAAAGCTGCCGGTTAACTCAGTGGGCTGTTCGGGATAGCCGCGGCGAAATCGCGGCATCCCGAACAGCTTACAGGACACTGTCCGATCGCCGAATGACTGCTAAGTGCCTGAGATCCAGGCATGAGCAGTCATGCGGCAGAATCATCGATCACTGGTTTCCTATGAGAAACCAGTGATCAATGATAAAGATCAGTGTGTGCAGTGTTATAGGTCCCTATGGGAGCTATAACACTGCAAAATAAAAGTGAAAAAAAAAAGTGAATGAATATCATTTAACCCCTCCCTTATTAAAAGTTTGAATCACCCCCCTTTTCCCATTAAAAAAAAAACCAGTGTAAATAAAAATAAACATATATGGTATCACCGCGTGCGGAAATGTCCGAATTATAAAAATATATCATTAATTAAACCGCTCGGTCAATGGCGTGCGCACGAAAAAATTCCATAGTCCAAAATAGTGCATTTTTGGTCACTTTTTATATAATTTAAAAATGAATAAAAAGCGATCAATAAGTCCTATCAATGCAAAACTTCAGATCACGGCGCAAAAAATGTGCCCTCATACCGCCCCATACACGGAAAAATAAAAAAGTTATAGGGGTCAGAAGATGAGAATTTTAAACTTATTAATTTTCCTGCATGTAGTTATGATTTTTTCCTGAAGTACGACAAAATCAAACCTATATAAGTAGGGTATAATTTTAATCGTATGGACCTACAGAATAAAGATAGTGTCATTTTTACCGAAAAATGTACTACGTAGAAACGGAAGCCCCCAAAAGTTACAAAACTGCATTTTTATTTTTATTTTGTCGCACAATTATTATTTTTTTGGTTTCACCGTAGATTTTTGGGCAAAATGACTGACGTCATTACAAAGCAGAATTGGTGGCGCAAAAAATAAGCAATCATATGGATTTTTAGGTGCAAAATTGAAAGAGTTATGATTTTTTAAAGGCAAGGAGCAAAAAACGAAAATGCAAAAACTGAAAAAACTCCGGTCCTTTAGGGGTTAAGGACGCAGCCCATTTGGGCCTTAAGGACGCAGACAATTTTATTTTTAAGTTTTCGTTTACTCGCCTTCAAAAAATCATAACTCTTTTATATTTTCATCCACAGACTAGTATGAGGGCTTGTTTTTTGCGTGACAAGTTGCCCATTGTAATGCCATCACTCACTTTACCATAAAATGTATGGCGCAACCAAAAAAATACTATTTGTGTGGGGAAATTAAAAAGAAAACCGCAATTTTGCTAAATTTTTTAAGGTTTCGTTTTCACGCCATACAATTTACGGTAAAAATGACGAGTTCTTTATTCTTTGGGTCAATACGATTAAAATGATACCCATGATAACATACTTTTTTATTACTGTTGCGCTTAAAAAAAAAAAAAAATTTTTAACCAAATTAGTACGTTTAAGATCTCCCTATTTTGAAGACCTATAACTTTTTAATTTTTCCATATAAGCGGTGGTATGAGGGCTCATTTTTTGTGCCGTAATCTTTACCTTTTATTGATACCATATTTACTTATATAAAACTTTCAATACATTTTTTATAATTTTTTTTCGGAATAAAATGTTACAAAAAAGCAGCTATTTTGGACTTTAGTTTTTTTACGTTCACGACGTTCACCATACGGTATCATTAACATTTTATTTTAATAGTTCAGATACTTATACAGGCGGTGATACCAAATTTGTATATAAAGTTTTTTATTTTACTTTTTGGGGGTGAAATAGGGAAAATCGGATAATTTTCGTTTTTATTGGGGGAGGGGGTTTTTCAAATTTTTTTTACTTTATTTTTTTACTTTTATTTTTACACTTTAATAGTCCCCACAGGGGACTATTTATAGCAATCATTCGATTGCTAATGGTGTTCAGTGCTATGTATAGGACACAGCACTGATCAGTATTATCGGTCATCTTCTGCTCTGCGGGACGGCAGATCAGAGCAGAAGACTCCCGGAAGGCAGCGGAGCCAGGTGAGGGGACCTCCGTCTGCCGTGCTGGATGATCGGATCGCCTTGGCAGCGCTGCGGGCGATCCGATCATCCATTTAAGTGACCGCGATGCTGCAGATGCCGTGATCTGTATTGATCACGGCATCAGAGGGGTTAATGGCAGACATCCGCGGGATCGCGGATGTCCGCCATTACCGCCGGGTCCCTGGCTGCGATCAACAGCCGGGACCTGCCGCGCATGATCCGGGCATCGCTCCGATGCCCATGGTTATGCTTAGGACGTAAATGTACGTCCTGGTGCGTTAAGTACCACATCATCAGGACGTACATTTACGTCCTTCGTCGTTAAGGGGTTAAATGGAACTTAATAAAAGGTATATTTTATCATATGGAAGGTCCCTATTCAAATCAGTGCCTATAAGGTATGTAGGTTGGTTTTTAGCTAGCTAGGTCAGTTGGTAGCTAGGTGGATTGGTAGTTGATAGCTAGGTAGATAGCATGTGGGCAAAGTCAGATCACAAGTGTTACTTCCACTTTGTATGTTTAGTTCACAAATAGAGCAACTGATAGAGTCACTTCATACAATCATAGATGCATAGCCTCTATTGTTGTTCAAAGTGTTGTTAATGTTTCACATTTTGTGTAAACTGCGCATTCATAAACATAAGATGCATAGCTTTGCCTTGATGTCAGGACCCTTCTTGTATAATTGCACAAAGTCCTGTGTATTACATTGGGTCCCTATATTAGCACCAGGTAATGTATTCACTGTTCACGTCCCAACACTGCGCTATTGCATTAGTGCCCGTCACTGGTGGCCCGTGAAGCGATATTAGAAGAATACACGCTACAACGTGATCCCTGATTAATTGAAGCATGTAGGATCACCTATGGCAATGTGAACGGAGCCCAAATACTTCAAAGCAGCTACCACTACCTAGGAAACAGCGAAGTGCAATGGCATAGTGTTATACAATCTGCAGCCAATGCATAACAAAGGAAGCTGTGTACATGTGTGGATTAGGAAATGGAGTGAGGGGCACTAGTGCAATAGCGCAGTGTTGGGACATCTGCAATAAAGTGAACAGTGAATACATTACCTGGTGCTAATATAGGGACCCCATGTAATACACAGGACTTTGTGCAATTATACAAGAAGGGTCCTGACATCAAGGAAAAGTTATGCACTTTATGTTTATGAATGCGCAGTTTACACAAAAAAACTGTAACACCTAATTATATATGCACTTTGAATAACACTAGAGCAGTGGTCTTCAACCTACAGACCTCCAGACATCGCAAAACTACAACTCCCAGCATGCCCTGACAGAGTTGTAGTTTTGCAACATCTGGAGGTCCGCAGGTTGGAGACCACTGCACTAGAGGCTCTGCATCTATGATTGTATGAAGGGCACTCCATCAGTTGCTCTATTTGTGAACTAAACATGCAAAGGACATTAACTCACATATAATTGGACTGCAAAATAAAGAGCAGTAATAAACATTTACACAAGTAACTGCATAATAGCGTGTCTATGTGAAAAGGGTCCAGTAGCCAAAGGCTGTCCAGGCATGCTGGGAGTTGTAGTTTTGCAACATCTGGAGGCACCCTGGTTGGGAAAAACTGCAGCAGAGTAAGTGTGAAGTAACACTGTGTATTGTGACTAAAAGCCCACCAACCCCCCACCCCCCCGGGTCACCACCCCACACGATTCCCCATCCCAGAGAAAATAACAAAAAAAAACTCACCTAGTACCAGGCATCGATCTCCAGAAGAGCCGGGCCGCGCTCTCTCTTCTCCACAGTGCAGGCGCTGATGATTGACGTCATCGGCACCTGCGTCTGGGAAGAGGTCACGGCCTTCTCTGAACTGTGTGCGCACGCAGTTCAGAAGCACCGGCCGTGAGTGAACAGCTATGAATGCCTCCCTGGGTTAAATAGACCGAGGGAGCATATAATACAGCAAAGTCTGCGGGCAGAGCTGGGGAGGATTCCCCCATGATCTGTCCCCCTGCATGATTTTCTGGGGGGGATGTGTGTCCCCCCCCCCCCCCCCCGTGCGCACGCCTATGGTTACTCCATATAGAAGAACCTTATTTGGTGATAATAGGGACAGTGCTGAGTGATTTTAACTCCTTGGGGATGGAGCCCATTATAACCCTAGGGACGGGAGCATTTTTTGCAATTCTGACCACTGTCACTTTAAGCTTTAATAACTCTGGGATGCTTTTAATTTTCATTCTGATTCCGAGAATGTTTTTTCGTGACATATTATACTTCATGTTAGTAGTAAATTTGTGTCGATATTTGCATCAATTCCAAAATTTGATGAAAAAATGAAGCTCTCTGCTCGTAAGGAAAACAGACATTCCAAATAAATTATATATTGATTCACATATACAATATGTCTACTTTATGTTTGCATCATAAAGTTGACATGTTTTTACTTTTTTTACTTTTGGAAGACATCAGAGGGCTTCAAAGTTCAGCAGCAATTTTCCAATTTTTCACAAAATTTTCTAAATCAGAATTTTTCAGGGACCAGTTCAGTTTTGAAGTGGATTTGAAGGGCCTTCATATTAGAAATACCCCATAAATTACCCCAATATAAAAACTGCACCCCTCAAAGTATTCAAAATGACATTCAGAAAGTTTGTTAACCCTTTAGGTGTTTCACAGGAATAGCAGCAAAGTGAAGGAAAAAATTCAAAATCTTCATTTTTTACATTTGCATGTTCTTGTAGACCCAGTTTTTGAATTTTTACAAGGGGTTATAGAAGAAAAAGCCCCCCAAAATGTGTAACCCAATTTCTCTCAAGTAAGGAAATACCTCATATGTGTATGTCAAGTGTTCGGAGTGCGCAGTAGAGGGCACAGAAAAAGGAGCAACAATGGGATTTTGGAGAGTGAATAATTCTGAAATGGTTTTTGAGGGCCATGTCACATTTAGGAAGCCCCTATGGTGCCAGAACCGCAACAAAGATAAAAAAATAAACATTTGGCATACTTTTTCGGAAACTACACCCCTCAAGGCACCCAGTGAGCCTTAACACCCCACAGGTGTTTGACGACTTTTCGTTAAAGTTGGACGTGTAAATGAAGAAGAAAAAATGTCACTAAAGTGCAGTTTTTTTCCCAAATTTACCATTTTTACAAAGGGTAATGGGAGAAAATGCCCCCTATAATTTGTAACCCCATCTCTTCTGAGTATGGAAATACCCCATGTTAGGCTGGGTCCACACTACGTTTTGTCCCATACGGGAGCGCATACGGCAGGAGGGAGCTAAAACCTTGCGCTCCCGTATGTGACCGTATGCGCTCCCGTATGCCATTCACTTCAATGAGCCGACCGGAGTGAAACGTTCGGTCCGGTCGGCTCATTTTTGCGCCGTATGCGCTTTTACAACCGGACCTAAAACCGTGGTTGACCACAGTTTTAGGTCCGGTTGTAAAAGCGCATACGGCGCAAAAATGAGCCGACCGGACCGAACGTTTCACTCCGGTCGGCTCATTGAAATGAATGACATACGGGAGCGCATACGGTAACATACGGGAGCGCGAGCTTTTAGCTCCCCCCTGCCGTATGCGCTCCCGTATGGGACAAAACGTAGTGTGGACCCAGCCTTAGGGCGTAAAATGCTCTGCGCGCGAACTATAATGCTTAGAAGAGAAGGAATCACATTTGGCATTAGGAAAGCAAATTTTGCTGAGATAGTTTTTGAGGGGCATGTCGCATTTGGGAAGCCCCTATGGTGCCAGAACAGCACAAAATACTCACATGGCATATTATTTTGGAAACTACACCCCTCAAGGCATGTAAGAAGGGGTACAGTGAGCCTAAACACCCCACAGGTGATTGACGAACTTTCGTTAAAGTGGGACGTGAAAATGAAAAATTAGATTTTTAACACTGAAATGCTGATGTTACCCAAAACTTTTCATTTTCACAAGGAGTAATAGGAGAAAATGCCCCACAAAATGTGTAACCCCATTTCTCTCAAGTAAGGAAATACCTCATGTGTATGTAAAGTGCTCTGTGGGTGCACTAGAGGGCTCAGAAGTGAAGGAGCAACATTGGGCTTTTGGAGAGCGAATTTTGCTGAAATGGTTTTTGGGGGCATGTTGCATTTAGGAAGTCCCCATGATGCCAGAACAGTAAAAAAAAAAAAAAAAACACATGGCATACTATTTTGGAAACTACACTCCTCACAGAACTTAATAAGGGGTGCAGTGAGCATTTATACCCCACTGGCATTTGACAGATATTTGGAACAGTGGGCTGTGCAAATGAAAAATTAAATTTTTCATTTTTACGGACGACCGTTCAAAAAAACTGTCAGACACCTTTGGGGCGTAAATGCTCACTGTACCACTTGTTACATTCCGTGAGGGGTGTAGTTCACAAAATGGGGTCACATGTGGAGGGGGTCCACTGTTCTGGCACCATGGGGGCTTTGTAAACACACACAGCCTTCAATTTAAGCCTAATTCTCTCTCTAAAAGCCCAATGGCGCTCCTTCTCTTCTGAGCATTGTAGTACGCCCGCAGAGCACTTTACTTCCACATATGGGGTATTTATATACTCAGAAGAAATGGGGTTACAAATTTTGGGGGGCTTTTTCCTATTACCCCTTGTGAAAATGAAAAATTTGGGGTAACGCCAGCATTTCAGGGGGAAAAAAAAACAAATGTTTAATTTTCATGTCCAAATTTAACAAAAAGTTGTCAAAGACCTGAAGGGCGTTAAGGCTCACTATACCCCTTGTTACGTTCCCCGTGAGGGGTGTAGTTTCAAAATGGGGTCACATGTAGGTGTTTTTTTTTTTTTTTGCGTTCATGTCAGAACCACTGTAACGATCAGCCAACCCTGTGCAAATCAACAATTTAGGCCTCAAATGTACATGGCGCTCTCTCACTTCTGAGCCATGTAGTTCATCCGCAGAGCATTTTACGTACACATATGGTGTATTTACGTACTCAGAAGAAATTGTGTTACAAATTTTGGGGGTCATTTTCTCCTTTTACCTCTTGTGAAAATGAAAAGTATGGGGCAACACCAGCATGTTAGTGTAAAAAAAATTTAAAAAATTTTACACTAACATGGTGGTGTAGCCCCCAACGTTACCTTTTCATTAGGCGTTAAAGGAGAAAAATCACCCCAAAATTTGTAGTGCAATTTCTTCCGAGTACGGAAATACCCCATATGTGGCCCTAAACTGTTGCCTTGAAATACGACAGGGCTCTGAAGTGAGAGAGTGCCATGCGCATTTGAGGCCTAAGTAAGGAATTTGCAATAGGGGCAGACCCGGTTACCTATAGTAAAACCCTACAGCAGTGTTTCCCAAACAGGGTGCCTCCAGCTGTTGCAAGACTCCCAGCCTGCCAGGACAGTCTATGGCTGTCCGGCAATACTGGGAGTTGTGGTTTTGCAACAGCTGGAGGCTCCCTTTGGGAAACACTGCCGTATGAGACATTTTTCATTTTTATTTTGGGGGGGGGGGGAACGTGTAAGGGGATGTATATTTAGTGTTTTACTTTTTATTTGTTAGTGTAGTGTTTTTAGGGTACATTCACACAGGCGGATGTTCACAGTAAGTTTTCCGCTGGGAGTTTGAGCTGCGGCGGAAAATTTGCCGCAGCTCAAACTTGTAAAAGGAAACCCACTGTAAACCCACCCGTGTGAATGTATCCTGTACATTCACATGGGTACAACCTTCAGCTGTGGCAAAGTGACAACTCCCAGAATGCACTGACAGACCGTACATTCTGGGAGTTGTAGTTTTACAACAGCTGTAGGCACACTGGTGGGGAACCACTGAGTTAGAAAACAGACTCTAGCTCAGTGATTCCAACCAATGTGCCTCCAGCTGTTGCAAAATTACAACTCCCAACATGTACGGTCTGTCAGTGCATTCTGAGAGTTGTAGTTTTGCAACAGCTGGAGGCACATGGGTTGGAATCACTGAGTTAGGAAATAGACTCTAGCTCAGTGTTTCCCAACCAGTGTGCCTACAGCTGTTGCAAAACTACAATTCCCAGCATGGCCAGACAGTCAGTGATGCTGGGAATGTAGTTTTGCAATATCTGGCCCTTCAGATGTTGCAGAACTACAACTCCCAGCATGCCTGGACAGTCTTGGAATGCTAGGAGTTGTAGTTATGCAACAACTGGGGAAGAACAGTGTGGAGACCGCTAAGTAGTGGTCTCCAAACTGTAGCCCTCCAGATGTTGCAAAACTATAACTCCAAGCATGCCCAGCCTTTGGCTGTGTGGGCATGCTGGGAGTTGTAGTTTTGCAGCTTTTAGAATGCCACAGAGATGATCACGTACCGCGATCTTCTCTGCAGCCTTTTCCGCCGCACTTTCCGGCCGCTGCTCCTCCTGCTGCCGCTGCTCCGGGATGCCGCCTCCTGCGCCGGTCCAGGTAAGCTGGGCCATGCTCCACCCCCTCGCCGCCCGTGTTCCCCACCCGCTCTGCCCCGACTTCGATCGGTGGCACGAGCGGGAGAAATGAACTCTAACCCCCCCGCCCCCCTCCTGCCATTGGTGGTCAGCCTGACCGATCAATGGCAGCTCCGATCATTCTTATTTTCTGGGCGATCGGGTCGCCAGTGACCCTATTAGCCAGGATTGCAGGCAAATCGCTGGCCTGAATTACATAGTTACATAGTTACATAGTTAGTATGGTTGAAAAAAGACATACGTCCATCAAGTCCAACCAGGGGATTGAAGGGAAGGATGTAAGGGGATAAGGGAAAGGGATGTAGTTTTATAATTCTGCATAAGCATTAATGTTGTTTTGTTCCAGGAATGTATCTAACCCTGCTTTAAAGCTGTTAATTGTTCCTGCTGTGACCAGTTCCTGAGGTAGACCGTTCTATAAATTCACAGTCCTCACGGTAAAGAAGGCGTGCCGCCCCTTTAGACTAAACCTTTTCTTCTCCAGACTGAGGGAGTGCCCCCTCGTCCTTTGGGGGGGTTTAACCTGGAACAGTTTTTCTCCATATTTTTTGTATGGGCCATTTATATACTTATATACGTTTATCATATCCCCCCTTAAACGTCTCTTCTCAAGACTAAACATTTGTAACTCCTTTAATCGCTCCTCATAGCTAAGATGTTCCATGCCCCATATTAGTTTAGTCGCGCGTCTCTACACCCTTTCCAACTCCGCAGTGTCCCTTTTATGAACAGGCGACCAAAACTGAACAGCATATTCCAGGTGAGGCCGTACCAATGCTTTATAAAGGGGGAATATTATGTCCCTGCCCCTCGAGTCCATGCCTCTTTTTATACATGACAATATCCTGCCGGCTTTGGAAGCAGCAGCCTGACATTGCATGCTATTTTGTAGTCTGTGATCTACAAGTACACCCAGATCCTTCTCTACCAGTGACTCTGCCAGTTTAATCCCCCAATTGACCAACGATTTGCCGCGATCGCTGACATGGGGGGCTCAGGACCTCCCTAGGTATTGCCACGAGATGCCTGCTAGTAGATATCAGCAGTCATCCCGGTCCGATCACCTCCTGGCAAGCGGTGGTGATTGGAAATCCAGAGGGCGTATGGATACGCCCTCCGTCCTTAAGTGACGGGACGCGAGGGCATATGCATACACCCTTCGTCCCCAAGCATACCTAATAAAAGTAAAGTTTTAAGAATCATACTAATACTATCAAAATAGAGGGATATTTTGGTTTAGGGTTTCATACCCCACCTGGGGTTTGGTGTTCAATTGTTGTTTATTAACCCCTCCCTTCTCTGGGCGTTTTTTTTTGTAATTTACCCTGTTTGAGAAACGCTGCTGTAAGGTATTTTGGTGGCAGATGCAAATTCCCAATTTAGGCCTCAAATGTGCATGGCACTCTCGCTTTGGAGCCCTGTTGTATTTCAAGGCAACAGTTTAGTGCCACATATGAGGTATTTCCCTTACTTGGGAGAAATTGCTTTACAAATTTTGGGGGGATTTTTCTCCCTTTGCCCCTTATGAAAAGGTACATTTGGTGTCTACACCAGCATGTTAGTGTAATTTTTTTTTGCTGGTGTTGCCCCATACTTTCAATTTTCACAAACGGTAAAAGGAAAAAAGACCCCCAAAATTTGAAACGCAATTTCTACTGATTATGGAAATACCCCATATGTGGATGTAAAGTGCTCTGCGGGCGAACTACAATGCTCAGAAGAGAAGGAGATCCATTGGGCTTTTGGAGAGAGAATGCTCACTGCACCCAATTTTGTGAGGGGTGTAGTTTCCAAAATGGGGGTCACATGTGGGGGAGGTCCACTGTTTTGGCGCCACGGGGGCATTGTAAACGTACATGCCCCCCGACTTCTATTCCAACCAAATTCTCTCTCCAAAAGCTCAATGGTGCTCCTTCTCTTCTGAGCATTGTAGTTCGCTGGCAAAGAACTTTACATCCACATATGGGGTATTTCCTTACTCAGAAGAAATGGTGTTACAAATTTTGGGAGGCTTTTTCTCCTATTACCCTTTGTGATAATAAACATTTGGGGTAACACCAGCATTATAGGGAAAAAATAAAATTTTTCTTCTTCACGTCCAATTTTAGCGGAAATTTGTCAAATGCCTGTGGGGTGTAAAGGCTCACTGTACCCCTTGCTACGTGCCTTGAGGGGTGTAGTTTCCAAAATAGTTGCCATTTTTTTTTTTTGCTATTTTGGCACCATAGGGGCTTCCTAAATGTGACATGCCCCCCAAAAACCATTTCAGCAAAATTTGCTTTCAAAAAGCTCAATTGCGCTCCTTCTCTTCTGGGCATTGTAGAGCACTTTACGTCCACACATGGGGTATTTTCATACTCTGAAGAAATGGGGTTACAAATTTTGAGGGAAATTTTCTCCTATTACCCTTTTTTTTTTTTTTTTTAAAAACAGCATTTTAGAAAATAAAAATGTATTTACACATACAGCTTTCACGTAAAGTCATCAAACACCTGTGGGGTGTTAAGGCTCACTGTACGCCTTATGTTCCTTGAGGGGTGTAGTTTCCAAAATAGTATGTCATGATTTTATGTTTTTTTTTTTGCTGTTCTGGCACCATAGGGGCTTCCTAAATTTGGCATGCCCCCCCAAAAACCATTTCAGAAAAACTCACTCTCCAAAATCCCATTGTCGCTCCTTCCCTTTTGAGCCCTCTACTGCCCCTGCAGAACACTTTACATACACATATGAGTAGTTCCTTACTCGAGAGAAATTGGGTTAAAAATTTTGGGGGGGATTTCTCTCCTTTTACCCCTTGTAAAAATAAAAAAACTGGGTCTACAAGAGCATTGCTGCTATTCCTGTGAAACACCTAAAGGGTTAACACATTTTCTGAATGTCATTTTGAATACTTTGAGGGGTGCAGTTTTTATAAGGGGGTCATTTATGGGGTATTTCTTTTTTTTTTTTCAAATGTAATTTTTATTAAGGAGGTTTTTCCATAAACATATATTCAAAACAAAGAAACAAGCGGGCAATGTCACAAGGGCCAAAGCCCAATACTATCGGCAAAATACAACGATATCAGAGGGGCCGGAGCCCAATAACAATCATCAGAACAAAGGATATAGAAAGTAAGCAAAAAGTAAGGCCCAGAGAGGCTATTAAAGTCAGAGGAAGAACTGGAAATGGCCTCCGGTATAAAACTATGAGGCTTCTAAACTCGCAACTGCAAACAGTAAGTGGCCCACATACGTGAGCTGCCACGCCCCACCAAACACAAGCAACGACACAGAGCCTTGGGAGAGAGTCTTCTTCCAATACTTGGCATCAATGCTTATGAAGAAATATAAAATCCCATCCCTTCCCCAATATCGCGCCACACCCCTACCCCTTAATTCCCTGGTTGAACTTGATGGACATATGTCTTTTTTCGACCGTACTAACTATGTAAAGGTTTTGGCAGCTAGAACAACATGTTGGAAGAGCTTAAAGGGCTTCTTAGATAAAGAGGGGTGAGAAAGATGGAGAAGATAAATAAGAGGGTCTAGAGGAACCAAGACACCCAATACTTCATACAGCAGTCTCTGTACTCTCTTCCAGTAGTCCATTAAGAGGGGGCATGACCAAAATAAATGGAACACTGTACCCAGTCCCACCCCACAACGCCAACACTGAGGAGGAATATTAGGGTTAAGCCTATTCAATAGTTCTGGAGTATACCAGCCCATAATCAATTTATACTGGGTATCCTTGTAGGCCGTACATATCGAAGCCTTAGAGGCCCTCTCCTAGATAGCCCGCCACTGTGCAATGGCAATAGTGGTGTTGAGAGCCTCCTTCCAGCGATCCATATATCGATGCTGAGGGGGGGCTCCCTCAGGAGGCTAGAGAAGCAAGGAGTAGATGTCAGAGAGAAGACCCCTCGTCTGAGGCCCACCACGGTATAATCGTTCAAATCCAGTAGGCAAGGAGACTACTGTAGAACCATGCATAGAAGACATATAATGTCACAACTGCAGGTAGTGAAAGCGCTCAGATGAGGGGAGGTCCCAACGAGTCATCAGTTGTTCAAAGGGCAGGAGAGAACGTGAGAGAGGGTCAGCTACATCAGCCCAGCAGAAAAGGCCCCTAGATCCCCACTCCCGCGCCATAGCAGAAGACCTACCAGAATGAAAGTCAGGATGGTAAAGGAAGGAACGCAGAGGGGAAGAAGGGGAAAACAGATGGAATTTTACAGAGCAATACCCCAAGCATATTTAGAAAATGCCATGGGGCCCAGTAGAGGGAAAGAAAAGACAGTAGAGGCTGGGGGAGACCAGAAAAGGGTATTGGGATGCACGGGAGCCAACCAAACGCATGGTATGAGGACCATGCTGCAAGATGACCCAAATGAGCAGCCCAATAGTACTTAAGCATGTCTGGGACGGCCAGACCCCCCCCCCCCCCAAGCCCTACTAGCCATCATAACGGACATAGGGAGTTGATGCCTCTTCCCGTCCCAGATAAAACGAAAAATGGCCAACTGAAAAGAACGGAGAGCAGACAGAGGTACACGAGTCGGTAATGTGTCTAAAAAATAGAGGAGTTTCGGAAGGATCGTAATTTTCACCGCCGCAATACGCCCAAAAAAGGAGATGTAATGCATACGCCACCTCTCCAGAAGGGCTTGAAGTTCCCAATAAAGCGGAAGTTAGTTGGTGGAGTAAAGAGAAGAATAGAAGAATACAATTATTTAAGAGCAGAAGACCATTTAAAGGAATAGTTGGAGCGCAAGAGAGTGGAAAGAGATGTAGGAAGATTAAGAGGGAGTGCTTCTGATTTAGAGAGATTCACCTTATAGGCACAAACCACACCATAGTCATTGAGAACCGTATATAGATTAGGGAAAGAGAGTAAAGGACGGGAGAGGGTGAGAAGAACATCATCAGCAAACAAGCAAATCTTAAACTCCCTGTACTCCCTGTAAGGAAATGCCAATGATGTCCCTCCTAATCATGGCGGCTAAAGACTTAATGCATAGGGCAAAAACCAAGGGGGACAGCGGACAGCCCTGACGAGGGCCATTCAGCAGAGAGAAAGTAGGAGCATGAGGACGCTTAAGAGAAGCAGTAGGGGAGGAGTAGAGACCCCGCAGAGCAGTTAAGAAATTGCCCATGATACCAAATTTCTGAAGAGTGGCAAAAAGAAAAGGCCACCCCAGTCTATCAAATGCCTTTTCGGCATCCAAGCTAAGTAGTAGAGCCTGCTCGGACCTCTGATTGACCAAGTCAACGAGATCTACTACCCTCCTGGTGTTGTCATCGCCTTGGCAGCAGGGGATAAACCCAACCTGATCCTTATGGATAAGAGATGGGAGGAACAGAGTCTAACTGCCAACACCTTAGAAAACAATTTCAGGTCCGAGTTAAGAAGGGCAATAGGTTAATAACTGGAGCAATCATGCAGATCCTTACCAAGTTTAGGTATCAAGGTTATCAGGGAGTGCAAAAAGGACTATGGGATCACCTCCCCCTCCATGAAAGAATTGAAAAGAGGGACAAGATTGGGTACAAGAGTAGAAGAAAAAGTCTTATAGTATAGGTACGTAAATATGTCAGGGCCTGGGGAGCGACCAGCAGGCAGGGATTTGAGAACCTCTAAGATTTCCTCCCCGGTGATAGGTGCATTGAGAACTTCCCGATCGGCCCCCGACAAGACAGGTAGGCCGCAACTGGAGAGATAATGTAAGAGTCGAGGACGCCGGGTCAGACAGAAGCTGAGAAGGAAGGGAGTAAAGATTTGTATAATAGTCAAAAAGAGGCGAGAAATATCAGCAAGATGATAATGGAGGACCCCAGAAGAGTCTTTCAAAGCAGTGGGGGATTGACCCACCGCTCGGTCATGCAGGCGCCTGGCCAACATAGTGTGTGCTTTATTACCTTTTTCATAAAAACGTTGCTTGGCAAACAACAATTGCCATTCGACCCTATGAAGAGCCAGGTCACCTAACTGTGCCCGAGCAGCCACCAAGCGCCGCAGTGTTGTCAGAGAAGGAGCAGATAGCAATAGAGCTTCCAGACGAGCAATCTCCGTACGGAGTTCCCGGGAGCGAGTCGGCGTGACGCTTGAGTCTCGTACCCAGAGCAATACAGTGTCCCAGCACCACAGACTTGTGAGCATCCCAGAGGACAGCCTGAGAAGAGACTTCACCCTCATTGGTGGCAAAATACTCAGTGAGACACCTCTGTATCGACTCCCGGGAAGGCAATGATTTAAGGAGGGAATCATTTAGCCGCCAGTGGCAGGATCGAAGAGAGGAAGGGGAAGAAGAGAATGAAAAGAGAATAGTGCAGTGGTCAGACCAGGAGGTTCAAGAGAGGAGGCAGAAAGCATGCAGGCATGATGATCCCCCCTAACAACCAGGCAGAGGAGGGATATTTGTGGAGCCTAGCCAGGACCCTGCACAAGAATGGGATTTGAGACGTTAGGGGCATAGATATTACAGAATAAGAGCGGGACCCCACCTAAGACCCCATCCACATACTACATTGGAGGAGGATTTTCTCTGGGAGGCAGCCTGATAGGACCAGTCCCAGTCCATCAGCTGCGGCACCGGCAACTCCAGGGTTGAGCAGAAGGCCTGAAGATCAGAATAGGAACACAAAACAGCGGATCGTCCATCTTTATGGGCATGCAGAGAAAACGGGAAGTTCCAGTGGTAAGGCACATATTGGGAGCGGAGGGCCGCCAGAAGAGGTTGGAGCATCCGTCGCTTCCCGAGGGTCAACCAAGATAAATCCTGATAGTTGGATAGGTGACCCATCAAAGTCAAAATTGTGCAGAGATCTAGCTTTATCCATGATGGCCTCCTTGACTTGAAAATCGTGCACACAGCAGATGACATCTCGCGGAGCCCCCACAGTAGACTTGGCTTCCCAAAGATAAGGTTGAAGATGGCCTCCAAGGTGATGAAGACATCCTCCTCACAGGTAGCCTTCGGTAAGCCGTGTACCCTGATATTATTACGCCTCCCCCTGTTGTCCAAGTCCTCGGCATGGGCATGTAGATCACTAAGAAAGTCAGTTTGAGAGGTAATTGTAGATTGTAGCTGAGCGACATATGCCCTGGTGGTGTCATGAGCATCCTCCAAGCCCTCTACCCGATCCGAAACATGCTGGAGATCCTGGCGCATAGCCGAAATTTCTGCCTGGCTGGTATCTTCACTTCAGCAATGAGTGACCGGAAGTCCTCCTTAGTGGGAATCTGGTAAAGAAGCTGGCTCAGGTCTGGTAGAGCTGAGTAGGGCATGGAGAGGCCCGAGCAGGGGATTTCAGAATCAGAGAGAGCATTCCAAGATGTTGAGGCCGCCCCAGGTTGAGCAGGCGTCCCGGGCCCAGGATGAAGGTGGGACGGTCCCTGGGGGGACAGGCGAGAAGTACCGGAGGACATCACGGAGCCCTGTCTGAGCCTTTGCGGCTTGGGTGAGCAGAAGGCAGAGGAGTGAGCAGCCAGAGGGTCCAGCGGGGGGAGAGGTATGCCCATTCAGTGTCAGATGTCCAGTGCAGCCCAGTTCCCAGGGCCGGAGAACCTGGTGAGAGGGAGGCTGAACGGCGGGTAGTAGCTGCAGGAGACAGGTGGCTAGAGTGGAGAGCTGGCCCCTTGCCAGTGAGGCCCAGGATGGAGCGTCTGGACCCCAAGGAGGAGAGGGAGAAGAGGAGGCCACTTGTGAGGGCAGTCAATCCCCAGCTGTAACAGCGGGAGGATCAGAGGGCTCACTCACCGCTGGGTCCTGGAGCTGGGAAGCAGGCGGGTGAGCAGCCAGCACTGCAGTGAGGGATGGAGGCTCCGGGAGACACGTGGCAGCGCTAAACGGGGACGGCTGTGGTAGAGGTCCAGAGGGAGCCAGAGTAGCGGAGGAAGTCGGTAGCAGAGGGGAAGAGGTCCCTGACATCCCCGGCAGCAGCAGGGAGCAGGTAGGAGGGATGCCCATGAACTTCGAGGTACGGCCCCGGAGCTGGAGCGCATACCCTGTGCAGGTCCCATAATGGCGGGCAGAGAGGAAGGCGCCGGGGCTGAAGGCGGCCACAGATACCGCAGGATGCCCCCAGAAGTCTCAGAAGGTAGCCGGGCAGCAGCAGGAGTAGATCTCGCCTGTCAAGAGTTTCTCTCCATAGGTATGCAGGGTCACCAGCAGGTTATGTGGCTGATTTAGTGGCCGACAGTGCAAGAACATCCTCAGTGTGCGACCATTCCTAAACTGGTACCTGAAAAATTCTGATTTTGAAAATGTTTTGAAAAATTGGAAAATTGCTACTGAACGTTGAAGCCCTCTGATGTCTTCCAAAAGTAAAAACATGTCAACTTTATGAAGCAAACATAAAGTAGACATATTGTATATGTGAATCAATATATAATTTATTTGGTATGTCTATTTTCCTTCAAAGTTAAAAAATAAAATAAAATGCAAATCTTTAAATTTTTCATGAAATTTTATCCAAAAAATGATGCAAATATCAACGAAAATTTACCACTATGTTAAAGTTGAACATAGAATATGTCACGAAAAAACATTCTCGGAATCAAATTCATAAGTAAAGGCATCCCAGAGTTATTAATGCTTGAAGTGACAGTGGTCAGATGTGCAAAAAATGCTCTGGTCCTTAAAGGGGTACTCCACCCCTGGCATCTTATCCCCTATCCAAAGGATAGGGGATAAGATGTTAGATCGCCGCGGTCCCGCTGCTGGGGACCCCGGGGATCGCCACTGCGGCACCCCGCCATCATTACTGCACAGAGCGAGTTCGCTCTGTGCGTAATGACGGGCGATACAGGGGCCGGAGCAGTGTGACGTCGTGGCTCCGCCCCTCATGACATCACTGCCCGTCCCCTAAATGCAAGTCTATGGCAGGGGGCGTGACGACCGTCACGCCCCCTCCCATAGACTTGTATTGACGGGGGCGGGCCGTGATGTCACGAGGGGTGGAGCCGTGACATAACTATGCTCCGGCCCCTGTATTGCCCGTCATTACGTGCAGAGCGAACTCGCTCTGCACAGTAATGATAGCGGGGTGCTGCAGCAGCGATCCCCGGGGTCCCCAGCAGTGGGACCCCGGCGATCTGACATCTTATCCCCTATCCTTTGGATAGGGGATAAGATGTCTAGGGGCGGAGTACCCCTTTAAGGTGAAAATGGGCTTGATATTTGTGTGTATATACACATCATGTATACGTGTTGACCTGTATCCACAGATATACCTTTGAGGACATATATATGTCTGATCCCCCACCCTCTTTTATTTTTCTCCTTTTGTTCCCGCTACTGTGCATATAGTCCAAGCACTTTTATCATTATCTTTGCGTCCATTCATACTTCTCCCTGTTATCATTTCTATTGATGGCTTCTGTTTTCTCCCCTTTCATATAGTGGAGCGCTCCTGTGTTTGCGTCTCCTAACCATCTAGCGAGACACGCAACTTGTCTGTCTGACGACACATCCTGGATACCAAGCTTTTCTATACAGATCGCGATCCCCGCTCTGTTTACAGCTATGCAGTGGTTTGCTTACATAGCGACGCGTCATAGATACCACCCTTCACAGTGTGGATCGCGATCTAAGTCAGACCTGCATCTCCTAATGCCGCTTCGGATAGGAGGCCTTGTTTACATTGCTATGTTCAATCTGTTACACCTTATATGCATTGTAACCATGTATGGATATTTATTCTATCTTCTTATATTTGATCACATTTTTATGTGATTTAATTATGCTCTAGAACTATGTATCTTTTACAGGATGTGATGTCATTGGCAGGTACCCATCCCATTTTAATGGGCGCTTGTTTAGTTGTTCCTATATACCATGCTTGTACACAATGTTTTCATACTGATCTGAAGAAGGGGGTGGCACCCCCGAAAAGCGTAATCTGTTTTATTATTTTATGCTTAATAAAATACTTCCAGTGTTTTTGCATTACCCGCATCTCTGGTTCGGTTTTTACTTATTCTCCGGATGCTCGCAGCGCCTCTTCAAGGGTCTTCTTTTTGCCTCCCTTACCGTGTTGTAACAGCGGAGTACCCCTTTAAGGACTTCTCTGAGCTAATTAAACTAAAGTTCATTGTTCTTTTGGCTCCTCGAAGGGTTCCCTTTATTGAAGAATAAGTTATAATCTATTAAATTGTGATCACGATTTCCTAGATGTCCTTCTACCTGCACATTAAATACTCTGTCAGGTCTGTTGGTTAATATTAAAGCACAACTGTCATGAAATTTTAGTGTAATAACCTGCACACAGCCTTTGTACTGTGTGCAGGTGTTGTGTACAGCAAGTATTTTACCTCATATTTGCAGGCTTTTGTGACGCTAAAAAGTGCTTATAATCTAAGCCACTGATGGGCGGATAGGTGTGGTGCAAGGTATGTGATGCCCCGCCTCCGCCACGCCCACCAACACGCCCACTTTGTATCTCAGTGCTGGGGCTGCTGTGTGATTGACACACAGGTCCCAGCGCATGCGCCCTTCAACTAGTGTAATGTGCACGCCGCTGCGTGTCATCCAGCAAGCGCTCGCTCCCTGCACCTAGCCCTGCGCAGACGCACTGAGGAGGACGGCGGCGGCGGCGGGAGCGAGCACTTGCTGGATGATGCACAGCGCGCACGTTACATTAGTTGAAGGGCGCAAGCGCTGGGACCTGTGTGTCAATCACACAGCGGTCCCAGCACTGAGATACAAAGTGGGCGTATGGGTATCTCAGTGCTGGGACTGCTCCCGCAGTGTGGCCTTCAAGATGGACTTTACATAAAGGCAAACTTCTCTCCCTTTATGATTTTCCCAAATCTTCATGACTTAGACTATAACCCTGTATGTTAACATAGCTTCATTCAACTATGTCACGGTTATTTCCATTATGATATAATTTTCCTCAGACATTATCAACTCCAGTTTGTCAATTTTATTGGTCAGGCTTTTAGCATTAGTCAACATGCAAATTTGAGGCATACGATTTTTTTTCCCTCTATGAAGGCTATACCTGTTAACTATTCTAACCCCTCCCTCTCCTCCACCACTTAGTACATTAATAAGTCCCAGTTCTTTATTTACACTATCTTTCCTTTCTATATTGTAGTTTCTTCCCCATTGAGGTGCAGCCCATCCTTACTGTAGAGCCTGTATCCAACAGAGAAGTCAGCCCAGTTCTCAATGAACTTAAACCTCTTTCTTACACCAGTTCCTAAACTTTTTTAGCTCCCTAATCTCCTGCTGCCTCTCTGGTGTAGGACATGGTATATGTTAGGGTCCCGATACCATTTTTTTAAGACCGAGTACGAGTACCGATACTTTAATTCTAGTACTCGTCGATACCAAGTACGAGTACTTATACTTTAAAGGGAATCTGACACCAGGGTGACCCGGTTTCTGGCACAGCTTACTTATATTTTAAAGGGAATCTGACACTAGGGTGACCCGGTTTCTGGCACTGCTTACCGTGCTGATATGTGGGTCCTTGTTGTGTACAATGGAGGCGGCTGATGTAGTATGAGCCAAGATTTCTCTCTTCTCCATTGGGCAGAACAGGGAATTTGCATTGGTGGTGAGACCGATGACCACATGGTGAGCAGCGGTAGAAACCAGGTCACCTGCACTATCTACCCATAAATTCAAGTTAGTGCAGGTGACTTTGCTGTAAGATTGTCTTTAATATTAGGTAGTATCACCTTGCCGACATTAGCAGCAGCCCCCTGGCAGTCATTAGTAGCAGCCCCCCTTGAAGACAGCTGCCCCCCTTGTAGACAGCAGCCCCCTGTAGACATAAGTAGCAGCTGCCCTGTAGACCACAGCCCTCTTTTAGATATTGATCCCCCATTTAAACAGCAGCCCCCCCCCTTTAGACAGCAGCAGGGTCCCCCCCTTTAGACAGCAGCAGCCTCCCCTTTGGACAGCAGCAGGGCCCCCCTTTAGACAGCAGAAGGGCCCCCCCACCTTTAGACAACAGCAGGACCCCTCCACCTTTAGACAGCAGCAGCTCCCCCCCCCCCCCCCGCTTAGACATTAGTAGCAGCCCCCTGCTTGCAGGCAGCTCACCTCCTCGGGTCGGGTGCTGGTGCCGCTCTGCTGCCCCTTCTCCCGTCCTCCAGGTCCGCATCATGTCGTCCTATGGAGGAGCATGTGACATACACGTCACTCTGCTTCCTCCGTAGTGTTACGCTGAGTGCAGGGGAGGAGGCGGAGTGACGTGTGTCACATGCTCCTCCATAGGACGACATGATGCGGACGGGAGAACGGGGCAGCAGAGCGGCACCAGGAATCGGGCATGGTATCGGGGACATTAAACGAGTCCTCGATACCATGCAAATGGCTAGTATCTGCCCCGATACCAGTATCGGTATCGGGACATCCCTAGTATATGTAATATTTCCAAAAAGCAGGGCTCTGTGCACTGAGGAAAAGCAGGGCTCTGTGCACTGAGGAAAAGCAGGGCTCTGTGCAGTGAGGCTCTGTGACATGCTCCCGGCTCACAAAGCAGGGTGATTGACAAGCCAGGAGCCTGCACAGAGCACTGCTTGTCCACCCACACTTCCTGTATTTGTTCTCTTCACAGAGACACACAGGCAATAGCTGCAGGCATAAAAAATATACAAATTTTTTAATCAATGTATATTACAATTATACATATAATGGTATTATCTATATTATATAAAAAGTTTTTGTTAATGACGGGTACATTTTAACACATGCAAAAGTGGCCTTTTCCTGCACTTACATTAAACAGCATAAGCTACTCATGTGAACCACTGCTAAATCCTTATTACTTACAAGACCATGCTTGAGCACATCGTCTCCCCACCACCCTATGGGTACACCATTGTCTTCCCCCAGCAGTAAATCACCTTCAGTAATAGGGTGAATATAACTGTTTTTACACTTTACTGACCGGCACTGCAACCCTCAGGATCTTGTGCAGTTCTGCACTGTTTCTTTGGGTATGATAACTGGATCAAAGTGATCAACAGAAAACTTCCTGCATACAGAAAAGTTGCTATGTATCCCAGAACATGGTCCCAGAACATCACAGACTAAGTAGACGTTTATATCAATGTTCAAGCTGGTGAGTCCTGAGTAGGAGACGGGCAGGACTTCCTCAACATTGCTCCCGGTTAGTGTGTAGGCTGAGGGAATGCAGTGATTAGAGGAGAGAAACCTGTTGCTTCACCAGTTAAGGCTGGGTTCACACCACGTTTTTGCCATACTGTTTTCAATCCGTTTTTCTAAAGAAAACCGTATGGCAAAAAAACGGATGGAACAGTATGGAAAAAAGTAAACCGTATGCGTTTTAAACAGTATACTGTTTTTAAAAGTGCATACAGTTCCATCAGTTTTTATAGAAAAAAAACCATACGTTTTTGAAAATGTTGTTCATTTTTAATGGGAGGTGGTCTTGGGTGGGGACTTTAGGATTCAAATGCGCATGTGCAAAGTAAAAACGTATACGTTTTCCCCATATGGAACCGTATACATGTGCGTTTCCCATTGACGTCCATGTTAAAAAAAAACGTATGCGGTTGCAGTACGGTTTTTAAACCGGAGTCAAAACCGTGGTTGACCACAATTTTGTCTCCGGTTTAAAAACCGTACTGCAACCGCATACGTTTTTTTAACATGGACGTCAATGGGAAACGCACATGTATACGGTTCCATACGGGAAAAACGTATACATTTGAATCCTAAAGTCCCCACCCAAGACCCCTCCCATTAAAAATGGACAATTTTTTTTAAAAAGTATGGTTTTTTTTTCTATAAAAACTGACGGAACTGTATGCACTTTTAAAAACAGTATACTGTTTAAAAACGCATACGGTTTACTTTTTTCCATACTGTTCCATCCGTTTTTTGCCATACGGTTTTCTTTAGAAAAACGGATTGAAAACAGTATGGCAAAAACGTGATGTGAACCCAGCCTAACACCAGGCCTTGTTTCTTTTCATCTGTTGTGCCACCCTTGCTCTCAGTGCTGTGATCGTGTGGGAACGGATGCCTCTGGGCCCCTATACCTACGTCACTTTTTGTTTGGGGAGATATATATATATATATTTATTTATTTATATTGCTCTGCTTCATCCTTTAGGTGAGGTCTTTGATTATTTGGTTGCACATGGAAGGATGAAAGAAAAGGAAGCACGGGCTAAGTTCCGGCAGGTGAGAATATCATTATAACATTATAGGTTATATGCATTACAGTACAGTGACCCTCCCCTACGATGGCCCCGACATACAATAATTTCAACATGCGATGGCCTCTCAGAGGCCATCGCATGTTGAAGGTAGCATCAACATACGATGCTTCTGTATGTCGGGGCCATCGCATAAACGGCTATCCGGCAGCGCTGACTGCTTCAGCTGCCGCCGAATAGCCGTTTACGGTGCCCCGTGTGCTCCGGTGATGGTCTCCTACCTGTCCGTGGGGCTCCGGAACTCCTCTTCGGGATCCCCTCCATCGCTCTCGTCTCGTCGTCATCACGTCGCAGCGCACACCCTCCAATAGGAGCGGCGTGCGTGACGTGATGGCGGCTGAGAGCGAGGATCCCGGGGAAGAAGACGACCGGAGCGTCGGGGACGTGGCAACAGGGATGGAGGGCGACATCCAAGGCAACGGTGACGAGCGGTGACAGTCCGGAGCGGTGGGGACAGGTGAGTACAACTTCCTATACTTTACATTGCACGGATCCCTCAACATAAGATGGTTTCAACAAACGATGGTTCATTTGGAACGGATTACCATCGTATGTTGAGGGACCACTGTATATTTGATGGAAAGTGCCAAAATGCTGATTACATGCAAATTACCTAAAGTATACCTCCAGAGCTTGTATGAAAAATAACTGCATTGCATTTAAATTACTTTGATTATGAACTCCCCACCAGAATGGCTTTCTGAGCTCCCATACTTCATGCTGCATATCCTTTTTCATTATGAGACAGCTTTCCGGCTTCATAGCACCTTTTTTTTTATTGTGAGACCCATAAAAATTATTATACAGCACTGGGCTGTGCAGTGAAGACGGGTGGTACAGAGATGGAGCAGGAAGCTATGTCTCTTTATTCATTAAAATATTAAGATTAAGAAAAATTACTTGTGCACATTGCTGCAGTATAGTAATCCTTCTAAACAAATATATAGGATTGTAATGTGTTTGATGCTGATGACAATGGTACTTACCATTCCCAGATCTGTGCCTCTTTTCTGGCGATACTCCTTGTTTTTCATGTGGTATCTTGGCGCACAGTGACGCTGGCTTACATCTTCACAGAAAATGCTTCCTTCCCTGTGTCTGATCCTCCTATGTTGCAAATTTGAGCTCCAATCTGCAGCTTCACCCCTCTCCTTCAGATTCAAACATTACTGTGGCCTTGTTTTTTTAACTCCTAAAAGACGCAGGTTGTACAGGTATGCCCTGGGCGCCTGGGACTTAGTGAACCAGGACATAGGTGTACATCCTGGGTCCTGCCATGGCTATAAAGTGATTGCAGGAGCTGTGCATGCATAATAGACATAATGCCAGGGACCTGCTGGTAATGGAGGACCTCAGTGATCATGCTGATGTCCGCCACTAATCCCTCAGATGGCGTGATCAACATTGATCATGGCATCTCCACCAAGATGGCAGACGGAGGTCTCCTTACCTTCTTCCTGCTGACATTATGGGGTCTTCTCAGCATAAAAAAAAAAAGTTTTAATAAAACTCAATATGAAATACCAAATAAATAATAAAATTCCCCTCTATTCCCATTCTACTAAAAAAAAAAATTGGTATTGTCCCATGCATAAATGTCTGATCTATTTAAATATTATTTTAACGATCTCATAAGTTGAATGGAATAAAAAAATACCAAAGTCCAAAATTGCTGATTTTCGGTCACATCACATCCCAGAATAAAAAGTAATAAAAAAGTGACAAAGTGGTACTGATGAAAACTAAAGATCACTGTGCAAAAAATTTGTCCTCGTACAGCCCTGTATACGGGAAAAAAAAATAAAAATTATAAGGGGTCAGAATAGGGCCATTTTAAACATACAAAAATTGTTAAAAAGTTTGTGTTATAAAAGTAGTACAAAGATAGAAAAAGATGGGTATCATTTTAATCGTACTGACCCACAGAATAAAGAAAACATGTCAGTTTTACCATAATGTGAACTGTGTAAATGCAAAAACCCCCAAATTTGCTAAATTTGCAGGTTTCTTCTTAATTTCCCACAATAAATAATAATTGGTTGCGCTGTAGATTTTATGATAAAATAAAAGATGTCATTACAAAGTACTATTGGTCGTGCAATAAACAAGCCCTCATATGGGTCTGTAGAGGAAAAAATTTAAGAATTATGGCTCTTAGAAGGCGAGGAGGAAAAGAACGAAAACACGAAAATTAAAATTTTCTGTGTCCTCATGGCCAAAATGGTCTGTGTCCTTAAGGGGTTAATAGGTTACTTATGTGTATTGTAGTTTGCATTATGTTGCTCTTACCTATGCCAATGTATGTCGACCTTTATATGCTCTACACTGCTTAGAAAAAAAAAAAAACACTGGCGTACAAAGTTTTACAATATGTAAAAATTGGTCATAATAATCGTTATTATCATAATAAGTAGTTTCTTTTTCTTCAGATTGTCTCTGCTGTTCAGTATTGTCATCAGAAGTTTATAGTTCACAGGGATTTGAAGGTAAGAAATCTGTTCACTTTACACATGTTTATCTAAGTTGTGCTTGGTGTATTTACAAACTTTACAATTGGCCTGTCCATAAGAAATCTGAACGTGTGAATGAAAATCCTTTCAAATTTCCCCTGATAACTACAGTCAGCAGAGAGAACTGCTGGGCAGAGGCGTAGCTTGTAGCTTCGGGGCCCCGATGCAAAATCTGCCATATGCCAATTATTTTACTGCTCACTTATAGATCTTTGGGGCCCCCTTAGGCACCAGGGCCCAGAAGTGACTGCTACCTCTATAGCTATGCCCCTGCTGCTGGGCATACCAGTTTTAAATTGCCTGATGCTGTCAAGAAAGAAGCCTCATTGTCTTCAATTAGAGATGGTAAACTATGCAAAAAATAAGGGACGTGTCACAACTTTCTGTACAGTTCTGCTCTGAAGAAACTTTGGGGAAGACTTATCAAAATCTATGTAGAGGAAACGTTGACAAGTTGCCCAAAATCATTCAGAATGCTTCTTTCATTTTTCAAAAGGCCTCTGAGAAATGAAAGAAGCAATCCGACTTGTTGCTATGGGAAAATAGTCAACTTTTCCCCAGCAGCCCATCCCCCCCCCCCCACCCGACTCTGTGAGTATAAATGGCTTGCATCCATGCAATAAGAAAAAGATACTTCCTGTAGGTACAGTTGCACAAAGCCACTATTGACATTCTTCCTTAACCCCTTCACGACGAGCGACGTACATGTACGGCTCTGCGAAGTGTCACTTGGCGCGCGGCGACGTACATGTACGTCGCGGAGTTCCGGGAGCGCCGCATCACCGGTAGCGGTGATTAGGCCGGGATGACTGCTGTTATCTAACAGCAGGCATCCCGGCACATCGCCGAGGGGGGGTCCTGAGACCCCCCCCATGACCGCGATGCGCGCAAATCAATTCAGACCTGCGATCTGCGCGATTCCGGGTCATACGGGTCACTGGTGACCCGGTGACCCGGAAAATAAGAGGGATCGTAGGTGTCCGAGACACCCTCGATCCCCCTAAAGGGATAGGAGTTTGGTGGCAGGGTTGCCACCCCTCCTATCCCTGCTATTGGTCGGCCGAGCGACCGACCGACAGCAGACCGGGGGAGGGGGGGTTAAAGTTCGGTTCCCCCGCTTTGCCCACCTATCGGTGTCCGGGCAAAACGGGGGAACCGTCCAGGGAGGGTCGGCGCCGAAGGTCCCTACCTGGATCCCGGATCGCGATCCTCCAGGCGGGGATCCCCCACGTGCGGCGGCTTCCGGGTCCTGCTAGGTGAGTTGTTGCCTAGCAACATCCGGAGGGCCACAGTTTACAGTGGTCTCTAAACCGTGGCCCTCCAGATGTTGCAAAACTACAACTCCCAGCATGCCCAGACAGCTGTTTGCTGTGTGGGCATGCTGGGACTTGTAGTTTTGCAATATTTAGAGGGGTTCAGGTTGTAGATCACTAAGTGGTCTCAAACTGTAGCCCTCCAGATGTTGCAAAACTACAACTCTCAGCATGCCGCAGTTTGCTGTCTGGGCATGCTGAGAGTTGTAGTTTTGCAACATCTGGAGGGCCACAGTTTTGAGACCACTGGACAAATGATTTACAACTTGAACCCCTCTAAATCTTGCAAAACTACAACTCCCAGCATTCAGGAACAGCATAAGGCTGTCTTGGCATGCTGGGAGTTGTACTTGCGTGCCTCCAGCCATTGCATAACTACATCTCCCAGCATGCCCTTCCGCAATCAGTACATGCTGGGCGTTGCAGTTTTGCAACAGCTGGAGGCACACTGGTTGGAAAATACTGAGTTAGGTCATAGAACCTAACTCAAGGTTTTCCAGCCAGTGTGCCTCCAGCTGTTGCAAAACTACAACTCCCAGCATGCATGGTCTGTCAGTGCATGCTGGGAGTTGTAGTTTTGACCCCCCTCCCGTGTGAATGTACAGGCTACATTCACACTGCCGGCAGATTACAGTGAGTTCCCCGCTGCAAATTTGAGCTGCGGCAAATTTTCTGCCGCAGCTCAAACTCCTAGCGGGAGACTCAGTGTAATCTGCTGCCAGTGTGAATGTAACCTAAAAACACTACACTACACTAACATAAAATAAAGAGTAAAACACTACATATACACACGTACACTGCCCCCCCCACCCCCCTTCTCCAATAAAAATGAAAAACGTATTGTATGGCAGTGTTTCTAAGATGGAGCCTCCAGCTGTTGCAAAACAAAAACTCCCAGCATTTCTGGACAGCAATTGACTGTCCAAGCATGCTGGGAGTTTAGCAACAGCTGGAGGAACCCTGTTTGGGAATCACTGGCATAGAATACCCCTATGTCCACCCCTATGCAAGTCCCTAATTCAGGCCTCAAATGCACATGGCGCTCTCACTTTAGAGCCCTGTCATATTTCAAGGCAACAGAATAGGGTCACATATGGGGTATCGCCGTACTCGGGAGAAATTGCCTAACAAATTTTGGGGGGCTTTTTATCCTTTTACCCCTTATGAAAAGGAACAGATGGGGTCTACACCAGCATGTTAGTGTAAAAAAATAAAAAAATTTATACTAACATGCTGGTGTTGCCCTATACTTTTCATTTTCACAAGAGGTAAAAGGGGAAAAACGCCCCCCAAAATTTGTAACGCAATTTCTCCCGAGTACGGAGATACCCCATATGTGGGCGCAAAGTGCTCTGGGGGCGCACAACAAGGCCCAGAAGGGAGAGTGCGCCATGTACATTTGAGGTGATTTGCACAGAGGTGGCTGATTGTTACAGCGGTTCTGACAAACGCAAAAAAAAAACACACCCACATGTGACCCCATTTTGAAAACTACACCCCTCACGGAATGTAATGAGGGGTGCAGTGAGAATTTACACCCCACAGGTGTCTGACGGATCTTTGGAACAGTGGTCCGTGAAAATGAAAAATTTTGCACAGCCCACTGTTCCAAAGATCTGTCAGACACCAGTGGGGGGGTAAATGCTCACTGTACCCCTCATTACATTCTGTGAGGGGTCTAGTTTCCAAAATGGTATGCCATGTGGGGGTTATTTTGCTGTTCTGGCACCATAGGGGCTTCCTAAATGCGACATGCCCCCCGAGCAAAATTTGCTCTCGAAATGCCAAATATGACGCCTTCCCTTCTGAGCATTGTAGTTCGCCCGTAGTGCACTTCAGGTCCACTTATAGGGGACCCCCATACTCAGAAGAGATGGGGTTACAAATTTTGGGGGGTCTTTTCTGCTATTAACCCTTGCAAAAATGTGAAATTTGGGGGGAAACCCACATTTTAGTGAAATTTTTTTTTTTTTTTTTACATATGCAAAAGTCGTGAAACACCTGTGGGGTATTAAGGCTCACTTTATCCCTTGTTACGTTCCTCAAGGGGTCTAGTTTCCAAAATGGTATGTCATGTGTTTTTTTTTTTTGCTGTTCTGGCACCATAGGGGCTTCCTAAAGGTGACATGCCCCCCAAAAACCATTTCAGAAAAACGTACTCTCTAAAATCCCCTTGTCGCTCCTTCGCTTCTGAGCCCTCTACTGCGCCCGCCGAACAATTTACATAGACATATTAGGTATGTGCTTACTCGAGAGAAATTGGGCTACAAATATAAGTATACATTTTCACCTTTTACCCCTTGTAAAAATTCAAAAATTGGGTCTACAAGAACATGCGAGTGTAAAAAATGAAGATTTTGAATTTTCTCCTTCACTTTGCTGCTTTTCCTGTGAAACACCTAAAGGGTTAAAACATTTACTGAATGTCATTTTAAATACTTTGGGGGGTGCAGTTTTTATAATGGGGTCATTTATGGGGTATTTCTAATATGAAGACCCTTCAAATCCACTTCAAACCTGAACTGGTCCCTGAAAAATTGCGAGTTTGAAAATTTTGTGAAAAATTGGAAAATTGCTGCTGAACTTTGAAGCCCTCTGGTGTCTTCCAAAGTAAAAAATCATCAATTTTATGATGCAAACATAAAGTAGGCATATTGTATATGTGAATCCAAAAAAATTTTAGTTGGAATATCCATTTTCCTTACAAGCAGAGAGCTTCAAAGTTAGAAAAATGCAAAATTTTTTATTTTTTCATCAAATTTGGGGATTTTTCACCAAGAAAGGATGCAAGTTACCACAAAAATTTACCACTATGTTAAAGTAGAATATGTCACGAAAAAACAATCTCAGAATCAGAATGATAACTAAAAGCATTCCAGAGTTATTAATGTTTAAAGTGACAGTGGTCAGATTTGCAAAAAAGGGCTTCGTCCTAGAGGTGAAAATGGGCTCCGTCCTTAAGGGGTTAATATTTTCGATTAAATAACCAAGAAGATAATTGCAATGCATAATTCATAACAAAAATAAATAAAAAATTTTTGACTGTTAAGGAACTCTGTAGTTCTACTTATCCCTCTATCTCCTATTTAGGCTGAAAACTTACTGCTAGATTCTGATATGAATATAAAAATTGCCGATTTTGGCTTCAGCAATGAATTCACTTTTGGGAACAAGCTGGATACATTTTGTGGAAGTCCACCCTATGCAGCACCTGAGCTTTTTCAGGGGAAGAAGTATGATGGGCCTGAAGTAGATGTGTGGAGTCTCGGAGTTATTCTCTATACATTGGTCAGTGGCTCCTTACCTTTTGATGGGCAGAACCTAAAGGTATGCTAGTGCTAGAAAGTACTTAGTCCTAACGTATCGCCTACTTATTTATGTAATGTGTTTTGTAGAGAGTAATAGACACAATATTGAGTCAATGTAGTGGATCACCTAAAGCAAAATAATGACTTTAGTTAAGGGGAATCTCAGTTACAATTCACATTCTGCTAACACTGATAAGGTAGGGATACACATGGTACCTTCCATATATCTGTCTGTGTTTCCATAACTTAGTGTCAGAGATAAAGTCTCTTGAAGTGTTGAGAGCTGAAACGCTGTGCCTTCCCTTTTCCCTGCTTGAATGAAAGTCAGAGAAATAGGCCATACTAGTTACTGGTACTGGTTAAAAGCCAATTCTCATGTAAAATACTAATGATCAGACACTTGCACGCCTACTGTTCTTGAGGGGTATAAATGCTTAGTATTATAACTGCACATAGCTAGGGCATAGAAAGGTTGCCAATTACATGATAACTTATAGCCTATTAGTTACTATTCTGGCACCCCTGGGAACTCCCAGCATTACAAGGCAAGGCCACATTAAAAACAATATATTAGACATGATAAAAATTATGCATTAGTTGACATTTTGGCCAAAATATGCAAGCTCACAACTCATGCCAATTGTCCTCAGTCTTAGGCAAGTCCCTACACAAACATTGAAAAAAACAATTACAGAACATCACAGAAAAGAGGCTATAGTTACAGGTATAAGGGCAGGTTAAAGGGGTATTCCAGGAAAAAACTTTTTTATATATATCAACTGGCTCCAGAAAGTTAAACAGATTTGTAAGTTACTTCTCTTAAAAAATCTTAATCCTTTCAGTACTCATGAGCTTCTGAAGTTAAGGTTGTTCTTTTCTGTCTAAATCCTCTCTGATGACACCTGTCTCGGGAAACGCCCAGTTTTGAAGAGGTTTGCTATGGGGATTTGCTTCTAAACTGGGCGTTTCCCGAGACAGGTGTAATCAGAGAGGATTTAGACACAAAAGAACAACCTTAACTTCAGAAGCTCATAAGTACTGAAAGGAATAAGATTTTTTAATAGAAGTAATTTACAAATCTGTTTAACTTTCTGGAGCCAGTTAATATATAAAAAAAAGTTTTTCCCTGGAATACCCCTTTAACACCTTAAGCACATTGACCCTAAATGTACGTCCTGATGCACTTTTACTAAAAGCACCAGGATGTACATTTACGTCTTGTACATGAAGTGAGCACAGAAGCTGCGTTTGCAGGGCCAGATTAAGGCTGCCTGGAAGACGAAGCACTTCATTATGATGGCATTCCACCGACAGTTCCCACACATTAGGTGCAGTACAGTTCCCGCGCATCAGGTTATGGTTCCCCCACATTAGGTGCAGTAAAAGTTCCCGCACATTAGGGGTGCAGTACAGTTCCCCCACATTAGTGGTACAGTACAGTTCCCCCACATTAGTGGTGTAGTACAGTTCCCCCACATTACGGGTGCAGTACAGTTCCCCTCCCCCCCCCCCCCCCCGATTAGGTGCAGTACAGTTCTCCCCCCATTAGGCGCAGTATAGTTCCCCACATTAGGTGCAGCATAAGTCCCCACACATTAGGGGTGCAGTACAGTTCAACCACATTAGGGGTGCAACACAGTCCCCCCCTCCATTAGGCACAGTACAGCCCCCCCCCCATTAGGAACAGTACAGTCCCCCTCCAATTAGGGGTGTAATACAGTTCCCCCACATTAGGGGTGCAGTACAGTTCCCCCACTTTAGGGGTGCAGTACAGTCCCCCCCCATTAGGCACAGTACAGCCCCCCCCCCAATTAGGTGCAGTATAAATCCCTGCACATTAGGGGTGCAGTACAGTTCCCCCACATTAGGGGTGCAGTACAGTTCCCCCACATTAGGGGTGCAGTACAATTACCTCACATTAGGGGTGCAGTACAGTTCCCCCACATTAGGGGTGCAGTATAGTCTCCCACATTAGGTGCAGTATAGTCTCCCACATTAGGTGCAGTATAGTCTCCCACATTAGGTGCAGTATAGTCTCCCACATTAGGTGCAGTATAGTTTCCCCACATTAGGTGCAATATAGTTTCCCCACATTAGGGGTGCAGTACAGTTCCCCCACATTAGGGGTGCAGTACAGTTCCCCCACATTAGGGGTGCAGTACAGTTCCCCCCATTAGGCGCAGTACAGTTCCCTCACATTAGGTGCAGTACAGTTCCCCCCCATTAGGTGCAGTATAAGTCCCTGCACATTAGGGGTGCAGTACAGTTCCCCCACTTTAGGGGCGCAGTACAGCCCCCCCCCCCCCGTTAGGCACAGTACAGCCCCCCCCCCCCATTAGGCACAAGTACAGTCCCCCCCAATTAGGTGCAGTATAAATCCCTGCACATTAGGGGTGCAGTACAGTTCCCCCACATTAGGGGTGCAGTACAGTTCCCCCACATTAGGGGTGCAGTACAGTTCCCCCACATTAGGTGCAGTATAGTCTCCCACATTAGGTGCAGTATAGTCTCCCACATTAGGTGCAGTATAGTCTCCCACATTAGGTGCAGTATAGTCTCCCACATTAGGTGCAGTATAGTCTCCCACATTAGGTGCAGTATAGTTCCCCACATTAGGTGCAGTATAGTTTCCCCACATTAGGTGCAGTATAGTTTCCCCACATTAGGGGTGCAGTACAGTTTCCCCACATTAGGGGTGCAGTACAGTTCCCCCACATTAGGGGTGCAGTACAGTTCCGCCCACATTAGGTGCATTACAGGTCCCCCATATTAGGGGTGCAGTACAGCCCCCCCCCATTAGGGGTGCAGTACAGTCTCCCCACATTAGGGGTGCAGTACAGTCTCCCCACATTAGGGGTGCAGTACAGTTCCCCCCATTATGTGCAGTACAGTCTCCCCACATTAGGGGTGCAGTACAGTCTCCCCACATTAGGGGTGCAGTACAGTTCCCCCCATTATGTGCAGTACAGTTCCGCCCACATTAGGTGCAGTACAGTTCCGCCCACATTAGGTGCAGTACAGTTCCGCCCACATTAGGTGCAGTACAGTTCCCCCACATTAGGGGTGCAGTACAGTTCCCCCACATTAGGGGTGCAGTACATTTCCCCAACATTAGGGGTGCAGTACAGTTCCCCCACATTAGGGGTGCAGTATAGTCTCCCACATTAGGTGCAGTATAGTCTCCCACATTAGGTGCAGTATAGTCTCCCACATTAGGTGCAGTATAGTCTCCCACATTAGGTGCAGTATAGTTTCCCCACATTAGGTGCAATATAGTTTCCCCACATTAGGGGTGCAGTACAGTTCCCCCACATTAGGGGTGCAGTACAGTTCCCCCACATTAGGGGTGCAGTACAGTTCCCCCCATTAGGCGCAGTACAGTTCCCTCACATTAGGTGCAGTACAGTTCCCCCCCATTAGGTGCAGTATAAGTCCCTGCACATTAGGGGTGCAGTACAGTTCCCCCACTTTAGGGGTGCAGTACAGTCCCCCCCCCCCCCCGTTAGGCACAGTACAGCCCCCCCCCCATTAGGCACAGTACAGTCCCCCCCAATTAGGTGCAGTATAAATCCCTGCACATTAGGGGTGCAGTACAGTTCCCCCACATTAGGGGTGCAGTACAGTTCCCCCACATAAGGTGCAGTATAGTCTCCCACATTAGGTGCAGTATAGTCTCCCACATTAGGTGCAGTATAGTCTCCCACATTAGGTGCAGTATAGTCTCCCACATTAGGTGCAGTATAGTCTCCCACATTAGGTGCAGTATAGTCTCCCACATTAGGTGCAGTATAGTCTCCCACATTAGGTGCAGTATAGTCTCCCACATTAGGTGCAGTATAGTTTCCCCACATTAGGTGCAGTATAGTTTCCCCACATTAGGTGCAGTATAGTTTCCCCACATTAGGGGTGCAGTACAGTTCCCCCACATTAGGGGTGCAGTACAGTTCCGCCCACATTAGGTGCATTACAGGTCCCCCATATTAGGGGTGCAGTACAGCCCCCCCCCATTAGGGGTGCAGTACAGTCTCCCCACATTAGGGGTGCAGTACAGTCTCCCCACATTAGGGGTGCAGTACAGTTCCCCCCATTATGTGCAGTACAGTCTCCCCACATTAGGGGTGCAGTACAGTCTCCCCACATTAGGGGTGCAGTACAGTTCCCCCCATTATGTGCAGTACAGTTCCCCCCATTAGGTGCAGTACAGTTCCGCCCACATTAGGTGCAGTACAGTTCCGCCCACATTAGGTGCAGTACAGTTCCCCCACATTAGGTGCAGTACGGTTCCCCCACATTAGGTGCAGAATGGTTTCCCCACATTAGGTGCAGTACATTTTCCCCCACATTAGGAGTGCAGTACAGTTCCCCCACATTAGGGGTGCAGTACAGTTCCCCCACATTAGGGGAGCAATACAGTCCCCCCCCCCCATTAGGCGCAGTACAGTTTCCCCCCCATTAGGGGCAGTATAGTTCCCCACATTAGGTGCAGTGGAAGTCCCCGCACATTAGGGGTGTAGTACAGTTCCCCCACATTAGGGGTGCAGTACAGTTTTCCCACATTAGGGGTACAGTACAGTTTCCCCCCCATTAGGGGTACAGTACAGTTTCCCCCCATTAGGGGTGCAGTACAGTTCCCCATTAGGTGCAGTACAGTCCCCCCCACATTAGGTGCTGTATAGTCCCCCCACATTAGGTGCTGTATAGTCCCCCCACATTAGGTGCTGTATAGTCCCCCCACATTAGGTGCTGTATAGTCCCCCCACATTAGGTGCTGTATAGTCCCCCCACATTAGGTGCTGTATAGTCCCCCCCACATTAGGTGCTGTATAGTCCCCCCCACATTAGGTGCTGTATAGTCCCCCCCCACATTAGTGGTGCAGTACAGTTCCCCCATATTAGTGGTGCAGTACAGTTCCCCCACATTAGTGGTGCAGTACAGTCCCCCCATTAGGGGTGCAGTACAGCTCCCCTTTAGGTGCAGTACAGTTCCCCCCCATTAGGTGCAGTACAGTTCCCCACATTGGGTGCAGTAACGTTCCCCCACATTAGGGGTGCAGTACAGTTTCCCCCACATTAGGGGTGCAGTACAGTTTCCCCCACATTAGGGGTGCAGTACAGTTTCCCCCACATTAGGGGTGCAGTACAGTTTCCCCCACATTAGGGGTACAGTACAGTTTCCCCCACATTAGGGGTACAGTACAGTTCCCCCCACATTAGGGGTACAGTTCCCCCCCACATTAGGGGTACAGTACAGTTCCCCCCACATTAGGGGTACAGTACAGTTCCCCCCCCTTAGGCACAGTACAGTTCCGCCCACATTACGTGCAGTACAGTTTCCCCACATTAGGTGCAGTATAGTCAGGGCCGTTTGAAGGAATTTGGGGGCCCCAAGCAAAATGGACATGGAGGCCCCTCCCCCTTGATGTTCACGCACATCACACTCTAGGGCCAGCATCAGGACGTAGTAACCCCCCACATTAGGTGCAGCAGAGTTCCCCCCACATTAGGTGCAGCAGAGTTCCCCCCACATTAGGTGCAGCAGAGTTCCCCCAACATTAGGTGCAGCAGAGTTCCCCCAACATTAGGTGCAGCAGAGTTCCCCCAACATTAGGTGCAGCAGAGTTCCCCCCACATTAGGTAGGCAGTGTTCCCCCCACATTAGGTGCAGCATAGTTCTTCCCACATTAGGTAAGCAGTGCCCCCCCCCCCCCACATTAGGTGCAGCATAGTTCTCCCCACATTAGGTTAGCAGTGTTTCCCCCCACATTAGGTGCAGCATAGTTCTCCCCACGTTAGGCTGGCAGTGTCCCCCCCCCCACATTAGGTGCAGCATAGTTCTCCCCACATTGGGTTGGCACTGTTCCCCCCACATTAGGTGCAGCATAGTTCTCCCCACATTAGGTTGGCAGTGTTCCCCCCACATTAGGTGCAGCATAGTTCTCCCCACATTAGGTTGGCAGTGTTCCCCCACATTAGGTGCAGCATAGTTCTCCCCACATTAGGTAGGCAGCGCCCCCCCCCCCCCCACATTAGGTGCAGCATAGTTCTCCCCACATTAGGTAGGCAGCCCCCCCCCCCCCCCCACATTAGGTGCAGCATAGTTCTCCCCGCATTAGGTTACCAGTGTTTCACCCACATTAGGTGCAGCATAGTTCTCCCCACATTAGGTTGGCAGTGTTCCCCCACATTAGGTGCAGCATAGTTCTCCCCACATTAGGTAGGCAGTGCCCCCCCCCACATTAGGTGCAGCATAGTTCTCCCCACATTAGGTTACCAGTGTTTCCCCCACATTAGGTGCAGCATAGTTATCCCCACATTAGGTAGGCAGTGTTCCCCCCACATTAGGTACAGCATAGTTCTCCCTACATTAGGCTGGCAGTGTTCCCCACATATACAGTGTATGGCTGGAGGCTGTATGCCTGTATACTGCCCCATTTCAGTGCTCCGACCACCGCTCCTCCTGGCCGGCCATAGCATTAGTTCCGGGACCGGAGAAGTGGTGGCCGGAACACCGAAGATGACGTGCCGCTGGTCACTTACCAAGCTGGCCAGCGCACGTCTTCCTCCTCCTCGATGCTCCGGTCTTCTGCACCTCCGTTGCTATGGGCGCACGTACGGGACGTCAGTGACGTCTCGGCGTGCGCTATCACCCGGCGACCCCTGCATCTTAAACTTATCGCAGGGCCGCAGAGAGTTAACGGGGGCATCCCTGTGTCCCGAAAACATCTTTCGGGACACAGGGATGTCCTTAATAGTAATGGGGGGAATTGCCCCGTCGCTACAGGACGGGCATGCACCGGCTCTGCTCAGGGCCCCTGGCCAGCTCGGGGCCCCAAGCAATTGCTTGGTTTTCCTGTCCTGTAGCGACGGGCCTGAGTATAGTCCCCCACATTAAGTGCAGTCTAGTCACCCACATTAGGTGCAATATAGTTCCCTAAATTAGGTTCAGTACAGTTCCCCCACATTAGGTGAAGTATAGTTCCCCCACATTAGGTGCAGTATACTTCCTCCACAGACATACAGTCTTCAGCCATATACAGTGTATGGCTTTAGGCTGTATGCTGCTGTTTACTGCCCCAGTGTTCCGACCACCACTCTTCCGGGGTCACAATCAGTGACGTCCCTGCGTGCGCTACCTCCCAGCGGCCCCTGCGTTTTTAAAGTTAATGCGGGGCCGCAGAGAGGTAACCAGGGCATCCTTGTGTCCTGAAAAGATTTTTCGGGACACAGGGATGTCCCGAACGTGACGGGGGCCCCCTGCAGGCGCGGGGCCCGGAGCAGGTGCTCCATGAGAGCCAATGATGATCCGGCCCTGTGCGTTCACTTCATGCAGTGCAGGTCCCAGCTGGTATGAGCAGCCAGGGAATCACCAGTTATGGTGGACATCAGTGATCGCGCAAAGTCCACCTTTAACTCCTCAGATGCAATGATTAATATTGATCACGGCAATGCTGCTGGGATCCCCCAGCATCACAATGCGAGGCCACATTCTACTAGACAATATACTAGACATGATAAAAAATAATGCAAAACTTGCAAGCTTACAACTCGTGTCAATAATCCTCAGTCTTATGCAAGTCCCTACATTAGCTTTTAAAAAAAATTAATTAAAGAAAATGGCTTAGTCACAGAAAAGAGGCCATACTCATTAGTTACTTGTCTAAGGGCAGGTTAACCCCTTAAGGACAATGGACGTAAATGTTCATTCTGATGCGCTGATACTAGAAGGGGTTATCCAGGTTTCATTAACTTTTCACTATCTTGCCTGTGATGCCAAGTTCTGTCTTAAAGGGGTACTCCACTGGAAATATATATATTATTTTAAACCAACTGGTACCAGAAAGTTAAACAGATTTGTAAATTACTTCTATTAAAAAATCTTAATCCTTGCAGTACTTATGAGCTGCTTTATGATCCACAGGAAGTTCTTTACTTTTTGACTTTCCTTTCTGTCTGACCACAGTGCTCTCTGCTGACATCTCTGTCCATATCAGGAACTGTCCAGAGCAGGAGAGGTTTGCTATGGGGACTTACTTTTACTCTGGACAGTTCCTAAAACGGTGTCAGCAGAGAGCACTGTGGTCAGACAGAAAGGAAATTCAAAAAGAAAAGAACTTCCTGTGGAGCATATAACAGCTGATAAGTACTGGAATAAATTAAGATTTTTAAATAGAAGCAATTTACAAATCTGTTTAACTTTCTGGCACCAGTTGATTTAGAAAAAAATGTTTTCCAATGGATTACCCCTTTAAGTCTTTATTTGCCTTCCATGTGTGGGGTGACCCTTTTTATGTGATGTAATGGTGCCCCTAAGTTCATCATTCCTTCGGTCTGTGTCTCAAGCCTTTCCCAGGATCCTGTTCAGATTGAGACAACAGCTGATCACACGGGGCTTGGCGGATTCTTGTCTTACCTGACAAGCCAGCCCTCTGATGACATGTGCGGTCCAGCTGTACGTCCAACCAGCCCTTTTATCAGCTGTTATCTTAAGCCAAAGAGGGTCCTGGGAAAGGATTGAGACAACAGTCATATGCAGACCAAGGAATGCTGAACCTATGGGGGCCATAAAATCACAAAAAAAGGGATTGATCCACCCTAAACATGGAAGGCAAGTAAAATGCTGAAGACAGAACTTGGCAGCACAGGCACAATAGTGAAAAGTTAATAAAACCTGGAAAATCCCTTTAAACAGAGATCTGCCTCTGGACGCTATTACAGGGTGGTCATCCCTTCCTTCTAGCAGACCAGAGAATTAGATCACCGATAATATGCCTATGCATAGTACTGATCAGTATTAGCAAAAATACTATAAATATTCCCCTACTAGGACATTAAAAGTGTAAAATAAATGGTCAAAAAAAGTTTTGTCTAAATCACTTGCTCTGATTTAGAGTGTAGTATCTGTGTTTTGTCTTGTAGTGAAAAAAGGGGTTTATTAAAATCTTTTGATGGTACACTTGGCTTTTGTGGCAAAACCACAAAAAAATTGTTGGCCATGGTAATAAAAATCATGTGCAGGGAACCGCATATTTACTGAAACACAGAGCAGAATTGGTTGTTCTCTTTACGAAGAATGGAAGTGTGCACACATCTAACTGCACAAGCTGTTGTCTTTTTCAGGAGCTACGGGAGCGTGTTCTAAGGGGTAAATATCGTATCCCTTTTTACATGTCTACAGACTGTGAAAACTTGCTAAAAAAATTCCTAATACTAAATCCAAGCAAGAGGGGCACACTGGAGGTGAGTGCAGTCTATAATTATCCTTTACAAGGGGCTTTAATCAGAAGTGCCATGAAATATTTAGCAAAAGGCAGTACAAGGCTGAGATGCCCATATACGCCCAGTCACTATGCTTATGTAAAGAGAAAGTGGCTTCATCCTGGAAAAATAAATCTGCCCATTTATTGTTACAGTGGTCTGCTAAAATATCTACAAAACCCTTGGAAATTATGCTTTCCATATTTCTGTCTTAAATTTAAAATTAATAAACAGTGTGGTATACATGCCCAGCACATTCTACTTATCTCCCCTATTAATGGGAAGATTAGAGCGCCCAAAACTTTCTAGCTACCACTGTATTAACTTTACCTTATAATTGACTAAATGCACATAATAGCTGTAATTGTGATTAAAAAAAAAACACATCTTTCCTTATGCCATGTGTGTCCATTGGCTGTGTCTGGTAAATGTTTTGTTGTACATCAGCTAACTGGCTTTTTAACATTCCTTAAAATGTTTCTACAGTTAACTGCTTTAATATGATCATGATTCAAATCCGGGTACAGTGTTCTTTTGCCTTTGAAACATTTATAATTCTTGTTTCATAGATTTTTTTTTATCCCCATGTGTTGATTTAATGACATCTAAGGAATCCTGTCTGCCAATAATTCAGTGCATTCATCACTTGTCTTTAAAATGCTTATGCTTGTTTCCAGCAAATTATGAGGGATCGTTGGATGAATGTAGGTTATGAGGATGATGAGCTGAAGCCATATATTGAACCAGTTCCAGATTACAAAGATCCTAAAAGGACAGGTCTGTCTATTTCATCTTTATATTGTACAAACAGCTTCACTAGTCATCACTAGGATACTTTATCACTTTTAGATGTGAATATTCCTTTAACCCCTTAAGGACTCAGGGTTTTTCCGTTTTTGCACTTTCGTTTTTTCCTCCTTACCTTTTAAAAATCATAACCCTTTCAATTTTCCACCTAAAAATCCATATTATGGCTTATTTTTTGCGTTGCCAATTCTACTTTGCAGTGACATTAGTCATTTTACCCAAAAATGCACGGCGAAACGGAAAAAAAAAATCATTGTGCGACAAAATCGAAAAAAAAAATGCCATTTTGTAACTTTTGGGGGCTTCCGTTTCTACGCAGTGCATATTTCGGTAAAAATTACACCTTATCATTATTCTGTAGGTCCATACAATTAAAATGATACCCTACTTCTATAGGTTTGATTTTGTCGCACTTCTGGAAAAAATCATAACTACATGCAGGAAAATGTATACGTTTAAAAATATTATCTTCTGACCCCTATAACTTTTTTATTTTTCCACGTACGGGGCGGTATGAGGATTGGTATGATTTTTGTTTTGATCGGACTTTTTGATCACTTTTTATTCATTTTTTAATGGTATAAAAAGTGACCAAAATACGCTTTTTTTTGTAGTTTTTTTGCGTGTACGCCATTGACCGTACGGCTTAATTAATGATATTTTTATAGTTCGGACATTTACGCACGCGGCGATACCACATATGTTTATTTTTTATTTTTTTTTACACTGTTATTTTTTTTATGGGAAAAGGGGGGTGATTCAAACTTTTATTAGGGAAGGGGTTAAATGACCTTTATTAACACTTTTTTTTTACATTTTTTTTGCAGTGTTAGAGGTCCCATAGGGACCTATAACACTGCACACACTGATCTCCTATGCTGATCACTGGCATGTATTAACACGCCTGTGATCAGCATTATCGGCGCTTGACTGCTCCTGCCTGGATCTCAGGCACGGAGCAGTCATTCGCTGATCGGACACCGGGGAGGCAGGTAAGGGCCCTCCCGGTGTCCGATCAGCTGTTCGGGACGCCGCGATTTCACCGCGGCGGTCCCGAACAGCCCGACTGAGCAGCCGGGTCACTTTCAGTTTCACTTTAGAAGCGGCGGTCAGGTTTGACCGCCGCTTCTAAAGGGTTAATACCGCACATCGCCGCGGGTCCTGGCCGTTGATTAGCGCCGGGACCGACGCGATATGATGCGGGATCGCGGCGCGATCCCGCTTCATATCGCGGGAGCCGGCGCAGGACGTAAATATACGTCCTGCGTCGTTAAGGGGTTAATACTGCCCTACATGTTGCTGACTTTCACAGTGAATTTTGCCCTTAGAATTCAACGGGTGAAATATATGGTTAAAGCATGGTTTGTGCCAAAAAAAAAAAAAAAAAAACTGTCTTGCATAACTTGCACCACATTTTCAGTGTGTTTTAGACACTATTTAACCAAACATTTTAAAGGGGTAGGGCTTATCAGAAAGTGGTTGGGCTTTGCCAAGTGGATGCACCAAACAAAGATACATTTTGATAAACATTGTTGTAAAGCTAAGCCAACAAATAAATGGTGCAAACATAGTGTGCAAACATAGTGACTAAAGATATGCAAATTTTTTTTAAACTGTCTGAGCCACTGTGATAAATCTGATGCATCATTGTCATTTTGAAAAACTTTTAACATGTTGTACAGACATGTCAAAAGTTTAGATCGCTTTGGGTCCTAAGGCTCATTGTGATTGTCAGTTACAACCGCTGAAGTGCATAACAGGGTGTGCCTTTCTGTCACTCAAATCAAACTTATTCGACATAGCCTCTAATGCAGAGAATGAGTCAGGGGGAGTGGCTAGCTGGATAGTGAAGAGCACTGCTGCAAGAGTCTATAAAGTTCAACTTATACTCCTATTGTATCCCTGCTGTGTTGATCCAGAGGATGACAGTTGCCCCTTACCAGGGGAAAAAAAATTCCTTCCCAAATCTAAAGTTGTTTTTCTAATTTCAGTGACGTTTTACACTGGGTTATAATGTGGGTCAACAGTAGACCGATGCGGGGTTCCTGACCTATATACGTACCTGAAGTCCGGCGCCCGGTCCCTCTGAAGTTTGGCTTCTTCTAGCTCTGAATTGTGCGCTGGTGGCGGGCCCGCCGGCTGGTTTTGAATATTCATCGGCGTTGGTCACGTAAGTGCTTGTGCTCATGTGATCAGCGTCGATGAATGTGCCTTCCTCAGGTCCACCAGAATTACTGAAGCAGCGTTCCTGTTATGAAAATGTGCTGCCAACAGACCTTGCTGGCACATTTTTATACCAGGAGCGCTGCATCTGCTACATAATGTTGTAATGGTTGATTCATTAAACAAGTTCAAGGGGGGCCTGGATGTTTTTCTAGAAAAATATAATATTAGAAGTTATGAATAGTTTATTTATGAGGATAGAACTGTAACCCCTATGAATAGTTTGGCTGTAGTACCTAAAATACCCAGTAGATGGCAAACGGAGACCATAAATTTACTTGGTATGCTTTTTACTGAAGACTGAAATTGTGATCATGTGATCAGCAATCCATAACAAACCATATATTATCCATGTGGATGCCATTATGGAAGGCCTAAGGGGTGTATTGCACCAAAGTTATCCAGAAGGATTAAGGGTGGTGGTTTACATAAGTAGAAGTCTTACAGGTGCCAAGAATTGGAATTGGAATTTCTGGCACTCAAGTGGGCAATCGTGGATAAGCTGTATGGCTATTTGTATGGAGCAACATTCAAAGTAAGAACTCCTCTACATTCAGACTACAGCCAAGCTGGATGTCACAGGACTACATCTGGAATACCTAATCCTCTATAGGGTCGTGAAGTATCATGATCACCCTGGCAGAAAACAATTGGTACTACCACACAGATGCTGTGGCATGGTTCTGAGAGCTCTCCAAGAGGGCATGGGCATCTCGGGTGGACAAGAATGGCCTACTACAAGATTGGTTCTTTTGGCCTTGCATGAGGGAACATGTCAAGCAACATGTAAAGACCTGCAGAAGGTGTATCCAAAGACAGACCCTGTCTGTGAGAGCTGCCCTTATGGGTCATCTTAAAAGTACGGGACCCCTGGATCGTGTGTGCATGGACTATCGCTGCACTGAGAACTATACAGCGGCGATTGGGAATGTGCTGGTGGTAAGGGGCCACTTTACCAGATATGCTCAAGCCTCCCCACTAAAAATCTAAAGGCTGTTACTGTAGCCAAAGTGCTTTAGCAGAAGTATTTCATACACTGTGAACTACCCATCAATACACTCTATTCAGGGTAGAGACTTTGTGAGCAAGTTAATCAAGGAACTGTTGGACATATTGCAGGTGCTTGAGTCCAGAACCACACCTTATCATCCGGAGGGTGATCCACAGCAAGAACAGTTCAATAGGACCCTCCTAGACATGCTAGGGACTCTCAAGCAAGATGAGAAGCGGTCTTGGAGTAAGCATGTGGAAGCCATAGTCCATGCATATAACTGTACAAGGCATGAATCTAAAGGATTTTGACCCTATTTCCTAATGTTCGGAAGAGAAGCCTTACTACCGATAGATGTCCAGTTGGGAGTGTCTCCTGATGGAACAGATTTAACCTCACACTTTCAATATGTGAGGAACCTCAAACAAAACCTTCATTGGGCCTATGAGTTTGCCACCCAAGCTGCAGCAAATTTGGAAGAATGGAACAAAAGAAGGTATGATGCTAAAGTAAAACATTGAGAGATTCGTGCACAAAATCAAGTTCTTCTTTGGAATTTAGGAGTACCTCGAAAATGCAAACTGGCTAACCGATGGAAGATACCCAGTTGTGCCTAAACTGAAAGGACTGCAAGTGTACAGCATCAAGGTCCCAGAGGGCTGAATAAAGTCTTGGAATAGAAACCATCTTCTTCCAGTGGCATATGCTGATGAAGAGGAAAAGAGTAGTGAAAAACTGGAGAAAAACCCAACAGAGAATCCTGGAAATGGGGCAGAGGAGACCCCGTGAACTCGTACAGTACAGAGAATCATTGGTGGTTATCTCTAGCTAAGGAAACACAGCAATTGCCTCCTTTAATTCATGTGGTTTCCCAAAGTCCTGGAAACCCTCCTGTGTCACACAGTTCTCCAAGGTTGAACCCAGAAAGTCAGTGTTTTGTGCCTGGAACTCCCCTTAGAGACTCAAGTTTGAGGACAGGAGCCACATTTACAGTCCCAAGACCATCTCCCACAGAACTGAAAAACAGCAACAGAAGGTGGCAGCCCCCTAGGGCCCTAGTTTATGATAATATAGGAGAGCCCAGTTATTGCCCACTGACACAGGCAGCATCTAAAATGACCACCATCCTACATGCACTAGTTGAAGTGGTAAAGTATAGTTACTTTTTACTCAAGATCAGTAGCTAGCTAGGATGTTAATGTACTAGTTGTACTGTATGTAGGACGTATGTATGCTATACCTTGTTCTGTTTTTTGTTAAACCTCCTGGCTAGGACTTGCCAGTGGAAGGCAATTATTTTTCAAGGGGGAGCATGTAACCCCTATGAATAGTTCAGCTGCAGTACCTAATATGCCCAGTAGATGGCAGATGGAGACCATAAATGAACTTAGCATGATTTTTACTGAAGAATGAAATTGTGATCACATGATCAGCAGCCATGTCATGAGAGATGATTCAGCATTGGTGGAGCCTCCAGGCACATGATTGTGATATCACACAGGTCCTGAATCTCCTCAAATGACCACAATCCAAGACAGAGAAAGGATGTGATACTAGCTGTGAGAGGCTGCATCACAGAGACCTGGCAGAACTAAGTCCAGACTTTCTGGTGAACGCAGTGAGAGGAAACTGCAGCTTGACTGAGCTGGTTACGGACATTGTGAGGGTAAGCCAAAAGTCCTCTTTTCCCTGTTCCACCACAGAGCACCTGTCTTCTCATTCAAAGTAAAGACTCTGAGGTCCGGAGGCAGACATTACAATCAGCCTGTCTCAGTGATACTGCGGAGCACGACTTGCAAAGGCCCCATCTCTCCTATGTGCACCAACGGCCATTAGGGCAAAGACAAAGGGGGTGGGCCGCAGGTGTGCAAGTGGATGGGTAAGGAAAATCCACAGTGCATTGATTTTCATGCTATACTGTTGTCAGTGTATTTTCTTATGTCTGCTTTTTCATTTGCTATTTTCTATATAAAGTTAGTTCAAGTTAGGCTGTATCAGTCTTATTACATCAAGTATGTTCCCAGTGGAACCCCACATCTGTACCCTTAGATGCCCCGCTGGGTGGAGGTACTGCCGAAGACATGTACCCCAACTTCCAGATAGCGAAGGCTCAGGATCCACCTGTTGGGCGAAGTGAGGTAACTCCAGAAATGTTAAGGATTATGGATTGATTCTGATTGCCATATCGATGTCGGGAAGGAATTATTTTTCCCTAGTATGGGGCAATTAGCATCAGCCTCATGTTTTTTTTCCCTTTCTCTGGATCAACACAGTAGGGTTATAGGTTGAAAGCACAGTGAAACAGAGCTGGAAGCAGTGAGCCAGTGGCCATGCTGAGTTTCCCAATGTACACAATGTATAGAGCCGTCTGCATCCCACTTTCACTGTGTATGTGAGCTTGGCAGCTCTGACAAACAGCTGAGTGGCAGGGGTTCTGGTTGCCAGTTCCCCACCAATATGATACAGGTGACATATTATGAGGAAAGGTCATTAATAAATATTGGAAATCCCCTGTACGCTCTGCGCCCACTCCCCTGCTAGAGTAATAAGCTGACCCCTCATCATAGCGGGTCGGTTCCAGTGGCCAATCTCAATGTCATTACAAAGTAACATTGGTAGCGCATAAAACAAGCCCACATCTAGTTCTGTAGGTGAAAAACTGAAAGCATTTTGATTTTTAGAAAGTGAGGAGGAAAAATACGAAAGTGCAAAAATGGAAAAACCCTGAGTCTTTAAGGTATTAACAGGGAAGCAAAACTCCACTGCTCCAATATTTACTTTTAGCCTAAAGGATCAGCAAATGAACCTGCTTTAGTGTTTATATATTAATTGACAAAGTATTTTTTTCCTTGTGTATAGAGTTGATGATAACTATGGGTTACACACCTGAGGAAATACAGGATTCTCTTATTAACCAGAAATATAATGAGGTTATGGCAACATATCTGCTTCTTGGCTGCAAGTCTTCTGAGGTATAGTATACATTTTTAGCCTTCAATGTATGTGTAGAGGGTGTATGAGAAAAAGCATCCCATTCAGTCATAGTAAGTCTTCATTCCATAATATTTTATCTCCACTATTTAATGACCCCTCAACAGAAATATTGAAAGAGTAAACTTTGAAGATTAAGGTTAAAAGATTTTTATATGGGGCATTTATTGACCGAATTGGCCTTCTAATGCCCTGTTTTAAAGACCAAGCAATCAGATGACAAATTAGGAAAAACTGTTCCAGGTAAAACCTTCTCAAAAGACAAGGCATTCCCTCTGTCTGGAGAAAAAAGGTTTAGTCTCCTGGGGCAACGAGCCTTCTTTACCATAAGAACTTTGAATTTATGGAACAGTCTGCCTTTAGGAGCTGCTCACAGCAGGGACAGTTGAAAGCTTCATAACAGGGTTAGATACATAGGTAGGGGATAAGTTATAGATAGCAGGGGGTCCGACCGCTGGGACCCCCGCGATCTCCTGTACGGGCCCCTGGCAGTCTGCATGAAGGGAGCGTTTCGTCCCCGCATGACGCACCCCCTCCATGTATCTCTATGGGATATATGTGGTCTGGGGTGTGTTGGCCGCTGCATCATGCTGGGGATGGACACGCCTCCTTCCTGCGGACTGCCGGGACACCGTAAAGTAGATCGCGGGGGCCCCCAGCTGTCAGACCCTCTGCGATCTATAACTTATCCCCTATCCTTCGAATAGGTGATAAGTTATATACCACTACAGTTTTCCTTTAATGCATGTATAGAAATATCATCTCCCCTTCATACACCTTAGACCCCTTCCTTTCACCTCCTTGCTTGGAGTTGAACATATGCCTTTTTTCTTTTTTTACTGTAATAACTATGAAACTATGTAATGATTTAGTCATGTTAAAGGCTCCTTAAAGTGTACCTATCAGATCCCACCCAAATTTTTTTTATATGTAACTCAGTACCTGATCCTGACCAAGTACATCTAATTTTTATGCCTCAAACATCTATATTTATTATAAAAATACCTCTTTCCCCTGTTGTCTCCATGACAGCACCCTAAGATTGCCTCTGTAATTGGGACAGGAAAAAGACAGAGTTTAAAAACCCTCCCTTCCTCTCTATTTTTAGTGTTTTTCCTGTTCAGGCACCGGAATGAATCCTGAGAGTTCAGGATTTAGATTCCTGAAGGGGGATAGCTTTTTTTTTTTTTTCTCCAATTTTTGTTTTTTGATTTTTATATATTCACAACGTTAAGACCTGGTCTTCCTTTAATGATCGGAGGGCTCTGGACACAATCTTCCCTTTCCGCACCCAGACGGGCTTATGTAGGGCAGATGCAACAGGGGCCGGCTCACAAATCCTCTGTCCTGCCTTCCGGTCCTGTGCACCCTAGTCCTCTGCACTAACTGAGGCTGTCAGGGATGGCCCAAGGGTGAGGCTTTCAAATTTGATTGACTGTGCTGTTACATACTGCCAAGTGTCGACATAAGAAAATATACTCCAGACATGATGTTGGTATAACTTTCTCTTAGCAGGAAACTCATCTGTTCCCCAAAAGAATTCTGTTTAATCCAGGAAGTACATTTAGTTTTTACATTGGACAAAGAAGGAGGTTTAGTTATGACGTCAGAATCAGCATGTTACATGTTATTTGGTTGTTTGAGTATTGCGTCCATATATATTAGCATATCTAGTGTCCATTAATTTCTTGGCAGAAGTTTCTCTATTGGGAAATTCCAGAATTCTCTGTTCGTCAGATATTTTGTCTTTTACTCCGTATCTCACTTGTATCGGCGTTATGGCAAGGCCTCAATCGTGGTCATGAGCATATTGCAAGCATATACATCAATATGGGTTAAGTGGTATGTAACAAATATATTTTTCCAGCAGCAATGGCATATTTGTATTAATATATTGATCAGTCATTAGAAACATAAGGGTCATCCCTATCAAGGCCGCTGCATTGTTAGGTCTGGAGGCTTCTATGGTTCTTCACGTCACTTCCAGTAACATTGATGGCCTCAAGGAGTCACTTCCAGGTCACGTGTATGGTGTCTGACATCACACCTGGCCAGGGAAGAGGCGTGAATTTCAAAATCCCTGCCATAAGAAGCCCTCTTTTGCCTGCAGACAGTGCTGGCTCAATTGTTTGAGCAAACCCCACTGGTGCCACTACTGCTGCAGTTCTTCAGCCACTGCTGCTGCTGCTGGTGCTACTTCTTCGACTACCTCAGGCTTCTCCATCTACTGCTTCTGCTGCTACTACTGATGCTGATTTCCCATGTTTACACTGGTTAGCACCTCTGAGGTTGATCCCGTGCAGAGCCAGGAAACCATCAGTACTGAAGGCCTTTAGGGTTTTTTCAACCCTGGGCTATCATCATGATTATTTGTTGATCCATTTCTCCATTTCGGTGGTTACTGGAAAACCAAAGCCTAAGCCTAAACCTCTATCTAAGAAATGTTTGATATGTAATAAGAAGCCTCAGCTGTCGATGAAAAAGCCATTTTGTAAAACATGTATTGCTTATATGGTCTAATATGAGGAAACCCCTGATCTTATGAAGGATATATAGACAATGATCCAGTCAGAAATCTAGGCTGCTAGATCCCCATCTTCCACTCAGGCTGTCTCCCCACATACACAAACATTCATTAAAAACCTAGTTTATTTTTCTGATGATACATCTCATCAGGATAGTGAAGAAGGTAAATGTGTGGACAGCCCCCATGAGAATGAGGATGCAGGGTTTAGAAAAATGTTATTCAGTGTTGATGATATGGATGAGCTAATCAGATCAGTGAGAGCCACTCTTCAAAAATTCAGAAGACTAGAACCATGGTCATGGCCTAGAAGACTGTAAGTCGCCTACTATTCCTGTGCATGAGAACATTCACAAAATAATTAAAGCGGTAGTCAAGGAATTTTTTAATTTGACTATGCTACAGGAGTTGTAAAGTTAGTGTAGTTCATAATATAGTGTCTGTACCTTTGTGTGACAGTTTTCTCACAATTCTTATGTGATTTTCACCCCACTATTTATTTTTAACAGCATACAAAATTACTGTTGTCTCAGATTTTTCCCAGCTTGCAATGCGGCCAAGACCTGACTCACTAGTCAGCCGATGACAGAGATCCTGTCTGCTTCAATGGGTGGAGGGATCGCTTGGTGAGAGAGAGATCAATCTGCAACTAATGCAACAGCTGTAGGCACCCTGATTGAAAACCACAGGTCTGCAGCTCATTTATGTTTCAATGGGTGGGGTAGCTGATGTGGGGGGGAGGGAGAAAAATGGAATTGTGGGATTTGTAGTCAAAAAAAGTCTAACAGGAAATACCAGTTCACAAAAAGCTAGCCACGGTGTTATGGTAATCTCACAACATAACCATTTATCCTCAAGACAAGTGCAGATCTTTCCTAAGCATGTCTATTACTGTCTGCCAGGTACGTACTAAAATCACCTTATGGTGGATAACCCCTTTAAAGATGAATGGGAAAAGCCTGATAAATGCTCATTTATTCCCAAGGGTATCCAAAGGAGTTACCTTTTCGCTGATTCTGACTCTGGGATGCAGTCCCTAAGGTTGACGCATCTTTCCCATTTGAGGATACCTCTCAATTAAGGGAACCAATAGACAGGAAGATGGAAAGTCATGGGAAACAGCAGCTACTATGCTTAGACCCAATGTAGCATCCAACTGTGTGGCGAGAGCCTTGGGTGTATGGATAGACCAGCCTCAAAAACACCTGCAGGGCATACTGCGCGAAAAGATCTTCATGAGTCTCTTCCCCTACTTTTAATAGCCTCATATTTCTTAGCAGATCCTTCGGCTAAGGTTGCATTCACATCTCGTTTTTGCAATACTGTTGCCGTATCCAGTTTGTGTTAAAAAAAACGTATGTCACCGAACCGGACCGAAACGTATGCAAACATATGCAACCGTATATGCCTCCGCACGTTTTTAAACTGTATACGGTTTAAAAACGGATATTCCTTTGCATACGTTTTAATACGTTTTTCTTGAAAAAATATATAAGGTTTTAAAGTTTGTCTTGATGGACATGTCTTTTTTCGACTGTACTAACTATGTAACATTTTAAATAAAGTTCTTCTTCTTTTTATTGAATTTCCAAAAAAGAAAAAAATGAAAAACCATATTGTGCAAACCGGATGTAACCGTATGCACATACGGTTACCACAGAACTCCATTTTAAAATAACCGTATACAGGTTGGATACAGTTTTTGACCGGGACACAAAACCGTAGTAGACTGCGGTTTGGTGTACCGTTAAAAACCGTATACAACCGTAAATGATGCAAAACGTACACAACCTGATGCTACGGTTGGCATACGGTTTACAATGAAATGTCTATGTATACGGTTTGCACTACGGTTCAATACGGTTTTTTAAATCAAACCGGATACGGCAACCGTATTGCAAAAACGAGGTGTGAACGCAGCCTAAGTCTGTTAAATTATCAGCTCGTACTACAGTGCTTCCAATATTTCCTGGAGAGTCCTGTACCATAGTTAAAATCCTGGACATGCTATGTAGCTTCCAAAAACACATTGGGGGTTATCTATCATTGTGTTCTATTTCTTTTTTTGGTCTTCATTTGAGAATTTCTGTAATTTTTGCGCTAATTGTGTGTTTTGTTTTTTCCAAAGTTCTAAAATCCATTATTTTGACCTTTTGGTTCATAAACCATTTTTTTAAGTGACAGATGCAGTGGTTGCAAATTTATTTTATGCGTGTTTTCCGCAACTGGTGAAAATCTAGACCACCTCCTGACCAGGTCTTAAAAAGATTAATACTCATGTCTGTTTGCCAAAAAAAAAAAATCAGAATAAGAATGTTTAAAGAATGCACAGGTACTGATGGATAGTGAGGGAGACGCTGATTCCAATGAGCCCTACCTTGCCCGGATCCGCCCGGCCATTTGCCCGCAATCGTAGTTTTATTATATGTGGAAATCTTGCTGGAACTGGCACGGGTGGGGCTTCTACAGCTTAACTGGCACTGACGTCAGCGCCGCTTATGAATATTCATCCCCCCCTCCCTCCAGCTCTCCCTCTCTTCGCCGCTCCTAACTGAAGGGAGGGGGGATGAATATTCATAAGCGGCGCTGATGTCAGTGCCAGTTAAGCTGCAGAAGCCCTGCCCGTGCCAGTTACAGCAAGATTTGCACATATAATAAAACTATGATTCATCTCACCATTTCATGTGCCCAAGTTTAAAAACATATCCGACAAAGTGAAAAAAATAAAATACCTGTTCAACTAAAGCATCAGTCTCTCGAACAATAAAGATATTTTTTTTCCTGGCCTGCGGCAAGGTAAACCACTATTCAAATGTGAGACTTTCTTTGCAGACATTCTTTTAGACATTAATTTGCCTAAAAATTTTAATTAAAACAAATAAAGTCAAACACACAGACAAACAAGCTCCTTAAAAGCAGAGTAGACATGATCTGAAAGTGGCGGTCGAAAATTATCTGGGTGCAGATCTGCGCAAAATTTATCATGGTCAATGCGACAATATGATAAATTTGCAGCAGCACCACAAAAAAAAAAACGCATCTAGACAAACAACAAAAATGATCTAGCCAAGACTATTATTGATAAATAACTCCCATTGTGTTCCTTTCCTTTTCATGGGCACTTTGCCTTTTGGTCTTGACCTAGACAACATCCTAGCCTCAGATAATAAGATAGGTTTCCTTAAGGAAAAAATGCAACACTTTTCATAACCTTTGCTAGACTAACCAGTTCTATAGAGGAGTAAAGGGTAAAACCAGATGTTGGTCCTACAACAAGGCTGGTAGGGGAAAAAACTTCCTGTTTATTCCCAACCAGCCCAGCACTAGTAGTGGTAAACAATGACGCCATACTGGTAGGGGTAAGACTTATCATTGGTTATCCCCAAATGGATACCCAACCAATAGATCAGAATTCTTCAGGAGGGTTATTAAATAGACTTTTCCTCTCCTGCGAGATTTGTAGTCACCAGTCTGTAGGTCTCCTAGCTTTAGTTCTCTAGGTAGTTTAAGAACTATTAAACCTGGGGATAGTTATAGAGGTCCCAAAAACTATCAGGGCTTGGGTCACTATTCTCACCTATTTTTAGTCAAAAAGCCAAGCGGGAAATTCAGAATGATTATAAATCTTTACTATAAAGATCAGGAATTGTGTATGAAAAGAGAAAAAATAGAGAAACCGATGCGCATCTAAGCATAGTAGCAGTGGTAACAGAAGTATACAGCCAATATATGTGTATAGTAGAAAGGTTTTCTCACCTTTCTGTGTTGTACCATGGGCACAACACCATTTAGCGCTTGCTTCCCACACTCCACTCGGGGGATAAAATGGAGGAGTGCAGCCTGCACTGTTCCCGTTCCAGCAGAGGTGGACGGTCAAATTCATAGAAGCAGCAGTGGATCCAGGTGATCTCATCAATGGACGTGCTTTGATCGGCGCTCTCCTCCGTGGATCAGCAAATTAAAAATTAAAATAACCGATCGGGCACGGATGGCTTGTAAAAGAACCAGGAAGATTTATTCTTCCAGCATGCTAGATTTACAGAACGACTCATTTCGAGGGGCGCTTGACGAAGAGGGGGTCCCCGCCCCTCGAAACACGTCGTTCTAGAAATCATGCATGCTGGAAGAATAAATCTTCCTGGTTCTTTTACAAGCCATCCGTGTCAGAGCGGTTATTTGAATTTTTAATTTGCAGATCCACGGAGGAGAGCGCCGATCAAAGCACGTCCATTGATGAGATCACCTGGATCTACTGCTGCTTCTACTATAAAGATCGTGACGTACAGAATGTTCAAGTTCAGTTGCTTACTGCCCAGCAACAACCGCAGCTGCCACAGCCTACTCCTGCTCCGGTAATGCCTCCCGCTCCAGCAGTCACCACGGGATCCAAGCTCTGTTTGTCTCTTCCCGAGAAGTATGAGGGGGATCCCAAGTCCTGCCGGGGATTTGTGCTCCATGCACATAGAGCTTATGGCAGAACAGTTCCCTAATGAACGAGCAAAGGTGGCCTTTGTTGTCAGTCTGTTAACTGGAAGGGCTCTGGCCTGGGCAACTCTGTTATGGGATCGCAGTGACCCACTCACAGCCAGTCTTCAGGCTTTCCTAACAGAATTCCGAAGTGTTTTCGAAGAACCTGCACTAGCTTCTTCCACTGAAAGGGCCTTGCTGAGCCTTTCTCAGGGTGGGCGAATATGCCATCCGATTCCGTACCCTGGCTTCAGAGTTATCCTGGAATAATGAAACTCTGTGCGCCACTTTCAAAAGAGGACTCTCTAGCCATATTAAAAATGTCCTTGCTGCCCGGGAATTGCCATCTACCTTAAATGATCTTATACAGCTGGCCTCCCGGATTGATATCCATTTCTCTGAGCGATGTGAGGAACAACGTCAAGAAAGGGAGTCTGCACGACCTCGGCGCTTTCCTCGCCTGGCACCAGTCTTCCAGCAACCACCGCAACCTTCTATGTTGCCTCTCTCAGTGAATGCTGATCAGCATTCTGTCCTGATGAAGTTCCCGCTTCGGGTCTAAAAGGCGTTGATCTGTGCTTTGAATAAATGTTATCTTTTATCGAAACTGGTCTACATTGTTAGACTGACCACCTCAAGGGGTCTGGCGCTTGGAACAAGTTCCATTTTTTGTTACTTCTGCTGCCTACATCATTACCAGACCAGACGCTGCCTGGGATCGGGAAAATCAAGCTGCAGGATCCCACTCTAGGATACATGCGACATCAGATGTTGTGCTCTGAGCACAACACCACAGGGTGAGTGTTATTACCTGTGCCTAACGTACTTCACCAGGGGCGCTATTGTGTTCCTTTTCTTTCTTTTCCCCTTTTTCTGGGTTTTACATGTGAGCTGGCAAAGGTACTACTGGATTTTGATCCATTGAGGGTCTTATATAAAACCTATTTGAACAACCCCATAAAAAGACACTCTAGCACATCATTATTCACATCACTGAAGAAGAGCCTAGTGGGCTCGAAACGCATCTGATGGCTATCTGATCACTATCTGATTCAAGCTACATCTTTATCCAGATGTCCTAGCAAGTCTGACATAACTTGCTATTTGGACCATCCATTCATTCAAGCACATGAACGCATCATCAGCAAGCGTGTTCTACCATGAGGATCCGTACTGAGTTGCCACATCAGCGTTTGTCTGTTTGCCGACAGACTCCTCCGTATGCTGCCAGCTTGCTACTGACACCATGACTGACGGAGTGAGGACCTCCCTGACACCAGAGTGGGTGAGTGGTCATTCAGCTTTTATCATTCTGCCGACAGTCGCGCTATTACCCTCACCCACTTGTGTCAGTTCACCTGCGAGCCTCCAAGCTTCCCTGTACTACTAGACCACTCTCAGACCCTATCAGTAAATCTTCACTATCACAGCACATATAGCGTTTCCATCCCCTCTGTTTGTGCCATCGGAACTTTGTGTCACCTACCTTGAAGTTTCTCAGTGTGTATTAGCACGCACAGGACCAGCGTGACATCAGTGGGCATTTTTTGTGTTGCTCCAGCGCTTCTCCTGCACACCATAACGGAGACTTTCAGTGACTGTGCTTGAATTGTTCTAAGATTTTATTGTTTCCATCTGCTGGAGAAACACTCTTACAACTGTGTAGCCAATTTTTGTGCTTTAATACTGTGATATTTTATGGCATTTTAGTATTACCTAATTTTAATGTCCAAATCCTGGAGTAGATTGCCGACATCTACTCTAGGACCATTGGTATATTTAGCAATTTAATAAATATTTGTTTGTTAACCTTCAATTGCCACTATTCTGTGCCATTTGGCTACTTATACAACCCGGAACACATTTTCTTTTTTATATCTGTACCTTAAATATCCCCTACCAATCTTCCACATTTTATCATCACCCATGTCCTAGAGAACAGCACACTTTCTTTTAATTTCACATTCTGTGTCAACCATTTTATGCTTGTCAATTAATTAGTGCAACCATTGGGAGTCTGCATTGTGCTAGTTTCTTGGACCAATAGACAGATTGAGTACACTCACCATATACCTTTCCTATACATAAAGTAGAATATGTCACCAAAAAACATTCTGGGAATCAAATTCATAAGAAAAAGCATCCTAGAGTTATTTGTGATGTCCAACTACAGGTACATGGTCCTGTATTACCTGTAGGCCCTGTCAGGTTGAGTCCCTTAGTGACCTGGGGGCTCCCCTGCAGGGACTCCCCTTGTTAAGTTAATAAATGTGGTGTGTGCATCTTTAAGACCATAGACAGGATCCTAATGTCTAGATAGTATACAGGACCTGTGAGTAATCCTGTCACGTTATGTTATTCAGTTATGTGATTTGTTGCAACATGTACTCCCAGAGAGCACCAGTTTTAACCTATGACCCACAGCTTGACCAATGGGCTATAGTCCAGCCCCCCCACTTTATAAAGGGTTGGCCTTCTTTAATTAGCTTTCTTAGCTATACCACCTGCTGCTGAGAACAAGTCTTTGCTGAAGTAGATACCAGAGACTCTCAGGACAAGTGTTCAGCATCTGGAGTACGACAAAGCTACAACTCTCCAGTAAGTCTACAAGTCTAAGTCTGCTGTCACTGAAGTTAGTCAAGTCCTGCACTTAGTACAAGTCAAGTCTAATTACAAGTCAAGTCTTATTACAAGTCAAGTTTATTGGGATAGTGTAGAATCTGGGCGTGTGGTGTTCCAGAACCTGAAAACCACACTGGCGTCACGAACACAGGGGTTAATACCATCTGACCCCCGGGGTTAATAACATCTGATCCCAACCCTCATCACCGCAACACCCGTGGCCCTGCCCTCACCACAGTGGCACACCACATATTTTGACATCCCACGAACAGGAAACGGGTGTGTGCCTTAACCATTTAGTCACCCAGTCAAGTCCGGCCACCCATAAACAGTGTAAAAGCGTGTGCCGAAGGCAAGTTGCTGCAAGACCTTCCCCCCAAGTCTGAACTGTGTCTGATATTAAACCGCATACAGTTGCGGAAAAGTTTGCGCCAACAAAGTGTACGGAAGTGTGTTACATAAGTTTGTTTTACTGTGGCGCGGATAAAGGTAGTGGGGAAGGTGAAGGAAGAACTGTTAATTGCCATTGCTAAATGTGTAAACTCCGCCCAGTCAGTCCCCAGCAGTGACTCCTCTTTAGTGTACAAGCCGGAACTAAGGATTCGCCCTGTGTTGCACAGGGGAAGCATTTACCGACAGGACCAAACAGGAAGTTCCCTGGGCGCAGTCAAAGCAACGATACTGGTGGCTGCGCCCGACTCTACAGAACACCAGCAAGTACCTGCGGCAGCACAGCCTTTGTTTAACGTTACAGAAATTGCTGCAGAAAGTTTCCAGAGCCAGCGATTGTCAGTATTAACCCCTTGGTGCCCAGTCAAGGCCGCAGGTACTCATTCCAGTTGATTGCCGGGCAGCTTAAATGAACAGCGCACTCAATTCCTGCAGAGACAACGTACTCAAGTCCTGCGGAGACAACACACTCAAGTTTTCTTAAAGGGCCAGCGCACCCAATCAAGCCGGAAAGATGTCGGCACCCAGTTCTCCAAGATCACCAGACGAGGCTGCTTCTTCAATTCCAGTGACTGGATCACCTCCTTCTGTGTAAACCTGAAGGTTTCTGCCCCCTTCACCTCCAGTTCAGCGCCACAGTTTAGGAGTTCCTGTGGCTGCCCCACTATTCCTGGGGAAGCCTGTCCTTCCTACCTACAGTGGAGATCCCTTTACCCTGAGGGATTTCAAGGAGAGCATCCAGAGCTTGTTTGTTTTCTAGTCTCTTCCCCCTAATCAACAGGTGCCGTTGCTTACGGGACAGCTGCAAGGAGAGCTGGCTTGATGTCCGCACCTTCCCGCCTCCGAGAAGGCAACAGTGGAACAGATCTTCGAGGGGTTATACCAGGTATTTGAATCACATTCTCCCTCAGAGGTACGCCTCCGGTTGTACGAGAGATGACAAAGGCCAGGTGAGACACTGAGAGCATATGCGGTGGCCCTACAAAATTCCCTAGAGGTGGTCCAAAAGTTAGATGGTATAACTCCCGATCAGGGTAATAGTCTTGATGGACAGGTTCATAGATGGGGCTCATAACAAATGGGACAAAGCTCAGAACCCCAATTTGTCCTTTTCTGTCTTTAAAAGACTGGCTATCCAAGTTATAGAGCCTGGGACAGATTCTGAAGAACGTATTGCCCCTATGTCTGAACCACTGGGGGTGGCAGCCAGCCCCATACCACCACCACCACCGGCTCCCGCCCCAGTGGCCAACACTCTACCCTCCTCCACATCCTCAGAAATTCAGAGTGTCAAACAAGATATTAAACAATTGACTCAGGCTGTTAAGAAACTTGCTAGTCAGGCCGCTCAGGCCAACAGAGAGACACCTCAACCTAAGAGACCTGTATCTGCTCCTCCTCCTTGTCAAAATAGGCCAACAGAGAGACATCATCCACTCAATAGGCCTGCAGGGACTTCAAGGCCCTTTTGCACTTATTGTAACAAATTCGGACATTGGAAGATGCAATCTTGGGATTTAAATGGATTTCCCCTGAGGTCGAGGACCGGCCCTCAGGAGAGCAGATCTCGGGTCCGCCATTAGAACAACCTGAAATCTGGACTCTCATTATACATCGCCCCATGCCCCTATGTAACCGTCATTATAGATGATATTCATCTACAAGCATTAATTGACACAGGGGCACAGGTGTCTACTATATCTAAGGGTCTTTTCTACAAGTATTGGAATGTTGATTCATTGTGTGAAACTGATGATGTAGATTTCAGGGTAATGGCAGGAAAGGGGATACCAGTCCCCAGACATGGATACTGGGAGCCCACTATTCAGTTGGGGAACCTTGTGCATAGAGGGCAAGGAATAATTGTTACTAATGTATCTGAAAAGGGGTCAACAGAATTCATATTGGGGATGAACATTACAAAAAATCATTGTGAGACAAAATTGATTTTGGTTTGATTTTGTCATACTTCTGAAAAAAATTATAACTACATGAAGGAAAATTTATACGTTTAAAATTGTCATCTTCTGTCCCCTATAACTTTTAAATTTTACCGCCTATGGGTTGGTATGAGGGCTCATTTTTTGCGCCGTGATCTGAAGTTTTTAGCGGTACCTTTTTGTATTGATCGGACTTGTTGATCACTTTTTATTCATTTTTTCATGATATAAAAAGTGACCAAAAATACACTATTTTGGACTTTGGAATTTTTTTGCGCGTACGCGGTTTAATTAACAATATATTTTTATAATTCGGACATTTCCGCATACATCGATACCACATATGTTTATTTATATTTTTATTTACACAGTTTTTTTCTTTTATTGCTAAAAGGGGGGTGATTCAAACTTTTAATAGGGGAGGTGTTAAATGATCTTTATTCACTTTTTTCCCCCACTTTTTTTATGCAGTGTTATAGGGACCTATAACACTGCACACACTGATCTTTTACATTGATCACTGGTTTCTCATAGGAAACCAGTGATCGATGATTCTGCCGCTTGACTGCTCATGCCTGGATCTCAGGCACTGAGCAGTCATTCGGCGATCGGACAGCGAGGAGGCAGGTAGTGACCCTCCGGCTGTCCTGTAAGCAGTTCGGGATAACCGCGGCGAAATCGAGCTCCCTGAGCTAACCGGCATGGTTTCACTTTCAACTTCGAACGCCGCGTCTAAAGGGTTAATAGCGCGCGGCACCGTGATCACTGCCGCGCGATATTAGCCACGGGTCCCGGCCGTTGTTAGAGGCCGGGCCCGACCTGCTATGACGCGGGGCCACGTCATGGCCCCGCGTTATAGAAAGGGAAAGGACTCAGGACGTACCAGTACGTCCTTGGTCCTTAAGGGGTTAAAGTCCGGATTCAAGATATCAGGTCAGTGACCTTGCAACCAAATACAGAGACCATTTTATGGTGCCGTGCACATGCGGGAGTGAGGAACCAAGACTATCAAGCTCTATTGGAACCAATACAGTCTGAAGATCATCCATTTATTCGAGCTGCAAGAAGCCTAGTCACAGGGGTCAACGGGAGAGTTCCAGTTTGCTTGGTCAATTTGTCCAGTGTGGCTACGGTCCTGCCGAAGTACACGCCGGTGGCCCAACTATATCTCCTGGAGTCTAGTGATGTCTGGTCCGAAAGCAAAATGGCCCGGCAGCTAGCTGCTCGAGTAACGTCGAATTCTACAGGAAGTCCCTCGGGACCCTGGTGGACGCAGCTTCAGATGGGAGATCAAACTACCCCATAAGAACAAGTCAGAGAAGTCATCAATATGGCAAAAAAATACCAAGATGCCTTTAGCAAACATCAAACGGACTTTGAACATACGTCCATTATACAACATCGAATTTTGACCAGTGACAAACCACCCATTAAGGAGAGACACCGGTCACACCAGGCATGTAGCAGACCATAAAAAAAATGTTAGTTGAGATGAAGGACACAGACGTTATCCAGGAAAGTCAGAGTCCCTGGGCTGCGCCCATGGTTCTAGTCAAGACAAAGGATGGGACCATCCGTTTCTGTGTCGATTATTGAAAGTTGAATGATATTACTCACAAAGATGCTTATTCTCTCCCACAGATCCAGGAGTCACTCACCGCCCTGGCATTGGCCGCCTACTTCTCCACCTTGGATATACCCTGCGGGTATTGGCAAGTACCCATGGCGGTGGAAGACCGAGAAAAGACGGCCTTCATGACCCCCATGGGTTTGTTCGAGTTCAAGAGTATGCCATTTGGGCTCTGCAATGCCCCTGCGACTTTCCAGCAGCTGATGGAGTGATGCTTGGGACATTTAAACTTGTCCTACTGTACCTTGACAATGTAATCATATACTCCAAGTCCTACCAGGAACTCCTGGGTTACCTGTCCGATGTCTTCCAAGTGTTGATCAAGCACGGACTGAAGGTCAAGCCGTCCAAGTGCAATCTGCTCAAGCCGCAAGTACACTACCTTGGTCATGTTGTCATCACCAAGGGAGTCCAGCCTAATCCTGACAAGGTGGAAATCGTCAAGAACTGGCCTACCCCGTGCACGGTGAAGGATGTAAGGCGTTTTCTGGGATTTGCTGGCTATTACCGCCGCTTCATTCCTTACTTCGCTCAGATTGCTGAGCCCCTAACCGCTCTCCTGCGAGGCACAGCGAAGGAAAACTACAGTGGGAAGCTACCTGTGGAATGGACCAAGGAACGAGAAACGTCATTCAAAGCCCTGAAGCACCTGTTTACAATACCACCCTTCCGTGCATATCCAGACAATACGGATGCCAGCTTTGAAGGATTAGGAGCCGCCCTATCCCAAGTCCAAAGAGGACAGGAACGAGTAATAGCCTATGCCAGTTGTAATCTGCGAGGAGCGAAGAAGAACAGTGCCAACTACAGCTCATTTAACCAGTTGGGGACTGAGGGCGTACCTGTACGCCCTCCATCCACTCCCTTTCTATAATGGCCAGGACCCGTGGTAATGGCGCGCGGCACTGATTGCGGTGCCGCGCGCTATTAAAACTTTAGACACGTAAATTCAAAGTTGAATGCCGCGTCTAAAGTGAAAGTAAAGTAATGCTGGTTAGCTCAGAGGGCTGTTTGGGATTGCCGTGGCGAAATCGTGGCATCCAGAACAGCTGTAGGACAGCAGGAGGGTCCCCTTACCTGCCTCCTGGTGTCCGATCGCCGAATGACTACTCAGTGCCTGAAATCCAGGCATGAGCAGTCAAACGGCAGAATCATTGATCAATGGTTTCCTATGAGAAACCATTGATCAATGTAAAAGATCAGTGTATGCAGTGTTATAGGCCGATATGGGTGCTATAACATTGCAAAAAAAAGTTTAAAAAAAAAAGTTCATAAAGATCATTTAACCCCCTTTCCGAATAAAAGTTTGATTCACCTTCCTTTTCCCATTTAAAAAAACAAAACTGTGTAAATAAAAATAAACATATGTTATATCGCTGATGTGATGTCCAAATTATAAAAATATATTGTTACTTAAACCGAACGGTCAATGGCATACACGCAAAAAAATTCGTAGTTTTTGGTCACTTTTTATACCATTAAAAAATGAATAAAAAGCTATCAAAAGTCCAATGAATACAAAAATGGTACCTCTAAAACCTTCAGATCACGTTGCAAAAAATTTGCCCTCATACCGCCCCGTACGCGGAAAAATAAAAAAGTTATATGGGTCAGAATATGACAATTTTGAATGTATACATTTTCCTGCATGTAGTTATGATTTTTTCCAGAAGTAGGACAAAATCAAACGTATATAAGTAGGGTATCATTTTAATCGTATGGACCTACAAAATAAAGATAAGGTATGATTTTTAACAAAAATGTACTGCGTAGAAACAGAAGCCCCAAAAGTTACAAAATGGTGTTTTTTCTTCAATTTTGTCACACAATGATTTTTTTTTCTGTTTCGCCTTAGACTTTTGGGTAAAATGACTGATGTCATAAAAAAGTAGAATTGGTGGCGCAAAAAATAAGACATCATATGAATTTTTAGGTGCAAAATTGAAAGGGTTATGATTTTTAAGGTAAGGAGGAAAAACCGAAAGTGCAAAAACGGAAAAACCCTCTGTCCCCAAGGGGCTAAGTTGGAGCTCCTAGCACTCGTATGGGCAGAGACAGAGAAGTTTAAGGACTACTTGGCTGCCATCCCGTTCACTGTCTATACGGACAATAATCCACTGGCCCACCTGAACACTGCCAAACTGGGTGTCATTGAACACCGGTGGGCCTCGAGACTAGCCAATTACGACTTCACTATCAAGTACAGAAGTGGCAAGTCAAATGGCAATGCAGATGTATTGTCTTGGATGACCCCTGGCGAGGAACCACCTGTTGAAGACGAGTGGGAAGACGTAGAGATGCCCCCATTTTACCAGAGATTCGTGGGTCAGAATGCTGCAACCATCCTCGAAGAGGGCAAATCTAGATCCAAGAAAGTCTAGGAAGACTTATACACCTGGAGGACTCCGCAAGAAGAAAGTAGAGTCATGAGGGATCTGTTGGACTACCTGCTAACAAGAAAGGTACCAACCAGTCAATGCCGGGCTCAAAGCGACTATGAATTAAAGCGTCTGTGGCAAAAAATGAAACGTCTGTTCGTGCACAAAGGACTGTTGTATTGAAACTCTTTGGATCTTGTGTCAGTTGAAAGACTTTGTCAGGCCCAAGGCCTGATAATGGAAACATACATGTGTTTTATAATTGTATCTGTATAAACTGAGACATGGGTGAGGGGTCATTCAGACGGTGTATCCTTTGTTTTTTTTTATGTATTGCATTTTATTGGAGGGTCTGGCTGTTTGTTTGTATCTCCTTTGAAGTCATGCACTCTGGTCTCATCATATAATGAAAGAGATAATGGGGTCAGGAAGAGAGATGCCCCACCTGGTGGGATCAGAGAGGAGGAGGGGAATGGAGTTTCCCTCCAAAGAAGCAGATAAGACTTAAAATGCTGGACTCAACTGTTGTTCAAGGCTGTGCCAAAAGCTGACAAGACCATCCTAAGAACAGCTGGAACTCACTCTCATGGACTGCTATATCATCATGCTGTAAGACCTTCATCTTTTGTTTTCTGAACTTGTCTTGACAAACTCTTTTATATATTTTTATACCTGTATGTCATTTGTTTCTGTATTTTTATATGCATAGCACTGTGATACCTTTTATCAGATTAAATGTTTAATTAATCAGCTCTGGTCTTTGATCTCTAAACATATGAGCTCACCATTCTGAAGGCAGCTCTATTGGAAACACGTTTATCTAAGGGTTAATTTGGTGACTTGCTGGGACTAGTAGTGGATACCCAGAGGTCTGGTTGCCTTAACCCTTGCACCATCACACTCTCTCTAATGTCTTAGCTGGACCGATAGGGTGTGATCGTGACAACTGGAGGCAGCGTCGGGATATATTTAGAGATTTTTAGTGCTTGCTGGATTTTACCTGTAAGGAAATCTTAGCACTAAAAAAAAATTGCATACATATTCTTGTGTGTAAATTCCAAAGACAGAGCTCAGTGCTGGTTTAACCCCTTAAGGACCAGGCCATTTTATACCTTAAGGACCGGAGCGTTTTTTGCAATTCTGACCACTGTCACTTTAATCATTAATAACTCTGGAATGCTTTTAGTTATCATTCTGATTCCGAGATTGTTTTTTCGTGACATATTCTACTTTAACTTAGTGGTAAAATTTTATGGTAACTTGCATCCTTTCTTGGTGAAAAATCCCAAAATTTGATGAAAAAAATGAAAATTTTGCATTTTTCTAACTTTGAAGCTCTCTGCTTGTAAGGAAAATGGATATTCAAAATATATTTTTTGGGGGTTCACATATACAATATGTCTACTTTATGTTTGCATCATAAAATTTATGAGTTTTTACTTTTGGAAGACACCAGAGGGCTTCAAAGTTCAGTAGCAATTTTGAAATTTTTCACAAAATTTTCAAACTCACTATTTTTCAGGGACCAGTTCAGTTTTGAAGTGGATTTGAAGGGTCTTCATATTAGAAATACCCCATAAAAGACCCCATTATAAAAACTACACCCCCTATAGTATTCAAAAAAACATTCAGTAAGTGTATTAACCCTTTAGGTGTTTCACAGGAATAGCAGCAAAGTGAAGGAGAAAATTCAAAATCTTCATTTTTTACACTCGCATGTTCTTGTAGACCCAATTTTTGCATTTTTGCAAGGGATAAAAAGGAGAAAATTTTTACTTGTATTTGAAACCCAATTTCTCTCGAGTAAGCACATACCTCATATGTCTGTTAATTGTTCGACGGGCGCAGTAGAGGGCTCAGAAGGGAAGGAGCGACAAATGGTTTTTGGGGGGCATGCCGCATTTAGGAAGCCCCTATGGTGCCAGGACAGCAAAAAAAAAACACATGGCATACCATTTTGGAAACTAGACCCCTCAGGGAACGTAACAAGGGGTAACGTGAACCTTAATGCCCTACAGGTGTTTCACGACTTTTGCATATGTAAAAAAAAAAATTTTTTTTTACCTAAAATGCTTGTTTTCCCAAAATGTTTACATTTTTAAAAAGGGTAATAGCGGAAAATACCCCCCAAAATTTGAAGCCCAATTTCTCCCGATTCAGAAAACACCCCATATGGGGGTGAAAAGTGCTCTGCTGGCGCACTACAGGTCTCAGAAGAGAAGGAGTAACATTTGGCTTTTTGAAAGCAAATTTTGCTCTGGGGGCATGCCGCATTTAGGAAGCCCCTATGGTGCCAGAACAGCAAAAAAAAAAAACACATGGCATACCATTTTGGAAACTAGACCCCTCGGGAACGTAACAAGGGGTAATGTGAACCTTAATACCCTACAGGTGTTTCACGACTTTTGCATATGTAAAAAAATATATATTTTTTTTACCTAAAATGCTTGGTTTCCCAAAATTTTTACAATTTTAAAAAGGGTAATAGCAGAAAATACCCCCCAAAATTTGAAGCCCAATTTCTCCCGATTCAGAAAACACCCCATATGGGTGTGAAAAGTGCTCTGCTGGCGCACTACAGGTCTCAGAAGAGAAGGAGTCACATTTGGCTTTTTGAAAGCGAATTTTGCTCTGGGGGCATGCCGCATTTAGGAAGCCCCTATGGTGCCAGGACAGCAAAAAAAAAACACATGGCATACCATTTTGGAAACTAGACCCCTCGGGGAACGTAACAAGGGGTAATTTGAACCTTAATACCCTACAGGTGTTTCACGACTTTTGCATATGTAAAAAAATATATATTTTTTTTTACCTAAAATGCTTGTTTTCCCAAAAATTTTACATTTTTTAAAAGGGTAATAGCAGAAAATACCCCCCAAAATTTGAAGCCCAATTTCTCCCGAGTACGGCGATACCCCATATGTGGCCCTAAACTGTTGCCTTGAAATACGACAGGGCTCCAAAGTGAGAGCGCCATGCGCATTTGAGGCCTAAATTAGGGACTTGCATAGGGGTGGACATAGGGGTATTCTACGCCAGTGATTCCCAAACAGGGTGCCTCCAGCTGTTGTAAAACTCCCAGCATGCCTGAACAGTCAACGGCTATCTGGCAATACTGGGAGTAGTTGTTTTGCAACAGCTGGAGGCTCCGTTTTGGAAACAGTGGCGTACCAGACGTTTTTCATTTTTATTGGGGAGGGGGGTTGTATAGGGGTATGTGTATATGTAGTGTTTTTTACTTTTTATTTTATTTTGTGTTAGTGTAGTGTAGTGTTTTTAGGGTACAGTCGCACGGGCGGGGGTTCACAGTAGTTTCTCGCTGGCAGTTTGAGCTACGGCAGAAAATTTGACGCAGCTCAAACTTGCAGCCGGATACTTACTGTAATCCTCCGCCCATGTGAGTGTACCCTGTACGTTCACATTGGGGGGGGGGGGGAAATCCAGCTGTTGCAAAACTACAACTCCCAGCATGTACGGTCTATCAGTGCATGCTGGGAGTTGTAGTTTTGCAACCGCTGGAGGCTCCGTTTTGGAAACAGTGGCGTACCAGACGTTTTTCATTTTTATTGGGGAGGGGAGGGGGGCTGTGTAGGGGTTTGTGTATATGTAGTGTTTTTTACTTTTTATTTTATTGTGTGTTAGTGTAGTGTAGTGTTTTTAGGGTACAGTCACACGGGCGGGGGGTTCACAGTAGTTTCTCGCTGGCAGTTTGAGCTGCAGCAGAAATTTTGCCGCACCTCAAACTTGCAGCCGGATACTTACTGTAATCCTCCGCCCATGTGAGTGTACCCTGTACGTTCACATTGGGGGGGGGGACATCCAGCTGTTGCAAAACTACAACTCCCAGCATGTACGGTCTATCAGTGCATGCTGGGAGTTGTAGTTTTGCAACAGCTGGAGGCACACTGGTTGTGAAACACCGAGTTTGGTAACAAACTCAGTGTTTTGCAACCAGTGTGCCTTCAGCTGTTGCAAAAGCTACAACCCCCAGCATGTACGGACAGCGGAAGGGCATGCTGGGTGTTGTAGTTATGCAACAGCTGGAGACACACTGGTTTGCTACTTAACTCAGTGTGCCTTCAGCTGTTGCAAAACTACAACTCTCAGCAGTCACCGACAGCCAACGGGCATGCTGGGAGTTGTAGTTATGCAACCACCAGATGCACCACTACAACTCCCAGCATGCACTTTAGCTGATTGTGCAAGCTGGGAGTTGTAGTTACACAACAGCTGAAGGTACACTTTTCCATAGAAAGAATGTGCCTCCAGCTGTTGCAAAACTACAAGTCCCAGCATGCCCTTTTTGCATGCTGGGAGCTGTTGCTAAGCAACAGCAGGAGGCTGTCACTCACCTCCAACGATCCTCGCCGCACAGGTCAGTCCCTCGTCGTCTCCGCCGCCGCCGCTGCTCCTGGGGCCCCGAACCCAACAGGGGCGCCGGGGATCGGGGTCCCCAGCACCCGGGGTGCACGTCCCGCACCCGCTCACGTCCTCCGGAAGAGGGGCGGAGCGGGTTGCGGGAGTGACACCCGCAGCAGGCGCCCTGATTGGTCGGCCGGTAATCCGGCCGACGAATCAGGGCGATCGTGAGGTGGCACCAGTGCCACCTCACCCCTGCTGGCACTGGCTGTTCGGGGCCGTCTCTGACGGCCCCGATCAGCCAATAATTCCGGGTCACTGGAGACCCGATTGACCCGGAATCTGCCGCAGATCGCTGGACTGAATTGTCCAGCGATCTGCGGCCATCGCCGACATGGGGGGTCATAATGACCCCCCTGGGCGATATGCCCCGATGCCTGCTGAACGATTTCAGCAGGCATCGGGGACCGGCTCCGCTCCAGATGGTTGCGGGGGGCCGGTAAAACACATGACGTTCTCATACGTCATGTGTCCTTAAGGACTCGGAAATGGAGACTTATGAGAACGTCATGTGTCCTTAAGGGGTTAAAAGACATACAAAAAGAGTGCAAGACAGTTCTGTCCTCCCCATCTCCTGTTTTACCTCCTCTGTCTCATCTCGGAAATATGGAGGCATATCACAAGCAGTCCAAGCCTGCACTGGAGCTAATGTGCCAAGAAAAGGACATCCCTACTGCAGGAAAGAACAAAGAACAACTTATTGCTGATCTTGTGGAGTATGATGCCAGTGCAAAAGAGCTGAGTGACATGAGACAAAGTCCTACAGCTGGAACTGCCATCCAAGGACTGATATCTCCTGGGGGAATACAACATTACTCCCCATCAGGACAGTACTCCAGATGAGGCCTTGGACTCTTATATGCGGACTGCCTTACAACACCTTGGGAATGTGGATGCCAATATGAAACTCCAACTGCTTCTCCAGTACCAAAGTTCAGAGAGAGAGGCGGCAGAGAGAGAGGCCCAGGCACCAGCAGCAGAGAGAGAGGCCCAACGGAGGCATGACCTGGAGGTTCTGAGGCTGAGAGGAGATGCTTTATCTGCACGCAGGAGACCACAAACCTTGCTTGGAACATTTCCCCATGTTGGAGAAAGATGGTGATCTGGATGTGTTCCTGAGGGGATTTGAAAAGGTTTGCCGGCAGTTCCATCTATCTAAGGAACAGTGGGGACGATATCTAACCCCACGGTTTCAAGGGAAAGCTCTGGATGTGTTTGCTTCGCTTCCCTCTGAGAGTGACCAGGACTATGAGGCAATAAAATCTGCCCTGCTAAAAAGTTTTAATCTGACTCCAGAGGCTTATCGGAAAAAGTTTCGGACTTTGCAACAAAGTGCCACAGAAAGCTGCACTGAACATGCAGGTCAGCTAAGGACTGCATTCAGGCAATGGACTGGGGGCCTACAAGTCACTACCTATGAGGCCCTGGAGGACTTCATGATCCTGGATCAGTTTCTCCAAACACGGAGCTTTGAAGCCAGAGGGTGGATTTTGGACCGCAAGCCCAAGACAGCCATGAAAGCAGCAGAACTAGGAGATGACTTTGCCAACAACCGGGCGCCAGCAGCAAAGCATGGATCTGCACAAGCTGGAGTAAGTACCTGGAGGGGAGCCACACAACCACAAAGCACCACCAGGTCACCCGGGAAATTCTTACCATCATTCCCAAAAGCAACAGGAGCCACATTGGGTCAGGGGGACACCCGCCGATGTTACAGATGCAACAATATTGGGCACCTGAGTGCCACTTGCCCCAACAAAAAGAATTCTCCACCAGTAGCTGGAGGACACACAGCTGTTCTTCTGGTGTCCGGAGTGGTGGAGAAAGGAGCAGATAACCTGCAGAGTGTAACTGTGGGTGACCGGGTGACAGTGGGTTTGCAAGATTCTGGAGCCTCCTTTACCTTGGTGCGGCCTGAAGTGGTGGATACAGAGGACATCTTCCCTGGAAGAACCATGGCTTTAAAAGGAATTGGAGGTGTGCGGCCTGCTGTGCCCATGACCCGTGTTTACCTGGATTGGGGTACAGGCAAAGGTTTGCGGGAGGTGGGGGTCTCTGAGGACATCCCTGTTAATGTTCTGCTGGGGAGTGTTTTGGGTCGGATGCTCTGTCATTATGCTCCAGAGGACACTACCTGCACACCGGAAGGGCTAGGAGAGAGCCCTGTTCATTCTGAGGTACTGTGCGAGACTTTGGGAGACACTGCGAAAGGTGGTAGCTGGGAGGGAGTGCAGGGGATTGATAATTGTTTACCTGTTACTGAACCAGTAATGTTTTCTAAAAGTGGAATGGGGTGTATTGTGAAACGTGGTAACTGGGAGGGAGTGCAGGGGATTGATAATTGTTTACCTGTGACTGAACCAGTAATGTTTTCCAAAAGTGGAATGGGGTGTATTGTAAAATGTGGTGACAATGCATTGCCAATGCCAAAACCTAGTGGAGATGGGCTAGGGGGAGAGGTTGGTGTGCCCCTGGTGACATGTAAGGATGAGGGACCAGCAGTGAGTGATATGTCCCAATCCTGTGAGCCTAAGGAGAAGGAGGGAAGGAGTGATAGCCCTGTGTATGATGCCTGTATTATGTCTGGAACTGAGGGGGAGGAAGGTAAACCCCAGGGAGGCATACCAATGGTGGCAGTGGTAACGCGTCAGCAGCATGCCAGGGCTGCAGCTTTAAAAGGAAGGGAGGATGGTGATGGAAGGGGCAAGCTGTGTGACTTGCAAGCCCCAGCAGAGGAAGGTGGAGATGCTAGTTCACCTGAGAGAAATGTGCTCCCTGATACTACGAGATGGGGGGAGGGAAATGAGCATTTACGGGAAGCTCTGCGCAGTGACCCTTCCCTTGAAGGGCTGAGACAACGTGCTGAACATACAGGTGTTGACACAGATGGGCATCGGGTATATTGGGAAAATGATATCTTGTACTGGGAGTCCCTCTCCAAAGGCATGCTAGGGGCCCAGGAGAGAGAAAGGCAGTTAGTGGTTTCTAGGCAGTACACGAGCTGCTGAGGTTGGCCCATGAGACCCCCCTGGCAGGACATTTGGGAGTGGCCTATGCGGTCATAGAGAAGGAATGTCTAGCTGTGGTCTGGGCTTTGCAAAAATTACAGCCATACCTGTATGGCAGGGATTTTACTGTTATAACTGATCACAACCCTCTACATTGGTTAGACAGAGTGTCCGGTAACAATGGCACCTTGAAACGAATGCTAAAAACATTTGTAGAATCGGAGGGCAGAGACTGGGAAAAGTATTTACCCCATCTGTTATTTGCTTACAGGGAGGTACCCCAAGAGCCTACAGGTTTCTCACTCTTTGAGTTATTATATGGTCACAAAGTGCGGGGACCCCGAGATTTAGTTAGGGAAGAATGGGAAGAGGGGCTACCTGCCCCTTAGACTTCTGTGGTGGAGTATGTTCTGAGATTCAGGGACAGGATGCAGACATTGACTGGGCTGGTACATGACAACCTCACAGCAGCCCAGTCCATGCAGAAGTACTGGTATGATCACAGTGCAAGGGACCGGGTCTATGAAGGGGGACAGAAGGTAATGGTTCTGAACCCCGTCAGGCAGAATAAGTTGCAGGCTGCCTGGGAGGGTCCCTTCCCCATTCTGCAGTGCCTAGAACCCACCACATATGTAGTTGCTCTTGATGAGAAAGGTCAGAAGCAGAGACAGTACCACATTAATATGCTAAAGGAAGAATATCGGTCCCGTGGTCCCGAGAAAAATGAGAAGTGCTTCTGTGGGCGCTCACCTCCGTCACAGATGTAGTCCGTCACAGGTATGTGGATGTTTCCGAGAACTTAGTAAAATAAAACCGCTTGGACACGGATGTATTTGGAAAATAAAAAGAAGGTTTATTCCTTCAGCATGCAATACAGCAACACGTTTCGAGGGGCGGGGACCCCCTCTTCATCAGGCTATCTGATTGGGCAGTGTGGATGTCCTTTATTTATACCTCATTTGCCCGCGAAAATCACATGTGTGTGTTACATAACATGAAAATAAAATAATAAAAAATCCATAGAAAAGAAGACATTTACATTAAAAATGGAAGTGAGCATTCTGTAAAATAACCCACAGATGGTCAGTTTGACTAACCCTTATATTATGCACCTTATCTTGTATTGCATATGTGATATGTAATAATTCTGGCCCGACGTCTGCAGAATTATTACATATCACATATGCAATACAAGATAAGGTGCATAATATAAGGGTTAGTCAAACTGACCATCTGTGGGTTATTTTACAGAATGCTCACTTCCATTTTTAATGTAAATGTTGTCACGATTCGGCTTACAGGTAGTGGACCGGTTCTAAGAGGCTACTGGTGTTCACCAGAGCCCGCCGCAAAGCGGGATGGTCTTGCTGCGGCAGTAGCAACCAGGTCGTATCCACTAGCAACGGCTCAACCTCGCTGACTGCTGAGAAGGCGTGGGACAGAAGGACTAGGCAGAGGCAAGGTCAGACGTAGCAGAAGGTCGGGGGCAGGCGGCAAGGTTCGTAGTCAAGATGGATAGCAGAAGTTCAGGTAACACAGGCTTTGGACACACTAAACGCTTTCTCTGGCACAAGGCAACAAGATCCGGCAAGGGAGTGCAGGGGCAGTGAGCAGATATAGTCTGGGAGCAGGTGGAAGCCAATTAAGCTAATTGGGCCAGGCACCAATCATTGGTGCACTGGCCCTTTAAGTCTCAGAGAGCTGGCGCGCGCGCGCGCCCTAGAGAGCGGAGCCGCGCGCACCAGCGCATGACAGCAGGGGACCGGGACGGGTAAGTGACCTGGGATGCGATTCGCGAGCGGGCGCGTCCCGCTGTGCAAATCGCATCCCCGACGGCCATGACAGTGCAGCGCTCCCGGACAGCGGGACTGACGGGGCGCTGCAGGGAGAGAGACGCCGTGAGCGCTCCGGGGAGGAGCAGGGACCCGGAGCGCTAGGCGTAACAGTACCCCCCCCTTAGGTCTCCCCTTTTCTTTGTCCGGTAACTGCCTCCCCTGGGATGAGGACACCGGGAAAGACTGGAGGGTTTCCTCAACGGCAGGCAGTACAGCAGGAGTGGGAATGGGGAGGGAGGGCAGAGGGCGAAGCCTGGCACGGGGCAGTGTGTCACCAGGACGGGGGCCATGAGGAGGCACTGAGGCTTGCCTGACGGGACTGGGAGGGGGGGAGAGGCACTTCCTATGGCAGGCAGAGTCCCAGTTCTTGATCTCCCCGGTGGTCCAATCAAGGGTGGGAGAATGAAGCCGGAGCCATGGCAGACCGAGGAGGACCTCAGAGGTACAGTTGGGAAGGACGAATAACTCAATCCTTTCGTGGTGGGGTCCAATACACATCAGGAGGGGTTCTGTGCGGTAACGCACGGTGCAATCCAATCTGACTCCGTTGACCGCGGAAATGTAGAGCGGCTTGGCGAGACGGATCACTGGGATGCGGAAGTTATTCACAAAAGACTCCAAAATAAAATTCCCAGTGGCACCAGAGTCCAAGCAGGCCACGGCTGAGAGGGAGGAGTTGGCTGAAGGAGAAATCCGCACGGGCACCGTGAGACGTGGAGAAGCAGACTTAGAACCAAGAGACGCCACACCCACGTGAGCTGGGTGCGTGCGTGCGTTTCCCAGACGTGGAGGACGGATAGGGCAATCCACCAAGAAATGCTCGGTACTGGCACAGTACAGACAGAGATTTTCTTCCCTACGGCGATTCCTCTCTTCCTGGGTCAGGCGAGACCGATCCACTTGCATGGCCTCCTCGGCGGGAGGCCCAGGCGTAGACTGCAAAGGATGCTGTGGGAGAGGTGCCCAGAGATCTAAGTCTTTTTCCTGGCGGAGCTCCTGATGTCTCTCAGAAAAACGCATGTCAATGCGGGTGGCCAAATGGATAAGTTCTTGCAGGTTGGCAGGAATCTCTCGTGCGGCCAGCACATCCTTGATGCGACTGGATAGGCCTTTTTTAAAGGTCGCGCAGAGAGCCTCGTTATTCCATGATAATTCGGAAGCAAGAGTACGAAATTGGATGGCGTACTCGCCCACTGAAGAATTACCCTGGACCAGGTTCAGCAGGGCAGTCTCGGCAGAAGAAGCTCGGGCTGGTTCCTCGAAGACACTCCGGACTTCAGCGAAGAAGGACTGGACTGTGGCTGTGGCAGGATCATTGCGGTCCCAGAGCGGTGTGGCCCAAGACAAGGCCTTTCCTGAAAGAAGGCTCACTACGAACGCCACCTTAGACCGTTCTGTAGGAAACAAGTCCGACAACATCTCCATATGCAGGGAACACTGAGACAAAAATCCACGGCAGAGTCTGGAGTCCCCATCAAATTTGTCCGGCAGGGACAAGCGGAGGCTAGGAGCGGCCACTCGCTGCGGAGGAGGTGCAGGAGCTGGCGGAGGAGATGGTTGCTGCTGTAGCAGAGGCAGAAGTTGCTGTAACGTGGCGGTCAACTGCGACAGCTGCTGTCCTTGTTGGGCAATTTGCTGCGATTGCTGAGCGACCACCGTGGTAAGGTCAGCGAGACTTGGCAGCGGCACCTCAGCGGGATCCATGGCCGGATCTACTGTCACGATTCGGCTTACAGGTAGTGGATCCTCTGTGTCAGCGAGGGATTGGCGTGGACCGTGCTGGTGGACCGGTTCTAAGAGGCTACTGGTGTTCACCAGAGCCCGCCGCAAAGCGGGATGGTCTTGCTGCGGCAGTAGCAACCAGGTCGTATCCACTAGCAACGGCTCAACCTCGCTGACTGCTGAGAAGGCGTGGGACAGAAGGACTAGGCAGAGGCAAGGTCAGACGTAGCAGAAGGTCGGGGGCAGGCGGCAAGGTTCGTAGTCAAGATGGATAGCAGAAGTTCAGGTAACACAGGCTTTGGACACACTAAACGCTTTCTCTGGCACAAGGCAACAAGATCCGGCAAGGGAGTGCAGGGGCAGTGAGCAGATATAGTCTGGGAGCAGGTGGAAGCCAATTAAGCTAATTGGGCCAGGCACCAATCATTGGTGCACTGGCCCTTTAAGTCTCAGAGAGCTGGCGCGCGCGCGCCCTAGAGAGCGGAGCCGCGCGCGCCAGCGCATGACAGCAGGGGACCGGGACGGGTAAGTGACCTGGGATGCGATTCGCGAGCGGGCGCGTCCCGCTGTGCGAATCGCATCCCCGACGGCCATGACAGTGCAGCGCTCCCGGACAGCGGGACTGACCGGGGCGTTGCAGGGAGAGAGACGCCGTGAGCGCTCCGGGGAGGAGCGGGGACCCGGAGCGCTAGGCGTAACAAATGTCTTCTTTTCTATGGATTTTTTATTATTTTATTTTCATGTTATGTAACACACACATGTGATTTTCGCGGGCAAATGAGGTATAAAAAAAAGGACATCCCCACTGCCCAATCAGATAGCCTGATGAAGAGGGGGTCCCCGCCCCTCGAAGCGCGTTGCTGTATTGCATGCTGAAGGAATAAACCTTCTTTTTATTTTCCAAATACATCCGTGTCCAAGCGGTTTTATTTTACTAAGTTCTCGGAAACATCCACATACCTGTGAAGGACTACATCTGTGACGGAGGTGAGCGCCCACAGAAGCACTTCTCTTTTTTCTCGGGACCACGGGACCGATATTCTTCCATTCCAGTGACCGTCCTCCGCCGGTGAGAACGGGTCTAGTGCCGGCTGCACTCCACCAATCTGTGTCCCCCAGAATAGTGGGAAACAAGCGTCTACTGGTGTTGTGCCCACGGTACAACACAGAAAGGTGAGCAAACCTAACAGAACAACCTAAAACACTAATCTGGAAACGGCTGCTCCCCCCTTCCTTGGAGCCGACATCCATTTTTAATTTAATTTAATTATTTTCTTTTACACTCAGATTATCTATATATACTTTTTTACTACGCTTAGATGCGCATTGTTTCTCCTCTGTCTTTTTCTATATATTTCTATTAATATGCTAAAGGCATACTATGATCCAGAGGAAGGGCTGGGTAGTGATCCCCCTACTGGACCTAGTGGAGGAAGCTAAGAGCCAGGGATCCCTTCAGGATGTAGAGATCCATCCACAGCTCTTAGCTGTAAAGAAAGGCAGCTAAATGAGGAAATAGGCCCCTTCAGTGCCATCTTTGCCTGGGAATGCAGGGCCTGTGGTGTCAAGAAAAGAAATAGATGGTTAAGGGAGACAGATCTATCAGCCTGGAGAGGCCAGATCTCTGTCTCCATCTTAAGGGGGAGGTGTCAGGCCCAAGGCCTGATTATGGAAACATACATGTGTTTTATAATTGTATCTGTGTAAACTAAGACATGGGTGTATTGCATTTTATTGGGGGTCTGGCTGTTTGTTTGTGTCTCATATAATCAAAGAGATAAGGGGTCAGAAAGAGAGATGCCCCACCTGGTGGGATCAGAGGGGAGGGGGGGTGGAGTTTCCTTCCAAAGAAGCAGATAAGACTTAAAATGCATGACTCAACTGTTGTTCAAGGCTGTGCCAAAAGCTGACAAGACCATCCTAAGAACAGCTGGAACTCGCTCTCATGGACTGCTATATCATCATGCTGTAAGACCTTCATCTTTTGTTTTCTGAACTTGTCTTGCCAAACTCTTTTATATATTTTTATACCTGTATGTCATTTGTTTCTGTATTTTTATATGCATAGCACTGTGATACCTTTTATCAGATTAAATGTTTAATTAATCAGCTCTGGTCTTTGAGCTCTAAATATATGAGCTCACCTTTCTGAAGGCAGCTCTGGTGGAAACACGTTTATCTAAGGGTTAATTTGGTGACTTGCTGGGACTAGTAGTGGATACCCAGAGGTCTGGTGGCCTTAACCCTTGCACCATCACACTCTCTCTAATGTCTCAGCTGGACTGATAGGGTGTGATCGAGACAGACTTCATCAGATCCTGGTTCCCCGAAGGGACGCGGCAATGATCCTCAACGCCTACCATGATCAGTCGGGACACTTTGGGGTCCACAAGACCGAAGCCACTGTCAGACGACGGTTCTACTGGGTTGGAATGTGAAGTGACATTGAAAAGTGGTGCAGCGAATGTGCAATGTCACCAAGGATGTCAGAGCACTCCTCCATTCCATCCAGAGTGAAAGGCCTAACCAGTTGGTCTCTCTAGACCATGTCAAGTTGTCTCCTACTCGGTCCGGGTATTCGTATGCTCTCACCATGGTGGATCACTATTCCAAGTGGGTTGTAGTCGTACCAGTTAAAGATCTTACAGCCAAAACCACAGCACAGATGTTCTACTCCCATTAAGTACAAATCCTTGTATGTCCAGAGTCTATCCTGACCGACCTGGAACGGTCTTTGAGGCCCAGCTCTTCCAGGAGTTATGCCAATTTCATGCCTGTAAGAAGCTCAGGACAACTGCTTATCACCCTGAAGGGAATGGACTCTGTGAAAGGATCAACCAAGTCACATGGAGATGAAGAATGGCCTCGGCTGTTACCAGAACTGTTGGAGATCTATAACAATACCGTACATTGCTCCACTGCATACACTCCATTTTATCTGAGGATTGACCCACATGGCCAGCTACCCAAGGATAGAGCATTTGGGCTCCACCAGCTTTCAATAATTCTCCACAAGCCTCTATTGAATGGGTATCCGAACTCCAGAAGAGGATCCAGGAGTCAAAGGAAATTGTCAACAGAAAAATGGGTAAGGCACAACAGAGGCAGCAGCTAGACTATAATCGTCATGCCTCCGCTAAACCTCTCCAGATAGGTGATAAGGTCTGGCTGAAGAAATTCCCGAGAACCCATAAATTGGACTCCATCTGGGAAACTGAGCCCTATACGTTGACCGCCATACCTTATCCCGATACAGATGTATATGCAATCCAGAAGTCAGGGTACAAGCCTCAAGTTGTTCACCATAATCAAATCAAGTTGTGTCGCAAGGAAGACTTGCCAGTGTCACTGCAGCCTCCTTCACTCCCAGTCCAGCCTGTGAGGGAGTATATGCCCAGAGGAGGAATTTCCCCGTCCATGGATGATCCCATTTTCTCTCTGGACCAAACTGCAGTCTTCGGGTTCCTACCAGTCTGTGGGCCTGTGCAGCCAACGATAGTCACTCCACCAGCCCAAGTTCTGTCATTAAAGGTGCAGGAGTTTACTCTAGTCTCTAGTCTCCAGTCTGTCTGCCTCACCCATGTCAGAATCCTCTACTTCAAGTGTCCATCCTGCCAGAGTCATCACCTGTTCCAGCTGTGTGAAGAGAGAAACTGTTGTCAGCCTAGCAGAGTCATGAGCTCCTGAAGAGGTAGCGGTTCCCGAGTCTTCAGAAATGGTGCTGTGTAGTTACATAGTTACATAGTTAGTACGGTCGAAAAAAGACATATGTCCATCAAGTTCAACCAGGGAATTAAGGGGTAGGGGTGTGGCGCGATATTGGGGAAGGGATGGGATTTTATATTTCTTCATAAGCATTAATGTTATTTTGTTCCATAAATGTATCTAATCCTGTTTTAAAGCTGTTAATTGTTCCTACTTTGACCAGTTCCTGAGGTAGACCGTTCCATAAATTCACAGTCCTCACGGTAAAGAAGGCGTGTCGCCCCTTGAGACTAAACTTTTTCTTCTCCAGACGGAGGGAGTGTCCCCTCGTCCTTTGGGGGGGTTTAACCTGGAACAGTTTTTCTCCATATTTTTTGTATGGGCCATTAATATACTTATATACGTTTATCATATCCCCCCTTAAACGTCTCTTCTCAAGACTAAACAATTGTAACTCCTTTAATCGCTCCTCATAGCTAAGATGTTCCATGCCCCATATTAGTTTAGTCGCGCGTCTCTGCACCCTTTCCAACTCCGCAGTGTCCCTTTTATGGACAGGCGACCAAAACTGAACAGCATATTCCAGGTGAGGCCGTACCAATGCTTTATAAAGGGGGAGTATTATGTCCCTGTCCCTTGAGTCCATGCCTCTTTTTATACATGACAATATCCTGCCGGCTTTGGAAGCAGCAGCCTGACATTGCATGCTATTCTGTAGTCTGTGATCTACAAGTACACCCAGATCCTTCTCTACCAGTGACTCTGCCAGTTTAATCCCCCCTAAGACATACGATGCATGCAGGTTATTAGTACCCAGATGCATAACTTTACATTTATCCACATTGAACCTCATTTGCCAAGTGGATGCCCAGACACTTAGTCTATCCAAGTCATCCTGTAACTTATGCACATCCTCTATAGACTGTACCGTGCTACAAAGCTTGGTGTCATCTGCAAAGATAGAAACAGAGCTGTTAATACCATCCTCTATATCATTGATAAATAAATTAAACAACAGCGGGCCCAGTACTGAACCTTGGGGTACACCACTAATTACCGGGGACCAATCAGAGTACGAATCATTGACCACCACTCTCTGGGTACGATCCATGAGCCAGTGTTCAATCCAGTTACAAACTAAAGTTTCCAAGCCCAAGGACCTTAACTTACCTGTCAGACGTCTGTGAGGGACAGTATCAAATGCTTTGGCAAAATCCAGAAACACTATATCCACAGCCATTCCTCTGTCAAGGCTTCTACTCACCTCTTCATAAAAGCAAATTAGATTGGTTTGACAACTTCTATCCTTAGTAAACCCATGCTGGCTATCACTTATAATACAATTATCCCCTATGTATTCCTGTATGTAATCCCTTATAAGTCCTTCAAACAATTTACCCACAATGCACGTTAAACTTACCGGTCTATAGTTTCCTGGGGAAGACCTAGAGCCCTTCTTGAAGATTGGCACCACATTCGCCTTGCGCCAGTCCCTTGGCACAATACCAGACACCAGAGAATCTCTAAATATCATGAACAGGGGTACAGATATTACTGAACTTACCTCTCTAAGAACTCTTGGGTGTAGTCCATCCGGCCCTGGGGATTTGCTTACATTTATATCACTTAACTTACCTTGTACCATCTCTACATTAAGCCAGTTCAGTACATTACATGATGTGTTACCAGCACTGACCTGGCCAATGTCAGCTCCTTTTTCCCTAGTATATACAGAACTAAAGAACCCATTCAGTAGCTCCGCCTTCTCTTGATCGCCTGTGACAACCTCCCCATTATCATTATTAAGGGGTCCTACATGCTCTGTCCTTTTTTTTTTTGCATTTATATATCTAAAAAAATATTTAGGATTAGTTTTGCTTTCTTTGGCCACCTGTCTCTCATTTTGAATTTTTGCTGTTTTTATTACATTTTTACAGATTTTATTAAGCTCTTTGTACTGTTTAAATGTTATCGCTGACCCATCAGATTTGTATTTTTTGAAGGCAATTTTTTTGTTGTTTATTGCTCTTTTAACATCATGTGTCAGCCATGTAGGATTTAATTTTAATCGTTTATATTTGTTCCCCTTTGGTATATATTTAGCTGTATAGTTATTTAGAGTTGATTTAAAGATGTCCCATTTACCTTCTGTATCAGTATTTGAGAACACTTCCCCCCAGTCTATGTCCTGTAGTGCAGCCCTCAGCCCAGGGAAGTTTGCCTTTTTAAAGTTATATGTTTTTGCCTTCCCCGCCTGTCTTTGTTTTCTACATTTTAAGTCAAAAGTAACTATATTGTGGTCGCTATTACCAAGGTTTTCCCGCACAGTTACATTACCAATCAGCTCTGCGTTGTTGGAAATGATCAGATCCAACAAGGCATCACTTCTTGTTGGGTCCTCCACAAACTGGCCCATAAAATTATCCTGCAATAAATTTAGGAATTGTCGCCCCTTTGTAGTTTTAGCCAACCCCGGACCCCAATCTATATCTGGATAGTTAAAATCTCCCATTATTACCACTGTGTAGGTTCCAACGGTCCACATTAGGGCAGATAACTGCTAGATACAAGGACTAAAATACAAACAAATGTAAATAGTATGTGTAAGTATACTACAGTACACATAGTCCAGTATACACAAGTCAAGTATACTTCAGTCACATAAAGTAGAGCTGTTCACATTACACAGTCTACTAACAATAACACATCTAATGTCATATATCATCCTGTTGTTCCTGAAACTAACCTAAAGCACATAAACAGAAAAGGTAACATGAATGTCAAAGTGTTATCTGTATCAAATGTCTAGCATAGAAATGTCTAGCATAAAGTAATAATAGAGTTCTGTGGAGAAGTTTTATGCCAAGGGACCCCAGTAGCCAAGGCATATGGCAGAATGCCTCAGGCAACCCAATCCACATCTATAAGTTTACAGTCATAAATCTAGTCATGTATATAATATCTAGTAAAATATGTCTTGTATATAGTCTAGTCATGTACAGTGTCACATAAATAGTATGTCACATGCATAGTCAAAAATGTCATGTTCTATGTAGTAAACAGTTATGCAAGTCAGTAAATGCATAGTCAAAAGTGTCAGTTGTGTATAGTTAATTATAACATGCATAGTCCAGTTATAAAATGCATAGTCCAGTTATAAAGTGCATAGAAAAGATCCTTATAAGTAAATGTATATATGTACAAGTTATATATAACCCCCAATCCTGTTCACAATCCTGTTCAACTTCAAAACAGCATGTATGGACTATTATACAAAGACTCTAATGCAGTGGTTCTTAACCTGGGTTCTATGGATTGGCCGATTATCGGTTTGGCCGATGATATCGGCTGATAATCCCGATTTTGGACATCATCGGTATTGGCAATTTCCTTGCCGATAATGCCCCCCACCGCACCGCCGCCGCTGCCCCATTGCCTCCCCCATCCCATGTTTTATAATTACCTGTTCCCGGGGCCGGGGGCCGCGCTACTTCTGGCTCCTGCGGTGTGCTGCGCTGTCCTGCACTACGCAATGCGCTGCGCAATGACGATTGACGTCCTCAACGCGGCGTCACCGTCAGTGCACACAGTGACAGCTCAGGACGCCGCCGAAGCCAGAAGTAGCGCGGACCCCGGGCCCCAGGAACAGGTAATTATAAAACTGGCGATGGGGCAGTGGCAGTGGTTAAACTCAGGACCGGCAGGTGGAGAGAAGTGGGTGGCGGTGGTCTCTGGGCAGGGGGGGCAGCGGCGGTGGTAGCGCGGATCCCGGGAACAGGTAATTATAAAACCGGGGATGGGGGAGGCAATGGGGCGGCGGTGCGGTGGGGGGGCGGGGCATTATCGGCAAGGTAATTGCCGATACCGATGATGCACAAAATCGTGATTATCGGCTGATAATATCGGCCAAACCGATAATCGGTCGATCCATAGAACCCGAGTTAAGAACCACTGTATTTATATAGTTATATAGTCTTTGTAAAATAATCCATACATGCTCTTTTGTAGTTGAACAGGATTGTGAACAGGATTGGTGGCAGGAGGAGAGAAGTGGGTGGCAGCGGCGGTCTCTGCCCGCCCGCCCGCTTTAAATCATTGATCTGCAGCAGCTTCTGTAGGGCTGGGGGGGAAGTGGTGAAATAGCCGATAACTTATACCGGAATGTCGTTATAAATTATCGGCTATCGGCCGGAAAGCCCACAGATTATCGGTATCGGCCCTAAAAAATCAATATCGGTCGATCCCTAATGGGTTCGATCGAACCCCAGGGATTTGGTGAGTCAGTTCTGGGGGTTCGGCGGGGGAGGTCGCAACAGGACGGGCAAAAGCCCCGAGCAGAGCCGGTGTTTGCCCGTCCTGTAGTGACAGGGCAATTCCCCCCATCACTGTTAACTCCCTACGGCCCCGCGTTAAGTTTAAAAACGCAGGGCCGCCTGGACATAGCGCACGCCGGGACATCACTGACGTCCCGTGCATGCGCCCATGGAAACGAAGGCGCTGAGGACCAGAGGATAGAGAAGGAGGAAGACGTGCGCTGGCCAGCTTGGTAAGTGACCAGTGGCACGTCATCTTCGATGCTCCGACCACCGGTCCCGAGACCTACTGCTATAGCAGGAGCGGTGGACAGGGCACTGAAGTGGGCAGTACACAGGCATACAGCCTCCAGCCATACACTGTATATGGCTGGAGGCTGTATATCTGTGGGGGAACACTGCCTACATCAGTGGTCTTCAACCTGTGGACCGCCAGATGTTGCAAAACTACAACTTCCAGCATGCCCGGACAGCCATTGGCTGTCTGGGCATGCTGGGAGTTTTAGTTTTGCAACATCTGGCGGTCCACAGGTTGAAGACCACTGGCCTACATAACGTGGGGGAACACTGCCTGCCTAATGTGGGGGAACACTGCCAACCTAATGTGGGGGAACACTGCCTGCCTAATGTGGGGGAACACTGCCTGCACCTAATGTGTGGGGGAACACTGCCTGCGCCTAATGTGTGGGGGAACACTGCCTGCGCTTAATGTGTCTTAATGTTTTTGTTATTTAATGGTTTTGTTCATTTTGTGCACCTATGTATAAATATATACTTAAATATATACCTCCTATGTTTTGAATTAGAAAAAAATCATATTTTATTTTTCCAATTAAGATGGGTTCGGTGAATGCGCATATGAAACTGGTAGGGGTTATTTTACCAGCCTGAAATTGATGTTTGTGCACAAAATGCCTCAGGACTGCAAATGGCCCCACGGCCACTGCGTTCTTCAAGCCTGACAGAACCTTACGTCGAGGAGGACTTATGTTAAGCGAGGGGGTTTGTGATATTCCACTACAGGTACATGGTCCTGTACTACCTGTAGGCCCTGTCAGGTTGAGTCCCTCAGTGACCTGGGGGCTCCCCTGCAGGGACTTCCCTTGTTCTTTTGTTAATTTAATTAATGTGGTGTGTGCATCTTTAAGACCATGGACAGGGTCCTAATGTCTAGATAGTATACAGGACCTTTGGAGGACTCGAGGACCTGTGAGTAATCCAGTCGCATGTTATGTTATGCAGTTATATGATTTGTCGCAACATGTACTCCCAGAGAGCACCAGCTTTAACCTATGACCCACAGCTTGACCGGTGGGCTATAGTCCAGCCCCCCACTATATAAAGGGGTGGCCATCTTTAATTAGCTCTTAGCTTTACTACCTGCTGCTGAGAACAAGTCTTTGCTGAAGCAGCTACCAGGACAAGTGTTCAGCATCTGGAGTACCACAAAGCTACAACTCTCCAGTAAGTCTACAAGTCTATGTCTGCTGTCACTGAAGTTAGTCAAGTCCTGCACTTAGTACAGGTCAAGTCTATTTACAAGTCAAGTTTATTACAAGTATATTGGTCCAGCAACCTGAGAGGTCCTCTGGGTACTAGTCAACTCTCTGGGAATTCTGGCCATAGCTGTGAAGATAATTACACCTGTCTTTTATTCAGTAAAGCCTCCATTTACCCTCAACTGGTTGTGGACTCTTTATTCACTACTAGCCCGTGGGATAGCGGAAAATCCGGGCGTGTGGTATTCCAGAACCCGAAAACCACACTACCGTCACGAACACATAAGGGTTAATACCATCCGAACCCCGGAGTTAATAACATCTGATCCCAACCCTCATCACCGCAACACCCGTGGCCCTGCCACTCACCACAGTGGCACACCACATATTAATGCTTAAAGTGACAGAGGTCAGATTTGCAAAAAATGGCCTGGTCCTTAAGATCAAATGGGGCTTGGTCCCCAAGGGGTTAAATCAAGGGGCCTGAATAGAAACAACAAATATATATTTTACCACTATATCAATTAGGGATCGACCGATATCGTTTTTTTAGGGCCGATACCGATATTCCGGTATAAGTTATCGGCTATTTAACCCCCCGCGACACCGCTGCAGATCATTGATTTAAAGCGGGCGCTTTAAGTCAATGATCTGCAGTGGCTTTTGCGGGGCCATAGGCCGCCGCCGACACCCTCTTCTCTCCCCCTACCTGTCAGGGTGGTCCGAGCCATCCATTCTTCCTTCCTGTAGTGTCCGGGGGCGTTCCGGGTGGAGGGTGAACCGGTCCGGGCTGTCCTTCTCCGGCGGTCATCTTCTCCACTCCGGGCAGGCTCCGGCCTAGTACGCTGCATAGACGCCGCTGCGCAGTGACGCCCGTGCGCAGCGACGCACCTGACGTCACGGCGTAGCAGCGTCTATGCAGTGTACTAGGCCGGAGCCTGCCCGGAGTGGAGAAGATGACCGCCGGAGAAGGACAGCCCGGAGCGGTTCACTCTTCACCCGGAACGCCCCCGGACACTACAGGAAGGATGGATGGCCCGGACCACCCCCTTTACGGGTAAGTTTAATTTTTTTATTGACTCGGAGGGTGGGGGAGGGGCTCGACCGGTATAGCGGTATGGGCAAATATCCATACCGGTATACCGCCCAACATCACGGTGGGGGGTGCGACGCGGTGCGGTTCGGGGGGGTGGCGGTCGCGGTGCGGTGGGGGCGGTGCGGGGGGCGGAGCATTTTCGGCTTATCGGCAAGGTAATTGCCGATACCGATAATGCCCAAAATCGTGATTATCAGACGATAATATCGGCCATACCGATAATCGGTCGATCCCTAATATCAATACTTTCACAGATCCCAGATAATTACCACTAGTCCACACATGGAATACTGTGTGCAGTACTGGGCACTAATGTAAAAGAAAGACACAGTGGAGCTGGAGAAGGTTCTAAGAGAGTCAAATAGAGTAATACATAAAATGAGAGGCCTACAATACCCAGAATTAATTTGGGTTATATAGTTTAGAAAAAATACAGCTTAGAGGCACCTAAAAATTATTTAGAAATATTTTGGGGCAGTATGAAGATCTCTCCCATGATCTATATATATACCCAGGACTGTCTCTATAACTATTCTCTTTGCCTGAGGATAGAAGGCTTCTACACCAACACAGATACGGATTCTTTACTGTAAGACTGTCTGGAAGTGTCTGACATAGGAAGTGGTCATGGCAGACAATTAAAAAGTTTAATAGGGGCCTGGATGCTTTTATGAAGAGTTACAATATAACAAGTTATGGATACTAGATTTGTGAGGAAAGAATGCTGATTAAGGGATTTTTTCTGATCGCCATATTTGAAATAATCCCCCCCCAATCTGGCTCACAGGGTTTTTATATTTTATGCCTTCCTCTGGATCGACACAGTAGGAACACAGTAGAGATATAGGTTGAACTATGTTGCCCATAATATTGTATTCCCATACTGCACCTATTATGTGCCTTTGTATAAAATTGGACACACAAAGTTGCATTTCCCAAAACATATGGTAGTATGATGCTATATCTCCCAATGAGCATTGCAGCATTGTATTTAGGAAAAGCAGGGTACAGGCCTGTACCCTTTGCACATGCTGTCTCAGTGTACTTTAGCCATTAGTTAAGAAAAATTATTTGCTATATTTACATTATAGTATAAGTTAAAAAGGTATTCCCATTTGGGACATTTGTTATCCATAGGATATGACATACATGTTTAATAGAAATGCCATAAATGTTTAATAGAGTCCTTTCTCTGGGACCCATAATTTTCTTTTTATTTTAATAGAAAATAAACCCCCCACCCCTTCCTCCTCCCACAACAACAAAAAAAATCATCTGGTCTGCTTGATGAGCTTTGAATGTTGCTGGCCTAAGGGGCACTGCATGAATTTTGTCTGTGGTACTTTCTTTAGTCTCTGGGTCAAGCATTATCCCTCTTTACTCTTTCCCTCTTTTCGAAAATGTATCAGATTATCTGAAGGATTTCTTTAAATATTGCCTACCTTAGACTTAAAATACTGTACATGCTTACTGTAACATTATGGGTGATAAATGGCCACAGTAGTGCAGTTGTATATATAAATACACAATGCTCTTTATAGCAGATTGTGAACATTGTGTACTCCATCCATATAGGTAATTATTAGGGATATGTCTGCTCTTAAGCACCACACATGTGGAAAAGGGTACCTATGGCTGTGTTTGGCATATGTGCTGGGAGCAGGCCCCCAGTGTGTACACAGAATGTAACCAATTTAATCTCTTAAGGATGCAGGGCAGGCAAACCTGTACGCCCTCCCTGCACCCGCTCTCCTTGTACGACGCTGGCTCAGGAGCGAATCCACTTTGAAATAGAAAAAAAAATCAATACCCGCAGCTCAGCGGAGCTGATCGGGACCACCCCGGTAAAACCGGCCCTTACCTGCCTCCTAACAGTCCGATCGTTGAATTGATTACAGAGAACACTGATCGAGCACAGATAACACTGATGAATGCTATGCTATGGCATAGCATTGAACAGTGTATGCAATCAAAGGATTGCATATAATAGTTCCCTATTGTGACTAAAAAATGGTGTAAAAAAGTTGAATAAATTTTTTTTATAAAAGTGAGTTAACCCCTTTAATAATAACAGTTTGAATCACCCCCCTTTTCCCATTAACCTCTTGCTGCAAATGGACCTATATACAATGTCCATTTTGCCCGTGACTTAATGCAAATGGATGTATATATACGTCCATTCACGATCATGGCGCCACAAACGTGCGTCCGGTGATTGGCAGCTGGGGCAGGGGGAGCTCCCCCTGTTCACCAGTGGCGGTGCCGTGACACGAGCGCGGGTTGTCATTGGTTGCTATGGAAGCAGGAGGTCAGATAATGACCACCAGTCTGCCTGCTATGGAAGCCTTTGAGATACAGCCACAGGCTGGATCGCACAGGCTGTACTGTGTGCAGGCGATCAGGCTATACTGTGCTGCAATACAAATGTATTGCAGCATAGTATAACCTGTAAAAAGTGGGGGGAAAAAACATTTGTCAAAGTATGAAGTAAAAAAATAAATGCCCCTTTCCCAATAAAAGCCTGTATTATCATTAAAAAAAACACAATCATATACATATACATGGGATTGCCATGTCCGTAATGACATGTACTATAAAGCAAAACGTGTACTACAATGTAAAAACAACAAAAAAGCACAAAATTCGCTAAATTTTAATACAAATAGCGGAATAAAAAAGATCAAAAGGTAGCATGTATCGCAAAAAGGATACCAATAAAAAGTACAGCTTGTCTCGCAAAAAATAAGCCCTCACTCAATGGCGTAGGACGAAAAAATTAAAACGTCGGAACATGATATCACAAAAAAGGTAAAAAAAAGACTTTTGCTCAGAAAGAGAAAAAATAACCTGAAGAGCTATATAATCATAATCATACCGACCCACAGAACAAATATAACATCACTTTTACCGCACAGTGAACACCATAAAAGAAATAATAAAAAAACATCAGAAATGTTTGTTTTTCACAATATTTGAGTTTTTCACAAAAAAGGCTTCATGTGTCAACAAAAATGCACCACTTATATAAAGTACAATATGTCATGAAAGAAAAAGCATTCTAAAGTTATTACCATTTAACCCCTTCATGACCCAGCCCATTTTCACCTTCATGACCTGGGCATTTTTTGAAAATCTGACCACTGTCACTTTAAACATTAATAACTTTGGAATGCTTTTACTTATCATTCTGATTCCGAGAATGTTTTTTCGTTACATATTCTACTTTATGTTATTGGTAAAATTTCACTGATATTTGTATCCTTTCTTGGTAAAAAATCTAAAAATGTCATGAAAGTTTTGAAAATTTAGCATTTTTCTAACTTTGAAAGTCTCTGCTTGAAAGGAAAATGGATATTCCAAATAAATTACATATTGATTCACATATACAATATGTCTACTTTGTGTTTGCATAAAAAAATTGACAAGTTTTTACTTTTGGAAGACACCAGAGGGCTTCAAAGTTCCGCAGCAATTTTCCAATTTTTCTCAAGATTTTCAAAATCGTAATTTTTCAGGGCCCAGTTCAGGTTGGAAGTGGATTTTAAGGGTCTTCATATTAGAAATACCCCATAAATGACCCCATTATAAAAACTGCACCCCCAAAGTATTCAAAATGACATTCAGTAAGTGTTTTAACCCTTTAGGTGTTTCACAGGAATAGCAGCAAAGTGAAGGAGAAAATAATTCTAAATCTTCATTTTTTACACTCGCATTTTCTTGTAGACCCAATTTTTGAATTTTTACAAGGGGTAAAAGAAGAGAAATCACCCTAAAATTTGTAACCCAATTTCTCTCGAGTAAGGAAATACCTCATATGCGTATGTAAAGTGTTCGGCGGGCGCAGTAGAGGGCTCAGAAGGGAAGGAGCGACAGTGGGATTTTGGAGAGTGAGTTTTTCTGAAAGGGTTTTTGGGGGCCATGTCCCATTTAGGAAGCCCCTATGGTGCCAGAACAGTGGACCCCCCCCACATGTGACCCCATTTTGGAAACTATACCCCTCATGGAATTTAATAATTTACACCCCACTGGCGTTTGACAGATATTTGAAACAGTGGACTGTGCAAATCAAAAATTTTATTTTTCATTTTCACAGACCACTGTTCCAAAAATCTGTCATACACCAGTGGGGTGTAAATGCTCACTGCACCCCTTATTAAATTCCGTGAGGGGTGTAGTTTCCAAAATGGGGTCACATATGGATATTTATTGTTTTGCGTTTGTCAGAACTGCTGTAACAATCAGCCACCCCTGTGCAAATCGCCTCAAATGTACATGGCGCACTCTCCCTTCTGGGCCTTGTTGTGCGCCCCCAGAGCACTTTGCGCCCACATATGGGGTATCTCCGTAGTCGGGAGAAATTGCGTTACAAATTTTGGGGGTCTTTTTTCCCTTTTACCTCTTGTGAAAATGAAAAGTATAGGGCAACACCAGCATGTCAGTGTAAAAAATTAATTTCTTTACACTAACATGCTGGTGTAGACCCCAACTTCACCTTTTCATAAGGGGTTAAGGAAGAAAAAGCCCCCCAAAATTTATAAGGCAATTTCTCCCGAGTACGGCGATACCCCATATGTGTCCCAAAACTGTTGCCCTGAAATACGACAGGGCTCCAAAGTGAGAGAGCGCCATGCGCATTTGAGGCCTGAATTAGGGATTTGCATAGGGGTATTCTATGCCAATGATTCCCAAACAGGGTGCCTCCAGCTGTTGCAAAACTCCCAGCATGCCTGGACAGTCAATGGCTGTCCGGCAATACTGGGAGTTATTATTTTGCAACAGCTGGAGGCTCCGTTTTGGAAACAGTAGCGTACCAGACGTTTTTCATTTTTTGGGGGGAGGGGGGCTGTGTAGGGGTATGTGTATATGTAGTGTTTTTTACTTTTTATTTTAGGTTAGTGTTAGTGTAGTGTAGTGTTTTTAGGGTACAGTCACATGGGCAGAGGTTCAGAGCAAGTTTGCCGCTGGAAGTTTGAGCTGCAGCGCAAAATTTGCGCCATCTCAAACTTGCAGCACTCACTGTAAACCTCCGCCCATGTGAGTGTACCCTGTACATTCACATTGGGGGGGGGGCAAACATCCAGCTGTTGCAAACTCCGAGCATGCCCTTTGGCTGTCCGTGCATGCTGGGAGTTGTAGTTTTGCAACAGCTGGAGGAACGCTGGTTTGGAAACACTAAGTTAAGTAATAAACTTTCAAGTGTTTTGCAACCAAACTGTGTTTCCAAACCAGTGTGCCTCCAGCTGTTGCAAAACTACAACTCCCAGCATGCATGGTCTGTCAGTGCATGCTGGGAGTTATAGTTTTGCAACAATTGCAACAGCTGGAGGCACTGAGGTAGGAAACGGACAATGTTTCCCAACTAGTGTGCCTCCAGTTGTTGCAAAACTACAACTCCCAGCATGCCCAGACTGCCCAGGCATGCTGGAAGTTGTAGTTCGGCAATATCCGAAGGATCAGATGTTGCCGAACTACAACTTCCAGCATGCTTGGGCAGTCTGGGCATGCTGGGAGTTGTAGTTTTGCAACAGCTGGAGGAACGCTGGTTTGGAAACACTAAGTTAAGTAATAAACTTTCAAGTGTTTTGCAACCAAACTTAGTGTTTCCAAACCAGTGTGCCTCCAGCTGTTGCAAAACTACAACTCCCAGCATGCATGGTCTGTCAGTGCATGCTGGGAGTTATAGTTTTGCAACAATTGCAACAGCTGGAGGCACTGAGGTAGGAAACGGACAATGTTTCCCAACTAGTGTGCCTCCAGTTGTTGCAAAACTACAACTCCCAGCATGCCCAGACTGCCCAGGCATGCAGGAAGTTGTAGTTCGGCAATATCTGAAGGATCAGATGTTGCCGAACTACAACTTCCAGCATGCTTGGGCAGTCTGGGCATGCTGGGAGTTGTAGTTTTGCAACATCTGGAGGTCCACAGTTTGGAGACCACTGTATAATAGTCATAGTCTCCAATCTGTGCTCTTCCAGATGTTAGAGAACTACAACTCCCAGCATGCCTGGACAGACTGAGCATGCTGAGATTTGTAGTTTTGCAACATCTGGAAGAGCACAGATTGGAGACCATTATACAGTGGTCTCCAAACTGTGGACCTCCAGATGTTGCAAAACTACAACTCCCAGCATGCCCAGAAAGCCAAAGGCTGTCTGGGCATGCTGGGAGTTGCAGTTTTGAAACTCTCAGAGGCAGCAGTGAGATCGCTTTACGGCGATCTCACTGCTGCCAATGAAGATGCCGCCCTGCTGCCGGAAACTCACCTCCGGGACGCAGCGCAGCCAGGACCGCATGGAGGACGCCGGGACCGCTCGGGACACCGCTCAGACGGGTAAGTGACGCCGGGGGACGGGTCAGGGACACTTAGCAGAGCGGTGTGTGTCCCGATCCCCGTGATCGGGACTCACACACCGCGCTGCTATCAGCTAGTCAGATTTGACCAGCTGATAGCAGCGATCGCTGGGGGGGGTGGGGGATGAAACCCCCCGTGGTCGCACGGTAAGATGGCTGGCTATCAGTGATAGCCACCATCTTTCCGGGCGCTGCGGGGTGCCGCGAGTAGCGGCAGTAATGTTCATGACGTACCTGTATGTCATGGGTCGGGAACACCTTGCCACCCATGACGTACAGGTATGTAATAGGTCGGGAAGGGGTTAAAGAGACACGTCAAATAAAATAAAAATAAAAAAAGAGCCTGGTCATTAAGGTAAAAAAATAGATCCGTCCTTAAGGGCTCTTTTGTAGCTCGAAACGCGTTGGTGTGCTGCTTTTAAATGTCACTTGGGTGATTTCTTTTTTCACTTATATTTTAACATGAGTTAGTAAAAGCTATCTTTTTCTTCTTTTTCTGTGAGCTGGATCCCTTCTCTCCTTGTGGTACATAAAAAAAAATACCTAAGTTCAAAATTGTGTCTTTTTGGTCATTTTTTAAACCCTAAAAAATGCATAAAAAGTGATCAAAAAGTCCCATCAAAACAAAAATGGGATGGAAAAAACTACAGATCACAGTGCAATAAATTAACCCTTTAATAATCCCTGTATGTGGAAAAGTTAAAGGGGTCAGTACAATTTTAATTATACTAACCTTCATGCACAAGTTATAATTTAACAGAAGTAAAACAAAATCAAACCTATATAAGTTGGGTATCATTATAGTTGTATGGACCTACAGAATAAAGATAAGGTGTCATTTTTACTAAAATATGCACTGCATAGAAACAGAAGCCGCTAAAAATTACAAAATGGCTTTTTTTTCACACAAATAATTTTATTTTGGTTTTGCTGTAGATTTTTTAAGTGAAATTACTATTAAGGAGAAATAAAAGCATTATGATTTTTAGAAGGTGAGGAGGAAAAAACAAAACTACAAAAATCGAAAACCCTGCATCCTTAAGGGGATAAGTTATGTGAATGCAGCCTAAAAGTAATGAGAATATTTTAATATTTCATATAACAAGAACCGCCAAGCTAGCAGTAGGGGGATACAGGTGTAAGACAGTATCTAGATTTATCCCTTTGCAAGTGTTTATCCAATTGCATATGATTAATTATGAGTTTATTATGAACACTTCCTTTTATCCATATTTCTTCTCAGTTGGACAATGACAATTTGACCTTAAAACAGAGACCACCTCCAGACATCACCAACAGTACAGCTCCTTCACCTGCTCACAAAGTTCATCGCAGTGTATCTGCTAACACCAAGCAAAGAAGACTCAGTGACCAGGGTTAGTGTCGATATATGAAAAAGTAAAAAATATACTATATATGCAACCTGTATTTTATTACAGTTTTTTTTTCCCTTTAAGTTGGTCCTACCATTTCGACATCAAATTCCTACTCCAAAAAGACACAGAGCAACAATGCCGAAAATAAACGGTCTGATGAGGAGAGAGAAAGTGGGCGCAAATCTAGCAGTACGGTTAGAGTGCCACCTAGTCCTTTATCTGGATTAGAGAGAAGGAAAACAACCGCAACTCCATCTACAGTAAGAAGTGCTGTGTGTTTTACTATACCATATCATTGATGTACTTAGTGCAGTTAGATAACATGCCAAACACTTTTACATGTCAACTTGACATGTGTACCATGTGGAGCAGCTATTGTATATTTACAGTAGGCTCCTGGGGACAAATCATACTTGTAGTCAAATTTTACTTTTCTTATACAAAAGGATATGATGATATATAGAGAATGCTAATATGAACAGAGATGTCCAGAAAAGCCTGTTATTTGCTTGGTATTTATAATAGGATCCTTGACTTTAGAAAGTAGAGTATGTGTTATGATTTTATTAACAAAATATTAGATTTATAGATAAATTGCTTAAAAAACACCTTTGTGCCTTGTCCTGCTTAAACTGCTGGTTAAATGATGTCTTCAAGGACTGGTCCGCTTTTCTTAAATGGCTTTTGTAGTACATACTTGTATTCCCCATAAAACAAATAGATAGAGTATATTTTCTTGCGAGTCATTTGGCAGCCCATATACTAAATCTAGAGGAAAACGGATTATAGGAAAGGAAACAACCGGTTCGTGGAGACGCTGCACAACTAGGATCATGAAGAGAGGACTTAGGCAGCACAGGACAATAAAGCTTTTATTTGTAAAATGGGGACAACGCGTTTCTGCATGCTCACGTGCCTTCTTCAGGTCCACTTACAGTGCCCAGGGTTTTCAGGGCTTGGGTTTGTAGAGCTGGCTTGTGGAGTTCCTGCGTATCAAAGTGCTGCCGTCGGTCATGTAGTGTGTGAGGCTGACTGTTTACAACACAGCATGCACACAGATAGTGAAAGTGAAAGCAATTGGCTGATAGCCATTACACAGAGCTGCACAGAGTTTTGGGAGTTGTAGTCTGTGCTGCAAACAAGGAAAAAAAGTATTTAGGAGACATCAGGGGCCAAAGAAGCTGCTAAAAACCCACATGGATAACTACATGAGACACAGAACAGGTATTGTGGTGGCTTTGGGGAATTTTTACTTTTCTTAATTTCCCCGGAGTACCGCTTTAAACTAGGGGCGGGGGACTACAATATTGAAGGGGAAGACAGTGTAGATAGAGAGCTGGGACATATTAATTTACCTGGGGGTGTAGCAGAGGGAGGGGTGAGAATAGCTAATAGGGATAGGCTTCATAGGAAAAAAATAAACATACACCTCTAAATTGCATGCTGACTAATGCCGGAAGTCTGACCAATAAGACTGACGAACTGGATTTAATAATGATATGAAAATAAAGAGGTGTGTGCTGCTCACAACTATTTATCCTGAGGTTAACCGAAAAAAGACAACACCCCCCAGAGGTGTCTAAAATAGATAAACTAATGTAAAAAAAAAGGAAGGTACGGGTCCGCTAAAGTTAAAAGGGTCCAAATGGCCACAATGTCCACTCTCAAGTCTGCTTAAACAATCTCTTAGGAGAAAAATCTATGGAATTTGGTAGCACTGTAGATATTAATTGACTGTCAGACTGGGAGGCCGATATGTGCTCGGCAGCGCTGTGGATACAAACTTGCTGTCCCACTACGAGAAAGACATAAGCGCCCGGCGTAGCTGTAGACACAGATTAGTTGTCCCAATACGATCGTAAGAGATGTTCTTATGCCTTTTCCATTATACTTCTTTAAGCAATTTAACTATACAGTATTTAATCCAGCATCACAGTCGCAATGATTGTGATGCTGGATTAAATACTGTATAGTTAAATTGCTTACTAACCTATTGGTTGCAGTGGACGATAGCTATGACTGGATGGCGAACATACTGATTTAAAGTCTATTCAGAAAGGATCGGAAAGGGAACAGAGTTTTCCTTTATGTAAAGTCCAGTCTTAAGGCCGCAATGCTGGAGGATATTTGTGAGGAAAATGATCAGGGGTAGAAATATATGGAGAGAAAAATAATAAAATACTCATTGAAGTTTGCTATAAACCGGCAAGTATAATGGAAAAGGCATAAGAACAATTACTGAGGCAAATAAACAAGGAAGCAAATCACAATGAGGTGGTAATAACGAGGGACTTTAACTATCCTCATATAAACTGGGAGACTTAGACCTGTGAATCTCATAAAGGAAAAACGTTTCTGACTATAGCTAAAGATAATTATCTGTCCCAAATGGTGCAGGACCAGACCAGAGGGGGCACCCTACTGGACTTAATATTAACCAACAGACTTGACAGACTAACTAATGTGCAGGTCAGGGGCTACCTAGGAAATAGTGATCACAATATAATACATTATAACTTGTACAATAAGGTAACTCTGAAAGGAGAAACAAGAACGATGAATTTTAGGAAGGCAAACTCAGAGAGGCCCCTAACACTGTAAATTGGGGAAATTGGGAAACAAAAGCATAGACACTGAATGGGAGACTTTTAACTTGTTGAGGACCAAGGGTGTACAGGTATGCCCTTTTGTCCTGGTACTTAAGGACCAAGGGAGTACCTGGGGATCCTTAAGCCGCTTTGAAGCGAGCGCAGAGCAGTGAGTGTTGGCTACTATCAGTAGCCTCACTCTCCCTACCTATGCCGGGAAGCGGCGATCCCGTCGCTGCCTGCCTTTTAACCCTTTAGATACCGTGATCAATGTCAATCACGGCGTCTAAAGTGAAAGTAAAAGATGCTGGCAGCTCAGTGGAGCTGAAGAAAACCCCAAGATCACGTCGCCGGGGTTCCGTTCGCTCCACTGAGCTGCTGGCATCTTCCGTGCGCTAAACCGGTGGGGGAGGGTCCCCATTCCTGCATCCAGATTGCTGAATCAATGATATAGCCTGGCTATATCAGTGGATCGCCGATCACATTGTATAATGCTAATAAAAAATCTAATCCCCCTTATTTTCTAGTTTAATTAAAAAATATTAAAAAATTACATATTTTTTATTGCTGTGTGCGTTAATGTCAAAACTATTAAAAAATAATGTTTATTATCCCACACTGTAAACGGCGTAAACGTATTCATAGAAATTAAAAAGTTATAGCAGTCAGAAAATTACAATTTTATGCATACCAATTTTGTTTTAAAAAAGTTAGCATTTTTTTTGAATAGTACAATAATGAAAAAAACTATATACATTGGGTATCATTTTAATCGCATTAACCTACAGAATAAAGATAATGTATAATTTTTCTGATAAAGTGCACTGTGTAAAAACCAAACCCCCGAATTAGCAGTTTTCTTATAAATTTCCGGCCGCAAATAATATTTTTAGGGTTGCACCGTACACTTTATGGTAAAATAAAATGTAATTACAAAGTGCAATTGTTCGCACAAAAAACAAGCCCTCAAAACAAGCCCTCTGTAGGTGAAAAAAAACAAGCCCTCTGTAGGTGAAAAAATAAGAGTTATGGATTTTAAAAGGAGAGAAGGAGAAAACGAAAATGCTAAATAAAAAAATGGTCTTGTCCTTAACCCCTTAAGGACATAGCCCATTTTGGCCTTAAAATGGGTACTCCACCCCTAGACATTTTATCCCCTACCCATGATGGGAGTTGTAGTTTTGCAACAGCTGGGGATACAATCTTTGTAAAACTCTGTTTTAGAGCTGTGTGTTCTCCAGCTGCGTGCCTCCAGCTCTTCCAAAACTACTGACAAAGGATGTGTTGGCAAGCTGGAAGTTGTAGTTTTGCAACAGCTAAAGGCAACACTGCTCTAACACAGTGCTTTACAAACATTGCATCTTTCAGATCTTGCAAAACTTCAACTCCCAGCATGCTTGAACAGCCAAAGCTTTCTCTGACTCCTGAATTACAAAGAAGTTAAACAGACATTCAGTAGTCTATGAAAGCTGAATGACACACATAGTGAGAGCTATGTTGATTAGCATCCAGCTTTACTAGGAACAGATAGATATAAAATGTATGCATAAAAACTACTGTGCAGTGATTTGAAGACTGCCAGGCTGCTCCCAGACTCAGAGCAGATGAGTCACCACAGTGAGGGAGAGAGACGGACATGCCCCCTCCATAAGGCAAGAAGAAAAAGCAAGTGAGCAACATATAAATGTTATCCATTAGGGATATATAGGTCCTAGACACATAAAATTAGATGTACTGAGTACATCTAGGTACAGAGTAGCATAGGTACTTAGGTACTGAGTAGCATAAAACTTTGGCACTATGACAGGTACTCACAGTCTCACAGTAAAAAATTAAGCTTTAAGTGCAGAAGGTAAAGTTATATAGGTTTGTAAATCACTTCCATTACCAATGCTGCTTAGAAACAAGCTTTTTCTGCATTCTTCTGTCTGACAGGAAATTCAGCTGTTCCTGGTTTTCATGACTTGCGACCCCCTATTCAGGCTGTTATCAGCAGCATCCCGGGGCCGTGACGTGACAATTACCCAGAAAATCCCTGTGCTGCAGAGAGCTCTCTGTGCTCGGCCTTAGCCCCTCCCATCTGATGAATATTCACACTGTCCTCCCTCTGTTCTGCAGTGATTGGCTGAGCAGCACTGCCTATATGCCGGCTGATTCAGATCATAGCAGCCCCAGCAAACAGGCTGATTCTCTCCCCTCTCCTTGCTAATATTTTTACACTGATAACGGAGGAGAGGGGGGAGGGGAGGGAGCTGCCAGTGTAGAGCTGTCACACTGAGCACTGGGGAGAGAGGAGTGCAGGGCAGAGAAGGGGGGAGGTGATTGTGCCACTGTAAAGCTGTTTCACTGAGAGGAGGAGGGGGAGGGAGTGATTTTACAGTGTAAAACTGCAGCTTCAACTCCAGGGTCCCTCTCTCTGAACACTGAGATTAGTTTGTTTCCTCGTGGCCACCCTGCTGTATAGGGCTATGATTGGAGCTCAGTGTTATGTGGGAGTGAGCTAGCAGAGCTGTGGGAGTGACTAACATAAGTTAGGGGTGGTAACAAGCTCTCTGCTCAGGCAGCTGAGAGCAGGAAATGTGAGCAGTGCATGCAGGGAAATGTAGTCTTTGAGATGACAGGCATAGCCACTATAATGTCTCCGCTGTCTCGTGGACACAGCTTCACATCAAGTTTATACCGAATCTCAAGGAAAGACACGCTGGTTGCTTAACTGATGTAATCTTTACTGAGATATAATGAACACACGCGGTAAAACTGTAAAACAAACATATGAAAGACAAATGTAAGCATGGCTATTCAAGTTCCCTTACATTATGCATAGCTAATACATAGATAGTCTAACATGTGCTCACTTACTACACACTGAAAACACACATTATCTATCTACAAATGCCTAGCATCTCTCTACACAGGCTAACTAACAATTCCGTACTCACAGGCTTTGGTATTTATCAGATTTGCAGTCTGTGGACCTGGTCACTGTGGTGGCTGGAGCTGGAATGAATTAGACTTGCCGGGGCTAGCCCTAGACTTTAGAGAGAAGGCCCGCCTCTAGGCTTCAAGAAAATGGAGGGTCTTAAAGGGACAGACCCTGCTGAGTGCCAAGCATGTAAAATACATTGCGAAGGCAGCACACTCCCCACCTGGCATACTTTTTTGTTATGCCACTAACCCTTGGACAGAAGTAAAACTACTTCAGAAATTGGCCTTGCATACACTTTGGGAATGCCCTGTCTAACAATCCTAACTTCAACCTTTCTAACTCTAGCATCACTACTAGGATCAGTCCCCACAATGAGTCCAATAGGCCACTCGTTCCTGTGGGCCTGAGAGTCTTTCAGTAAAACAACTTCTCCAACTTGTAAATTGGGCTTGTCATCTTGCCATTTCTTGCGTGGCTGGAGTGTCACCAGGTATTCCTGTCTCCACCTCTTCCAGAAAATGTCCGCAAGACTTTGAACTTGTTTCCATTGCTTGGCGTACAAGTCCTTGAGGTCAAAGTCTCCTGTGGGAGCTGTCACTGGTTCCATCTTCTGAGTCAACAGCATTGCAGGTGTCAATACTGCCGGCAACTCCGGATCTGTGGACACTGGAACCAAAGGTCTGGCGTTCATAATGGCCATGACTTCAGCTATTAGCGTAGTCAAAGCTTCATGTGTGAGGCGAGTAGACCCAACCTTCAGGAGCATGGCATCCAGAATGCGACGAGCTACTCCTATCATCCTCTCCCAGGCTCCTCCCATATGCGATGCGTGAGGAGGATTAAAAGTCCAAGTGCATCCTTGGTTTTGAAGATAGGAACCTGTTTCAGAGTCTGTAGAAATGATCTTCAACTCTTTGCAAGCCCCAATAAAGTTTGTGCCACGGTCTGAACGAATCAATTTTGCTGGTCCTCGGATAGAGAAGAATCTTCTAAAGGCATTGATGAAACTTGAAGTGGATAAAGATTCAATCACTTCAATGTGAACTGCTCTGGTACTCAGGCAGGAGAACAGAACAGCCCAACGTTTACTCTCGGCACTGCCTCCTCTGGTCTTGCGAGAAGAGATGTTCCAAGGGCCAAAAACGTCTAGACCTACGTGAGTGAATGGAGGATCTGAAGAAAGTCTGTCCGCAGGTAAGTTTGACATCTTCTGAACTTCAAGTTTCCCTCTAATCTTCTTGCAGGTCACGCATTTGCTGATCACACTGGAGACTAGTCTCTTACCTCCTATGATCCACAACCCTGCTGACCGTACCGCTCCTTCAGTGAAGTGTCGACCTTGATGTGCGACTTGCTCGTGATAATGTCTCACCAGAAGAAGAGCGATGTGATGATTTTTGGGTATGATGAAGGGATGTCTCTCTTGGATAGTTGTATCTGCCGCCGACAAGCGACCTCCAATTCTTAACACTCCATCTTCGTCGAGGATAGGGTTCAACTTCTTTAGCGAATTGTGTCGAGAAATCTCTTCCTTTTTCATAAGGCTTTGGATTTCTTCTTTAAAGACTTCCTGTTGGACGCATCTGATGATCGGGACCTTGGCTTGTTCACGGTGGTCGTTGCTATGCTGATCAGTATTGGTAGCTCTGCAGGAGGATCTGGCTAGACAGATAAGTTTTCCGATTGCACGGGTCAGCGACTTCCAGCTGGAAAACCTTTCAAATCTATGGGCGCCCAGACTGTCTCTTGTAACTAAAGTCCTACAAACTGTCACTTGAGGTCTTACCTCTTTGTCTTGATCTGGTTCTACGAGCTGAAAGGTCTCTACCTGAGTAGTTTCTTTGGTTTCTGGTTTACGAAGAAAGGATGGACCTACAAACCAGTTAGTTTGCTTGAGCGCAGCGGCTGGCACTAGTCTCGTCCCATGATCAGCTGGGTTCTTGTCAGTGCTGATGTAATGCCACTGTTCTGGACTTGTAGACTTTCTGATACGTGTCACTCTGTTGGCCACGTATGTATAAAATCTTCTTGAAGCATTGTGAATATATCCTAACACAATCTTGCTGTCTGTATAAAAGTTAATTGCATGGATCTCGATGTCCAGTTCTGTTGTAATCATGTCTGCCATCTCTACAGCTAAGACAGCAGCACAAAGTTCTAGACGTGGGACAGTGTGAGCCGGTCTGGGAGCCAGCTTAGATTTTCCCATGAGGAACCCGACATGGCTTTGCCCCTCAGTGTCTATTACCCTAAGGTAGGCGACAGATGCGATAGCCATAGTGGAGGCGTCAGAGAATATGCATATTTCTCTTCTCTTTGTAGCAGACAAGGAAATAGATACGTATGGTCTAGGGATGTTGAGTTGTTCAAGCTCTAACAATGAGTCTTTCCACAACTTCCACTGCATTTCCTTCTCTTCAGGTAGAGGTACATCCCAGTCACTTTGTTCTTGCTCAGTAGTGATCTGTCTCAAAAGAGCTTTGCCTTGCATGATGATGGGTGCTACGAACCCCAGGGGGTCGTAAAGACTGTTGACTGTAGATAGGACACCTCTTTTTGTGAATGGCTTCTCTTCTCTGGAGACCCTGAAGGTGAAACTGTCAGTCTTCAGGTCCCAACTAATCCCAAGACTTCTTTGCAAGGGTGGTGATTCTGTTCCTAGATCCAAGTCTTTGAGGTCTTTAACACGGTCTTCCATTGGAAATGCTTCCATGACTTTGTTGCTGTTGGAAGCTACCTTGTTCAGTCTTATGTTGGATTCTGCCAACATTTCTCTTGTACTTTTCAGGACGTTGATAGCTTCTTCGTTGCTGGAGAAAGAAGCAAGTCCATCATCTACGTAGAAGTTCTTCATGACGAACTGTGTGGCTTCTTGACCACGTCTTTCACCTTGCTGTGCTGCTCGTCTCAGGTTGTAGATAGCTACAGCTGGAGAAGGGCTGTTTCCAAACACATGTACCTTCATCCTGTACTCTGTGATTTCTTTGTTAAAGTCATTGTCTGCATACCACAGGAACCTTAAGTAGTCTCTGTGATCTTCACGAACAAGGAAACAGTAGAACATCTGTTGTACGTCTGCTGTCACTGCTACGAGTTCTTTTCTGAACCTGATGAGTACTCCAAGAAGTGTGTTGTTCAGGTCAGGTCCGCTGAGAAGGACATCATTTAGCGAGATGCCTTTGTGCTTTGCACTAGAGTCAAATACTACGCGTATCTGGCCTGGTTTCTGAGGATGGTACACCCCAAATATTGGTAAGTACCAGTGTTCTTGGTTCTCTTGTAGTGGTGGTGCCCTTTCAGCTTGATCGTTATCAAAGATCTTCTGCATGAAGGCTTGGAAGTGTTTCTTCATATTTGGCTTTCTTTGTAGCATGTGCTGTAACAAGGTGAAGCCTTTCTCTGCTTGTACCTTGTTGTCAGGAAGGTGATGGCGTGGTGACCGGAAGGGTAGAGGGGCTACCCAGCTGCCTGATTTGTCTCTGAAGACTTCTCTGTCCATGATCTCAAGGAAGAGAGTATCTTCCACAGAGGGTGCTGGCTTGTCATCGTCTCGTGTTCTTTCAAACACCTTACATCCCAGTTCATCTGTATCTCCAGTTGAGGCTAAGTCTTCCATGCACCTCTGGATACTCTGATGATATATTGGGTTAACAAGTCTCTCTTTAATGTGTAGACTGTTGGTACATGGGCAAAGACAAGATGTGCGACCATTCTGTAACAGATGTGTTCTGTAGACATTCACCTTTTCTGGTTTGTGGAGTCCGTCTAGACATACTTCTCCAACGATGACCCATCCGAGATCAAGGCGTTGTGCAAATGGTGCATTGTGTGGCCCATTGTACTGTTCTCTGACTTTGTGCACTTTGAGGATATCTCTCCCAAGTAGAAGGATGATTGCAGCATCTGGATCTAGTGCTGGTATCTGGTCTGCTATTCGCACCAGATGGGGGTGATGACGAGCAACTTCAGGTGTGGGGATCTCTGACCTGTCGTCTGGTATCTCATCACATTCTATGAGGGTAGGAAGAGTCACCTTTGTCTTTCCATCTAATGACTCAATGATGTAGTTGTTTGCTCTTCTCCCTGTTGTCTCTACAACTCCAGAACAAGTCTTCAGGGTGTATGGAGTTGGACTTCCTTTGTCACCGAAGAGGTCAAAGAACTCTGTTTTTGCCAGAGATCTGTTACTCTGTTCATCCAAGACTGTGTACATCTTGATTGCTTTTTCTCTGAAGCCTGCAGGATACACCTTGACTAAGCATATCTTGGAACATGATCTGGGGCGGCCCTGCTCTGTACAGATCTCAGTACACTTTGAGGTTACTGCTGGCGTTGTACTCTCGCCTTGCTCCCCACCATGATCTTCTTGAGTTGCTGGAACTTCTTGTTTCCATGGTGGTGGTCCTGGGTGTAGTGCTGACAGGTGTTTGTCACTGTTGCACTCTGTGCATTTTATTGTTTTTGTACAGTCTTTTGCAAGATGCTGAATTGAAGCGCAACATCTGAAACAAATGTGATTGTCTTTGAGGTAAGCTTTGCGCTCTTCTAATGTCTTACTTCTGAAACTGCGACATTTTCTTAGTGGATGAGGCTTGTTGTGGATGAGACATATTTTGTCTGGCTCCTCAACTTTCTTACTTGTGTTGTCTTCCTGATTGACTGCAGACTCAGGCGAGACTTCTGTCTTCCGTACAGAAACTGTTGCTCTGCGTTCTTTGTAAGGCGTTGGATGTTTTTGCTCTACCTTTGGGGAGCTTGCAGTTCTCTTGTTCAGGAAAACAAAGCTTGGATCATTGCGTGTTTCAGCTTGGTCTACGATGAATTCAGCAAGGAAGGCAAATGGTGGAAATGCGACTCGATGTTCTTTCTTGTATCTTGATGCTTGAGTGACCCACCTTTCCTGCAAGTTGAAAGGAAGTTTCTCGATTATGGGATCAACTCCACGTGCTGTATCTAAGTATGAGAGACCTGGCAGATGTCCACTAGACTTAGCGGCTTCTATTTCTAAGAGTAGGTCCCCAAACCCTCTCAGCTTTTGATTGTCTTTGTTTGTCATTCTTGGATAGTTTTCTATCCTCTTCAGAAGAGCATCTTCAATCACTTCAGGTGACCCATAGCAGTGTTCTAGTCTCCTCCACACCATTGCAAGTCCTGCTGCTGCGTCATGAACATGTACTGATCTGATTCTTTGGGCTTGCTCAGTGGACTCTGGTCCTAGCCATTTGACGAGCAGATCAAGCTTTTCTCTGTCTGTCAGATCTAAGTCTTGGGTACCGCTTAGGAAAGATGACTTCCAGGCCCAGTAGTTTTCTGGACGGTCGTCGAATTTCATGAGACCAGCGCTCACTATCTCACGGCGCATCAGGAATCTTGCTACCTCTGTAGCTCTTGCTGCATCTGGTGAATACTTCCTGGGTGTAAACTCAGGGTATGGCTGCGGCTGGTAAGGCTGATGAGGTAATTGACTAAGTCTGCTTTGTTCTCCTCTGTTGTAAGTCTTTCTGCTATAATCCAGACTTGTATTTGCTTGAGGAGGGAGTACATCAGCATCCGTTTGCACTCTTGTCAGGTTGGCAGATTGGTCTCTGAGCATGCGACCACTTGACTTCCTACCCTGAGGTTCTAATTCAGTCTTGCAGTGTTGCATTGTATCAAAGTTGCTTATTGCTGGTGGAGTCAATGATGGTCTTGGTGCATAATTGAACTGCTGGTCAGTGTACATGGTTGCTTGTGACTGTATGTACTCACGGGTACGTTGGCTTGCGCTGAGGGGTGACATCTGGGTTTCTATGTCAGCGAACTGAGCTTCGGCAGCCCTTGTGAGAACTTCTGCCTCGGCTAAGGCTGCTGCAGCGTTTTTCTGCTGTTGCAGTAAGTGTAAAGATGCTTGCACTTCAGCTTGTTCTTTCATCAATTCAGCTTCCTGCTTTGCATAGGACGCCATTGCACAAGCTGCCTCTGCTTTCGCTCTTGCCTTAGTTGCTATGGCGCTAGCGGATGACAGGCTGGTGGTGCTTGAGTGTCTAGAACTATGGCGTTTAAATCTTGATGCATCGGCGCTAACCGAAGTTAGATTTGTTTGACTGGACGCTCTAGACAATGTTGTGCACTTAGATCTACTTCTTGGCAAGGTGTCTTCCTCTTTATTGGAGCATTGAGGGTTAACTGTCAGAGTGCTGTTCTCTGGGTTCTGCATCTTGATTTAGCTGGCAGCGTAGATAATGATGATGACTGGACACAGCACAGCGGTGTTATAGCGCGTGAGAGAATTAGTTTCACTTTCTAGTGCTTCGCGCCCTTACTCCGACACAGACTGCAGGGCACAGGATTTATGAGTCTTTTTTACTGCTGCGGACGATTCAAAGCTGATTAACTGCTTCTGATAACGTTTTAAAAGCCTTTTTACTATAATGTCTCCGCTGTCTCGTGGACACAGCTTCACATCAAGTTTATACCGAATCTCAAGGAAAGACACGCTGGTTGCTTAACTGATGTAATCTTTACTGAGATATAATGAACACACGCGGTAAAACTGTAAAACAAACATATGAAAGACAAATGTAAGCATGGCTATTCAAGTGCCTTACATTATGCATAGCTAATACATAGATAGTCTAACATGTGCTCACTTACTACACACTGAAAACACACATTATCTATCTACAAATGCCTAGCATCTCTCTACACAGGCTAACTAACAATTCCGTACTCACAGGCTTTGGTATTTATCAGATTTGCAGTCTGTATTAGCTTTAAGAAGTCCTGTGGACCTGGTCACTGTGGTGGCTGGAGCTGGAATGAATTAGACTTGCCGGGGCTAGCCCTAGACTTTAGAGAGAAGGCCCGCCTCTAGGCTTCAAGAAAATGGAGGGTCTTAAAGGGACAGACCCTGCTGAGTGCCAAGCATGTAAAATACATTGCGAAGGCAGCACAGCCACCATAACCAGGAAGTAACTGGAATTTATGAGCTGAATAGCCGGTGAATGGGGGCTGGAAAAAAAATCACAAACATGTCAGAGAGGTGGTAGGTGAATATACTATGGAATGGCTAGGTTTTTTTTTTTCTTTGCTGCATGGGATATCTTCTTTAAGGTCAAAATGGGCTTGGCCCTTAAGGGGTTAAACATATCGTAAACATATCGTATCGGAATAAAAGAGTCAGGAACAAGAGAAAACCAATGTGGATGAATAAAAATGTAAAGGGGCAGTAAATGGATGGGTGGAACTTTGTTACTAGCTGGCATGTCCTTAGACACTGATTGCGCTGATCGGAGAGTGGCAGTTTGTAGGTACACACCTATATTTAGTATATTGTGATCTATTATAATGGCTGTATAGATATATTAAGGACCTTCCAGGGTCACGTGATGTACCCAGAGTTCACTGGGTTCAGAACTTAGAGGTTTGCTGACCAATGAGCTTAGTCCAGCCCCTTATTTTATAAAGATCCAAATGAAGAAAGGGTCCCGGCACGCAATTGCTTCTGAAATCTCAGTAATTTATTTATGCAACATGCATAGCATACAGGCAGGTACGCGTTACGGCTCAATAGCCTTTGTCAACCATGTGCAGGTAACTGTTGAGATACACCTTATATGATTGCATCCGGTTCACAGTAACCACGTCATCACTAATTACTATTGTAATTCATGTATAAATTTAAACATGATACATATCAATGAAAAAAATAACATAGTACTCAAAAAGTTTCTCATAGCGGAGATTCATTGTAGAATGTGGACTCATTTTCCGCTCTGTAAAAAATCTGCAAGATAGACACATTAATTCATGCAATGCCAGTAACTATACCTCTATCATTATAGTAGCTGTGAGAGCTCATAGTCACGGTTCATACCGCGCTCTTCCAGAGTCCCTAAACGGTGTATCCAAAAAGCTTCCTTCTGGATGAGCAATTTTTTAATATCGCCCCCTCTTCTCCGCTATGAGAAACTTTTCAAGTACTATGTTATTTTTTTCATTGACATGTATCATGTTTAAATTTATACTATGTGTTTTGAATGACAATAATAATTAGTGATGACGTGGTTACTGTGAACCGGATGCAATCATATCAGGTGTATCTCAACAGTTACGTGCACATGGTTGACAAAGGCTATTGAGCCGTAACGCGTACCTGCCTGTATGCTATGCATGTTGCATAAATAAATTACTGAGATTTCACAAGCAATTGAGTGCCGGGACCCTTTCTTCATTTGGATCATTGCTATATTTGGTCCTCGGGCACCAACTACCTATTTGCAGTGCCGACCTTCTCTGGACTTCCCTTATTTTATAAAGGGCTGTAGCCACTAAATTCTCGCTCTTAGTTCCGGATTATCAAAGCAAGCACAAACATCTCAGCAGAAATCTCAATTCATCTAGGCCAAAGCCTAAGAACCTGCAGCCACTAAACCGTGAGTTATAAAGCTCAATCTATCAAATCCTGTGTGACTACAACCAGCTAAAATATTATAATTAGTAGCACCGTGGCCTGCATCAAAGCTCATTGGTTCAAAGTCCCAGCAAAACCTGTGAGGAACCTGCATTCCGGTTACCTCTTAAGAGACTGTTATGTATGAAGACTTGTATAAAATCTTCAAGTAAAGTTCTTCAGTTTATTCATAAAGTCTGCTGTGGACATTCCGTTATTTTCCCTACCGTTTCTGGGACCATTAACACTATGGAAACCGCACCCTGGCGTCACGACATCTAAGGGTTAATACCACCAGCCCCTGCACTTACATCACCGCAACACCCCAGACACCACAACTCTCCTGGTTCACCACAACTCTTTTGGCATCTTACGAACAGGATACGGGTGTGTGCCTTAAAGAACGTTGCTACCCTGACAAAAGCCATAGTCCTCCCCCTATACAGAACTGTGCTTTGTTAACTGTCTAGAATTATCGCATGTAGCGAATACTATTGCGCCCAGAAGTGTACAGGACTTCACTGTTGAGATTGTGCTTAGCTGGGGCGCAAGAAAAAGTAAGGGAAGAGGTGAATAATTCTGTGCACTTGCTGTGTGCCTGAAGGGGTTAAAGTCAGCGCTGGGCCTTCCCCCGCATGTGAAAAGCTGCGACTCCTCCCCGCTGATCCTCCGCAGTCACGCCGAGGGGAAGGATTTCTATCCTCTGGGTGCAGTGAAAATTCAAAAGCTCCGGCAGCTGCGCCCGCATCCATATAGTCCTCTGCAAAGACTCTGCAAAAGCCAGAAGAAGATTCCGGACAGTGCAGCTGATACCGCAAACTCCAGCAGCAGATTGCACAAACCGCTGCACGCCGCAGTTCATCTTAAATGGCCAGCGTACCCTAATTGCCAACAGAGACAACGCACTCAATCTTCAAGACAGCGCACTCAAGCTTCATGACACCACAATATACTCACAGGACTCCTCCAGTCTTAGCCTATGCGAGATCAGATCATGCGGGACCGCTGTAACCTGTAGTCCTCCAGTCAATGAATCTCGACACATGCATAGTACACACAAGTGTAGTAAAACAGGTGGTGTAGGGAAATACCTTATCACTTTGTGATGCCAGGGCACGGTTATCCTATACACGGTCCGAGGTTGGAGACAGCTATTCCTGGGACAGACACAGGGAGTAAAGGAACAAGCCAATGTCAGGTTATAGATAACTGTCTTTGCTGAGCTGGGTGCAAATTGTATTGCACTGAGAGTATGGTGCAGAGTGAGAGGATGGAGCGTAACCCCTTGGGAGCCCTGTTTCCTTGCTGGGACTTGTGGTGCTTTCACCCAATGAATTGATACTGACTTGAGAGACTTGAAGAATGATCCTAGTAACTAGGGTTCTGTCAAGTTATTGTAGCTTCCTCCACCAGGGCATGAACTTCCACTGTGTGGGTGATCTTTGCAGAATGACCGGACAAAGTAGATTTGATCTGGGCCTTCCCTTGGAGCTCTCCACACACAATACACCTTTACCACACTTAGATGCTCTGCTCACAGCTCTAGGTTGAACTGAGGCAACTCCTCCCCACTACACTATATGGAAAATAATTTAGGGGTTCTTATTGGCAGGCAGGGTCACATGGGTTTACACTGCTCTCTTAAAGGTACAGTAACAAATATAAATAATAACAAAAAAATAATGGAAAGTGCTCACCTATCTTCAAACCACCTTGAACTGAGCAATTAGCTGCCTAAACACCTATACCCTAGGTGTAAAAAATACTAAAATAGATAAATAGAAAGTGACTGTGCTCAAAGTTAAAATGGATACTGGGTCTTAATAATTTAAAAATAAATGTATTGTTTAAAAATTAAATTAATAAAAAAAATCACAATAGGCATAGCTGTTAAAAATAAATAGCGATGTTATATAAGTATATATAGCTGTCTGGGAAAGCCACAGGGACCTTGTTGCTTACTTCAAGCTATATGGTGACGTAAAGCAAGTTATACAATAAAACATATAAAATATATAGAGGACTGCTGCTGAATTAAAATGCTATTCTTAGAACACTATAAAGTATTTAGTATTCTGCGCAGATAAATAAATAAAAAATTGGATTGATGCAATAGTCTCTAATTAGAGTAAAAAAAATGAAAATGTCCTTTAATCCGGCAAAATGACCTGCAGACACTCTTAATCCAGGAACAAAATGTCTTATAGGAGTATTGTAATAATGCAACTGCAGAAATGTTATTATAACTGTTCAGCAATGGCTTTAGAGGTTTTGCAACAATGATACAGTGGTGCTATGTAGTGTTGAGCGGCATAGGCCATATTCAAATTCGCGAATATATGGACGAATATTCGTCATATATTCGCGAATATTCGCATATTCGTAATATTCTGGTGTTATTTTCGCATGTGCGAAAACTCACGTATGCGAAAATTAACATATGCATAGCATATACAAAATTACATAGTTACATAGTTAGTACGGTCGAAAAAAGTACGGTCGAAAAAAGACATATGTCCATCAAGTTCAACCAGGGAATTAAGGGGTAGCATAAGTGAAAATGCACATATGCAAAAATTAGCATATGCAAATTTTCTCATATGCGAAAATTCGCACGCCAGTCTCACACAGTAGTATTAGAGCCTTCTTTATACCACACAAGCTGAAAGCAGAGATGGGTGATCACTGTGATATGTACTGTGGAAAAAATAAAAATAAACGAATATTCGTAATTACGAATATATTGTGCTATATTCGCGAATATGCGATATTCGCGAGCAACACTAGTGTTATGCACCTATGTCCGGCACAGAGATAACTGTAAATTGATTTTTGTGGCAGTGAATAATAAAACGGTGGTGCTATGCACCTCTCACCTCTCCCTCCGATTGCAAGCAGGAGCCGGGAGTGCAGTTGCTGGAGTCGGCGGCGCAACTCCTTTAGTCCAGGCTGAATTAAGCCGGTTTTGCCTTGGTGTAGGTATAGCAACGGATACTCACAGCTCCTGGAGTTGTCAGCGCAACTCCGATGTGGCAATGCTGTAGTGCTGTCTCCTTGAGGGTCCGTGTAGGTCAAATTCATGGTGATGGCTCTCTGCTCTGCGGCAGATACTAACTTTGGTGTCCTCGTGTAGCAATGGAGTTCTAGAAGCTTGCAGATAAAGTATTATCTGTCAAAAAATAAATAAAAAAATCAGAGCAAGTGGCAATTGCTCAACAGCAGCAGACCTCACTAAATAGTAATAAATAAATAAATAAATAAATAGATCCTTTCTTCAGCAACAAAGGTAAGATATGATAGAAGCTAGTCATTCTCAGGGTATATATAGGCACACCTTAAAATGCACATCTTTACCAAATTAAAAAATCAAGTCATGTAGGTTCATGGTAAAACTCGGGTATGGATTGAATGGTTGCTTGGATGTCAGACACATCAAGGGGCTCTTCTAAAAACACGGAATACTATGTGATATCTATTTATTTATCACTTGCAATTGAATGTGTAAATAAAGTATATAGGTCAACATGTAAACCTGTCTAATATGACAGACCGTATTGTGGGTAAATATCTACCTAAAGTGACTGATTTCATATGGATGTGGAAATGTGATAGGGGAAGGGAATTACCGTATTTATCGGGGTATACCACGCACCGGCCTATAACACGCACCCTCATTTTACCAAGGATATTTGGGTAAAAAAAGTTTTTTACCCAAATATCCATGGTAAAATGAGGGTGCGTGTGTGCGCGTGTATACCCCGATATACCCCCAGGAAAGGCAGGGGGAGAGAGGCCGTCGCTGCCCGCTTCTCTCCCCCTGCCTTTCCTGTGGTCTAGAGCGCTGCTGTCGGCCCTTCTCACCCCCTGGCTATCGGCGCCGCTGCCCGTTCTGTCCCCCTGACTATCGGTGCCGGCGCCGATAGCCAGGGGGAGAGAAGCGGCGCCGACAGCCAGGGGGAGAGAAGGGGCAGCGGCACCCATTGCCGGTGCCGCTGCCCCGTTGCCTCCCCCCATCCCCGGTGGCATAATTACCTGAGTCGGGTCCGCGCTGCTGCAGGCCTCCGGCGTGCGTCCCCTTCAGCGCATAGCAACGACGCCGGGGACGCACGCCGGAGGCCTGCAGCAGCGCGGACCCGACTCAGGTAATTATGCCACCGGGGATGGGGGGAGGCAACGGGGCAGCGGCGCCGGCACCGATAGTCAGGGGGACAGAACGGGCAGCGGCGTCGATAGCCAGGGGGTGAGAAGGGCCGACAGCAGCGCTCTAGACCCCAGGAAAGGCAGGGGGAGAGAAGCGGGCAGCGACGGACTCTCTCCCCCTGCCTTTCCTGGGGGTGTATCGGCGTACAACACGCACACAGACTTTAGGCTAAAAATTTTAGCCTAAAAAGTGCGTGTTATACGCCGAAAAATACGGTATATCTTGTGAATATAAAGAAAATGTGTTTTGTATATGTGAGAGAATAGTGTATTGGTGACTTGGAATATGTACATATAGATATTCAGACCTCTCGGCATAAGTGACTCAAACTCAAAGATTTTTTTAGATTCTGCTTTGGACATTTTCTAATGTAGTTTCCTCCACGCCAGTCGGGTTTGATTGACATGATTGCTGAGTAACTTAACTGGTTAGGGTTGCTATTGTGGAAATCTCTAAAGTGCAAGGACAGAGGGTGTTTATCATTTTTCTTTTTAATACTATATCTGTTCTAAAATACGTGTTTTAAGTGCTCGTGAAGTTCTGCCTATGTATAGTTTATGGCAAGGACACTCTATAATGTAAATCACTCTTTTGCTCATACAGTTTAGAAATTCCTTAATCTCTAATTCAAAGTCATTAGCAGTACTAGTGATTTTGGTAGTTTTTTTGGGAACATTTGTTTCCTTACAGTTTGGACATTGTCCACATCTGAAGAATCCATTGATGTTTAAAACCATTCTATCTTTATTATTAGTTTTTGAGTTCTGTGGTACCGTAGGAGCTACTTTTATTGCTAGGTTGGGGGCCTTGGTATAAATAATAGGTGGTCTGTCTGGTAAAAAATCCCCCAACATTTTGTCCTGGCGTAACAACGGCCAATATTTTTTGATCACTCCTTCTATTTTCCTGTGTTGTGAGTTAAAAGGGATAATTAATTTTTGGTGCTTCAGAGGTTACTGCATTAACTTTGGTGGTTGTAGGCTCAAAAAATGACGACCTATCCAGTTTACGAACTTTATCAAGTGATATTTGGAGGTTGTTCAGTGGATATTTCTTCTCTAAAAACTGTTCTGTAAGTATCTCGGCTTCTTTCTCGAACTGTTCAGGTATTGTACAATTGCGTTTCAACCGGCGATACTGGCTGGTGGGGACATTAAGTAACCATTGGGGAGGTGACAACTGGTATGTAAAATAAAACCATTCTTGGCTACTGGTTTCCGAAATGTGCTGCAAATTAAATTGTGTTCTGTTGATGTGATAGGTGGATCTAAAAATTCAACTGAGGTGGTGCTGATGTGTGGTGTAAAATTTAAGTTAAAATTATTTGTGTTCAAGCTGATCCAAATCATCACTTGACCCTCTCCAAATAAAAAATATGTTGTCAATATAGCTGTGCCAGCTCACCAGGTTCCCACCCAGTAGGGATAAGATGGTAGTGTCCTCCCAATCTGCCATGAACAGTTTGGCATAACTGGGCTCGAACCTGGTGAACATGGCTGTACCATTAGTTTGGAGATAAAAATCTGTGCCAAATAAAAAATAATTGTGTGATAAAATAAATTCAATGTTTTCTAAAATGAATAAAATGTGATCTACATGTAAATCCATTTTGGTAGTTAAAATGTTTTATTGCCTCTATCCCCTGTTGTGATTTATAATTGTATACAGTGAGCTTACATCTAATGTACCCAACAACCAGTCAGGATTCCATGTGGTAGTTTCAACTATTTGTACTATTTGTGTTGTATCTCGGAGATAAGAAGGTGTAAGTTTGACATATGGTTGCAAAAAATTGTCTATGTACTGTGATAAATTCACAGTTATAGAGCCGATACCTGACACGATCGGCCTTCCAGGAGGGTTGGTGGTGTCTTTATGGATTTTCGGTATGGTATAAAACATTGATATACTTTTTTGGGTTCCCAAAATAAAATCGTATTCTTGTTTTTTAAGAATCCCTTTTTTTGGTAAAATCTATACTTGGATCTCCTTTTAGTTTGGTGTATGTTTTAATGTCATTTAGTTGTTTAATGCATTCTGATTCATATTTTTCAGTATCTAAAATGACAATACCACCCCCTTTGTCCACCGGTCTGATTGTTATAGATAGATCTTGTTGACGTTGTTTGATTGCTCTTATTTCACCCGGAGTTAGATTGCCCCATCAGTTTTTTTGTGTTTTGATGTCTCTAATATATTTTTCTACCGCTTTTTTGAAAGCCATCATGTCTCCACTTATCTCCTGTTTGGGGTAAAATTGTGATTTGGTTCTAAGATCTGTATGTTTAAAATTGGAAATAGTTGGTGTCAGATTTTTTTGGGGTCCAATGGGCTTTTCATAAAAAAAAAATGTTAGGCATAATTTGCGAATGTATTTTTCAATGCCAATATAGGTACTAAATTTGTCTGTAGATTGGCTCAGGGCAAATTTAACCCCTTAAGGACCAGGGGTTTTTCCGTTTTTGCTTTTTAGTTTTTTCCTCCTTACCTTTTAAACATCATGAAATAAAAAAAGCACAAACGGATGCGCTCCGTAGTGTAACACCAAAGGTGAGTTGGTAACGCTAAGTGTGAATTGCGCTTACCACATGAAGTTGTACTCCAACCAAGTACAACAATGGAACAGTTTGTATCATCAAAGGGTCTCTGCAGCTTCGTCCCGCTGAAATAGAATCACGATAAAAACAAGCAATCTCCAGGTAGCAGAGCGGGATCAATGGAAGCGCTGAGACCAGATAAGAAGTTAAAAGGATTTATTTCCCATAATGCAACGCGTTTCACGGTCACCTGCTTCCATCAGTAATCTGCTAAACCCAACATGCCCGAGGAAGCGGGTGACCGTGAAACGCGTTGCATTATGGGAAATAAATCCTTTTAACTTCTTATCTGGTCTCAGCGCTTCCATTGATCCCGCTCTGCTACCTGGAGATTGCTTGTTTTTATCGTGATTTTAAACATCATAACTCTTTCAATTTTGCACCTAAAAATCCATATGATGGCTTATTTTTTGCGCCACCAATTCTGCTTTGCAGTGACATCAGTCATTTTACCCAAAAACAGCTAAATGGAAAAAAAATCATTGTGCGATGAAATTGAAGAAAAAACACCAATTTGTAACTTTTGGGGGCTTCCATTTCTACGCAGTGCATTTTTCAGTAAAAATGACACCTGATCTTATATCCTTTTGATGTTGTCGTACTTCTGGAAAAAATCATAACTACATGCACGGAAATTTATACTTTTAAAATTGTCATCTTCTGACCCCTATAACTTTCTTATTTTTCTGCGTATGGGGCGGTATGAGGGCTCAGTTTTTGAGCCATGATCTGATGTTTTTAGCTGTACCATTTTTGTATTGATCTGACTTTTTGATCGCTTTTTATTCATTTTTCATGATATAAAAAGCGACCAAAAATACGTTATTTTGGACTTGACCATTGCAGTTTAATTAATGATCTATTTTTATAGTTCGAACATTTACGCACGCGGCGATACCACATATGTTTATATTTATTTTTATTTACATGGTGTTTAAGACCCTTATTTAGGAGGTTCATCTGGTTTACCGTTAATGATTTGGAACTTGGATTAAAAACGATATTGTCGGATTTTATGCTCTGTTTATCTTGGTTTTGGTTGTTCTATGATTTCTATTGTGTCTACCACCTCGACGTATTCTCTTTTTCTGGAGTGGGTTTCTATGTTGGGTGTTGCTAATAGTGTTTGTGGGGCTGGGTGTATTTGTGCTGCTGTTTCTATCTGGGGTCTTTGGGGAAGTGGCTGTAGTGTCATAGGTATGTGTTCTCTTATTGGTGTGGCATTGTAATGGGTCTGATAGGTGGCCGATCTGTGTGGATACCGGTTGGGCTGAAAACGGCTGTGATGGTGAGTTTGATTGGGATGCTGATAATTGGGAGGAGTGTGGATTGTGTGCGTTTGGAATAGTGGGTGGTATAATGGGGTGTGTAATGTTGGTGATGGTTCTGGTGTGGGTGGTGATTGTGTTGTGTGGAACGTGACTCTAAAAAATTCCCTTCTGACAGGGTAGAGAATTTATTGGATACTGGAATATTGTATTGTACGGTGTTGTCTGTGTCGTTGTTCGTTTGTGTTGTCGTGTTGTTTTAATAATATTCCATAATTGTTTTTTGGTTTTACGTGATATTATATCTTGTTCAGCATTATCTAGTGTTTTACATAGACAGTCTTGGAACCTCAAATATTCTGTTGTTTTGTCCAAACACTCAAGTGTAGTACGTATATTTATATATTTGTAGTACGGAAATTTTATTATCTAGCTCAGCAAGCATTTCTTGTCTGTGTTCTATTACAGTTTCGTAGCTCCAACTGAGACTTCTTTAAAGGGTACCTCTCATCAAAAAAACTTTTGATATATTATAGATTAATGTATGCAGAATAACTTTACAATTGCATGTTATTAAAAAAATATGCTTCTTTCTATTTAATTTTCCACTTTGAAGAAATGACCACTAGGGGTCTCCCTACCAGTCCTGGCAGCAAGCATTTCAGACTCATGCTGGAGTCCTAAACACTACGAGCTGCCAGTCTGCTTTGTTCACAAAGGAGAACACTCAGAGCTGCCAGCCTGCTTTGTTCACAGCCTGTTTGGCTGTGAACAAAGCAGGCTGGCAGCTCTGAGTGTTTAGGACTCCAGCATGAGTCAGAAATGCTTGCTGACAGGACTGATCGGGAAAAATACTATAGAAAGAAGCATATTTTTCATTAACATGCTATTGGAAAGTTATTCAACATTCATTAATCTAAAATATATCAAAAGTTTATTTGATGAGAGGTACCCTTTAACCTCTTAAGGACCCATGACGTACGCTCCCGATCTATAACGTGGGGCCACGGTGTGGCCCCGTATCATAGCAGGTTGGGCCCGGCCTCTAACAGCCGGGACCCGTGGCTAATAGCGCGCGGCATTGATCGCGGTGCTGTGCGCTATTAACCCTTTAAACATGGCGTTCAAAGTTGAACGCCGCGTCTAAATTGAAAGCATGCCGGTCAGCTCAGGGAGCTGTTTGGGTAGCCGCGGCAAAATCGCAGCATCCCGAACAGCTTACAAGACAGCCGGAGGATCCCTACCTGCCTCCTCGCTGTCCGATTGCCAAATGACTGCTCAGTGCCTGAGGTCCAGGCATGAGAAGACAAGCGGCAGAATCATCGATCAGTGGTTTCTTATAAGAAACCACTGATCAATGTAAAAGATCAGTGTGTGCAGTGTTATAGGTCCCTATGGGAGCTATAACACTGCAAAAAAAAAGTGAACGATCTTTCAACACCTCCCCTATTAAAAGTTTGAATCACTCCCCTTTTCCCATAAAAAAAAAAAACAGTGTAAATAAAAATATATGGTATCGCCGCGTGCAAAAATGTCCAAATTATAAAAATATATTGTTAATTAAACCGCACGGTCAATGGCGTACGCGCAAAAAAATTCCAAAGTCCAAAATAGTGCATTTTTGGTCACTTTTTATATCATGAAAAAATTAATAAAACGCGATCAATAAGTCCTATCAATGCAAAAAGGGTACCACTGAAAAAAAATTAGCCCTCATACCACAACATACGCGGAAAAATAAAAAAGTTATAGGGGTCAGAATATGACAATTTTAAACGTATTAATTTTCCTGCATGTAGTTATGATTTTTTCCAGAAGTACAACAAAATCAAACCTATATAAGTAGGGTATCATTTTAATCAGATGGACCTACAGAATAAAGATAAGGTGTCATTTTTACCAAAAAATGTACTACGTAGAAACGGAAGCCCCCAAAAGTTACAAAACTGCATTTTTTTTTTCAGTTTTGTCTCACAATAATTTTTTTTCCGTTTCACCGTAGATTTTTGGGTAAAATGGCTGATGTCATTACAAAGTAGAATTGGTGGCGCAAAAAATAAGCCATCAAATGGATTTTTAGATGCAAAATTGAAAGAGTTATGATTTTTTTAAAGGCAAGGAGGAAAAAACGAAAATACAAAAACGGAAAAACCCCGGGTCCTTAAGGGGTTAAAATAGTTATCCCATTTTTGTCTGAATTCAGAGTTTTCTAAATCGTTAGCTGGTACTCTGTAAACTGATAATCCTTTGGGAATATTGTGTGTCTCTATCAAATGAGATTGGCTTTTTATTTCCCATTGTTGTTTGATTTTTTAAATTAGCATGTATTATAATTCCCTGAATGTGTCTGACAAAGATTTGGACATTTGTGTAGATGTAGTGGTATTTGGTTTATCACAATTTATGCCATCTGTAAACTTAAAGGGGTACTCCGCCCCTGGCATCTTATCCCCTATCCAAAGGATAGGGGATAAGATGTTAGATCGCCACGGTCCCGCTGCTGGGGACCCCGGGGATCACCGCTGCGGCACCCCGCCATCATTACTGCACAGAGCGAGTTCGCTCTGTGCGTAATGACAGGCGATACAGGCGCCGGAGCAGCGTGACGTCATGGCCCCGCCCCTCATGACATCACGGCCCGTCCCCTTAATGCAAGTCTATGGCAGGGGGCGTGACGACCACCACGCCCCCTCCCATAGACTTGTATTGACGGGGCGGGCCGTGACGTCATGAGGGGCGGAGCTGTGACGTCCCGAGGGGCGGAGCCGTGACGTAACGATGCTCCGGCGCCTGTATTGCCCGTCATTACGTGCAGGGCGATCTCGCTCTGCGCAGTAATGACAGTGGGGTGCTGCAGCAGGGATCCCCAGGGTCCCCAGAAGCGGGACCCCGGCGATCTGACATCTTCGCCCCTAGACATCTTATCCCCTATGCAAAGGATAGGGGATGAGTAGCCCTTTAAATGTTTCTATGTTTTGAAAAAATACTAAAATAGACAAATGGAAAGTGACGGTGCTCAAAGTTAAAATGGATACTGGGTCTTCATAATTTAAAAATGTATTGTTTAAAAATTTAATTTATTTAAAAAATCACAATAAGCATAGCTGTTAAAAATAAATAGCGATGTTATATAAGTATATATAGCTGTCTGGAAAAGCCACAGGGCCCTTGTGGCTTACTTCAAGCTATATGGTGACGTAAAGCAAGTTATACAATAAAACATATAAAATAAAATATATTGAGGAATGCTGCTGAATTAAAATGCAATTCTTATAACACTATAAAGTATTTAGTATTCTGCGCAGATAAATACAAAAAATAAAAATAAAAATTGGATTGATGCAATAGTCTCTAATTAGAGTAAAAAAAAATTCAAATGTCCTTTTAATCCGGCAAAATGACCTGCAGAGACTCTTAATCCGGCAACAAAATGTCTTATAGGAGTATTGTAATAATGCAAACATCGAGGAGAAGAAGGTAAAAAGACCGCACTCACCCACTGTACTCGCTGGTGGATTGCAGATTTATTCAGAATGCAAAAAACAATTCCATATGGTGGAGGACGTGGAGGGGAAAAAAAGCCAAAGGGACTAGTTTCCCGCCAGCCGGCGCTTTCTCTGACTGGGCTACATCAGCTGGCAGGAAGGGGAGGGAATTTCAAACGCCAAAGCTGATGACGTGGGAGTATGCAAAAAAATGAAAGAAAATAAACACCTGGGCATACATTCAAAATTATTATCAAAAGTGGAGAAAAAAGGTAAAAAGGAAGAAAACAAGGACAAAAAGAACAGAGGCGGGCTAGAAAAAATACTAATGCAAATTTATAAAAAAAACGCTAAGATCTTGCCGGTCATTCAGTCCCATTCCTTATAATGCCTTGCTGCGCATGATCCAGCGCTCTTCGCAACGGAGTAAAGTCCTGTGTCGGTCTATTCCAGGTGAGTTTGTTTTAACCCTTTCAATGCCAAAAAATCGCAAGGTGTCTGCTTCTCCTTTGTGGACTGATCTCATATGCTCAATTAACCTGGCACAACCGTGCCCCGTGTGAATGGATCTGAGGTGTTCGCGAAATCGTATCCTTAAGGGTCTAATAGTAGATCCTATATAGAAGCACATACACGGGCAGACGATAGCATAAACTACATAGTCCGTACGGCAGCACATAAAATCCCTTATTCTGACATCTGTGCTTCCTAAAGTGAAGAATTTTCCTGGCAGGAGATATTTGCAGTGAGGGCAGTTACCACATTTGTGGTTGCCAGGGGAACGGTGGAGGATAACCAGTCTTTTTCTTTCCGAGCTGGGGGTAAAGCGCTGCGTACTAATAAATTGTTAATACTTTAACTTTTTCGAAAGGAGACAAGAGGTTTTTTAACTGCTGCATCCTTGAAGACAGGATCATTTTCGATAAGAAACCAGTTATTTTTTATTACTTGCTTGATAGTTTCAGCTAACACTTTATACTTAAAAGAAAAAACAAAACGTGGGCGATCAGGGGTGGTTGCAGATTTTTTCTTTTTTTTATATGTTTTTTTCACTAGATCCAATCTGGGAATAGCGGTGGCTTTTGTCAGAGTTTTATCAAGTTCATGAGGGGGGTAACCTCTTTTTAAGAATCTATTGTACAGGTCTTTTGCTTGTGTCGAGAAATCCTCATCTCTTTTATTAATTTTACGCAGTCTCAAAAACTGGCTATACGGGAGGGCTTGTTTAGTATGAGCGGGATGAAAGCTGTTATAATGTAACAAATTACTGGAGGCAGTGGGTTTTCAATAGCCTAGTGTAAAAAAATGCCCATTTTCCACTGTGAGCATAACATCCAAAAATTCCATGGAAGATTCGCTGAATTTTTTAGTGAATCTCATGTTCATTTTATTATTACTTATGTGATTTACGAAATCGTCAAATCTATCAGGGGTGCTGTCCCAAACAATCAGAATATCATCCACATAACGGTAATATTTTATTATGTTGGAAAGAAAGGGATTTGTATTATTGAGTATGTATAATTTTTCAAAAATGGCCAAAAAAATGATGGCGAACGAACATGCCACGGGTGTCCCCATGGCCGTGCCCGTGCATTGGGAATACCATTGATCTTGAAAAACAAAACAATTATTTTGGAGAATGAGGGTTAGAGCTTCACAGACAAAGGACACGAAAATATTCTCTTTCCCGGCGTTTTCCAAAAATTCTTGGACAGCTAGAACACCAGTATCCTGAGGAATTCGTGTATATAAGCTTTCCACATCGATTGATGTCAATTTATAGGAATCTTGCCAGTTGAGCGTTTCCAATGACAACAACAGGTCGTCCGTATCCTTCACATATGAAGGAATGTCTGCTAAAAGAGGGTGTAACAACCACTCTATATATTGAGACAGTGGCTCCGTGATGCCCCCTATTCCGGCCACAATGGGCCTGCCCGGGGGTTTCTCAAGAATTTTTGGAAAACGCCGGGAAAGAGAATATTTTCGTGTCCTTTGTCTGTGAAGCTCTAACCCTCATTCTCCAAAATAATTGTTTTGTTTTTCAAGATCAATGGTATGCCCAATGCACGGGCACGGCCATGGGGACACCCGTGGCATGTTCTTTCGCCATCATTTTTTTGGCTTTTTGAAAAATTATACATACTAAATAATACAAATCCCTTTCTTTCCAACATAATAAAATATTACCGTTATGTGGATGATATTCTGATTGTTTGGGACAGCACCCCTGATAGATTTGACGATTTCGTAAATCACATAAGTAATAATAAAATGAACATGAGATTCACTAAAAAATTCAGCGAATCTTCCATGGAATTTTTGGATGTTATGCTCACAGTGGAAAATGGGCATTTTTTTACACTAGGCTATCGAAAACCCACTGCCTCCAGTAATTTGTTACATTATAACAGCTTTCATCCCGCTCATACTAAACAAGCCCTCCCGTATAGCCAGTTTTTGAGACTGCGTAAAATTAATAAAAAAGAGATGAGGATTTCTCGACACAAGCAAAAGACCTGTACAATAGATTCTTAAAAAGAGGTTACCCCCCTCATGAACTTGATAAAGCTCTGACAAAAGCCACCGCTATTCCCAGATTGGATCTAGTGAAAAAAACATATAAAAAAAAGAAAAAATCTGCAACCACCCCTGATCGCCCACGTTTTGTTTTTTCTTTTAAGTATAACGTGTTAGCTGAAACTATCAAGCAAGTAATAAAAAATAACTGGTTTCTTATCGAAAATGATCCTGTCTTCAAGGATGCAGCAGTTAAAAAACCTCTTGTCTCCTTTCGAAAAAGTTAAAGTATTAACAATTTATTAGTACGCAGCGCTTTACCCCCAGCTCGGAAAGAAAAAGACTGGTTATCCTCCACCGTTCCCCTGGGCAACCACAAATGTGGTAACTGCCCTCACTGCAAATATCTCCTGCCAGGAAAATTCTTCACTTTAGGAAGCACAGATGTCAGAATAAGGGATTTTATGTGCTGCCGTACGGACTATGTAGTTCATCGTCTGCCCGTGTATGTGCTTCTATATAGGATCTACTATTAGACCCTTAAGGATACGATTTCGCGAACACCTCAGATCCATTCACACGGGGCACGGTTGTGCCAGGTTAATTGAACATATGAGATCAGTCCACAAAGGAGAAGCAGACACCTTGCGATTTTTTGGCATTGAAAGGGTTAAAACAAACTCACCTGGAATAGACCGACACAGGACTTTACTCCGTTGCGAAGAGCGCTGGATCATGCGCAGCAAGGCATTAGAAGGAATGGGACTGAATGACCGGCAAGATCTTAGCGTTTTTTTATAAATTCGCATTAGTATTTTTTCTAGCCCGCCTCTGTTCTTTTTGTCCTTGTTTTCTTCCTTTTTACCTTTTTTCTCCACTTTTGATAATAATTTTGAATGTATGCCCAGGTGTTTATTTTCTTTCATTTTTTTGCATACTCCCACGTCATCAGCTTTGGCGTTTGAAATTCCCTCCCCTTCCTGCCAGCTGATGTAGCCCAGTCAGAGAAAGCGCCGGCTGGCGCGAAACTAGTCCCTTTGACTTTTTTTCCCCTCCACGTCCTCCACCATATGGAATTGTTTTTTGCATTCTGAATAAATCTGCAATCCACCAGCGAGTACAGTGGGTGAGTGCGGTCTTTTTACCTTCTTCTCCTCGATGTTTGATGTTATCTGATATTATACCTGCACCCCCAGGTACGGCAGTACTTCAAACCTTCTGGATAGCCCTGATTGTATTGCCTCAGGATTTCATTATTGAACAGGGATATTTGATCTTTGGTGCCACTTTTTCCTTTTTTCCTTGGACTTTGGTATTGTAATAATGCAACTGCAGAAATGTTAGCAATGGCTTTAGAGGTTTTGCAACAATGATACATCGGTGCTATGCACCTATGTCCTGCACAGAGATAACTGTAATTTGCTTTTTGTGGCAGTGAATAATAAAACTGTGGTGCTATGCACCTCTCACCTCTCCCTCCGATTGCAAGCGGGAGCCGAGAGTGCAGTTGCTGGTGTCGGCGGCGCAACTCCGTTAGTCCAGGCTAAATGAAGCCGGTTTTGCCTTTGTGTAGGTATAGCAGCGGATACTCACAACTCCTGGAGTTGGCAGCGCAACTCCGATGTGGTGGTGCTGTAGTGCTGTCTCCTTGAGGGTCCGTGTAGGTCAAATTCACGGTGATGGCTCTCTGCTCTGCGGCAGATACTAACTTTGTTGTCCTCGTGTAGCAATGGAGTTCTAGAAGCTTGCAAATAGACAGAGTATTATCTGTCAAAAAATAAATAAAAAAATCCGAGCAAGTGGCAGCAGCTCAACAGCAGCAGACCTAGGTTCATGGTAAAACTCGGGTATGGATTGAATGGTTGCTTGGATATCAGCTACATCAAGGGGCTCTTCTAAAAACACAGAATACTGTGTGATATCTATCTATTAATTACTTGCAATTGAATGTGTAAATAAAGTATATAGGTCAACATGTAAACCTGTCTAATATGACAGACCGTATTGTGGGTAAATATCTACCTAAAGTGACTGATTTCATATGGATGTGGAAATGTGATAGTGGAAGGGAATTATATCTTGTGAATATAAAGAAAATGTGTTTTGTATATGTGTAAGAGAGAATAGTGTATTGGTGACTTGGAATATGTACATATAGATATAAATAATATACATAAGAATAATGTATCAAGATAATTATAAAAAAATATATTAACTCTTGGCAAAGTGCTGGAACATAATTAATGCAGTAAGAAGTCTCTCAGTGGACCCAACACCTGAGCTGCAGGTCTGCCCGAGGCAGTCCGAAGCCACAGGACAGCCCTTGGTGCTGGGACACCACAAACTCCCCCTCTAAAACACAGCAGTCCTCTGCGCCCAGTCCTGGCAGCTGAGAAGTGACAAAGGGCAGTCCAACTGGAGATAAGGGGAAAAAAAAGTCCAAAGCTCCTTCCTTTAACTCCTTAAGGACCAGGCCATTTTACACCTTAAGGACCAGAGCGTTTTTTGCAAATCTGACCACTGTCAGTTTAAACATTAATAACTCTGGAATGCTTTTAGTTATCATTCTGATTCCGAGATTGTTTTTTCGTGACATATTCTACTTTAACTTAGTGGTAAAATTTGATGGTAACTTGCATCCTTTCTTGGTGAAAAATCCCAAAATTTGATGAAAAAACTTTGAAGCTCTCTGCTTGTAAGAAAAATGCATATTCAAAATAAATTTTTTTGGGTTCACATATACAATATGTCTACTATATGTTTGCATCATAAAATTTATGAGTTTTTACTTTTGGAAGACACCAGAGGGCTTCAAAGTTCAGCAGCAATTTTGAAATTTTTCACAAAATTTTCAAACTTGCTATTTTTCATGGACCAGTTTAGGTTTGAAATGGATTTGAAGGGTCTTCATATTAGAAATACCCCATTATAAAAACTACACCCCCCAAAGTATTCAAAATGACATTCAGTAAGTGTATTAACCCTTTAGGTGTTTCACAGGAATAGCAGCAAAGTGAAGGAGAAAATTCAAAATCTTCATTTTTTACACTCGCATATTCTTGTAGACCCAATTTTTGAATTTTTGCAAGAGGTAAAAAGGAGAAAATTTTTACTGGTATTTGAAACCTAATTTCTCACGAGTAAGCACATGCCTCATATGTCTATGTTAATTGTTCAGCGGGCGCAGTAGAGGGCTCAGAAGGGAAGGAGCGACAAATGGTTTTTGGGGGGCATGTCACCTTTAGGAAGCCCCTATGGTGCCAGAACAGCAAAAAAAATCCACATGGCATTCCATTTTGGAAACTAGACCCCTCGGGGAATGTAACGAGGGGTAATGTGAACCTTAATACCCTACAGGTGTTTCACAACTTTTGTATATGTAAAATACCCCCCAAAATTTGAAGCCCAATTTCTCCTGATTCAGAAAACACCCCATATGGGGGTGAAAAGTGCTCTGCTGGCGCACTACAGGTCTCAGAAGAGAAGGAGTCACATTTGGCTTTTTGAAAGCAAATTTTGCTCTGGGGGCATGCCGCATTTAGGAAGCCCCTATGGTGCCAGAACAGCAAAAAAAACTAAAAAACATGGCATACCATTTTGGAAACTAGACCCCTCGTGGGAACGTAACAAGGGGTGATGTGAACCTTAATACCTCACAGGTGATTTACGACTTTTGCATATGTAAAAAAAAAAAATTTTTTTACCTAAAATGCTTGGTTTCCCCAAAATTTTACATTTTTTAAAAGGGTAATAGCAGAAAATACCCCTCAAAATTTGTAACACAATTTCTCCCGAGTACGGCGATACCCCATATGTGACCCTAAACTGTTGCCTTCAAATAGGACAGGGCTCCAAAGTGAGAGCGCCATGCGCATTTGAGGCCTAAATTAGGGACTTGCATAGGGGTGGACATAGGGGTATTCTACACCAGTGATTCCCAAACAGGGTGCCTCCAGCTGTTGTAAAACTCCCAGCATGCCTAGACAGTCAGTGGCTATCTGGCAATACTGGGAGTAGTTGTTTTGCAACAGCTGGAGGCTCCATTTTGGAAACGGTGGCGTACCAGACGTTTTTCATTTTTATTGGGGAGGGGGGCTGTGTAGGGGTATGTGTATATGTAGTGTTTTTTTTACTTTTTATTTAATTTTTTGTTAGTGTAGTGTAGTGTTTTTAGGGTACAGTCGCACGGCGGGGGTTCACAGTAGTTTCTCGCTGGCAGTTTGAGCTGCGGCACTATCTTTACCTCTATCTGTTTACATGTATGGGTATGTTGGGTTCCATGTTTGAGCCATATAGGTTCATTTGAATTAAACAGGGCTACACATTGGGATCCATACATATACCATATGTATTTTTGATATACATATGGTATATACATTCAACTCTGTGTTCCCCCACTGCTGTTTCTTTTTTTATCATGTCTAATTGTCTTTTGTTTGTTATGGGGGGGGGGGGTCATTATAGTCTTTGTGAATTGTTTTCTACATTCTTCAAGAATCACCCACACGGTGAAGGTTCATGCCCTGGCGGAGGAAGCTACAAGACCTTGACAGAACCCCAGCTACCAGGCTCATTCTTCAAGTCTCAATTCAATGGGTGAAAGCACCTCAAGTCCCAGCAAGGCAACAGAGCTCTCAAGTGGTAACGCTGCATCCTTTCACTCTGCACCATACTGTCAGTGTAATGCCATCTGCTTCCTGCTCAGCAAAGACAGTTATCCGTAACCTGTCGTCAGTGTGTTCCTTTACTCCCCGTGTCTGACCCAGGAGAAGCTGTCTCCAACCTCGGGCCGTGTACAGGATAACGGTGCTCTGGCATCACGAAGTGATAAGGTATTTCCCTACACCACTCATGGTACCACATCTCTTTTGGCATCCACAAACAGGATTCGGGTGTATGCCTACAAAAAAAACCCAGTCTGAACTGTACCCTAGTGTGTGAAAGATGGTGCGCCAGAATAATTGTGCAGAACTTTGCTTATGCTGATGGGCACTAACAAAATAGAGGGGGAACACTTTATTAACGGCCATACAGCGTGTGTAGACTGTGACCAGAGACTGAGTTGCAGTCATTGCCTGTTTGGAGCAAGCTGCGCCCCGAAGTAAAGAAAGTTCCAGCCCTGAAGGGGTTGACCATCGGCCACAATCTCCCACGCGCACAAAGTTTTAAGCTCCGCCAACCTCCGGGAGCAACGCCTCTTCACAAGAAGCATGGAGGAACCAAAGTGCCGCCCTGTGTTGCACAGGGGAAGATCTTTCAGGTTGGTTCCTACAGGAAGTTGCTGGATGCCGCCATAGCAGCGAAAAAGTGCATCAGTATCTGTATATAACTGGTTCTCATCAATCCATATTGCACATACTACCATAAACATATACATGGAAAATGATTGAAATTACAAATCCAGCTGTGTGGCATAGCCTAACTCCTGTGTTCCCCCACCTCACACTCCAATGCATTTTGCCCCGCTTCGTCCGGGAGTGATAAAGAGGGCCACTGTTCCCTCACCTAACATGGTGCTTTGTGCGCTGTGCGCATGTCCGTGCTCCCCGCCTTTTGTTGTTGATTGGTACAATGTGCATATAGAATAGAATATGAATGTGCATATAGAATATGTGCAAATAAAATAATTAGAGCAATTCATGTGTGAATGTGCATGTAGAATATGTGCAAATACACATGTAAATAAGAAATGTATGTACATTTTTTTCTTTATATATATACATATATATATATATATATGATATAAATATGTGATAAATATATGTAAAACTATATGGTTCAGTTGTGTGATAAATATGTAACAAAATATTCCAATATATAATAACATAATAAAAATGTGCAATTCCATTAGTGAATAAAAAAATTTTTATGTAAAATTTATAGTGATAGTAGTAATTGTTTAGTAGGGGATGAAAAAAAAGAAAAAGAAAACGAGCAATATAAACAAGAATTACACAAGTATACATAATACAATATCCGGATCGGCATCAACAGGGTATTCTTCATATTTTGATGTCCCTGGGTTCCCTCCTAACATGAAACAGATAAAGTAAAACTCATTAGTAAAAGAAAAACCCTATCAAGCTCCTATGGGCCCCCAATAGAATAGTGTAGCTGAAAGCAGATAAAATAAAAAATAAAATTATATACAGAGAATGTATATAAATCTACAGAAAACAGGAGAAGCTAGTGTTCTCATTGAGCCCCAAGGGAGATGCTGTTTTGAGTGCATAGATCCACTTACATTCTTTTCTTCCAATTTGTTTCTGGACATCACCTCCATGAATACTAAGATGTATCCGATCTATACCTCTGAACTTCAGAAGGTTCCACTGACCATTATGTGCAACTCTGAAATGGCGTGGGATAGGTTTGAGTTTTTTTATGCCCTCAGAATCAAACAAATCCACCCTCATTGTGGCTTTGATGTCACGTAGATGTTCCTGGATTCTTACCCTCATTTGTCTGGTCGTCATCCCCACATAAATTAATCCACAAGGACAGGTCGCATAGTAAATCACAGCCACTGTTTTGCAATTTATATGATGCACAATCCAAAACTCTTTTTCACCACTTGAATCCATAAAGACATCTGTTCTGATCACCTGATTACAGATTGAACAATCACCACAAGGTACCGATCCCCACTTAGGGCCTGTTGAAAAAAAGATATATGGTGATTTAGGAGGGATATAATGGATTTTCACCAGGATATCCCTTAATGATTTACAACATCTTGCTGTCACTTGGGGTTGTGCTGGTAATAACTTCTGAAGGTCTGGATCTTGTTGTAGTATCTGCCATAATTTCTTCATAGAACACATCATATCTTGCCACCTACAGTGATAGTTTGTAATCATTCTAATATCTGTAGAATCCCTTTTCTTGTTTCTTGAGTGCAATAATTGAGATCATTGTTGTCTTTTAGCCTTCACATATCCGCCAGAAATATCCCTGGGTGAGTATCCTCTCTGTAGGAAGCGCTGCTGCAAGTCAAAAGATTGATTTTCAAACTCTTCATCAGCACATATATGTCTAGCCCTGAGAAACTGTACCTATGGTATGGCCCTAATGGTATTGTTGTGGGTGTAAGCATTTGGCATGAAGCAATGAGTTCACACTTGTGTCCTTCCTATGGATAGTGGTAAGCAGTCTTCCACTGCGGTCTGTTGAAATTCTGAGGTCTAAGAAGTCCATTTGGTGCTGACTAATCTGGTGCGTAAATTTAATATTCAATGGCCCTGATTTATCAATCTGTCTGAGACAGAAACTGGAGTGATTTTCCCAAGCAACCAATCACGGCTCAGCTTTCATTTTACCAGAGCTCCATAAGATATAAAACATGAGCTGTGATTGGTTGCTTGGGAAAATCACTCCAGTTTCTGTCTCAGACAGATTGATAAATCAGGGCCAATGTGTTCTGATTTAATCTGGATAAAAATTCTAAGAAGGAAGCCGGTCTACTTTGCCAGATGAACAGGACATCATCTATATACCGCATCCATGATGTAAGTTGTCTGTGTAATGATGTCTCATATGTCAAAATGGAAAAAATAAAAGGTAGGGGGGCTCACACTATATAATATATACCGAGGTACTTGTGATACACGTACCCTACGTGCCGATAGATACAATACAATAAAAAGAGGAAGCAGACAGACCTCTAGGTATATATAGGTGATGAAATGAAATGAATTTCTGTGCAAATGTGGGCTAGGTAAAGTGAGTGCAAATGTGGTGTTGAAAAATTAATAAAAAATATAATAATAATAAATAAATAAAATATATATATATAGTAAAAATATATAATGTAAAATAATAATAATATATATATATATATATATATATATATATATAATGTAAAAAAATAGAATGAATGGGTGATGTAAAATAGGTGAGTGGTGAATATGTGAGAGGTGAAGAGATATCAAAATGTATAATTTAAATATATAATTAGAAAAGCTGGTTTAAACAAGTATGTTCAAATGTATTAATATTAAAATATTTCATAACATATAAGTCCAAGCAGGGCCCTTGCTGTGGACTGTAAGCATAAATATAACAATTAAAAACAGGTGTAAGTAGATAGGAATAATAGTACTATAAAATCATTAATAGTTAATGCTGCCACCCGTAAATTGGTTGGAAAAGCCGTTAATTGAATCCAAGGTATCAGTAGTTTTAGGCAGATAGTGGATAGTTCACAAGTTAGTAGTAAGTTTGTAACAAATGAGCACCGATATTGTAGCACAGCCCACCCTGAAGAACACGCCGTTCTTGTTACTTGCAACTGCTGGAACCCCCTGGTTTCTAGCCCACTGCCTTGACGCGCAGTTTACAGTGCTTCTACACGAGGCAGCTGTATGCACACACTCACCGCCGGTCCGGCGCTATCCCTCCACCGCCAACCATCTTCGGCCAGTCATCTGTGCCAGTCCGGGTTCAACTTTCCCTCTAGACAAGCTCTCGGACACTACACCCAGGCCGGCCGCACAGCTGTGCCAGTCCCCAGCAGCGAGGTCTGATCATCTCAGAGAAGTCTGCAAGCGGTGCGGTGAGTGGTGCACAGCACCAACCTCTTGATACAAACTTGTCTCAAACTTGCTACAATATTGGTGCTCATTTGTTACAAACTTACTATTAACTATTGAACTATCCACTATCTGCCTACAACTACTGATACCTTCAATTTAATTAACTGCTTTTCCAACCAACTTACGGGTGGCAGCATTAACTATTAATGATTTTATTGTACTATTATTCCTATCTACTTATACCTGTTTTTTTCATTGTTATATTTATGCTTACAGTCCACAGCAAGGGCCCTGCTTGGACTTATACGTTATGAAATATTTTAATATTAATACATTTGAACATACATGTTTACACCAGCTTTTCTAACTATATATTTAAATTATACATTTTGATATCTCTTCACCTCTCACATATTCACCACTCACCTATTTTACATCACCCATTCATTCTATTTTTTACATTATATATATATATATATATATATTTTTTTTTTACGTTATATATTTTTTACATTATATATATATATATATATATATATATATATATATATATATATATATTTGTGTTCGGGGCTCCATACGTGTACTAGTGACAGGAAAGATTGCCTACATACCTATACAAGATCTTACCCTAGCATAGCGGTCTGAGTTGTGCCATAACCGCGTAATGAGGGCATGCCTATAGAGGGCATGCACTATAGTGAAGGAATAAAATAAGGGAGGGTTGGGTGGGTTCCACAAACGTCACGTGCTCCGCCCCTGTAGGAGAGGGGGAAGTTATACACACACGCCCCCACCTGTTCCCAATAAGCCCCACCTGGAAGTGCAGGGAGCGATAATTACTTTTGCCCCTCACACAAATACAGCCCATCAGGCTTTATACTTGTGTTCGGGGCTCCATACGTGTACTAGTGACAGGAAAGATTGCCTACATACCTATACAAGATCTTACCCTAGCATAGCGGTCTGAGTTGTGCCATAACCGCGTAATGAGGGCACGCCTATAGAGGGCAAAAAGCAACCATGCTAGGATGAATACAATTCCTGAATTAACACATCCTACACCCAGCATCAATCTTCACCTACCCGAAGTAGACTATACCTAATATGCTGAAAGAGTAGCCCTGACCAACTAGTGACTACTAGAGTTGGTAACCATACCTTTGAAACCGTGGTAGTAATGTCCATCTGTAAAGAATCAACCTGAGAATAACATTCCCTGCCAAATACTACTAACTGAATTATACCTATTACCATCCCTACTTGTGACATTACTTCAAATGGACACGGAAAGGCTAACTTCATGGCAGGTCTGAAAAGCACCAATCCCTTGCTATTTAAGAGGCAAAAACTAAACTGACAGGTAAATGACAAGAAATACCTATCTACCTGATAGACCGTGTGGGTCATGTACCCTGACAAGGTTCACGAAGGCACCTTACCTGATTGAGACAGTAACAACAGACATACCTAACTAGCCACTGTACTGACCCAACTGGACTTGGAAGTGATGACCCTTTGCAGATGACAGCTCCCTGCGTGACCAGTGTTTAGGTGAACCATCATGCCTGTAGACCTGACAGGTCTTTGTGACACCGTTGTGCCTGAACCCGTCACAGGTCCCCGCGAAACCATCGAGCCTGTAGACATGACAGGTCTTTGTGAAATCATTGTGCCTGTAAACATCGCAGGTCTTTGTAAACCACTTTTTTTTTTTACAAATACGTGTGAAATGCCATATTGAGATTGTATGCTATCTGAAACGTGTCAGATTACCTACATAACCATGTCAAATCAATTGCTCTGAAATGAGACAGCAGCAACCACGATTCAGTCCCCGATCCTAAAGAAATGAGTCATGTAACTTTGTATTAAATACACAATATATCTGCAACTAAATGCCGCCCCTCCTTAAAAGAGAACGTGCAACTATGCCGGATAGTTGAATCTGTGTACTATAACGAAATAACGTTATCGAGAAATACAACAGACGAGGTTGTATCTGACCTGAAAACGTGTCAGGTCATAACAAATATAACAAACTACAAAATTGCTCTGAAAACGAGTCAGTAGCAACTGGCATTACCCCATGAGTATTCCTGACAAGAAACCTGTATGAAGCTGGCGTGTTGTTCTGAAGGCAGTAACAAAAATGACCAATTGTGTCCAATACCCTAAACAAATGATCTACACCCACTGTGTGCACCGCATGAAACATGTTAACCGTATGTGCGGCATAACCTGCTAACAGTATACCCAACTACAAGTCGCTATTCAATATGTTATTACTCTGAGACATGTCTGTAACAATAACCTATGTGTTGCATCCCCCCCTGCAGAGGTTTAAGAATATGTGCTCGATATATCTGCAATGAATGTAAGCACAATATGAATACTGTAATCGTGTATTGTAAATATATGTTCAGCCAGGGGTGCAACTGCTATTCAACACTAGGAACGGATGCACATAATAACCTACCCGCATACAACTATGGTAGTATGCAACAAATGCTGTGAACTGGTGCATGTATCATACACAAGCTGGGAGCGTAAGTACCGTGAAAATGTAAGGAATGTTATGAATTTATGCTCTAACACCATTATGAGTACAGCATACATGCCTAGAAATAAAGTGTAAACAACATATCTCTAAAAAGATAAAAGACAACGTGCAACTATACCGGATAGCTGAATATGTCTACTATAAGTAACTGATAACGTGGTCATGAAATACCACGGAGGAGGCTGTATCTGTCCTGATAACGTCTCAGGTCATGACAATAAACCACAATGTAATTACTCTGAAAATTCGTCGGTAGCAACCAACATTAACCCCTTAAGCTGAAGGAGTCAGGCAAATAGGGCAACGTCCTAACAAAGCTGTATAAGCTTTCCGTATAAACACTATGCACGAATATGCAGTATGGAAGCTATGAGCATGAGTATAGTAAAGCTGCAGGAGCATAGGTGTAGTGTAGACTCTAAGGATGGAAATGCAGAAAAACTATTACCCATGTGCAGTACAACAAAATAAAGCTATGAATGTAACCAGACTACCAGACTATGAGCGTAACGTGCAACTATGCCAGATAGTTGAATCTGTGTACTATAACGAAATGATAACGTAATTGAGAAATACAACAGACGAGGTTGTATCGGGCCTGAAAACGTGTCAGGTCATAACAAATACACAAACGACAAAATTGCTCTGAATACGAGTCAGTAGCAACCGACATTACCCCTTAACCTGAAGAGGAGTCAGGCAACAGGTTAACATTGTGACTATTCCTGAAATTGGTTGCTCTGAATGTGAGTCAGTAACAACCGCGATTCAACCCCTAATCCTGAAGGAACGAGTCAGGTGACCGGGTATTGAACAGCCAATTAGTGCCACTAAAATGATAACCACCCTTTAAACGAGTACCTGTGCCGGATAGTTGAATATGTGTACTATAACTAACTGATAACGTAGTCGTGAAATACAACAGAGGAGGTTGTATCTGACCTGAGAACTTGTCAGGTCATGACAATAAACAACAATGCCATTGCTCTGAACGAGTCAGTAGCAACCGACATTGACCCCTTAACCTGAAGAGGAGTCAGGCAATAGGGCAACATCCTGACAAACCTGAGTGAACTTTCCGTATAAAAGACTATGAATGAATACACAGAATTAATGCTATGAACATACATACAATAAAAGCTACGGGAGCATGTATGTAGTGTAGACGCTATGGATGAACATGCAGAATACATACCATTACCCATGTACAGTAAACGCTAAGGATGTTAATGCAGAGAACATAACAGAATGAATGCTACATGTACGCAGAATAAGTACTACAACGTGTCAGCATAATAATTACTACCATCGTATGTACAGAATGAATGCTACGAATGTCCGTGTAGTGTATTGCTACAATTATATGTGCAATATACATGACGTGAACATGTCTGTGGTATGAATACAACGAGTGTATATGTGGTATAAATGCTATGAGTGTATAGTGGTATGATACTATCAGCAGCATAATGCTATGAGTATACTTGCGGTATCAATGCTAAGAGCGTATGTGCCTGATGTAGGCCATGTGTATGTGCAGTAGAAATGCTATAAGTACATGTGCATTATAAGTGTCGAGCATATGTGCTACGAATTAATATGTGGTATGACGCTATGAGGTATGAGTACTATGAGCAGTATAATGCTGTGAACATGCTATGAGCGTGTGGCCACAACCGCACGAAACAGCATGACACTATGTGTGAGAACCGTATGAAACCTGCGTGTATGAATGCGGTGAACATGTGAACAACAAAACCATGACCGTGTAACCAATATAACTGCCATGAGCGTATGAACCCTGCGTGTATGAATGCGATGAACAACAAAACCATGACCGTGTAACCAATATTACTGCCATGAGCATATGAACCCTGCGTGTATGAATGCGATGAACGTGTGAACAACAAAACCATAACCGTGTGACCAATATAACTTCCATGAGCGTATGAAACCTGCGTGTATGAATGCGGTGAACATGAGAACAACTTAAGAACCGTGAGCGTGTGACCACTATAACTGCCATGAGTGTATGAACCGTATAATTGCCATAGGCAGTATACTGCCGTAACCAGTATGAAATACCATTAACATGAACCGAATGACACTTTGAGCGTATGAACCAATGATAATTACGAGGTGTTTGATTGCCATGAACGTAACATGGTAGAAAGAACGTAAGACCGTGAACATGCCAAGAATATGTGAACAGCATAAAAGCCAAGTATGTGGACCATGTAAAACACCAGCGAGTGAGAGAATAACCATGAGAGTTTGCACAGTATAAATGCCGTGAATGTATCGTCAGTGAGTATATGTACCGTATATAATAAGCGTATGAATTAACCATGAGAGTACGGACGATAAGAAACTTATTGAGTTATCAAACCGTGAAGATGCTCTACTTGTGTGCACCTTGTACCAGTAATGCGTGTATGCCCATTATAAACCAAGCGTATGAACCGTATGGATACCGTGATCGTGCAAATAACGAGTATTACACTGTGTATACTATGATTTAATTAGATGTAGCCTGTGTTATATCTCTACAGAGCATTGCACCCTACTGTATACTATATTCAAACAAGACACTCTGCAGAGCACTGCATCACCCCTCACAGCATATGCTACGCTGCAACGAGATCCTCTGCAGAGTATTGCACCACACCAAACAGTAAATGCCACCCTGTCTTGCAACGAGACCCTTCGCAGAGCATTGCACCACACTGCACATGCTAACTGTAACGACCCTCTGCAGAGCATTGCACTATGCCCTATATATTATGTTATATTTAAACCATCCCATCTGCAGAGCATTGCACTAACTGTATAAAGTCTGTTTATAATGAGACCGTCTGCATAGTATAGCACTATACTGTATATAGTATATATTATATTGTAACAAGACCATCTGCAGAGCATAGCACCAAAGCTGTATATCATGTATACTATATTGTAATGAGACCATCCGCAGAGCATTGCACCATAGCTGTATATCATGTATACTATATTGTAACAAAACCATCTGCAAAGTATTACACCACAACTGTATATCATGTATACTATATTGTAACGAGACCATCTGCAGATTATTGCACCATAACTGTATATCATGTATACTATATTGTAACGAAATCATCTGCAGAGCAATGCACTATACCGTTATACAGTACATGTTATATTGTAACGAGACCCTTTGCAGAGCATTACACTGTACTGTATACTGCAAGGGCACCGTATACCCCGCAGAGCACCGCAGCACACAGCAAAAGTTATATTGAAACGACTCTTTGCAGAGCATTGCACCACACTTTATACAGCAAACGTTATATTGAAACAACCCTCCGCAGAGCATTGCACTAAACTTTAGATTAACGATTGCAGACCAGCTGACAGGACCGCCTAACGAGGACTGGGCAGCTGCCGCAACCTGTCCCAGGGGCATAGATAATTGTAACTGTGCGGGTGGCGGGCGGTCCACATGTCGCCATGAGGCAGCTAGCGGGCTGCGCGAAATGCTGAGGCCGTGCCACCCCCAGCACCGATTTAACTCACCTGCTTGCCGCTCCTGGCCCCCACTACCTCTGCAGGCAGAGCCAGCCAGATCCATACCTGCCCAATATTACCTTATAATCAGAGTGAGACACAGCACCCCCAGATAAGACAGCCAGCGGAGCTGCCAGGATGCCGCGCCTGCACCACCCAGACTCATGATCAGCGAGGCCTCCGCACCGTGAGCAGCAGCTCTGAAGATTTTTGTGGGAGATTCAAACACCAGACACAGGAAGCAGAGATTCCACAAACGTCACGTGCTCCGCCCCTGTAGGAGAGGGGGAAGTTATACACACACGCCCCCACCTGTTCCCAATAAGCCCCACCTGGAAGTGCAGGGAGCGATAATTACTTTTGCCCCTCACACAAATACAGCCCATCAGGCTTTATACATATATATATATATATATATATATATATATATATATATATTTTTTTTTTTTATTATATTTTATATTAATTTTTCAACACCACATTTGCACTCACTTTACCTAGCCCAAATTTTCATAGAAATCCATTTCATCACCTATATATACTTAGAGGTCTGTCTGTTTCCTCTTTTTATTTTATCATATGTCAAAATGTTCTCTTGCTCCCAGTGTCCAAGAGATAAGTTTGCGTACGATCACCCCCACCTCTAATCTCTGCAGGACCTCAACTGAATCCTTAATATAGGAGGGTAGGTCCTGCACACAGGATTGTAGGTAGAAATCAAGAAAACGACATACCGGTTCACATAGACTCTCCCGGCCAGACACAATAGGTCTGCCCAGGGGGTTCAACATGTCCTTGTGAACTTTAGGTAACCGGAAAATCCACTTTCAATCCATCATGTATTTTTTTTTTGTAATGATTCCTTCCTCAAGAGCAAGTTCCAATATCTGAAAGAGTTTGGTTTGAAAGATACTAAGGGGGTTGTGACTCAATTTTTTATAACAAGTGGGGTCATTTAACTGTCTGAAGGCTTCAGCTTCATATTTTTCACTGGGCCATAACACAATATTGCCCCCCTTGTCTGCAGGTTTAAACACAACCCCCTTCATTTTCCTCAATTACATCAATGCTTTTCTTTGACAATACATCAGATCATCTATCCATAGGAAGGTTATCAATTTCTTGTATCATAGATTTAATAAATATCTCTACTGGTGGACTTAGAGGCAGAGGGGGAAAGACAGCCAAAGGACAGCTTTTGGTACTGGGATACCACACAAGGAGCCCTTGTAAACTGTAGTCTTCTCCTTTGTATACAAAGCTGTTTGCTGAACTCTGGTAAAATATACGGTGATATCTAAGGCTTGGTTCCCTTTAACCCCTTAACGACGCAGGACGTATATTTACGTCCTGCGCCGGCTCCCGCGATATGAAGCGGGATCGCGCCGCGATCCTGCATCATATCGCTTCGGTCCCGGCGCTCATCAACGGCCGGGACCCGCGGCTAATACCACACATCGCCGATCGCGGCGATGTGCGGTATTAACCCTTTAGAAGCGGCGGTCAAAGCTGACCGCCGCTTCTAAAGTGAAACTGAAAGTATCCCGGCTGCTCAGTCGGGCTGTTCGGGACCGCCGCGGTGAAATTGCGGCGTCCCGAACAGCTGATCGGACACCGGGAGGGCCCTTACCTGCCTCCTCGGTGTCCGATCGACGAATGACTGCTCCGTGCCTGAGATCCAGGCAGGAGCAGTCAAGCGCCGATAATGCTGATCACAGGCGTGTTAATACACGCCAGTGATCAGCATAGGAAATCAGTGTGTGCAGTGTTATAGGTCCCTATGGGACCTATAACACTGCAAAAAAAAATGTAAAAAAAAAGTGTTAATAAAGGTCATTTAACCCCTTCCCTAATAAAAGTTTGAATCACCCCCCTTTTCCCATAAAAAAAATAAAACCGTGTAAAAAAAATAAATAAATAAACATATGTGGTATCCCCGCGTGCGTAAATGTCCGAACTATAAAAATATATAATTAATTAAACCGCATGGTCAATGGCGTACGCGCAAAAAAATTCCAAAGTCCAAAAAAGCGTATTTTGGTCACTTTTTATACCATAAAAAAAATGAATAAAAAGTGATCAAAAAGTCCGATCAAAACAAAAATCATACCGATAAAAACTTCAGATCACGGCGCAAAAAATGAGTCCTCATAACGCCCTGTACGTGGAAAAATAAAAAAGTTATAGGGGTCAGAAGATGACATTTTTAAACGTATAAATTTTCCTGCATGTAGTTATGATTTTTTCCAGAAGTGCGACAAAATCAAACGTATATAAGTAGGGTATCATTTTAACCGTATGGACCTACAGAATAATGATAAGGTGTAATTTTTACCGAATTATGCACTGAGTAGAAACGGAAGCCCCCAAAAGTTACAAAATGGCGTTTTTTTTTTTTCAATTTTGTCGCACAATGATTTTTTTTTCCGTTTCGCCGTGCATTTTTGGGTAAAATGACTAATGTCACTGCAAAGTAGAATTGGCGATGCAAAAAATAAGCCATAATATGGATTTTTAGGTGGAAAATTTAAAGGGTTATGATTTTTAAAAGGTAAGGAGGAAAAAACGAAAGTGCAAAAACGGAAAAACCCTGAGTCCTCAAGGGGTTAAATGCATATTTTGACATTTTTGGGTTTTTATAATTAGGAAAAACAATAAAATATTTGTATTTATTATATATATTTTATACGTTTGCAGTGTCCTATGAAGATGCTTGTTAAAATTCAATGCAAAATAGATGCATAGAGATTTTCTGTTTCATATTGGCAAATAGTAAGGTTTTATTATATAAATTGACTAGACCTTAAACTTGTATCATCCAATATAAATCCCATGCCATGTCTCATGGACATCTGTTCCGTAAATCCCTTTCCATACCTTTTTTTTTTTTATTTCAAATTACAAAATTACAATTATGCATTTCAAAATTCGCTTTACACAATATAAATAATCCCACCCACACCCCTATCCCCCCACCCACTACCAGCTAGGATGCCTCATCCCATTTCTTCCACTCGTTTTCAACTTTTTGACCTATCTTTTTTCCCTGATAGTAAATAGCTTCAAATCTTCTCATTTGTTGGACTTCCCTCTGCCACTCAACCCAACATGGGCCCTGGGGAGCAAACCACCTCCTAAGAATAATTATTCTAGCTAATCCGAAAGCCTTTATCAGAACACTGTTCTTACACTGCATCCTAAGTCCTATCCCTAGAATGGCCGTTTTAATATCAAAGCTTATCTTAATACCCAATTTCGTTTCTACCATATTGTATACCCCTGTCCAAAAGGAAAGCAATTTTGGGCAACTCCACACCATATGTGACAAATCCGCGCCTTCCATATTATATTTCGGGCATTTAGAGTCAAGTCTTTTTCCTATCTTATACAAGAACCCCGGCGTATATGGGATCCTATGTATCAGCTTTATCATAGAGGTTTTATGGTTCATATTGAGAGATGATTGGGAAATATTTATGAATACTTCCCTCCATTCTTCCCCATCAATCTGACCTACTACTTGCTTCCATTTATCCCTACTCTTTGGAGGAAATTTTTCAACGGAAAATCTAACTAGGCCCTTATATAAGTTACCTAATACCTTTGTCGAGGAGGACCGAAGCCCAAACATATAGTCAATTAACTCATGTCTATTTATTGCCCATCTAGGGTTGTTCTTCTCCTTCTCAAAAGTGCTTTTGATTTGTAAGTATGAAAAGTATTCGCTCTGACTAATACTAAACTCCCTATTGAATGTTTTCCATTCTTTTAGCGTGCTTTCTATCACAAAATCTTTAACTCTAATAACCCCATTTCTTTCCCAGTTAATATATTCCTTTAATTTCATAATTTCTGGAAAATTTCCATTACCCCACATTAGTGTGTAGTGCATACTATCCTTAATCCCTAATAAACGTCTTGTGAATCTCCATACTTTATTAAACATATTACAAGTGGGGATTTTTCCCCTGTGCATACATCTTCCCCCTTCAATTAATTCCAAAGCGCTATCCCCCCTAATACCTAATTTAGAAAAAAAAATTTTTAAATCATCATCTTCCTTTATCATGTATTCAATTTGTGCCGCTATATAATACAGTTGCATATTTGGTATACCCAAACCACCACTACTCAAGGGAGGACTCAGAAATGTGTGTTTCATCCGTGTTTGTTTCCCATCCCATAAAAAATCATTAATCTCACTCTGTATTTTATTAAAATGGTGTTCCCCAAACCAAACTGGTGCTGCTCTAATCACATGCAAAACCATAGGGAAAATAATTGTCGTTATCAGCATAATTCTTTCAGCCATATTCATACGCAACTTTTCCCATATTTGAATTTTGTTTCTTACTTTCTGTCTCAATGGGGTAATATTCAACTGGGCAAACTCTTCTATATTTCTCGAAATCTTAATTCCTAGGTATTCCAGGGCCTCATTTTCCTGCAAAACATGTATCACTCTCTGGCAGCCCTGGCTATCACCTGACAACATTAATAATCCTGATTTATTCCAGTTTATCTGAAAGCCAGAATATTTACCAAAATCCTTTATCAAATCAATAATGCTAACAAGCTTTCTTCCTGGATCTGTGACAAACAATACAACATCGTCTGCATAAAGCAGTATTTTCTCCTCCTCTCCCTCGACACCAAACCCATCAAACAAGCTGGAAGATCTAATCAACTGCGCGAGTGGTTCAATGAAGAGGGAGAAGAGGAGCGGTGATAGGGGGCATCCCTGCCTAGTTCCTCTCTGCAGCGTCACTACCTCCCGGGAAATAATATTATTAATATTAACTTTGGCTTTGGGGGATCTATATAGGGCCCTGAGCCCCTGTAAGAAGCCTTCTCCGAGATTCATATGTTCTATTATTTTAAAGAGGAAGCCCCACTCCACCTTGTCAAACGCTTTTTGAGCGTCAAGAGACAGGATGGAGTGGGAGCCCCCCTCACCCCTTGCCTGCATATTAAGAAAAACTCTTCTTATATTATTATAGATATTTCTTCCCTGCATGAATCCTTTCTGTTCCTTCCCTATTAGTTTATCCATCACTCGTTGTAAGCGCCTGGCCCAAATTTTAGCTAAAATTTTCTGGTCTGTGTTTAGGAGTAAAATTGGCCTAAAATCATCCATTACGCCACTTTCCCTACCTTTCTTAGGAATCAGTACAATGATGGCTTCAGCCATAGTTGGGGATAACTCCCCCTTACTCAAGGATTCATTGTAAACCTCTAAAAGGTATGGCAGTAGCACACCCCCAAAACATTTATAAACTTCAAAGACCAGACCATCCGAGCCCGGGGCGGAGTTATGTACAAAGGACTTTAGGGCAGCTTCCATTTCTCCTATACTAATCTCTTCCCCCATTTTCACCTTTTCTTCCTCGCTGATACTAGGGAGCCCTATTTTCTTCAAAAAAATGTCAATTTCATCATCTGACACAAAGCTTTCCCTCGGGTATAAATCCTGGTAAAATTGGGTTGCCACACATGTTATTTCCTCCTGTTTAGTACATTCCCTACCCTCTTTATTTTTTATCCCAATAATTGTTTTTTTCCCTTTTTGATTAATAATTCCCATAAGTGTTTTGTTTGGTTTACCTGTTTCAACATATTGTCTCTGTTTCCTGAAAAAAAATAGCGTGTTGAGCCTTCTCTAGGGCAATTTTACTGTACAGGTCTTGCAGCTTTTTAAGATGATCCCAGTTCTCCGAGTTGGGATTAATGCCATATATGCTTTCGGCTGCCGCTATTTTCCCCAGTATCGCGTTTTCCTTCTCCTTACATTTCCTTTTAAACCTGGCGATATTCCTAATGAGAAGCCCCCTCAAGAAAGCTTTTAGTGTATCCCATACTATCAGAGTATCAGCTGTGCTTTTGTTTATTTCCCAAAATTCTCTAATTTCGGAGCTTACCCCCTTTGTTACATCCTCAATTTTTAACCAATGGGGATTTATATACATACTCCTGGAGGCTTCCTGTATCTTCCTCTCCTTTTACATATAACAGACTAACATTGCGTGATCTGACACACACCCAGGCTCATACACTATTTTATGAGTAAGAATTAGACCTGCATTATTAACAAGGACATGATCAATTCTGGAGGCTGTTTTGTGAGTGGCATTATAACAGGAGAATTTCTTCTTGTACGGGTATAACTTCCACCAAGCATCCTCCCATCCCACCTCCTGACACCAGCTATAAAGCAGAGTATTATTATTTCCCAAATTTCTACCCTGCCAGTCAAGATCCTTATTCATAATGCCATTCATATCACCCATTACCCAAAGGTCAGTAAACTCTTTATCCATTTGAAAATACATTAAGACTTGAAATACTTCTGTTGAAAAGGGAGGGGGGATGTATGTAAACGCTAAAATAGATAACCTACCCTCCCATTTAACATATAGAAAGACAAATCTACCTCTATGATCGATTAGAGACTTTAACACTTGCATGTTTACAGCCTTATGAATTAAGACTGAGACCCCTGAGGAGTATTCTGAAAAAGTAGAATGAAAAGCTTCCTTTATCCAGCCCTTACTTAGGATATTCAGCGAATCTTGGTCAGGTGGGTCTCTAGGAGACATACAATTGCTGGAAGATGCTTGTTTATTCTATCGAATATTGCTACCCGTTTACTCCTGTTTTTTTTAACCCTCTCACATTCCATATTAATATTCTATAACTGTTATTCGTAGACATAAACATTCTTCTGTTTCTCGCTATGGGGTGCATCCCAGCTGGTAGTGCCTCAACCCTCCCCAACCCTCTTCACCAACCCTCCCTCCATACCCTAAATTGAGCTGTTCCAACTGTTGTATTGATATCTGCGGGTTCTATGCTGTGAATATGAACTAGGATATTCTAAAAGCAATTGATACTGGTGTTGAAGGCCAGGTTCACGCAGAAAATGTGCGGAATGCCCACACAGAGAAATCGTGCGTACATTCTGCACATTTGACTAATTGGACGGGCGCTAGGACTGCTCGTAAATGCGCTGCCTCATCAACTGCAATGCGATTCTTTGCGAAATCCACAGGAAAAATATTCTGTTTGCAAACGCCGTAATCGAAATTTTCGTGGCAGAAACATCAGGCGCCAAAAATTCTGCTGTGTGAACAGTAACAAATAACCATGGTACTTAATATCAGGTCCCATGTGGACCTTTAATAAATAGAAACAACAATCCAGCAACTGAATCTAGGATTATAGGAACAAGTGTTCGGGATGTGCCATAAAACATAACCTTTAATATATCACAATAAAAGATAATTAAACAAGTGATGTATTAAGGTGATGATGTAGTATAAGATTTGGTCTAAATTACACAGAACACGGGCTCAATCTGGATATGACCAAGATTAGTCAGTCCAGAGATGCCATATGCCGGGGATGCAGCAAATCCACACCTGATTTCTAACCTGGAAATATAGAACAAACCGCCGACTCGTTTCTACCACCAGGTTACTGGTGGCGTCATCAGGAAGGTATATAGTCATAAATAATACGAACAGTGCATGATAAATTAAGTGACCAGATAAATCTGTAAAGGAATGATTTCCCTAGATAGCCTGCATAGTAGCATACATATTTCTTAATTTAAAGCCATCATGCATATAGCCCTGTAGGGGAAGAGACAAATGCAGAGCTATCTCTATTGGTCACATAGTACAGTGTCACGTCCTGACGATCCACCTGTAACAAAAGAAAAGGGGACCCATTCAGTATGTGGACCTGCAAAAGAAAACTCATAAATCTGTAGAGTCACAGTTCTATGCTACTCACGGTTCTGTTGGTTTCCGGAGCCACAAGGAGATACCTGCTTCATGCAGGGAGCTGGAGTTGTCTGGTTCTCTCGCCAAGTTCAGCGAGACAGTGGCGTCTGACGTCACTGCCAATCAAATGAGCGGAGCTTAAGAGTAGCGAGCAACGTCTCTCCTGTGACGCCGCTGGAGGGCGTGACATGGAGGATTACCTCAGCGCTAGGGATTCCCCTTCAGCGGACAAGTTAGAAAGAAGACCATGGTCACACAGTTTTGCCCACATAAATAAGCGGGCACGGACATAGGGCTATGTATATGATAGTCATGATGGAACAGTTTATGAATTGTCTAATTAGAAGGGGGCGTGATTGGTGAGGAATGTGTGTAGTCTTGGCGACGTACTGGCAGGCGCGACAATGGCCGCATTTATAGCATCCCAGTCGGCCCAGCCATGTTTGGTTGGTGGAATCTGTCGAGCGTAAATGGCTTCGCACCAATAGGTCGCCAAAACTCTTCTCTTGTCTGTAAGTAATTAATGGATGATTACTGGTGATATCTTGTAAATCAGGATCCATCTTCAAGATGTCCCAGTGTTGTGTGATAATCTGGCATATGGGACTGGCCAGTCTATCAAAGGTGCCTATTATTCTGGCCAATTGAGAATTGTCTGCATTATGCACTAAGCATTTGGGGGTAAGAAGTTCATGCCGGGATTTGCTGGAAGCCTCATGAAAAAGCCTGAGAGCTAAATCAGAATTGTTAAATGTTACCCTTCCCAAATCGACAGTTAAAATGATCAGTTCCCTTTCTCCATTCCCGTGTGCGAAAAACTCACTGAAATACCTAGGGGTAAACATCACTAACACTGTGAACAAATTGTTTGACTACAACTATAAACCTCTCCTGGTTGATATCAAGCAGACATTAACGGACTATGACATCCCACTTCTCACTTGGTTCGGGCGCAAAAACTTGCTGAACTGTTACGTTTTACCCAAACTCACATACAAACTGCAAATGCTCCCAACTGCCTTGCCTCGCCATTTCTTTTCTAGTATATGTTCTATATTCTCCAGCTACATATGGAAACATGACCCCGTATTGCTTATTCACTTTTATCTCGCTCTGCCGACCATGGGGGTATCGGTTTGCCTGATATAGAGAAACTATATAGGGCCATCCAACTCAGAAACTGGATGGATTTAGTTAGACCCTTGCCCTACTCACCTATGTCATGGACTGCTGCCTCTATGGCCTACTCGGGCAACCTACTGAGTGACCTCTGGTTTCCCCCGAAACACAATAAACTGTCAGCTTCCTCTAACTTGCTATACTCTGGTATTCTGAGTACCTCTCACCTCTTGCTGCCCTCTCTCTCTCCTTTCCCGTCTCCCTCTACTCCTTCTTCTCTCCTTCCTGTGGTCGTGGGTAAAGACTCAATTGGATTTAACGACATGTGGACTAAATTGGGTGGCATTCCCCTGAAGGATTTGTTCTCAGACGGACGGATACCCTCTGATGATGAAATTAGGCTCCTGTTTCCGGGTACTAAACTCACTTTTCTACATCTTGCTAATTTTCGCTCTTGCAGTAAAATATTTCTTAGCAAATTTCACCCCTTAACCCCTTAAGGACTCAGGGTTTTTCCGTTTTTGCACTTTCGTTTTTTCCTTCTTACCTTTTAAAAATCATAACCCTTTCAATTTTCCTCCTAAAAATCCATATTATGACTTCTTTTTTGCATCACCAATTCTACTTTCCAGTGACATTAGTCATTTTACCCAAAAATTCACGGCGAAATGGAAAAATAAAGTCATTGTGCGACAAAATCGAAGAAAAAACGCCATTTTGTAACTTTTGGGGGCTTCCATTTCTATGCAGTGCATATTTCGGTAAAAATGACACCTTATCATTATTCTGTAGGTCCATACGGTTAAAATGATACCCTACTTATATAGGTTTGATTTTGTCGTACTTTTTTCCACGTACAGGGCGGTGTGAGGGCTCATTTTTTGCGCCGTGATCTGAAATTTTTATCGGTACGATTTTTGTTTTGATCGAACTTTTTGATCACTTTTTATTCATTTTTTAATGGTATAAAAAGTGACCAAAATATGTTCTTTTGGACTTTGGAATTTTTTTTACGTGTACGCCATTGACCGTGCGGTTTAATTAACGATATATTTTTATAGTTCGGACATTTACGCACGCGGCGATACCATATATGTTTATTTTTATTTACAGTGTTATTTTTTTTATGGGAAAAGGGGGGTGATTCAAACTTTTATTAGGGAAGGGGTTAAATGACCTTTATTAACACTTTTTTTTTCCTTTTTTTTTTTTGCAGTTTTATAGGTCCCGTAGGGACCTATAACACTGCACGCACTGATCTCCTATGCTGATCACTGGCATGTATTAACACGCCTGTGATCAGTGTTATCGGCGCTTGACTGCTCCTGCCTGGATCTGAGGCACGGAGCAGTCATTCATCGATCGGACACCGAGGAGGCAGGTAAGGGCCCTCCCGGTGTCCTGTAAGCTGTTCGGGACCCCGCGATCTCACCGTGGCGGTCCCGAACAGCCCGACTGACCAGCCGGGAAACTTTCGCTTTAGAGCGGCGGTCAGCTGTGACCACCGCTTCTAAAGGGTTAATACCGCACATTGCCACGATTGGTGATGTGTGGTATTAGCTGCGGGTCCCGGCCGTTGATGAGCGCCGGGACCTACGCGATGTGATGCGGGGTCGCAGTGCGACTCCGCTTCATATCGCGGGAGCCGGCGCAGGACGTAAATATACGGCCTGCGTCGTTAAGGGAACCCACATACTTTGAGATCTCTCTTAGATAGTTTTTTCAGCTTTGGGGAGTCAGAGCTAAGCTGTTGAAGACCTGTGCTCAGGCCGCATCACTATCAGCCCCTAGTTTCCTGAAATCCTGGGAGAAGGAACTCACATGCACCTTCACTCCAGAGAACTCTAAGTTTATTTTGAAGTATAGTAGGGTTTTTTCGAGATATGTCAGATTACAGGAATCTCAATACAAGTTGACTCCTCTTAGTACAAAACGCCAGATTTTCTTTACACGCACAAGTTGGCTGATTCCAATCTGTGTTGGAGATGTGGTTCTCAAGTAGGGTCGCATCTTCACATTTGGTGGTCTTGCCCCTTTATTAGACCGTACTGGCAGGATGTTGAATGTTATATCTCTAAAGTTATGAAACAGTCTCTAGTTCTTACTTCTGAATACGCCCTTCTTGGTTGCCCATCAAATGTTCACACGCCCAGCTCAGACTCACTCATAACTCACATGTTGATGGCTGCAAAATCTTTAATCCCCTTGAAATGGTTACAGAGGAATAGAGGAATGGCTGCTGAAGGTGTCGCAGATCTGTAGTTTTGAAAATCTTACCAGCAGAATTAATAGATCCCTGGCTCACCTTTCATGACTCTCAACATTCAGCTTTCTGGACACTTGGGATGGTTTCCTTTGCTTTACCCCCCCCCTCCCCCAATGTCCCCTCCCCCTTGTCCCATCTCTCCCCCTCATTTCTATACCCTCCTTCCTCCACCCCACCCCCCTCATTCCGCCCCCTATTCCCGGCCACCACCCCTTCTTTTATACCATATATCATTTCTAGCTTAGGCTTGTTCAGCCTTCACTACCTGAATAAGTAGATCTTGCATTGATATTGCCAGTTGTAATGTATGTTCATCTTATTTTTCCTTTCCTTGTGTGTAGAGGGGAGCAGCTGCGTCTGGCTTGCCCTCTGCACTTCATTTTCCGTAAATACCCTTTGTATGTTTGTTTTGTTACAAAACCAATAAAAATGTATTTGAAAAAAAAAAAAAAAAGCCTGAGAAAGAATATACTGAGGATAGCCTCTCTCATGAAAGCATTGTGTCATTGCTCTAGCCTCACGCCTGAAATCCTCCAGGCAAAAGCAATTTCTCCTGAGGCGGAGGAACTGCCCTTTTGGGATCCCCCTCTTTAGGGGACTCGGGTGGCAGCTCTCCCACCTCAGGAGACTGTTGGTGGAAGTCTTTTTATGGTAGATGGTACTCTGGAGTGTCCTATCAGTATCAATAAAGATTTTAATATCCAGAAAAGGGAGTCCCTTATCTTGTGTTTCAAATGTGAAAATTAGGCACAAGTTATTAGTATTGTTTTTTTTATAGCAAGAAATATAATTGCAATTTTAACTAGATATAACAGTGTACAATATATCAAAAGGCATTTGATACACATAACATAAGCCACAGAGTGGCTGGATGAAATCGGCAAAGAAATAAAATGCCTTTATGACTGTAATATACATTCAATATTGAAAATTTTTTAAGCTAAATGCACAAAAAAACAGCAACTAAATAATAACGTACATGCACTTGCTTCTGAATAATTATTATATCCTGTACGGATGTAGTTATGTGAGTTGATCAAGGATTATTGTGGAGACCTAATGGCATATCGAATAAGATAGATATAGTTGTCACAATTGTACCGTATTGTGAGGGCTGTTCAACCAGACATCCCATTTGAATAGGAACTCACGATCAGTATTTAAGGCACAGGAAATTTTATATTCATGCCAGCAGTTTGAGTTAATACCTACTTTCATTTCTTTGATCGTGGGAGTAGCTGGCGTCCTTCATTTCTAGTGATATTGTATCTGGCCACAATAAGAGCATGAAGGATAATAGTTTTGTGGAAGTATCTGTCTATATTTATGTTTAGGAGAGCCAAGGCGGGATCCAATATTGTTGGAAGTCCACAAACCTGGGACAGAAATTTACCTAGTTTTCTCCAAAATAGAAGCAACCTTGGGCACTCCCACCATATATGTAGATATGATCAAAAGTTCGGGCATCTCCAACACGTGTTAGGAATAGGAAGGATCAGGGCCAAGCGTGACAGGGTTAAATACCATCTGTATAATAACTTTTTAGATGTTTCTAGATGACTAATACACCTAGAAAAGTTGGGTAGGACAGAGTGAGCTTTGTTCCATTGGTAGTCAGTGATCCCGTAACCCAGATCTAGTTCCCACTTAGTTTTATGGAAGTGAGGAGCCTTAGGGTTGGATCTAAGAAGATAGGCATAACTCCAGGATATGTTTTTTCTGGTGTGCTTCATGTGTACTAGCCAGTTTATAATTTCTAAATTATTTTGGTCTAGGGGAGATTTGATAGATCTCAGTGCATGACGGATCTGAAAGTATTTATAGAATTCCTTGTGGGGATATTAAAATTGTTGTGGAGTACATCAAACCACATGCAGGTACTGCCATCCCAAATATCGGCTATGAGATGGATTCCATTAGAAATCCAGTTTGACACATTCAGGCCAGGGATATGGGCCATCAGGGTTGACAACTAGGATTTAAGGGGGTCAATTGCGCCTAAATTATTATTTAGGATATATTGGTTCCAACATTGAAGTATGGCTCCGAGAGTTGGGTGAGAGTAGAAAAATTTGGTTTTAAAAATATAGGCTGCTGTAAGGACCTGGCCAAGAGATATGCCTCCTAGTAATGATGTCTCCATATCCACCCATAGTTTAGATTGGTCATTCTCCCATTAACATTTAAGCTGATCTAGAAGGACCGCTCTGTAACATTGGGTGATAGAAGGGCATCCAATGCCTCCTTTGACAGGTGGAAATAGAAAGTTGATTTGGATTCTATGCTTTTTTGTGCACCAAATGAATTGCATAATGATGGACTGAATTTTTCAAAGGTATGAGATAGGGAGATGATATTGCCTAAAATCTTGTATACATTTTGCAATGTTCCAATTCATCATCTTAATGGCTGCTACCTTCCCCAGCCATGAAATTCCTATGCTAGGGTAGAGTAATTGGCGTCAAAGAGTTTGTTTATTGCAAGGGAACATTAATTTAATTCCTAAATAAGTTATTGAGTCCTCCACCCAAGGGAAGGAAAACAGGATTTCATAATACTTATTGTTTTGGTGGAAAGGCCTAATCCAAGGATCTGGGATTTGTTAGTATTGATTTTATAATAAGAAACACTACCAAACGCCTGTAGATCTTCCACAATATTGGGCAAAGATTATATTGGGTTTTACATATGATGATCACATCATCCGCAAAAAGACCAATACGGTGATTATAATTCCCCACAACTATCCCCGCAATTAACCTCTTAAGGACCCAGCCATTTTACACCTTAGGACCCGGCCATTTTTTGCACATCTGACCACTGTCACTTTAAACATTAATAACTCAGAGATAGTTTTTTCGTGACATATTCTTCTTTAACATAGTGGTAAAATGTTTTGGTAACTTGCATCCTTTCTTGGTGAAAAATCCCAAAATGTTATGAAAAATGTGAAAATTTTTCATTTTTCTAACTTTGAAGCTCTCTGCTTGTAAGGAAAATGGATATTCAAAATACATTTTTTTAATTCACATATAGAATATGTCCACTTTATGTTTGCATCATAAACTTGACAAGTTTTTACTTTTGGAAGACACCAGAGGGCTTCAAAATTCAGCAGCAATTTTCCAATTTTTCACAAAATTTCCAAACTCACTATTTTTCAGGGACCAGTTCAGGTTTGAAGTGGATTTGAAGGGTCTTCATCTTAGAAATACCCCATAAATGACCCCATTATAAAAACTGCACCCCCCAAAGTATTAAAAATGACATTCGGTCAGCCTTTTAACCCTTTAGGTGTTTCACAGGAATAGCAGCAAAGTGAAGGAGAAAATTCACAATCTTCATTTTTTACACTCGCATGTTCTTGTAGACCTAATTTTTGAATTTTTACAAGGGGTAAAAGGAGAAAATGTATACTTATATTTGTAGCCCAATTTCTCTCGAGTAAGCACATACCTCATATGTCTATGTAAAGTGTTTGGCGGGCGCAGTAGAGGGCTCAGAAGCGAAGGACCGACAAGGGGATTTTGGAGAGTACGTTTTTCTGAAATGGTTTTTGGGGGGCATGTTGCATTTAGGAAGCCCCTATGGTGCCAGAACAGCAAAAAAAAACACATGCTATACCATTTTGGAAACAAGACCCCTTGAGGAACGTAACAAGGAATAAAGTGAGTCTTAATACCCCACAGGTGTTTCACGACTTTTGCATATGTAAAAAAAATGTAAAAAATTTTCACTAAATTGTGTTTCCCCCCAAATTTCACATTTTGCAAGGGTTAATAGCAGAAAATACCCCCCAAAATGTGTAACCCCATCTCTTCTGAGTATGGAGGTACCCCATAAGTTGACCAGAAGTGCACTACGGGCGAACTACAATGCTCAGAAGAGGAGTCATATTTGGCTTTTTGAGAGCAAATTTTGCTTGGGGGCGTGTCGCATTTAGGAAGTCCCTATGGTGCCAGGAGAGCAAAAAAAAAAACCACATGGCATACCATTTTGGAAACTAGTCCCCTTGAGGAACGTAACAAGGAATAAAGTGAGCCTTAATACCCCACAGGGGTTTCACGACTTTTGCATACGTAAAAGAAAAAAAATATTTCACTAAAATGTGTGTTCCCCCCCCCCCAAATTTCACATTTTTGCAAGGGTTAATAGCAGAAAATACCCCCCAAAATTTGTAACCCCATCTCTTCTGAGTATTGAGGTACCCCATAAGTTGACCTGAAGTGCACTACGGGCGAACTACAATGCTCAGAAGAGAAGGAGTCATATTTGGCTTTTTGAAAGCAAATTTTGCTCGGGGGGCATGTCTCATTTAGGAAGCCCCTATGGTGCAAGGACAGCAAAATAACCCCCACATGGCATACCATTTTGGAAACTAAACCCCTTGAGGAACGTAACAAGGGGTTCAGTGAGCATTTACCCCCCACTGGTGTCTGTCAGATCTTTGGAACAGTGGGCTGTACAAAATTTTTAATTTGCACAGCCCACTGTTCCAAAGATCTGTCAGACACCAATGGGGGGGGGGTAAATTCTCACTGCACCCCTCATTACATTCTGTGAGGGGTGTCGTTTCTGAAATGGGGTCACATGTGGGGTTTTGTTTTTTTTGCGTTTGTCAAAACCGCTGTAACAATCAGCCACCCCTGTGCAAATCACCTCAAATGTACATGGTGCACTCTCCCTTCTGGGCCTTGTTGTGCGCCCCCAGAGCACTTTGCGCCCACATATGGGGTATCTCCGTAGTCGGGAGAAATTGCATTACAAATTTTGGGGGGCTTTTATCCCCTTTTACCTCTTGTCAAAATGAAAAGTATAGGGCAACAACAGCATGTTAGTGTTTACAATTTATTTTTTTACACTAACATGCTGGTGTAGACCCCAACTTCACCTTTTCATAAGGGGTGAAAGGAGAAAAAGCCCCCCAAAATTTGTTAGGCAATTTCTCCCGAGTACGGCAATACCCCATATGTGGCCCTAAACTGTTGCCTTGAAGTACGACAGGGCTCCAAAGTGAGAGAGCACCATGCGCATTTGAGGCCTGAATTAGTGATTTGCATAGGGGTGAACATAGAGGTGAACATAGGGGTATTCTATGCCAGTGATTCCCAAACAGGGTGCCTCCAGCTGTTGCAAAACTCCCAGCATGCTTGGACAGTCAACGGCTGTCCAGCAATACTGGGAGTTGTTGTTTTGCAACAGCTGGAGGCTCCATTTTGGAAATAGTGGCATACCAGACGTTTTTCATTTTTATTGGGGAGGGGAGGGGGGCTGTGTAGGGGTATGTGTATATGTAGTTTTTTTTTTATTTTTTTTTTATTTTGTGGTAGTGTAGTGTAGTGTTTTAGGGTACAGTCACACGGGCGGGGGATTACAGCGAGTTTCCCGCTGCGAGTTTGAGCTGCCGTGCAAAATTTGCTGCATCGCAAACTTGCAGCCTGATACTCACTGTAAGCCCCTGCCCATGTGAATGTACCCTGTACATTCACAGGGGGGGGGGGGGGGGGGTTCCAGCTGTTGCAAAACTACAACTCCTTATAGCCAGCTGTTGCCGAACTACAACTCCCAGCATGCTACAGGACTACAGTTTGAAGACCACTAATACAGTGGTTCCCAATCTGTGCCCTTCCAGATGTTGCAAAACTACAACTCCCAGTATGCCAAAACTGTCCAGGCATGCTGGGAGTTGTAGTTCTACAACATCTGAAGGGCCAGATGTTACAGAACTACAACTCCCAGCATGCCTGGACAATAAGGGAATGCTGAGGATGTGTGGTTTTGCAACATCTGGAAGGGCACAGTGGTCTCCAAACTGTGGACCTCCAGATGTTGCAAAACTGCAACACCCAGCATGCCCAGACGCCAAGAGTTGTCTGGGCATGCTGGTAGTTGTAGTATACAGGGTCTTTGTGTGCATTGCTGTAAAGGGCCCGACCGCGGCTGAAGAGAAACGCACCTGTCGCCGCCGCCTTCATCGCCGGGATCCGGGTCTTCAGGGACGAGGTAAGTACCGGGGCCGGGCCCCAGCACTCCCCCGTCCCCCGCCGCATCCTCCGGTCTTCTTCCCGTCCTCTCTGGACTTCCAGGGGACGGGCAGGGCGGGAGGAAGTAACCGCCCCCCCCCTGCGATTGGTCGGTTAGCTAACGGAAGAATCGCAGGGAATAGGAGGAGGTGGCAGGCTTGCCACCTCGCTCCTATACTTCAGCATGGTCTGTCTGTGACAACCGGGATCATGCAAAATTACCGGGCGGTCGGGTCCCAGAGACCCGATCAGCCCAGTATCGCCGCAGATCGCAGGGGCGATTTCCCTCGCAATTTGAGCGAGGGCAGACATGGCCCCCCTCAGCGTTTGCCCTGGATGCCTGCTGAAGCATTTCAGCAGGCATCCGCTTCCGTTCTCTGCCCGGCGCGTGGCAGGGACCGGAAAACGCCAGGGCGTATGGATACGCCCTGGGTCCTTAAGGCTCAGGGTGTGAGGGCGTATCCATACGCCCTGGGTCCTTAAGAGGTTAAGGAGTTCGCTCTTATCTTTTCAGCCAAGGGTACCATCGCCAGGGCAAAAATTAGCTGGGACAAAGGGCACCCCTGACGTGTCCCATTGGTTATCATGAAAGAGTATGAGAGGAACCCTGATGTAAACACTGAAGCTGAAGGGTAGGAATATAGAGCTAGTATTGCAGTCTTGATATTGTTAATCAGGCCGAATTTGGACAGAGTACAGGTACCCCCAAAGGACGCCTTCTCCGTGTCAAGCGCCAATAGCAGAGAAGGCGTCAGATACGACTCAACGTGATGCACTAGATCAATGAGGCATCTTGTTCCATCAACAGTTTTGTCTCTGTTTAATAAATCCAACCTAGTCATTTTTAACCAAAGAGGGGAGAATGTCATTTATTCTGTTTGCAATAATTTTGGCATATAAATTTAAGTCTATCGGGGGTTTTCCCAGGTTTAGGTAAAGTGATAATGATAGCCTTTAAAATTTCTGGAGGGATTTAACCCTTGTGAAATATCATATCGTAGAAAGGAGTTGAGGGGAAAGGTTCTTTTGGGACCGTTTGTAATATTCTCCTGTAAATCCGTCAGGGCCTGGGGATTTGTTCCGACGATAATTCAGACTCTGTTATAGGTCTATTTAAATCTTCTAAGGTGACTGCATCGACTCACAGTAGGTGTATTTTGTCTAAAAATGATTTAATCTAAGAAGTATGGGGTTGGGTAGTGTTCCCATCATCTTGTAGATTATATAAGTTTGTATGGTAATCAGCCAGCTATTGCCTGTGGGTTTATAATTTTGTCCCCATTAGATGAATAAATAAATGGGGTTTTGTTTAAGAAAATAATCGAATTTGTAATGCAAGATTTGGTAACGTTTAAATCTAAGGGAGTTAAAATTTTTTAAAGTGTTCCCTAGTACGTTTATGATCGTCCTCAAGTAATTTAATTGAAGTGGTAAGTTCCGTAGTCTTAGACAATCTAGCTTTTTTTCTTGGCAGTTGCCAATTTGATGAATATACCTCGTAAGACAGCTTTGTGAGCATACCAATTAGTAAAGACAGAAGTGTAATTTGGGTTATTTAACTGAAAGTATTAATTTAGTTCATTCTCAATAGAGCTGGATGAGGAGAGATCAGTTAATAAGGAATTATTAAGCCTCCATAAGGAGGTAGGGGGCCTGTTAAATTCCTCCTGTATAGTAGTCGTAACCGGAACATGGTCCAACCAACTTATGATGCCAACCACTGAGGATGTTACGTTTTGAAGGAGCCACTGATATACTACAATTAAGTCAATACAAGAATACATGTGGTGTGAATGTGAAAAAAGGTATAATTCGAATAATTTGCAAAATATAAATATCAGTGTTTCTTTCCGAAGGTTTATGTGGACTTTTATCAATTTGTGGAGAAAGGACCTTGTTAAAATCGCCCACCAACATAATTGCACCATACTTATTCTTAGATACCGTTTTCAAAACATGAGCAAGGAATTTGCCCTGTTTTTTGTTTGGGGCGTACAGTGCTACTAGAGTTAATTTCGAGCTATTAATCTGGCATTTCAAAAGAATATAACTACAATGAGGATCATAAAGACATTAATGGGCTTAAAAGCTACGGAGTCCTTGACTGCTATGAGTACCCCCCCTTCTTTTTCGAGGCATTCGGAGTAAAGAAGGTATAGGGAATTTTTTTATTCTTAAAGCGGTATGCTTTAATTCTTTTTAATATATCACTCAGTACCTAATCCTGACCATGTATCTCTAATTTTTATGTGCCTAGCACCTTTATTTATTTTTTTTATTACACTTTTAATTTAGCTCACTGAATTCCTCTCAGAGGGGGCGTGGCCTCACTGTGCAGGTCTCCGCCCCCTCCCTCAATATGCTGTCTACTCACATCTCCCTTAGCATTAGCAAAACTGCAACTCCCAGCTTGTCCTCACTGACAGTAGCGGGACACTAGCTGACAGTGGGAGGATTTTTCCTCCAGCTGTGAGCCCTGCGCTCACAGCTGTCAATCAAGGAAGTGGGTCCATGACGTAGGTGATGACGCATGGACCCAGCAGGACTAGTATGTGTCCAAGCAGGCAGAGGGGCAGTTGTTTGACTGGCTTTTTCAGTATGTAATACTGAAAATTTTCTAATGAAAGCAATTGCAAAACGTATTGGTTTTGCATGCTTTACAACATATCAAAAGTTTTTGTATCTGACAGTGCCCATTTAACCCTGTGAGTTTCAGATTCCAACAGGTGGGTCTCTTGAGCACACACAATATCACAATTGAATTTGCAGCATTCAGACCAGAACAGGCTCCGTTTAAAAGGGCTGTTAAGGACCTTTACATTTAGCGTAGAGACCTTAATCACCATACAAATGTGCTACAACATGTGCTTTGGCAAGACCCACCTCTGGAGCCAAATATGAAGTTTGAAACAGTATGTAAATCCTACAGAACAAAAAGGATATACCTTAAGCAATATATTGGAAGAGTGAGTGCATGTTGAAACAAGGGAAACAAAAACACGGTGAATTATGAACGGATGAACATTCTTCTAGAACAAGCCATAGCCAGATGGCATAAATTGGTGTGTGTGTGGGGGGGCGGTGCGGGGTTAGAAAAAAATAGAGAGTAATATAATAACACTCTAAGAAACCAAAATGTAGTAGAATGAAATTGTTACCCTTCACTAACCACATAGTTTTAACAATAAGTTTAGTACCAGGTGTCATAGAAGTCCACAGAAAATGTTTTCAGGGAAATGATCATAAGAGATTTCAGGTACCGCTGTCAATTATGTATGCCTGTTGGTTGAAAAAAGAGTGAAGACATACAAACACCAGACACAAGAGAGGACTAGGTTGGGAAGGGTTGGGGAAAGGTTAGGAAGTGGAAGGGAAGAAGGGAAGGGAATAGGTTAGAAAGAGGGTGGAAATGGTAGGAAGGTATGAGGGACGTCAATGTAGTAAAGTGCCTATGATAATACAAGGCTTAAGCAATGGTCTGAAGCATTTATCTAGATCCAATGTCGCTGAGCTTTCAGGTCGGGGATCTTGGACTTCCGTGGGATCTTGGAGAGTCCTTAACTGAGGTTCCTGGGGATCTGTTTCCCACTGTGGTCCATTCCTGATGCAATGGAGGGGCTTTTCTCTTTGGAGATTCCACCATGGATTTCTTCACCAAGTCTGGAAACCAATTGCTGACAGCCATGAGGGCTTCTTTCGGGGTGAAGAAGGAATGTGTAGCACCATTCCTGTGTACTAGGAGTTTCACCGGAAATCCCTAGCAGTACGGTATACCTTCTTCACGCAAAATTGTAGTAGAAGTTGAAAAGGTCTTGCGTTTCTTCAGGGTGGCCGCAGAGAGGTCAGCAAAAAGGGAAATATTGGAGAAGCGGTCAGGTAGATTTTTGTCCTTTTTGGCAGCGCACAGGATTTCCTCTTTATAGTGAAAAAAGTGGATTCTGGCTAGTATGTCCCTTGGGATTTCTCGAGGCAATTGTGATGGCTTTGGAAGCCTATGAACTCATATCTCATTGGTCTGCTTGTGAAGTAATCCAGAAGGAATTCTTTCAAGTCTGAATTAGAGACAGCCTCATGTATGCCCCTGAAGCGAATATGATTTCTTCTGGACCTGTCCGCCAACTTTAACTGCACTGAATACATGTCATCAGTCATGTCGTTTTGTATATCATCCAGGGCAATATGGGCTACCGTGAATTTTTCCATTTTGTCCTCTAGATGAGCTGTCCATTCACCAATCTGTGACACTTCTTTAGTTAAAGAGCTCAAGGAGGACATAAATTCTTTCTGTAGAGTTTCTCTGAATTCTTGGAATAAAGATCTGATGGTGTTTTCAGTGCCAGACGGAAGAAAAAGGTTGGTTATATAGTCTCTATTGTCAACTTTAGGAGTGGACATGGTGGAGGGTAGCTGTGAGTACCGCGGTGAAGAAGTAGGCATTATAGCAGGTATACTTTGTAGGCACTCTGAATATGAGGATATCTTGGGATGAGCTGTAGGCACAACTTGTTTATATGTCTGAGTATTTGTAGCAGTACCTGATGCAGAGATCTCCCCCTCAACCAGATCTGGAATACCCGATTTATTCCTCAGCAAGTAAAATTCGGTCAGTTTAAGAGGTGTTTGTCTCTTTGATCGCCTACTTGACATACTTCAAAGCACAATTGCAGTCAGGTACAGATGTTGCATAGAATCGAGGCATTTAAAAATCACAGCAAATGAATAGAGTTCTGTTCACTTCTCAATGCAAGGTATAATCTTGTGGCTGAGATGTAGTAGCACAATAAAGCAGCTTGCAGAAAAAGTACTGAGGAAGATTAGGAGGCAGAGCTCGATAACTGTAAATTATAATGAGAGTATATAAGCAAAACATTCAAGTCCAGCAATAGTACAGATTCTCTCTCTCACTAGATAACAGTTACAGTGAGGTTTTATTAAGTGAGTATTCAGGAGTATTGAGAGGGATGGAACCACTCTTATGGCTTGTGATTGAGTTCCTGGTCTGGGCTGGTAGCCTGATTGTGGTGACCTGAGCTCTCTGGTCCCTCCCGGTCTAAGCTGACTTCCACAGGGTTTTAATAGTCCAGGTAGTAATGGGAACAGTTGTAGAGGGGGCAGTAGTGGACTGAAAGTGACTCTCTTTTTAATGGTGTCGGGGACTGCAAGGGCTGTGTGAGGTGATGCCACGCGTTAGCTACATAGCAGCTCCCCTCTCTGTGCTATTGTTACAGCTCACTTACAGTAAGGAGGTCCGGAGTGGTGTGAATGCTGCTGGGAGTAAGCTGGAGTTCCCTCTGGGGTGTCAGTATTCAGCCCGTAGTGAGCCGGGTCCTCCGGAGCTGCGATGTGCACCGCACAGGGTTCCTGGCTTCCCCTGAGATGTATGTGAGCCGGCCGCAGGAAGGAGGAGGAGGGAAGATGCCAGTGTGCCAGTTTATTCAGGGCTGTGAGGAGAGAGCCTTAGGTGCACATCTGCTCTCTTCCGTGGCTAGCCACGCCCCCATTAGTATTAATTTCCTGTACCAGCTGCCCAAATTTGTCCTAAGTGCCATTCCATAAAATAAACACTTCATCAATGAAACACAGCAAAATTAAGGCTCGATCAATGAGATACTACCTGTCATCGCTAAATAGGATGGTGGCCACTAGCCCAGGCTAAGGTTCGCATAACTGGGGGCACACGGGCTCCCCATAGCGGTCTCCCTGAGCTGGTGGTAAAAACAGCCTTGAAACAGGAAGTAGTTTCTGGTAAGGACGAACTTGAGCAGAGGGCGCACAAAGTCATTGTGTTCCTGAAACTGGGAGCCTCTTGTATTTAAAAAATACTCAACAGCCTGGAGCCCGATCTTATGGGGTATAGAAGAATAAAGAGCTTCTACATCAATGCTTGCTAGGATGGTATTGGTTCCTACCGAGATACCCTCAATTCTATTAAGGAGATCCATAGTGTCCCTCAAATAAGAAGGGAGAGGGAAAGATTTTGTCAATATAGATCCCCACATTCCGAGCAATACTGCCCACTCCGGAAACTATAGGACGTCCCTTAAGTGGGATCAGTCCTTTGTGTTTTTTTTTCGTAAAGCATAGAATGTGGGGATCGTAGGCGTTGATGGTAACATGAAGTTTTTCATCTATCAAATTTTTCTCCAAAGCAGAACGTAATAACTCAGATAATTCCCTAGAGTAAAGGGAGGTAGGATCAGAGGGGAGGACTTCATATGTTTCCTGGTCGTCCAAGAGTCTTTTGCACATGCGGACATACTTTATTACATCACAATATTACATCCTTTATCTGAGGCCTTAATGATCAGTTGATAATATTTTTGAAGTTAAGACAAGGCTTGTTTTTCTTGAAATGTCAAGTTATCTCTTTCTCTACAGTAGTTTGGTAAATTAGACTTCAGGTCCTTGAGGACCAATTCCAAAAACACGTCAATGCAAGACGTATCACCAAGTTTACTTTTCAGTCTCAAAGTGGTAAATGGTCCTTGTCCTGTGTGAACAATTCAGCAGAATCCCATTGAAATCAATAGAACACTGCTGTAGCGGAATGTCCACACGGAATTCATATGCATTTCCGTGCATACGAATAGCTTTGTATACAAGGGAGAAGACTACAGATCACAGCGGCTCCTTGTGTTTGTACTACTCATGTGTCGAGATTCATAGACCGGAGGGCTTCAGGTCACATTGGTCGCGTTCAATCTGATCCTGCATATTGGACTCGAGAACACTATTGCACTCCCTATTGGGAAGAACACAAATCGCTATAGGATGCTGAGCCTTCAGTGAGTATATCTTCTAGCCTAGCGGGGAACAGTGTCTGATGACCTGACTGGTCTATGAAGGAGAGATAAAATCAAGTTTGCTGTTTGGAAATCGTTCTATTAAAACATCCTTGTTTTAACAACCTCAAAAGTACTTGTATAGTCACTTAGTTGTGTAACTGATGCATAAGTAAGCTAAACATTGGAGTATCTCATATGCGGTTTATCTAATGGTGTTTACATCATTGTTTTTATTTTTGTTTGTATTGCATTGGGAGCCCATGTGTTTTACTGATGTGTACAGATTAGTAACACCAAATAAGAGAAATGTCCTTCCTACGTTGCAATAAGAAGAGGGGGTTCACTTATGAACAGATTTAGCAATAGCACCTACATGTGTGAAAAACACACCAAACAAGGACCCCCAATAAAATCAAGGTAATAAATAGATGTATATAAAAATATATATTTTTATTAGTACATATAAAAAAATAGTATGCATACAGCAGGATAAAAGTTTTAATAAAAAAGAACAGAGTATAAAATCAATATGCTGAATGATAAAAAAAAGTTGGGGATACTGGGGTGAGAAGTCTTGGGACATTTAAAAATATAGTAGCAATATAATTATCAAACTGGTCAGCTGCTAATAGTGCAAAAACTGAATAAATAATCAAATTGAGAAATGTGCTCTAATATTGCATATAACTAGTATAAACATCAACACTGCATTAAAAAAAAAATATATATATATACACATATACAGTATATACAATACATAAACACTTTATAGTGAAGAAATACAAAATAACAGCAAAAGTGGAGCATACAAAATAGCAGCAAAAATAATACAGTGGTCCCTCAACATACAATGGTAATTCGTTCCAAACGAGCCATCGTTTGTCGAATCCATCGTATGTTGAGGGATTCGTGCAATGTAAAGTATAGGAAGCTGTACTCACCTGTCCCCGCCGCTCGCGATGGTGTCCGCGCTGCTTCCGATGGTGACCCCGGGCCTCCGCTGGGCTCTTCTGGTCATCTCCGGTCCTCCGATGTCTTCTCCGGTCCTCTGCTGTCTTCTCCGGTCCTCCGCTGTCTTCCGCAAGGCCTTAATGGGCCTGCGTAGCGACGTCATTACGCCGCTGCGTACGCCATTCCTATTGGATGACGTGCGCAGCAGCGTATTGACGTCATCAGAGAGGGCCGAGAAGACACTGGAAGACCAGTGCTGGACCCGGAGGGCACCCCGGAGCATCGTGGAGGGGTAAATAATACTTACCGCACCACACGGGAAACATTAAGCTGCTATCCGGCAGCAGCTTAAGCATTTTGCGCTGCCGGATAGCACTTAATGCGATGGCCCTGACATAAAAAAGCATCGTATGTCGATGCTGACATCGACATGCGATGGCCTCTGTGAGGCCATTGTATGTTGATTTGATCATATGTTGGGGCCATCGTAGGTCGGGGGGGGTCACTGTACAGATCAGTGATAGGAAGGCAGGACTCACCCCAGACACCACACCACTATCCCAACGCGTTTCGCGTGGAGCGGCTTTATCAAGGAGTGGTGTGAGCTGGGATGGTCATGGAATTTATATATAAGGTGCACCAATGATGAGGTAGCAATACACTTGGACCGGGTAGTGGAGGAGTGCGACATACACCACATATCATGTGGGCGCGCTAATGCTCTAAACCTCGTGCAGCCCAGTACCACTCAGTACCCCCACCTTTTTATCATTCAGCATATTGATTTTATACTCTGTTCTTTTTTAAATAAAACTATTATCCTGCTGTATGCATACAATTTTTTATATGTACTAATAAATATATATATTTTTATATACATCTATTTATTACCTTGATTTTATTGGGGGTCCTTGTTTGGTGTGTTTTTCACACATGTAGGTGCTATTGATGTGTACTGATTGTAGTGTTTGAGAATATTTATTATTTATTTATCTTTACATGCCATTTTTAAGGGATCACATTTTATATTTTGGTTGTGAGCTGTTTTCTGTTTATGCAGAGTTTTTTACTTGCCAAAATGACCCATAATCTATTCTGTGGGTCGATACGATTAAAACGATACTCATGATTGCAGTCAACCCCACCAGCACATTAATTTTCCTCCTTAAGATGCTATGATCAGCATTAAAGGGGTACTCCAAAGGAGGATAAGATGTCTGCTCGCGGGGGTCCCACCACTGGGACCCCCCACAATTTCTGTGCAGCACCTGTCATTCTAAACAGTATGTTTAGAGCTCTGGGTTCCCGCAGCCGCATTCATCGTGGCATCACGTCACGCCCCCTCCATTCATGTCTAAGGGGGGGAGGGCGTGATGGCATAGACATAAATGGAGGGGGCATGGCGTGCTCCTTTGGATAGGGGTTACGATGTCTAGGGGCAGAGTACCCCTTTAAATTATTAGCAAGATATATCTTTTTTTTACTGTATTACATGCACATACGGTATATATTTTTTGAGTGTTCACCAAATTGTTACAGAAAATATTGTTTGTATTACTTCTGCCCTTATAGAACAGTGTACTATCCACTGGAACCAATCGTAGCCGTAATTCTCCTATGCTAGAGAGAACCAATCTTGGTCCTGGATCAGTTCAGAATGGCAAGGATAGGTAAGAAGCATGTCATACATATTTTATATTCTTGAAATTTATTTCCGTTTCCACCAATTTAGTTCTCCCACCCAATCTGACATTGAATATGGAGAGTTGTAGGTCACACACTGGGTGCAACAGTACAACACTTGGCAGCTATACAACAGCTGGAGATACTTGGGCAGCATAAGCAGCCAAGGTGCTCTTAAAATAATAATGGGGGGGGGGGGGGGCTTCAAAATTCTAAAAGGCCTTTGTGAACAAAAATCCATTAAAGGGGTACTCCGGTGAAAAACTATATTTTTTTTTAAATCAACTGGTGCCAGATTGTTAAACAGATTTGTTAATTACTTCTATTAAAAAAAATCTTAATCCTTCCAGTACTTATTAGCTCCTGTATGCTTCAGAGGAAGTTCTTTTCTTTTTAAATTTATTTTCTTTCTGACCACAGTGCTCTCTGCTGACACCTCTGTCTCAGGGCAGGACAACTGTCAAGAGCAGGAGCGAAACTCCATAGCAAACCTATCCTGCTCTGCACAATTCCTGAGACAGACAGACAGGTGTCAGCAGAGAGCACTGTGGTCAGACAGAAAATAAATTTAAAAAGAAAATAACTTACTCTGGAGCATAAAGCAGCTGATAAGTACTGGGAAGGTTAAGATTTTTAAATAGAAGTCATTTACATATCTATTTAACAAGCACCAGTTAAGTACTGGAGTACCCCTTAATTTTTTTTTACCTAAAAATTGCTTTAGATTGTAGCAATTGCTGGGTTATGCTCTTGCACCTTATAAAGCATAACCAACATAGATGTTCCATATAAGTTCACTGATGCTTATGTCTTAACATGTTTTCAAAGTGGTCAGGTTTTCCTTGTGTTTTCTGTAAGCCTCTTGTATATTGTGGTCATTAACCATAAACAGCATACAGTCATATTTTCAATGTCATATTTTTCATGTTTAAAAATAACATTCGTTGCAAAAAATTCTCCTGTCTCCCTTTTCACACTTTAATCATGCATGTAAGTCTGTGCAGCCATATCCTGTTTTTATCTTCATTTGTACACCCTCCTTCATCTAGCTTCTCCACGCCTGGCTCCCGTGCATCCACTGCCTCTGCCCCAGCCACATCAGCTCGGATTCGTTCACATCAGAAATCCATGTCTACATCTGTGCACCCCTCAAAACCCACACCCTCCTTAGAGAGCAGCACTGATGCACATAGACCAAGGCAAGTGCAAGACAGGGAAATGGGTCTAGTTGGAAACATATGCTTGTTCTAAAAACTTTACATTCTATCTGAAATATTTCTAGAAGGAATAGCACAATGCAGAGCGCTTGTAGAATATGTTTAAGAATTGTTGTTCAGAATTGCACATTTTTTCTGAAACACTGACATCAAGAATAATAAGTACAGTTTGGACCATGTAAAGTTTTGATTTATTCTGCCTTTATAACCTATAACCCAATTAGCTTTCATAAAGATGGCCTCTTTCTCCCTTAACATTTTGTGGCCCTGTGTTTAACTCACAATGTTGTGTTTTAGTTTTGGTACACGTTATTGTTGTTTTATTGTGAATTTACTTTGGACTTTTGTTCTCAAGTAGTATAGATACTATATTTTATATTTATTTCTGTGATTGCACCCAGGCCTGGAAAAAAAGTTTTAATTGCCACTGGCTATGTATGGATTTACAGTCACAGCCTGTGGATACAGTCAGCTAGCTGCATCCCCTCCCACCAATCAAGCACAAATGACAGCCTGAGCGCAGGCCTTCTTCCACTTAAGTTATTTAAGTCATCTTTGCTTTTTTCTTTAGGTTGGTAAAGAGGCTACTGACTTGATGGGCAATATTGTGCAATGATACAATTATTTTTGTTGTCGTTCTGCAAGGGACCCAACACATTCTGCCATATTTTCTTACAGATTACAACTGATCTCAGATGTTCTTGTATACAGAACACATTTTACATTTAAAGGGAACCTGTTGAGTACCTTAACCGCTACAAGTCTTCCCCAATACCTGGTAGCCATAGAGCACTTTGTGCGGATGCTGTGCCTTTTATACTATCATAAAAAAAACAACTTTAACAATCAAACTAAGAAGCTTTTATTAAAGTTGGACAAAGATAGCCAACACAAACCAAATAGAAGGTAAAATGGCCCTGTTGGGCAACTACAAAATAGTCAGAATGTATACCAGCATACAATAGGAACACAATAAGCAATGTCACATAAGGAACATAGATTGCAGCCTTCTCATGAGGGAAATTCCCAAAAATGTTACTTGACATATAACACAATAAAACAGCTGGTCTCTGTGGCTGGGACAGTGGGGGGGATGATGTCCAAGGCTCCCAGCCAATATTAATGCATTAATCCTTGTCTTCTCTAATGGCTGACAGCTTTTCATTCAACATAATAAGGTTAATGCAACCCACGACACGCACTTCAGTCAATATAGGTGTTTTTCACTGTGAGGCCACATGAATACGGGCTGCTAACAAAATAAATTGGCAAAGATGGAATATGCAGTACCGTAATCTAGAAGGCTTATGGCCTAAGATGCAAACAGCAGGAGCCTCATAAATAACACTAATCACCGCTGGGTAAGTAGGCATTAGGGCAGAGTCACAGTGGCATGAGGTCATATTGTTGACACTCTTCACTCAGCCACCCAAGCTTAATTGACAACCTGAGTGCCAAGCTTAATAGAAAGTACCTGGCGCTCCGGCTTTCCATTAAACCTCTATGGCTGGAATGGTGATTAAAGTTGTTTTTCATGATAGTCCGACATCAGAGGAATCTTATAGGCACAGCGCCACACTGCTGGGAAGGGCTTATAGGGAAAGGGGACTTGACAGGAAAGGGGTTTTCCCTTAATAGAAATTTGTCATCTTTTAACTGGGTAGATGGCAAATGAGTAATTCCTGGGACCACTAGGTCAGTAGAATGGAGGTATAACATATATAACTTTTTTTTTTATAAATAGTGTCTAGGAGTGTCTTTTATATTATTTTTTTTCTTACTTCTCTACAACTAACAGCACAGCCCCTCAGAGAGTCCCTGTTGCATCCCCTTCTGCTCACAATATCAGTAGTGCTGCCCCAGAAAGGACTAACTTTCCACGTGGAGTATCCAGTAGGAGCACATTTCATGCTGGTCAGCTTCGCCAAGCTCGGGACCAACAGAATTCACAATTTGGTGGTGTAACGCCAGCATCTCCTGCTGGTAATAGTCATGGTCGTCGGGGCGCAACTGGAAGCATCTTTAGCAAGTTTACATCCAAGTTCGTACGCAGGTGAGATGCTTAATGGAACTTAATGGCTTTGCCCTTTCTATATATGCATATATCATAATATGTGTAGCATAGTTTTTTTTATATTCTAAATTAAAGGCATTTATCATATATTGTGTTCTTTAAGACTTACATGAATATGATCTTATCAGTCTAGTTTGTAGGCTAGTTAACTGAGCAGAATCCACACTGGGGGTTGCATCTGTTCTTGTGGTATAGAAACAGTTTTTGTCTCCTTTATATAAATAATGCACTGCTACATGCATATCTGTATGTGGAATATAGGAAAGGAATCAGAAGAAACAGCACTACCAGGGAGACGCGATGAGGGTACCAGCAATCCAAAACAGCCTTGGTCCAGGGCCACTTGAATACAGAAAGTAGGAAGGGCATATTGCAGCACTCCAAACAAAGGTTAAAGTGGAAAAACATTTTGTTTTATTTCATCCAAAATGCAACGTTTCGGTTAAAACAAGATATTTTTCCACTTTAACCTTTGTTTGGAGTGCTGCAATTCGCCTTTTCTACTTTTTGTATGTGGAATATAGACACACTTCAGTGGAGCCCCTATGTTCACCACTACAGTTGTACTTGTGTAGGTCATGTTTAAGGAGGCAGGTTGATGTACTCCAGCCACTAGGACTGATGCAGCTGTAATATAGAACTCTAGGTGATTTATTGTATTTTTCTTAAGAAAATTGCTACTTCTGCTATAGTCTAGCAGTGAAGGGATAGTATTCAGTGATATTATGTTTAGACATAAATTTATAATTTTCCTACCCCTCACTTATGTGTTTTTTTTTTCCTGTTTTCCTCCCATCCCTCTATTTAGAAATCTGTCTTTCAGATTTCAAAGAAGGTAGGCATGGATTCCCCAACTCTATATTATTCTCCCTTCCAACACTGCTGGCTACTTTCTGTTGTCCTTGTCTTCTAAGCACTCCTGTTAAGTCCTGTGCAGCCAGGACAGCGTGTGTGTATGTATTTGCGTGATAGTCACTTGACATAAAGAGCTGAGGCAGATTCAGGATTCATTATAAAAACTTAAGATTGTGAAAATGTTTTAAACTTTTATCACATTCTTCTGCTAGCAATCTGGATTGCCTCATGTCCCTTTGTCTCTTCTGGGTACAGCCATTCTTTTCCAAATTTGTTTCTTCATCTTTTACGCCTTTTCACGCTGTCCACATTTTAGACACTGTATTTAAATAAGCTTTGCACACTGCAGTTAAAAATGTTTTTGCTCCTTATATATTTTTTTCTATTCATGCCACAAAGCTTTGCTTTAACCTATTTTATGGCACAGATATTTGGATTTTATTAAATAGCCTTTTACTTTTGTACAATTTTTTTGCCTACGTAGTTCTGTGATTAGATTATTGTACATATAGAATCTATATAATAAGATATATAATGTGTATGTGTGTCTGTCAGAATGTCTCAATTCTGCAGTGTCCAAAGTTTAATTGTTCTTTTCAGTTGGTGCTTGACAGCTTTGTAATATACCATATAGCGGGTCTTTTCTCTCCTTCCTATACTTTTCCATACATACTCTCCCAGGTATTTGTGCTTTCTACCCTTCACCCCAGTTGCCATGTTACCTACCATCTGGACAGTTGCTGGAGCAGTCTGCGTGTGAATATAGGAGTCATCTGCTCATTCTTGGCTGGCTTTCTGCATCGGAGAGGCTGTGTCAACATGTGCTAAAATAGTGTCTTCAGCATGGTGGGAATAAATCATTGGATTTTGTGTGTACTGGAGGAAAGGAGATATTTTTAGAAATTATTAAGAAAAGGTCAATTACACTCACTAACAAAAAAAAAAAAAAAAAAAAAATAATGCACCAAGTTGGAATTGTAAGACTCAAATGAAACGTTGTGTGTACATATTATGATTATATATGTTTACAATATTAGAGCAAAATGGGTTGCCTCTAGCCTGAATACAGGATGAGATACAGTTGGACATGGAGGCATAAACAGTGGCGTCACTAAGGACGGGCCAGAGGGCATCTTTCTGTGACCCCCCCCCCATTTATAACATGTTACACTGAGGCTGACTGTAATGGTCGGGCTGAGTTCTCCTAAAGTGCTTTGCCTGAACACATAGGGGGGCATTTACTAATCTTTTACTATGTAGTCTGGTTTTTACCCTGTTTTTTTCTACTTCATTTTTGACTATCTGCGACAAATTTACTAAATTGTTGCACGGCATTAATAAATTTGGCACACATAGGCAAAAGTGGGAAATTTACTTCATGTAGTAGAAAAAATAGTCTGTTCCTTTTTCCTGCTGTCTGAATAGGTTTGGCTGCTAGGTTTCCTTCTGGATCTTTTGTTTTTGAGTTTTTTTTTAGCTTTTTCACCACATCTAAATAATTCAATAACTACAGTGGTCCCTCAAGTTACAATATTAATTGGTTCCAGGAAAACCATTGTAAGTTGAAACCATTGTATGTTGAGACCATAACTCTATGGAAACAGGGTAATTGGTTCTAAAGGCACCAAAATGTCATCCAAAAATAGGAAAAAGTGACAAAGAAAAATAAGTAGATAACTGATATAGATGAAGCAAATCCTTACATATAAAAGTAATAAAGATCTGCTGGGAGCTGTAATCACTGTCTATGTCAGTGTTTCCCAAGCAGGGAGCCTCCAGCTGTTGCAAAACTATAACTCCCAGCATGCCTGGACAGCCAAAGGCTGTCCGGGCATGCTGGGAGTTGTAGTTTTGCAAAAAATGGGGCCACCCTGCTTGGCAAACACTGGTCTATGTAGAGGACAGGAGCTTCTTCAGGGGTCCTGTACAGTACAGGCAATGTCCAAAACAAGTAATGGAGTTGCCCTCACCTGGTGTCCAAAAGAGCAGCTAACCCTGATACAGGTAAAGTGTACAGAACATGTAATACCAGTCAGTGCATACACTTCAGTAATACAGGGGTTTTACCAGTGAATGCCCATTTTGATTGGTTGGTTCTTCTAGCCATTGACACGTTTTACAGATCTGGACTGTCTGTAGCATTGTATGTTGAGTCTGGTTTCAACTTACGATGGTCCAGAAAAGACCATTGTATGTTGAAACTATTGTATGTTGAGGCCATTGTAAGTTGAGGGATCACTGTAAATTGTAGTCATGGCTCAGAAGTGGTAAACGGCGTTTAGTGTGTGTGTGTGTGTTTATTACATTTTTTTAACACAGTTTTTTTCTCCCTAAATGTACTTACACTTTTTTTTTTTTTGGTTACTTCTTCTACAGATCTGTGTATCCTGTGGACTCCTTCGGATTCGGTGGACTACTTCGATGACCAGCGTTTTTCTTTGCTTGATGTTAATAAAATGGTTAACGAGGGCTTGTGGGGGAGTGTTTTTTGTAATAATTTTTTTTTAAAACCTGTTGTGTTTTATTTTTATTTTACTAGACAGGCTTAGTAGTGGAAGCTGTCTTATAGACTGAGTCCATTACTAAGCCGGGCTTAGCGTTAGCCACAAAAACAGCTAGCGCTAACCCCCAATTATTACCCCGGTACCCAACACCACAGGGGTGCCGGGAAGAGCCGGTACCAACAGGCCCGGATCGTCAAAAATGGCGCTCCTGGGCCTAGGCGGTAACAGGCTGGCGTTATTTAGGTTGGGGAGGGCCAGTAACAATGGTCCTCGCCCACCCTGGTAACGTCAGGCTGTTACTGTTTGGTTGGTATTTGGTTGAGAATAAAAATAGGGGGACCCTATGCGTTTTTTTAATATATTTAATTATTTATTTAAAAAAAAAAAAAACGCATAGGGTCCCCCCTATTTTCATTCTCAGCCAAATACCAACCAAACAGTAACAGCCTGACGTTCCCAGGGTGGGCGAGGACCATTGTTACTGGCCCTCCCCAGCCTAAATAACGCCAGCCTGTTACCGCCTAGGCCCAGGAGCGCCATTTTTGACGCTCCAGGCCTGTTGGTACCGGCTCTTCCCGGCACCCCTGTGGCGTTGGGTACCGGGGTAATAATAGGGGGTTAGCACTAGCTGTTTTTGTGGCTAGCGCTAAGCCCAGGTTAGTAATGGACTCTGTCTATAAGACAGCTTCCACTACTAAGCCTGTCTAGTAAAGTAAGAAAAAAACACAACAGGTTTTAAAAAATTTTTATTACAAAAAACACTCCCCCACAAGCCCTCGTTAACCATTTTATTAAAATCAAACAAAGAAAAACGCTGGTCATCGAAGTAGTCCGCCGAATCCGAAGGAGTCCACAGGATAAACGGATCTGAAATGAGAAGAAAACAAAAAAATGGGTTAGTACATTTATTATCACCTGCTCACACATCTCCCGCCCCGCACGACTACAACTGCCAGCATGCCCTTACAGTAAGGACATGCTGGGAGTTGTAGTTGTGTGGTGCAGGAGATGTGTGAGCAGGTGATAATAAATGTGACAAGCTTGTCCCCTGCCCCCAGCTGCAGGACTACAACTCCCAGCATGCCCTTACAGTAAGGTGGGGCGGAGGCCGGGCACAGTGTTTCCCAACCTGGGACTTGTAGTTTTGCAACATCTGGAGGCACCCTGGTTGGGAAACACTGTTTTAGGCCAGTGTTTCCCAACCAGGGTGCCTCCAGATGTTGCAAAACTACAAGCCCCAGCATGCCTGGACAGTCAAAGGCTGTCTAGGCATGCTGGGAGTTGTAGTTTTGCAACATCTGGAGGCAACCTGGCTGGGAAACACTGGCCTAAAACAGTGTTTCCCAACCAGGGTGCCTCCAGATGTTGCAAAACTACAAGCCCCAGCATGCCTGGACAGTCAAAGGCTGTCCAGGCATGCTGGGAGTTGTAGTCTTGCAACATCTGGAGGCACCCTGGTTGGGAAACACTGGCCTAAAACAGTGTTTCCCAACCAGGGTGACTGTTTTAGGCCAGTGTTTCCCAACATCTGGAGGCACCCTGGTTGGGAAACACTGTTTTAGGCCAGTGTTTCCCAACCAGGGTGCCTCCAGATGTTGCAAAACTACAAGCCCCAGCATGCCTGGACAGTCAAAGGCTGTCTAGGCATGCTGGGAGTTGTAGTTTTGCAACATCTGGAGGCAACCTGGCTGGGAAACACTGGCCTAAAACAGTGTTTCCCAACCAGGGTGCCTCCAGATGTTGCAAAACTACAAGTCCCAGCATGCCTGGACATTCAAAGGCTGTCTAGGCATGCTGGGAGTTGTAGTTTTGCAACATCTGGAGGCAACCTGGCTGGGAAACACTGGCCTAAAACAGTGTTTCCCAACCAGGGTGCCTCCAGATGTTGCAAAACTACAAGTCCCAGCATGCCTGGACAGTCAAAGGCTGTCTAGGCATGCTGGGAGTTGTAGTTTTGCAACATCTGGAGGCAACCTGGCTGGGAAACACTGGCCTAAAACAGTGTTTCCCAACCAGGGTGCCTCCAGATGTTGCAAAACTACAAGTCCCAGCATGCCTGGACAGTCAAAGGCTGTCTAGGCATGCTGGGAGTTGTAGTTTTGCAACATCTGGAGGCAACCTGGCTGGGAAACACTGGCCTAAAACAGTGTTTCCCAACCAGGGTGCCTCCAGATGTTGCAAAACTACAAGCCCCAGCATGCCTGGACAGTCAAAGGCTGTCCAGGCATGCTGGGAGTTGTAGTCTTGCAACAACTGGAGGCACCCTGGTTGGGAAGCCTGCGCAGCTTCCGTAGGATCCAGCGCTGCACGACAGTGCCGCGCGACGATCTCCGACAGCGATCGTCGCTGGAGCCTCGGAAGGGTAAGTGAACCTCTTCGCCGGTCCCCTTCAGCTGTTTAGTTTTGCAACAGCTGGAGGACTACAGTTTACAGACCACAAACCAGGGGTCTGCAAACTGTGGCCCTCCAGCTGTTGCAAAACTACAACTCCCAGCATGCCTGGACAGCCAATGGCTGTCCAGGCATGCTGGGAGTTGTAGTCTTGCAACATCTGGAGGCACCCTGGTTGGGAAACACTGTTTTAGGCCAGTGTTTCCCAACAAGGGTGCCTCCAGCTGTTGCAAAACTACAACTCCCAGCATGCCCGGACAGCCAATGGCTGTCCAGGCATGCTGGGAGTTGTAGTCTTGCAACATCTGGAGGCACCCTGGTTGGGAAACACTGTTTTAGGCCAGTGTTTCCCAACAAGGGTGCCTCCAGCTGTTGCAAAACTACAACTCCCAGCATGCCCGGACAGCCAATGGCTGTCCAGGCATGCTGGGAGTTGTAGTCTTGCAACATCTGGAGGCACCCTGGTTGGGAAACACTGTTTTAGGCCAGTGTTTCCCAGCAAGGGTGCCTCCAGCTGTTGCAAAACTACAACTCCCAGCATGCCCGGACAGCCAAAGGGTGTCCAGGCATGCTGGGAGTTGTAGTCTTGCAACATTTGGAGGCACCCTGGTTGGGAAGCTTGCGCAACTTACCGGCTTCCGTAGGATCCAGCGCTGCACGACACTGCCGCGCGACAGTGCCGCGCGACGATCTCCGTCAGCGATCGTCGCTGGAGCCTCGGAAGGGTAAGTGAACTTCTTCGCCGGTCCCCTTCAGCTGTTTAGTTTTGCAACAGCTGGAGGACTACAGTTTACAGACCACACACCAGTGGTCTGCAAACTGTGGCCCTCCAGCTGTTGCAAAACTACAACACCCAGCATGCCCTGACAGCCAAAGCCTATGGCTCTCAGGGCAGGAGCCCGGGCTGACATTACAGTGCAGCCGCCCGGGCTCCTCATACGGCCTCCCCGCTACCCCCTTTGTCTCCCGCCCGGGCTCCTCATACGGCCTCCCCGCTACCCCCCCCCCCTTGTCTCCCGCCCGCGCCGCTCAGCTCCCGCTGCTACAAGACTACAACTCCCAGCGTGTCCTCACTGTAAGGCCATGCTGGGACTTGTAGTCTTGCAACAGCAGACAGATGGGAGTTGTGTGGCGCTGGCAGGTGAGAGGGGGGATGTAAATCACTGTAGTGTCCCGGTGGTGCAGTGAGGGTAGCGGGGAGAAAGTATGTCGGGGCCCGGGCGGCAGCAGCTTTTCCTGCTCCATGTTGGAGCTGGAGTAAATTTAGTCAATTTTTATGGCCGTTGCGACAGTTTATTGCGCAACTGCGACTGTCTCAGTTAATAAATTCCTGACCACTGCAAGTAAAAACTGAAAACTTGCGTAAATTAAGCGGGAAATTTTTTTTTGACTTTCTAGCTCTTGCTAGGGAAAGTCGCACAATTTATAGGGTAGGCGCAATTGCGACAATTTTGCACCAAAAATAGTCAGAAAAAAATGACTAAACCCCTTAGTAAATGCCCCCCATAGAGAGAAGTCCACAATCCTCTCTGTCCTTTATCTGTATTGATCTCTATATTCAGAACAGGGAATGTAGGTAATACTGTGAGCTGCTGCACGCACAGGACGAGCAGTGCAACAGGTTTCCAGGGTCTTATGAGGGAATCCATTTTTTACCAGCCTGAACTGTCACTGAGCCAAGAGAAAAGAGAATGGCAGCAGCATGAGTGACAAAGATAGGGGGATGGGCTGCATGAGGGAAGATCCTACAGCCCCTGACCACAGGTATACTGTAGAATGTGTCTAAAGGTTAAGGGGGAGGTGGAAAACATTAAACAATTTGCCCCCACTGTCGGTCAGCACCAGCATTAAGTGTCATCCACACTTCATCCACACTTTTAATCTCACAGCAAAAGTGCCATCCTTAGTGCCCCCACAGTACTGTCACCAAGAGACCCTCATCTCAACTGTGAGCCACAACCCTGTGTTTTCCAACCAGGGTGCTTTCAGCTGTTGCAAAACTACAACTCCCAGCATCACGGACAGCCAAAGGCCCAATGCCCAATTTATATAATTTTTTTATTATTAGTTTTAAAACATTAAACCGTTAAAAAGGTGAGTATGCTTAAAATTGTTCTGACCACTATAACTGTTTTATTTTTTGTCCTATGGAGCTGTGTTGAAGTACATTTTTTGCTCCATGGTCTGCCATTTGTATTGGTACCGATTTGGTGTAGATCAGACTTTTTGATTGCATTTTATTCAATTTTCTATATGCAATTATGGTATTTTTTTTTCTTTTACACCATTTACGGTGCAAGATCAAAAGTGTTAGATTTCAATAGTTTAGACAATTCCATATGCAGCGTTAACAAGCAATTGCAATGTGAGGAGGCGATCTGCACAATGATCTGACCAAAAAATCATAATTTGTAGCAGCACAATACTTCTTTTCCAGTATGGGATGGAAGGTAATATTGTATGTGAGTTGGCAGGATTTTCGTGCCAAGGCAGCTTTTAAAGGAATACTGTAGTGGAATATAACTTATACTTTATCCGAAGGATAGGGGATAATTTATAGATCGCAAGGGGTCCGACCGCTGGGATCCCATGCGATCTCCAGTCCGCAGGAAGAGGACGTTCCGTCCCCCGCGTGACACGGTGGCCGACATGCTCCGTCCATGTATCCCAGAGATATATGGAGGGGGCATGTCTGCCACGGCTTCCTTGGGGGGGTCGGCACGGCACTTCCTGGGGACTACCCTGGCCCCAGACAGGAGATTGCGGGGGGTCCCAGCGATCTGACATCCTGCGATCTATAACTTATCCCCTATCCCTTGGATAGAGGATGAGTTATATTCCACAACAGTATTCCTTTAAGTCCCAGTCTGGCCTTTCCAAGCTGCTTCCTTCTCAGAGTTATTTTCTCACTCACAACATCTGATGAGGGATGTCGCATCTGCACCCTATCTGCTGTCCCTTCGGAAAACTTTCCAAATGTACAGTATATTTTGTTATGTTGCTTCCTTGTGCTACAATAAAAAAAAAACATGATTCTCCACTCAATACCCTATAATTACAAGGTAAAAACAGAATGCTTTCCTTAGTACTTACATTTAGCAGCAATTACAGCATCTAGTCTTTTTAGGGTTTAGAATAAGGTATGCACACCTGGATATGAAGAGTTTCTGGCATTCTTCTTTGAAGATCCTCTCTAGCTCTGTCAGGTTGGATGGGGATCGTCGGTGAACAGCCATTTTCAGGTCTCTCCAGGGATGTTCGACTGGCTTCAAGTCAGGGCTCTAGTTGCACCACTCAAAGTCATTTACATAGTTAACCCTAAGTCACTTTGGATGTGTTCTTAGGGTCATTGTCCTCTTGGAGGTTGAACCTTCAGTCCTGTCTGACATCCAGAGCACACTGGATCAGGTTTTCATGAAAACAACTTTTGACATATCGCTCAGACATGTCAACAGTTTTTGATTGCATCGGGTCTCACTGAGACCTGCTGCGATTGTGAATTATTAGCTGAGAAAAGGGGCAGAGAAAAGGGTCAGTGCTCCCAACGTTTAACTTGTCTGAGCGACATGTCAAAAGTTGTTTTTCTTGACTTAGGTGCCTTAAGAGTATCTCGGTACTTATCTCTATTCAACTTGCCTCAACCTTGACAGTCTCCCTCCCAGCCATTGAAAAACACCTTCACAGCATGTTGCTGCCACCGCCATGCTTCACTGTAGGGACGACAGGGGATGAGAAATGTCTGGTTTCTTCCTGATATAATTCTTAGAATTGAGGCCAGAAAGTAACATTTTGGGTCAGACCAGAGAATCTCATTGGCGTTCTTCAGGTGCTTTTTTGCAAACTCCAGTTTCTGGCCACTCTGCTATAAATCCTAGATTGGGAATCTAGAAGCCAAAAAAACAAGCAGAGCCTCTTATGGGACAGTATGTTAGAAGAAGTTGAAATCGTGATTCACACCGTGATAAAGGAACTTGCCCACCTTTCGCTGTCGTGTGATCGACACAACAGCAATCTTGCCTGTGCTGCATTCAGCGGTGCAGCCACCCAGTGGTCGGACCCAAGAAGAGACAATGGGGGACATTTATCAAACAGTTTAGACCAGTTTAGATGTTCTATATTTGTCTATCAGAAAGTCTATTGTTTTAGTCGAGACTTTTGTGCGACTTTTGCTTTAGAGAATTCTCTGCAGAAATAGTATAGTGGTCTACAGTAGAGCTTAAAGGGGTATTCCAGGAATTGTTTTTATTTGACTATGCTACAGGGACTGTAAAGTTAGTGTCTGTACCTGTGTGTGACGGTTTTCTCACAATTCTTTTGTGATTTTCACCCCACTATTTATTTTTAACAGCATACAAAATGTCTCAGATTTTTCCCAGCTGATGACAGGGAGCCTGTCTGCTTCAATGGGTGGAGCAATCGCTTGGTGGGAGAGAGATCAATCTGCAAGTAATGCAACAGCTGTAGGCACCCTGATTGAAAACCACAAGTCTTTTGATGGATGCAGCTAATTTATGTTTCAATGGGTGGGGTGACTGATGTGTGGGAGGGAGAAAATGGAATTGTGGGATTTGTAGTCAAAAAAAAGAAAAGTCAAACAGGAAATACAAGTTCACAAAAAGCTAGCCACAGTGTTATGGTAATTTCACAACATAGCCATTTATCCCCAAGACAAGTGCAGATCCTTCCTAAGCATGTCCATTACTGTCTGCCAGGTATGTACTAAAATCACCTTATGGTGGATAACCCCTTTAACCCCTTAAGGACCGTTGATGTACGCCTACGTCATGACACCCTGGTACTTAAGGACCCATGACTAAGGCGTATGTCATGGAGAATTCCGGCCCCTGCCGTACCGGGCGGGGATCGGACCGGGATGCCTGCTGAAATCATTCAGCAGGCATCCTGTGCAAACGCCCAGGGGAGTCATCCGACCCCCATGTCGGTGGTCGTGGCAAATCGCAAGTGAATTCACACTTGCGATTTGCGCGATTCCGGGTCATTCCGGGTCTATGGTGACCCGGAATATAAGGGGGATCGCGTTTGTCTGACACCCACGATCCCCCTGAAGGGATAGGAGTGAGGTGGCAGGGGTGCCACCCCTCCTATCCCTGCTATTGGTGGTCTAGACGCGACCACCAATAGCAGATCGGGGGCGGGGGTTACTTTAGTTTTCCCCGTCCTGCCCACCCACAATAGGCGGGGCAGGACGGGGAAACAACGGGGAACGGCACCGAAGATCCACTTACCCATCCGGGCGGGCAACGGAGTCTGCGGGCGACGGTGATCGGCGGGCGGCGATGTTGTGCGGCTGGATCGTACGGAGGCCGGGAGTTGCCTAGCAAAATCTGGAGGGTACAGTTTGAGACCACTATACAGTGGTCTCTCACTGTAGCCCTCCAGATGTTGCAAAACTACAACTCCCAGCATGCCCAGACAGCTGTTTAGGAATGCTGGAATATGTAGTTTTGACAGCTGGAGGGCTACAGTTTGAGACCACTATATAGTGGTCCCTAAACTGTAGCCCTCCAGATCTTGCAAAACTACAACAACTAGCATGCCCAAACAGCTGTTTGCTGTCAGGGCATGCTTTGATTTGTAGTTTTGCAACAGCTGGAGGACCACAGTTTGGAGATCACTTTGCAGTGTTCTCTAAAACTGTAGCCCTCCAGATGTTGCAAAACTGCAAATCCCAGCATGCCCAAACAGCTGTCTCAGAATGCTGGGAGTTGTAGTTGTGTACCTCCAGCTATTGCATAACTACATCTCCCAGCATGCGCTTCGGTGATCAGTACATGCTGGGAGTTGTAGTTTTGCAACAGCTGGAGACACACTGTTTGGAAAATACTGAGTTAGGTAACAGAACCTAACTGAAGGTTTTACAACCGGTGTGCCTCCAGCTGTTGCAAAAGTACAACTCCCAGCATGCACGGTCTGACAGTACATGCTGGGAGTTGTAGTTTTGAAACAGCTGGAGGTTTGCCCCCCCATGTGAACGTACAGAGTACATTCACACAGGCAGGTTTACAGTAAGTTTCCTGCTTCAAGTTAGGGCTGCGGCAAATTTTTCACTGCAGCACAAACTCCTAGCGGGAAACTCACCGTAACACGCCAGTGCAAATGTACCCTAAAAACACTACAATAAGACATAATAAAGGGTAAAACACTACATATACACCCCTTACACTGTCCCCCCCCCCCCCAATAAAAATGAATCCGTATTGTATGGCAGTGTTTCCAAAACGGAGCCTCAAGCTGTTGCAAAACAACAACTCCCAGCATTTCCGGACAGCCACTGACTGTCGAGGCATGTTGGGAATTTAGCAACAGCTAGAGGCACCCTGTTTGGGAATCATTGGCGTAGAATACCCCTATGTCCACCCCTATGAGATCATTAATTTAGTCCTCAAATGCGCATGGAGCTCTCTCACTTCGGGGCCCTGTTGTATTTCAAGGAAACAGTTTAGGGCCACATATGGGGTATTTCCGTACTCGGGAGAAATTGCACAACAAATTTTGGGGGTCTTTTTCTCCTTTTACCCCTTATGAAAAGGAAAAGTTGGGGGCTACACCAGCTTGTTAGTTTAATTTTTTTTATTTTTTTACACTAACATGCTGGTGTTGCCCCATACATTTTATTTTCACAAGCGTTAAAAGGAAAAAAAGACCCCAAAAATTTGTAACGCAATTTCTCCTGAGTACGGAAATACCCCATATGTGGGCGTAAAATGCTCTGCGGATGCACGACAAGGTTCAGGAGTGAGAGCGCACTATGTACATTTGAGGCCTAAATTGGTGATTTGCACAGGGGTGGCCGATTTTACAGCGGTTCTGACATAAAGGCAAAAAAATAAATACCCACATGTGATCCCATTTTGGAAACTACACCCCTCACGGAACGGAACAAGGGGTATAGTGAGCCTTAACACCCCACAGGTGTTTAATGAAAATTCTTCAAAGTTGGATGGATAAAAAAAAAAAATTCACTAAAATGTTGGTGTTACCCTAAATTTTTCATTTTTACAAGGGAAAATAGGAAAAAAGCCCCCCAAAATTTGTAACCCCATTTCTTCTGAGTAAGAACATACGCCATATGTGGATGTAAAGTGCTCTGCGGGCAAACTACAATGCTCAGAAGAGAAGGAGCGGCATTGGGCTTTTGAAGAGAAAATTTGTCTGGAATTGAAGGCCATGTGTGTTTACAATGCCCCCATAGTGCCAGAGCAATGGACCCCCCCCCCACATGTGACCCCATTTTGGAAACTACACCCCTCATGTAATGTAATAAGGGGTACAGTTAGCATTTATGCCCCACAGGTGTCTGACAGATTTTAGGAACAGTGGTCCATGAAAATGAAAAATTTAATTTTTCATTTGCACAGCCCACTGTTCCAAAGATCTGTCAAACGCCAGTGGGGTGTAATTATTCACTGCACCCCTTATTAAATTCTGTGAGGGGTGTAGTTTCCAAAATGGGGTCACATGTGGGGGGGGTCCATTGCTCTGGCACTATGGGGGCATTGTAAACACACATGGCCTTCAATTCCGGACAAATTTTCTCTTCAAAAGCCCACACTACTTACAAGAGCATAACAAAAACAAGGGAAATGTGTTGTAGAGATCAAACAATACTTTATTGAGTACACAGAAACATCAATAACCCATAAAAGGGATTGAAGAAAATACAATAAACATTATGATAATGGCCACAATGGACCAGACTAAAGAATGGTGGCTACCAATAGTATAAATATAATACACAGAAATGTATGTAAACAAATCCTTATTGTTGGGCCTAAACCCACATATAGAGATATGACATGATAAAACAGGTTACTCTAATGCTGAATAGATTATAGCAAAATATAAAACAACATATAGAAAGCCACAGTGGGACAGATTATACCTGGGTAACCAACACCTAACCCAACGTTTCGCTACTGCTTCATCCGGGGCGTGGTCTATGCCAATTCCACCCCTCCTTTTATATCGCCATTGGCCAATCATGACATGACCTACCACACATGCGTCATCTCACTGCGCCGTAGCAATATTACATAAGAGGGCATTTGCACCCGAGTAGTAAACATACAGAGGTCCCGTGATTTATTGAGACCTCTTCATTGTGAAAACATTTTTTGGGTGCACACTGTAATATGGTGCTTGGCACATATGGGCTCTTGTAACCCATTGTCCCATGTTACCAATTTTGTTTAAACCATGGTATCACGTGATTAATATATAAATTAATACATGTATATATATGTATAGTAACTAATAAGAATCAATTATTTGCACATTCATCTATTTAATGTCTTTATTATACGACTCTGTATCCTTTTTTGTTTGTCACATTCATTAACATCCATTTTACACCATCACACCACCATCCCATTCACTCACATTCCCTTACTTACACTTCACACCATACATATTTATTTTAGGGAATATTTTAGTCCAACACATATACTTACCTCTATCACGCCTATTTATTGTGTTCTTATGTTCATATTGCATAACATATCATGCTGTGCTGTGTGCCCAACATAAATTATCTTAACTATCAGTTATTTATTATAATGCATACTTTTCTGGTCATTTATTTTCTATCTTTTGGTATGTGCCCGGGGTTGCCGCCCGTCCCCCCTCCCTCCACCGCTGATTCGCTGGTGTGGTCCGTGGGGGGCCGGGCTGTGTTCCCGATCATGTGCTCTGATGCGATCACATAATCGGGCTGCTCCCGGCGTGTGCCCGCCCTGGGGGCGGCGCTCCGCGTCACATGTTGTGGCGGGGCGTGTCGCTCCGTGGGCGTATCATTCGCCGGAAGTGTCCATGATGTGTTTGATCATGCGCCGATATGTTACTCTACACGGCGCAAATCGCTCCGGTTGGTGCAGGTGAGCGGTGGGAGGTACCACGCCTTAAACCTCTGTATGTTTACTACTCGGGTGCAAACACCCTCTTATGTAATATTGCTTGGGCTCAGTGAGATGACGCATGTGTGGTAGGTCATGTCATGATTGGCCAATGGCGATATAAAAGGAGGGGTGGAATTGGCATAGACCACGCCCCGGATGAAGCAGTAGCGAAACGTTGGGTTAGGTGTTGGTTACCCAGGTATAATCTGTCCCACTGTGGCTTTCTATATGTTGTTTTATATTTTGCTATAATCTATTCAGCATTAGAGTAACCTGTTTTATCATGTCATATCTCTATATGTGGGTTTAGGCCCAACAATAAGGATTTGTTTACATGCAAAATATTAAGTAGACATATTGTATATGTGAATCAATATATAATTTATTTGGTATGTCTATTTTCCTTACAAGCAGAGAGTTTCAAAGTAAAAAAAAATGCAACATTTTCAAATTTTTACTGAAATTTTTGAATTTTTCACCAAGAAATGAAAGTATCGACAAAAATTTACCACTTACATAAAGTAGAATATGTCACAAAAAAACTTTCTCGGAATTAGAATAAAAAGGAAGAGCATTCCAGAGTTATTAATGCTTAAAGTGACAGTGGTCAGATTTGCAAAAAAACTCTCTGGTCCTTAAGGTGAAAATGGGCTTGGTCCTTAAGGGATTAAGGCTGATATGCATGCTTGACTCAATTCAATTTCAGTGAGGTTCACTACTAAATTCACGTTCTTTCTCTTCTTTCTTTGCGGTAGTTCTCCTCCTCATGCCGCCCCGCCGGGTCTTACTCCTAAAGGCAACTCAGGTTCCAGGTTGGAGAGAGAGGGTTTGCTGTCATCTCTTTGCGCTTTGTGCGAATTGTTAGACTCAGACTCTGTGGTTAAATAATCTTGGTTCTTTTTTTGTTCTTATTGGGATTTTTCATATTAAGTTTGTTTTTTTTTATTGTATGGCTTGTTCTGACTCCAAGTTTCAAAATCACGCTTATCCTGGATAAATTTCTCTCTTTTAGTTTCTTTAATAATCTGCTGCAGACTTGTTAATATCTTCTCCAAATTGTAAATAGACAGATTAAATTGAGTTCCTGTAGGTCTTGTGCATAATTCACACTTTGCCATGCACAGTTCTGCTGCTACCTTCTCATACTCGACGTAGTTTTTTCTATGATCAACATCTTTAGATTCAACAAATGTTGTATATGATAGTCATCCCACTTTTTCACAATCTCAGGATCCTCTGTATATTGTGAGGGATATTTGTACACACGAAGTCTTCTCGTGGATCTGTTGTTCTCAGCATATGCTGTCAATGAAGATACTGTCCAGAAAAGACGAGTCTCCTGTTCTGCTAGGGAGCTTATTTTGGACTCCAACAATTTAGTACTTATTACTTGGAGTTCATGTTGCAGTTCACATTTAGTGAAATACTCCCCCCACATCCGCTTGTCCTGCACTGAAGGCTATTGAAGGAGCTTGAGCAGATTATCCATAGTGAAGATGGATCCATAGAACAAGATCACAGCGTGCTCAAAGGAATAGCAGGCAAGGCATAAATGTAAAGACTTTCACAGAAGAAATGCTTGGCACTGCTAACACATGTATATCCGGACAATATAATCAGCTCCTGTTAACAGCCCATATGACCTCTTCGGTGCTCACATCAAGTAAAGTTCACAGCAGCACAATCAAGAGAACAAATAGGAATGGAGCACTCACCCGCTCAGTAGCTTGAACACTGTATCCTTTATTTCAATCTTTCATAACAAGTGGGTAGGGGAGTGGACAAAGAGCGTTGTGGGGGGAGTGTGAATGGGCGCTGGTCCGTATCGCGCATGTAGCGCTTCGTCAGGCCCCTAATTGCTTCACATGAAGGTGTGCTATTTAAAACAGGAGGTGATATCACCATTCCCAAGCTAATATGTAAACGTAAGGTTAAAAACAGGAGGGGATCTTTTATACAATTGTAAATAGAACCTATGATGGACATTCATTAAGCCCAAATGAGAAAGCAAGAAACTGGCATCCAATAAGATCAGATCACTAAGCTACATGTATATTGGTAGTCTGTCAGACCATTCAACCATTCATTATACATGAACTGCAGGCACTTACAGCAATACTGATCTATTGAATAACTTCTTTCCTGACCTGACTCACATAACTGCCTTTTAAGAGCACTTTTAATAGGTTGCACAAAAAGTCACAACTTTGTTTTTTGTGTTGCAAAGAAGAGGAATCATACAAAATTGTGTTCTGAAGTGATTTATTGTTTTTTGCTTTGGTGCGGCAAATTTATCAAACCCCCTGTGATAGTATGATAAATATGTCGCACATAAGCAAAACCAAAGCAAAACCATCTAAGAGCTTGCGCATGCACAGCTGCGCAGCTACGTCATTGGAGTTTGTGAGCTCCGTTATAGAGCAGAGAACTAAGATCTCATGCATGGGATCATGCACTGCTACATCAGTTACTTCATGTGACAGACTACCAATAAACATGCAGCCTAGTGATCTGATCTTATTGGATGCCAGTGTCTTGCTTTCTCGTTTGGGCTTAATGAATGTCCATCATAGGTTCCATTTACAATTGTATAAAAGATCCCATCCTGAGATTGGGCTAAATATTTGTCAAGCAGTTACTTTAGTAGCTGGTTGATTTGACCAATTGGAGCCCTTTACTATTGGTTTCCCAGTGTTTCTCAAGTGCGGTCCTCAAGTACCCCCAACAGGTCATGTTTTCCTTAGTCTTTCACAGGTGATAATATGGTCAGTGAATCAGGCATCATCATAGTTATATCACCTGTGAAATACTAAGGAAATACTAAGTCCTAGCCCTTTTTTTTTTTTTTTTAAGTAAATGTTTGTTAGAGTTTTTAATGATGAAATACAAGTCACAAATTAAGAAAACAGGAAGAAGGTGACAAACGAATGGGGAGGGCCCTCCGAATCAAGGAACATGCAAAATAAAATTACAATAAATGTAACATATACAGTAGTAAACATAGAAACATAGAATGTGTTGGCAGATAAGAATCATTTGGCACATCTCGTCTGCCCAATAATCTGAATCCTATCAATAGTCCCTGGCCCTATCTTATATGAAGGATAGCCTTATGCCTATCTCATGCATGCTTAAACTCCTTCACTGTATTTGCAGCTACTTGTCTGCAGGAAGGCTATTCCATGCATCCACTACTCTTCTCAGTAAAGTAATACTTCCTGATATTACTTTTAAACCTTTGCCCATCTAATTTACAACAATGTCCTCTTGTGGTAGTTTTTCTTCTTTTAAATATGCTCTCCTCCTTTACCATGTTAATTCCCTTTATGTATTTAAATGTTTCTTTCCTATCCCCTCTGTCTTTTTCTTCCAAGCTATACATGTTAAGTTTTATCCTGCAAGCCATGTACAAGTTTAGTAGCTCTTCTCTGAACTCTCTCTAGAGTATTTATATCCTTCTGGAGATACAGCCTCCAGTACTTTGCACAATACTCCAAATTAGGCCTCACCAGTGTTCTGTACAGTGGCATGAGCACTTCTCTCTTTCTACTGCCTATACCTCTCCCCTTACATCCAATAATTCTGCTAGTATTTCCTGCTGCTCTATTACATTGTCTTCCTACCTTTAAGTCTTCTGAAATAATTACTCCTAAATCCCTTTCCTCAGATACAGAGGTCACGTCTGTGTCAAATATTCTATATTCTGCCCGAGGGTTTTTATGCCCCAGGTGCATTATCTTGCACTTATCCACATTAAATTTCAGTTGCTAGAGTTCTGACCATTCTTCTAGTTTGCCTAAATCCTTTTCCATTTGACGTATCCCTCCAGCAACATCTTTGTGTCATCAGCAAAAAGACACACCTTTCCATCGAGACCTTTTGCATTATCACTAATGAAGATATTAAACAAAATTGGTCCTAGTACAGATCCCTGAGGTACCCCACTGGTAGCAAGATCTTGCTTTGAATATTTTCCATTGACTACAACCCTCTGTTGTCTGTCACTCAGCCACTGCCTAATCTACACAACAATATGGGAGTCCAAGTTCAATGACTGTAGTTTATTGATAAGTCTTCTATGTGGGACAGTGTCAAAAGCCTTACTAAAATCTAGATATGCAATGTCTACTGCCCCTCCGCCATCTATTATTTTAGTCACCCAGTCCAAAAAAATCAATAAGATTTGTTTGACATGATCTCCCTGAAGTAAACCCATGTTGTTTTTATCTTGCGAACCATGGGATTTTAGATGTTCCACAATCCTATCCTAGGGTTTCCATAAATTTCCCCGCTATTGATGTCAGACTTATTGGCCTTGATTCCTCCCTACTACCCTTCTTGCTAATTTCCAATCTTCCGGGACGACTCCTGTTACCAGTGATTGGTTAAATAAATCTGTTAACTGTATTGCTAGATCACCACTAAGCTCTTTTAATAATTTTGGGTAAATCCCATCAGGCCCCTGTGACTTATTTGTCTCCACTTTAGACAGCAAACGTAGAACCTCTTCCTCTGTAAAGACACATGCATCAAACGATTCATTAGTCTTCCTCCCTAATGGAGGTCCTTTTCCTTCTTTTTCATCTGTTTAAACTGAACAGAAGTATTCATTAAGGCAGTCAGCTAGCCCTTTATTCTCTTCTAAATACCTTCCTTCCTTTGTTTTTAATTCACTGAAATAAAGACACCGCTCCGTAGTGTATTAATCAAAAGGTGCACTAGGAGGGGGGGTTAGCCAAAATGCACGCTTACCCCAGGAGGTTGCACTCCACCAAGTGCAACAATGGATTGGAATAAAAAGATAACGAATGACTGCAGCCTTTCCATGTCCGATGCAATGCAATCTTAAGAAGTAGCCTCCAATGGTCAACGGAATGCAAGGCGCTGACACAGTAGTAAAAGGGAACTGGCGTTTAATCACCCATGATGCAATGCGTTTCACAGTAAAACTGCTTCATCAGGCATACTCAGGTGAGTACCAAGACATTTTATATGGTCCTCAGATTAACCCTTTATAGGAAAATCTTAAAGAAGCCATACACATTTAAAAAAACCTCTTCCTCTATAAAGACACATGTATCAAAGGATTCATTAGTCTTCCTCCCTAATGGAGGTAATTTTCTTTCTTTTTCATCTGTTAAAACTGAACAGAAGTATTCATTAAGGCAGTCAGCTAGCCCTTTATTCTCTTCTACATACCTTCCTTTGTTTTTAATTTAGTTATTCGTTGTTTTCAATTTAGTTATTCCTTGTTTTAATTCCTTTTTTCATTTATATATCTGAAGAATTCCCTTTTATCACAGACTGAGTTAGTTTTTCTTCTGCCTGCGCTTTAGAAATTCTTATAACTTGCTTGGCCTCTTTCTGACTAATCTTGTAGATTTCCCTATCTTCATTGCTCTGTTTTTTTTTTTACAATTACTAAATTTTCTAATTCCTTCAATTGGACTCATGGATTTTCACTCTTTTGCCCCTTTTTCACCTTAAAGGGGTACTCCGGTGGAAAACGTATTTTTTTAATCAACTGGTGCCAGAAAGTTAAACAGATTTGTAAATGACTTCTATAAAAAATCTTAATCCTTCCAGTACTTATTAGCTGTTTAATACTACAGAGGAAATTGTTTTCTTTTTGGAACACAGTGCTCTCTGCTAACATCATGACCACAGGGCTCTCTGCTGACATCTTTCCATTTTAGGAACTGTCCAGAGCAGCATATGTTTTCTATGGCGATTTTTTCCTAGTATGGACAGTTCTTAAAATGGACAGAGGTGTAAGCACTGTGCTCGTGATGTCAGCAAAGAGCTCTGTGTTCTAAAAAGGAAAGAATTTCCTCTGTAGTACTCAGCAGCTAATAAGTATTGGAAGGATTAAGATTTTTTAATAGAAGTAATTTACAAATCTGTTCAACTTTCTGGCACCAGTTGATAAAAAAAAAAAAAAGTTTTCCACCGGAGTACCCCTTTAACCCCTTAACCCCTTAAGGACACATGACGTACTGGAACGTCATGTGTCCACTCCCGATCTTTAACACGGGGCCACGGCATTGATCGCTGTGCCGCACGCTATTAACCCTTTAGACGTTCAAAGTTGAACGCCACATCTACAGTGAAACTGAAAGCATGCCGGTTAGCTCAGTGGGCTGTTCGGGATAGCCGCGGCGAAATCGCGGCATCCCGAACAGCTTACAGGACAGCGGAAGGGCCCCTACCTGCCTCCTCGCTGTCCGATCGCCGAATGACTGCTCAGAGACTGAGATCCAGGCATGAGCAGTCAAGCGGCAGAATCATCGATCACTGGTTTCTTATGAGAAACCAGTGATCAATGATAAAGATCAGTGTATGCAGTGTTATAGGTCCCTATGGGAGCTATAACACTGCAAAAAAAAAGTGGGAAAAAAAGTGAATAAATATTATTTAACCCCTTCCCTATTAAAAGTTTGAATCACCCCCCTTTTCCCATAAAAAAAAAGTGTAGATAAAAATAAACATATATGGTAACGCCGCATGCGGAAATGTCCGAATTATAAAAATATATTGTTAATTAAACCGCACGGTCAATGGCGTGCGCGCAAAAAAATTCCAATGATCAATAAGTCCTATCAATGCAAAAATGGTACCGTTAAAAACTTCAGATCACGGTTCAAAAAATGAGCCCTCATACCGCCCCATACACGGAAAAAAGTTATAGGGGTCAAAAATGACAATTTTAAATGTATTAATTTTCCTGCATGAAGTTATGATTTTTTCCAGAAGTACGACAAAACCAAACCTATAAGTAGGGTATCATTTTAACCGTATGGACCTACAGAATAAATATCAGGTGTCATTTTTACCGAAAAATATACTACGTAGAAACGGAAGCCCCCAAAAGTTACAAAAGTGTTTTTTTTTCAATTTTGTCTCACAATGATTTTTTTTCCGTTTCACCGTAGATTTTTGGGCACAATGACTGACGTCATTACAAAGTAGAATTGGTGGCGCAAAAAAGCCATAATATGGATTTTTAGGTGCAAAATTGAAAGTTATGATTTTTTAAAGGCAAGGAGCAAAAAACGAAAATGCAAAAACAGAAAACCCCCCGTTCCTTAAGGGGTTTTTCCGTTTTTTCCCCTTTGGTTTTTTCCTCCTTACCTTTTAAAAATCATAACCCTTTCAATTTTCCATGTAAAAATCCACAAAACAGAAAAAAAAATCATTGTGCGACAAAATCGAAGAAAAAATGCCATTTTTGTAACTTTTGGGGGCTTCTGTTTCTACGCAGTGCATATTTCGGTAGAAATGGCACCTTATCATTATTCTGTAGGTCCATACGGTTAAAATTATACCCTACTTATATAGGTTTGATTTTGTCGTACTTCTGGAAAAAAATCATAACTACATGCAGGAAAATGTATACGTTTAAAAATGTCCTCTTCTGACCCCTATAACTTTTTTATGTTTCCACGTACAGGGCGGTATGAGGGCTCATTTTTTGCGCCGTGATCTGAAGTATTTATCGGTATGATATTTGTTTTGATCGGACTTTTTGATCACTTTTTATTCATTTTTTAATGGTATAAAAAGTGACCAAAATACGCTTTTTTGGACTTTGGAATTTTTTTGCGCTTACGCCATTGACTGTGCGGTTTAATTAACAGTATATTTTTATAGTTCGGACATTTATGCACGCGGCTATACCACATATGCTTATTTTTATTTACACTGTTTTATTTTTTTTTTATGGGAAAAGGGGGGTGATTCAAACTTTTATTAGGGAAGGGGTTAAATGACCTTTATTAACACTTATTTTTTCCTTTTTTTTTGCAGTGTTATAGGTCCCATAGGGACCTATAACACTGCACGCACTGATCTCCTATGCTGATCACTGGCATGTATTAACACGCCTGTGATCAGTGTTATCGGCGCTTGACTGTTCCTGCCTGGATCTCAGGCACGGAACAGTCATTCGTCGATCGGACACCGAGGAGGCAGGTAAGGGCCCTCCCGATGTCCTGTAAGCTGTTCGGGACCCCGCGATCTCACCGCGGCGGTCCCGAACAGCCCGACTGACCAGCCGGGAAACTTTCGCTTTAGAAGCGGCGGTCAGCTTTGACCTCCGCTTCTAAAGGGTTAATACAGCACATTGGCGCGATCAGCGATGTGTGGTATTAGCCACGGGTCCCGGCCGTTGATGAGCGCCGGGACCGACGCGATGTGATGCAGGGTCGTAGTGCGACTCCGCTTCATATCGCGGGAGCCCGCGCAGGACGTAAATATACGTCCTGCGTCGTTAAGGGGTTAAAACCCCTTCCCGACCCATGACATACATGTATGTCATGGGTCGGCTCCCATTCTGTAACATGGGGCCACGGCGTGGCCCCTCGTCATAGCGGGTCGGGCCCGGCACCTAGCAACGGCTGGGACCCGTGGCTAATAGTGTGCGGCAGTGATCGCGGTGCCGCGCACTATTAACCCTTTAGACACAGCGTTCAAAGTTGAATGCCGAGTCTAAAGTGAAAGTAAACTAATGCCGGTTAGCTCAGGGAGCTGCTTGGGATCGCCGCGGCAAAATCGAGGCATCCCGAACAGCTTACATGACCACCGGAGTATCCCTACCTGCCTCCATGCTGTCCAATTGCCGAATGACTGCTCAGTGCCTGAGATCCAGGCATGAGCAGTCAAGCGGCAGAATCATTGATCACTGGTTTCCTATAAGAAACCAGTGATCAATGTAAAAGATCAGTGTGTGCAGTGTTATAGGTCCCTATGGGAGCTATAACACTGCAAAAAAAAAAGTGGAAAAAAAAGTCAATAAAGATCATTTAACCCCTTCCCTAATAAAAGTTTGAATCACCCCCCTTTTCCTATTTAAAAAAAAACTGTGTAAATAAAAATAAACATATGTGGTATCTTCGCGTGTGGAAATGTCCGAATTATAAAAATATATCATTAATTAAACCGTACGGTCAATGGCGTACGCGCAAAGAAATTCCAAAGTCCAAAAAAGCGTATTTTTGGTCACTTTTTATATCATGAAAACATGAATAAAAAGCGATCAAAAAGTCTGATCATTACAAAAATTGTGCCACAAAAACTTCCGATCACGCTGCAAAAAATTAGGCCTCATACCGTCCCATACGCAGAAAAATAAAAAAGTTAGAGGGGTCAGAAGATGACAATTTAAACGTATAAATTTTCCTGCATGTAGTTATGATTTTTTCCAGAAGTACAATAAAAACAAACCTATAGAAGTAGAGTATCATTTTAGTCGTATGGACCTACAGAATAAAGAGAGTGTCATTTTTACTGAAAAATGTACTGCGTAGAAACGGAAGCCCCCAAAAGTTACAAAATTGTGTTTTTTCTTCAATTTTGTCGCACAATGATTTTTTTTTCCGTTTCTCTGTAGATTTTTGGGTAAAATTACTGATGTCATTACAAAGTAGAATTGGTGGCGCAAAAAATAAGCCATCATATGGATTTTTATGTGCAAAATTGAAAGAGTTATGGTTTTTTAAAGATAAGGAGGCAAAAACGAAAGTGCAAAAATGGAAAAACCCTGGGTCATGAAGTTGTTAAGGGCAAATTTTCATTTTTGCATTTTCGTTTTTTTCGTCCCTCCCTTCTAAAAATCATAACACTTTCAATTTTGCACCTACAGACCCATATAAGGGCTTGTTTTTTGTGTCACCATTTATACATTGTATTTACATAACTTATTTCATAATATAACCTGCGGCAAAACAAAAAAAATAAATATTTGTGGGGGAAATAAAAAAAAAACATTTTGTAACGTTTGGGGGCTCCCGTTTCTACACAGTGCACTTTTTGGTAAAAATGAAACCTTATCTTTATTCTGTAGGTCCATACGGTTGCAAGAATACCCAATTTATATTTTTTTAATGTATTAAAATAAAATAAAACATATATAAACTACATGCCACAAAATTAGTATGTTTAAAATTGGCATCTTCTGACCCCTATAACTTTCTTATTTTTCTGCGTATGGGGCTATATGAGGGCAAATTTTTTGCGCCGTGGTCTGTTACTTTTATCTGCACCATTTTTGTTTTGATGGGGCTTTTTATTAATATTTTATGGTATATGAAGTGACCAAAAATTGACAATTTTTGACTTTTTTTTACGTGTACGCCATCGACCGTGTGGTTAAGCTAACCTAATATTTTAATAGTTCGGACATTTACACATGCGGTGGTACCACATATGATTATTTTTATTATTTATTACATTATTTTATTTAAAAAATGGGAAAAGGGGGGTGATTTAAACTTTTAATAGGGAAGGGAGTTAATGATCTTTTATTAAAAAATATATTTTTTTTTAGGCTAAAACATGCAAGCTACTAATTGCATATACTGATCAGTGCTCTGCCATTACAAAGCACTGATCAGTGTAACCGGCGATCTGCAGCTCTAGCCTGCTGTGCAGTCTAGGAGCAGCACATCGCCGAACGGACAATGGAGAGGCAGTAAGCTGATCGGGACATCACTATTTTGTCATGATAGTCCCGGTCAGCTCTGCTGAGCTGCAGGGATAGTTTCACTTTCACTTTAGACACCACATCAACTTTGATCGCGGCGTCTATAGGGTTAATGCCAGACATCGCCCCGATTGGCCATGCTCAGCATTAGCCGTGGGTCCTGGCTGCCCGTGGCAACCGGAACCCACCGGGTTTAACCTGTTCTCCACCGGTGAGAACGGTTTAAACCCGTTATACCAGACCAGGGTGTACAGGTATGCCTTGAGTCCTTAAGGATTTGGGATGCAGGGCGTATGCATATGCCCTGCGTCCCCAAGAGGTTAAAGAGAAGAAAATTTTAAACAAACAAATCTTACCGTTTTTAGATTGTATCCACCTCCAGTCTACCTTCTGACTATCTCCTGCAAAATCTCTCCAATGCATTTAGAAATAGCAGCACTTTGAATATGCAGCTAGTGAATTAGGCCATCTAATGAGTCTGTGCCTATATATACACGCACACACTCACAAGCTCCTACCCAACAAAAAATGTAACACTTTATTGAGCTATGCTAATTAGCAGAACACACAATAGCAAACACCTGAACAAATTTCTTACCTGTTCTCAAGCAGCGGTCAGCAATAACACAGATGTTGTAGTTGAAAACTCCAGGTCAGTCTCCTGCAATGTCTCTCCAATACACTTTAAAATAGCAGCACTTTGAATATGCAGCTAATGAATAAGGCCAGCTAATGAGTATGTGCCTATATACACACACTCCCTCACAAGCTCCTCCCCCAACAACTAATGTAACACCTTAATGAACCATGCTCATTAGCAAACACACAATAGCAAGCACCTGAACAAATTCCTTACCTGTTCTCAAGCAGCGATCAGCAAAAACACAAATGTTGCAGTTAAAAATTTCAAGTCAGTCTCCTGCAATATCTCTCCAATGCACTTAGAAATAGCAGCACTTTGAATATGCAGCTAATGAGTTAGGCCAGCTAATGAGTCTGTGCCTATATATATACACACACACACATTCCCTCACAAACTCCTCCCCAACAACAAATGTAACACCTGAATGAGCTATGCTCATTAGCAAACACCTGAACAAATTCCTTACCTGTTCTCAAGCAGTAGTCAACAAAAACACAGATGTTGCAGTTGAAAACTCCAGCTCAGTCTCCTGCAATATCTTTCCAATGCACTTGGAAATAGCAGCACTTTGAACATGCAGCTAATGAATTAGGCCAGCTAATGAGTCTGTGTATATATATATACATGCACTCCCTCACAAGCTCCTCCCCAACAACAAATGTAACACCTTAATGAGCTATGCTCATTTGCAAACACACAATACAAACACCTGAACAAATTCCTTACCTGTTCTCAAACAGTGGTCAGAAAAAACACAGATGTTGCAGTTAAAAACTCTGTCAGTTTTCTGCAATGTCTCTCCAATGCACTTAGAAATAGCAGCACTTTGAATATGCAGATAATGAAACCAAGTCTGCCATTTTAAAGAAGAGAAAATTTTAAACAAACAAATCGTACCTTTTTTAGATTGTATCCACCTTGAGCCTACCTCCTGACTATCTCAGTAGTAAACAGGCTGCAATAGGAGCCTCAGTAGTAAAAGTCAGGCGATAATTGTACACATGTTGGAGGGGAGATCAGGGGAACCTCCGTAGTTAAAGACAACTTAAATAACGAAAACTATAATAAAAGGAAGAGGGAGAGAATTTGCATGGGAAAGTAAAAAAATAGGGGAAGAAAAAAATATAAAACTGATTATATTGAAAAACGTGCAGAGTCGTGAGATGTCACCTAAAATATCAGGTAAGGATTTCAAGCTTGTTTGAGACAACAATGAGCGAATGAAGGGGTTATCATCCCTGTCCAGGGACAGAAAAGAGGTGAAGGACAAAATGGAGGAAATAACGGGTAACCAAAAAGAGGGATGAGGGGCCCATCTTGGGTAAATAGCGACAGGTGGCGCATATATGAGGAGTGTGCTTTGACTACAGAATGCAGGACCCGGGGGCAAAGGATTAAGTTTGCGAGAGGCGATGGGAGGGAGCGGCATTCACAGCAAAGATATAAGATCCATGCCACTAATCCGTTTCTCAAAGGTCACCCACTGTTTATCTTGTCTATTGTGGAAGCAGTCAAGGAGCTTGGTTAGAACAGAGCCAATCCTCCGTCTTTCGTCTGTGTAAGATGTGCCTAGCTAAGCGGAAGCGCTTGTGTGACCAGATAAAGCCTGATTAGAGCGCATAGACCTCCCTAAAGAAGGAACGTGGAATATGCTTAGGAACACATGCGAAAAGATATAGCAGATGTGGGAGTATATTCATTTTTAATATATTGATCCGTCCCAGCCATGAGAAGTCCCTGCGCCCCCATCTGGCCAGGTTAGCTAGCTCTCAGGGTCTGTAGTAATGGGGGGAAGTTACACCAAAAGGAGTCTGAAAGGAGAGTAGGGACCCGAACACCAGGTATTTTAGAGATTGTGATTGCCATTTAAAAGGATAGGAGGCTTTAACGATTTGTACGACTGAAGGCGGGAGTGTAACATTTAAGGCATCACTTTTTGCGGGGTTCAATTTGTAGTTGCTATAGTATGAGTATTGGTGTAGGGTGGCTAACAGAGAAGGAAGGGAGGTAATAGGTGAGGAATTATACAGGAGGATGTCATCCACAAATGCAGAGCATTTGTACTGAAAAAGAGGCACGGAGAGTCCCCTGATGTCCTGATTCTTTCGAATGGCCGTGAGCAGGTGTTCCATGCAAAGAACATACAAAAGGGGAGAAAGGGGGCATCCCTGCCTTCTGCCATTACAAATCTCAAAGGGGGCAGATAATTGGCCATTCAACCTAATTTGAGCTTGGGGATGATCATATAACACCATCATTTGTTGATGCATCTGAGGGCCTATACCAATGTGGGCAAGAGTGGATGTCAGAAACTCCCAATCCACCCGATCAGAGGCCTTCTCCGCGTCCATTGAAAGCAAAAAAAGCGGCGTATGGTGATGATGTGCATAGTGGATTACAGAGAAAGCTCACAAAGTATTATCTCTATCTTCCCTGCCGCGGACAAAGCTAACTTGATCAGGGTGGATTAGGGAGCATATATGTGGTTCCAGTCTGTTGGCAATGAGTTTAGCAAACAGCTTGGCATCAGAATTAATTAAAGATATGGGGCGGTAACTGGGGCAGAGGAGGGGATCTTTACTTTCTTTTGGAACTACTGTAATAAAGGTACGTAGGAAGGATGGGGGCATGGGGACAGAGCGATCAGCTCTGTCTCGAGGGTTTTGTAGAATTTTACAGAATAGCCATCAGGGCCCGGACTCTTGCCAGCAGGCATAGAAGAGATGGCAGCAGCCAATTCCTCAGGAGAGAACTGGGTCTCTAAAGAGGGAATAGTTTCTGATGACAGGTGCGGAAGAGCAGTATCTAAAGTTGGCATAGAGGCATCTGGTAAGGAAGTAGTCTGGGGTGTGGGTAAATGATACAGGTCAGCGTAATAGCGTTGAAACGCTTCCAATATGTCTGATGTGAGATGAGAGACTGAGCCAAGTGTGAATGGATAGCAGGAATGAATAGGGCAGATCTCTTTGATCTTAAAGCATTTGTTAATAAGTGACCTGACTTATTACCCCATTCATTGAACAGCTTTCCAGTAACCTGTCTGTAATGGCAATGTTTTTTAATTCAACAACTCATATCGGACCCTGATAAGGTCTAAAAAAAATGACATCCTGTTGAGTTTGTTTATGTTGCATTTCAAGGATTTGTAGGCAGTGGAGGAGGGTTGTCATTTTAGCAGATGATTCCTTCTTAAGCCTATCCCCATGTTTGATTTGAACTCCTCTCAGCATGCATTTGAGCGCTTCCCACTTCACAAGAGGAGAGGAAGTATCACTGGCGTGGTCACGGAGAAAATGGGAAATAGACTCTTTAAGGTCCTGAAGACATAGTATATCCAGGAGGAGAGAGTCATTCAGTTTCCATGTGGAGTGAGGCTTTGCAAAAGAAGGAAGCGAGAAAGTCCCTACAACAGGGGCATGGTTAGAGTGAGTGACCACACCTATCTCTGCAGAGGTGAATGTCTGTAGAAAGAAGTTTAACCTCTTAAGGACGCAGGGCGTATGGATACGCCCTGCATCCCGAGTCCTTAAGGACGCAGGGCGTATCCATTCGCCCGTGGGAATTCCGGTCCCCACCGCTAGCCGGTTGGGGACCGGAGCCGGATGCCTGCTGAAATCGTTCAGCAGGCATCCCGGCATATCGCCCAGGGGGGTCATTATGCCCCCCCATGTCGGCGATCGCCGCAGATCGCTGGACAATTCAGTCCAGCGATCTGCTTCGATTCCGGGTCAATCGGGTCTCCAGTGACCCGGAATTACTGGCTGTTCGGGGCCGTCTCTGACGGCCCCGAACAGCCAGAGCCTGCAGGGGTGAGGTGGCACTGGTGCCACCTCACGATCGCCCTGATTCGTCGGCCTGCTGCGGGTGTCACTCCCGCACCCGCTCCCGCACCCGCTCCGCCCCTCTTCCGGAGGGCGTGAGCGGGTGCGGGAAGACGACCCCGGGTGCTGGGGACCCCGATCCCCGGCGTCAATGTTGGGATCGGGGCCCCAGGAGCGACGGCGGCGGCGAGGGACAGTCCTGTGATGAAGCAGCAGCAGGAGGTGAGTTACAGCCTCCTGCTGTTGCTTAGCAACAGCTCCCAGCATGCAAAAAGGGCATGCTGGGAGCTGTAGTTATGCAACAGCAGGAGGCAGACCACCACAACTCCCAGCATTCCCTTATGGGCATGCTGGGACTTATGGTTTTGCAACAGCTGCAGGCACATTTTTTCTATGGAAAAGTGTACCTTCAGCTGTTGTATAACTACAACTCCCAGCTTGCACAAACAGCTAAAGTGCATGCTGGGAGTTGTAGTGGTGCATCTGCTGGTTGCATAACTACAACTCCCAGCATGCCCGTTGGCTGTCGGTGACTGCTGAGAGTTGTAGTTTTGCAACAGCTGAAGGCACACTGGTTGTGAAACTTAGAGTTTTTTTTTTTACCTAACTCAGTGTTTCACGACCGGTGTGCCTCCAGCTGTTGCAAACTACAACTCCCAGCAGTCACCTTACACCATGCACCGTACATGCTGGGAGTTGTAGTTTTGCAACAGCTGGAGGCACACTGGTTTTGAAACACTGAGTAAGGTCACAAATTCCGTGATACATAACCAGTGTGCCTACAGCTGTTGCAAAACTAAAACTCTCAGCATGTACAGTCTGTCAGCGCATGCTGGGAGTTGTAGTTTTGCAACAGCTGGATGTCCCCCCCAATGTGAATGTACAGGGTACACTCACATGGGCGGAGGCTTACAGTAAGTATCGGGCTGCAAGTTTGAGCTGCAGCAAATTTTCTGCAACAGCTCAAACTGCTAACACTACACTAACACAAAAAATAAAATAAAAAGTAAAAAAACACTACATATACACATACCCCTACACAGCCCCCCTCCCCTCCCCAATAAAAATTAAAGCGTCTGGTACGCCACTGTTTCCAAAACGGAGCCTCCAGCTGTTGCAAAACAACAACTCCCAGTATTGTCGGACAGCCGTTGACTGTCCAGGCATGCTGGGAGTTTTGCAACAGCTGGAGGCACCCTGTTTGGGAATCACTGGCGTAGAATACCCCTATGTCCACCCCTATGCAATCCCTAATTTAGGCCTCAAATGCGCATGGCGCTCTCACTTTGGAGCCCTGTCGTATTTCAAGGCAACAGTTAAGGGTCACATATGGGGTATCGCCGTACTCGGGAGAAATTGGGCTTCAAATTTTGGGTGTATTTTCTGCTTTTACCCTTTTTAAAAATGTAAAGTTTTTGGGAAAAGAAGCATTTTAGGTAAATTTTTTTTATTTTTTTTACATATGCAATAGTCGTGAAACGCCTGTGGGGTATTAAGGTTCACTTAACCCCTTGTTACATTCCCCGAGGGCTCTAGTTTCCAAAATGGTATGCCATGTGGGCTTTTTTTGCGGTCCTGGCACCATAGGGGCTTCCTAAATGCGGCATGCCCCCAGAGCAAAATTTGCTTTCAAAAAGCCAAATGTGACTCCTTCTCTTCTGAGACCTGTAGTGCGCCAGCAGAGCACTTCTCACCCCCATATGGGGTGTTTTCTGAATCGGGAGAAATTGGGCTTCAAATTTTGGGGGGTATTTTCTGCTATTACCCTTTTTAAAAATGTAAAACTTTAGGGAAACCAAGCATTTTAGGTAAAAAAATTTTTTTTTTTTTTTACATATGCAAAAGTCGTGAATCACCTGTGGCGTATTAAGGTTCACATTACCCCTTGTTACGTTCCCCGAGGGGTCTAGTTTCCAAAATGGTATGCCATGTGGGGGTTTTTGCTGTTCTGGCACCATAGGGGCTTCCTAAAGGTGACATGCCCCCCAAAAACCATTTGACGCTCCTTCCCTTCTGAGCCCTCTACTGCGGCCGCCGAACACTTTACATAGACATATGAGGTATGTGCTTACTCGAGAAAAATTGGGTTTCAAATACAAGTAAAAATTTTCTCCTTTTTACCCCTTGCAAAAATTCAAAAATTGGGTCTACAAGAACATGCGAGTGTAAAAAATGAAGATTGTGAATTTTCTCCTTCACTTTGCTGCTATTCCTGTGAAACCCGCTTACTGAATGTCATTTTGAATACTTTCGGGGGTGCAGTTTTTATAATGGGGTCATTTATGGGGTATTTCTAATATGAAGACCCTTCAAATCCACTTCAAACCTGAACTGGTCCCTGAAAAAAAGCGAGTTTCAAAATTTTGTGAAAAATTTGAAAATTGCTGCGGAACTTTGAAGCCCTCTGGTGTCTTCCAAAAGTAAAAACTCATCAATTTTATGTTGCAAATATAAAGTAGACATATTGTATATGTGAATAAAAAAAATAATTATTTGGAATATCCATTTTCCTTACAAGCAGAGAGCTTCAAAGTTAGAAAAATGCAACATTTTCAAATTTTTCATCAAATTTTGGGATTTTTCACCAAGAAAGGATGCAAGTTACCAAAAAATTTTACCACTACGTTAAAGTAGAATATGTCACGAAAAAACAATCTCGGAATCAGAATGATAACTAAAAGCATTCCAGAGTTATTAATGTTTAAAGTGACAGTGGTCAGATTTGCAAAAAATGGCCGAGTCCTTAAGGTGAAAAAGGGCTCAGTCCTTAAGGGGTTAAACAAAGTATTTATTCAATGCGGCTGTATGTTTGCCTAGGTTGGGAATAAGAAAATATAACCTCGGCCTTGCGGATGTAGTGCCCTCCACACATTAGCCACCTGAAGGAGGTGGGGTTTCTGTCTCAGGGCACGAAGCTTGCGGTGTAACATACAAGAAGAGCCGAACGACATGTCCATGTTCGGGAATAAAGGGAGGTTGAAATCACTGCAGAGCAATAAAGGACCAGTCACAAAAGCTAAAAGGGCCTCTAGTGTCCTGATAAGAAACAGCACCTGGTTCTAGTTGGGTGCGTACATAGAGGCCACTGTAATATTTTTGCCAGACAGCGTACAATTCCCAAATACATGGCGGGCATTCAGGTCTATGGAAGAGGAGAGTTTAGTAATTGGCAAAGATCTTTGTTCTAAATTTGCGATTAACACTGTGAAGCCAGGTTGGGTAGTACCTATTGGTGAATGCGGGGAGATGACCCTCCTTAAAGTGGGTCTCATGTAGAGCCAGAATATGTATTTTTTGTTTGTGTAGGGAGTACAGGGTCTGGGCACGTTATTCGGGGTTATTAAAGCCCTATACGTATGTCAGCTGCCATAGGTGTAGTGCAGGATGACAAAGTACTCACTGTCGGTGATAGAGGCCAACGGGTCGCTCATTCCAGGAGGATTGAAATTCAAGGATGGAAGATGTCTGTAAAGGGATCAAAAAATAAGGAAATAGAGAGTAAGGGATGACAGGAGGTGAGAAGAAAAGTAACCGCACAGACACGGGTACACAGGGACTAAAAGAGGAGGCCATAAGGGCCACTGACACAGTTGGAACCAGTCCGATGTCTGTGCTAGTGGGGGTAACGTGGATGGAATACCAAAGGAGGAACACTAAGAACATCCTAACGTTGGAGGAGAGGGCCGTTTAGTGACTAAAGGAGAGTGCAAATGTGTAACCGGCTACTGAAGAAACGACAGGTACAAAGCTCAGTGAGAACTTATGAATGGGAGGCAGGAAAAAGAAAAAAAGGTGGATAGGGGAGAGAAAGAGGTAGGTCACTGCAACAGATAAGTATACTTAACAAAATCTCCATGTCAACAAAAATATCGCCATGAAATAGCTGGGCTGTTACCTTAGTGGAGATGAAAAATAAACAGATTATCAGTTACGGAACATATGGCTCCCGAGTAGGGGGACAACTGGACTAATTAACAATGTTTCCTGGGTAGTGTCCAGTATGAGCTGAGCATAAACGCTCAGGTAGGGCAATATTAAGGTTTACATGGAGTAACATCCAGTCTTGCATTTCTGGCGTTGGGGGAGTGGGTCAGGGAAAATTCCTCCTGACTTTCGATCCGGGACATGTCCACCGTGGGGGGACCTTTCGGTGGATGAGAAAGAGGTGAAAACATGCTTTCCCAGTCTGGTAGAGTGACGGCAGGGAGCTTGAACGTCAAGAGGAAAGTTGGCAGGTCTTCCAGGCGGTGGAGAGTAGCAGTCGTCGCACCATGTCTTGCCATCAGAGCAAAAGGGTAGCCCCACCTGTAGGTAATCTGAGCATTTTGCAGCATCTGTAACGGTGGCTTCAAGTATGACCTTAGGCAGAGGGTATGGAGGGACAGGTCAGGATACAGTTGTATCTGGGCACCATTGTAAGTGAAGGTCTTAACCCCTTGGGGACGGAGCCCATTATGGCCCTAAAGACGGGAGCATTTTTTGCAAATCTGACCACTGTCACTTTAAGCATTAATAACTCTGGGATGCTTTTACTTATAAATTTGATTTCAAGATTATTTTCGTGACATATTCTACTTTATGGTAGTGGTAAATTTTCGTCGATACTTGCATCATTTCTTGGTGAAAAATTCAAAAATTTGATGAAAAATTATAAAATTTTGAATTTTTCTAACTTTGAAGCTCTCTGCTTGTAATGAAAATAGACATTCCAAATAAATTATATATTGATTCGCATATACAATATGTCTACTTTATATTTGCATCATAAAGTTGACATGTTTTTACTTTTGGAAGACATCAGAGGGCTTCAAAGTTCAGCAGCAATTTTCCAATTTTTCACAACATTTTCAAAATCGGAATTTTTCAGGGACCAGCTCTGTTTTAAAGTGGATTTGAAGGGCCTTCATATTAGAAATACCCCATAAATGACCCAATTATAAAAACTGCACCCCTCAAAGTATCCAAAATGACATTCAGTAAGTGTGTTAACCCTTTAGGTGTTTCACAGGAATAGCAGCAAAGTGAAGGAGAAAATCCAAAATCTTCACTCGCATGTTCTTGTAGACTCAGTTTTTGAATTTATGCAAGTGGTAATAGGAGAAAAAGCCCCCCAAAATTTGTAACCCAATTTCTCTCAAGTAAGGAAATACCTCATATGTGTATGTCAAGTGTTCGGCAGGCGCAGTAGAGGGCTCAGAAGGGAAGGAGCGACAATGGGATTTTGGAAAGAGAATTTTGCTGAAATGGTTTTTGGGGGGCATGTCACATTTAGAAAGCCCCCTATGGTGCCAGAACAGCAGAAAACCCCACATGGCATACCATTTTGGAAACTACGCCCCTCAAGGCACTTAACAAGGGGTCCAGTTAGCCTTAACACCCCACAGGTGTTTGACGACTTTTCGTTAAAATCGGATGTGTAAATGAAAAAAAAAAAATTTTTCACTTAAGTGCGATTTTCCCCCCAAATTTACCATTTTTACAAAGGGTAATGAGAGAAAATGCACCCCAAAATTTATAACCCCATCTCTTCTGAGTATGGAAATACCCCATGTTAGGACGTAAAATGCTCTGCGGGCGAACTACAATGCTCAGAAGAGAAGGAGCGCCATTGAGCTTTTGGAAAGAGAATTCGTTTGGAATGGTAGTCAGGGGCCATGTGCGTTTACAAAGCCCCCGTTGTGCCAGAACAGTGGACCCCCCACATGTGACCCCTCACAGAATTTAATAAGGGGTGCAGTGGTATTTACACCGCACTGGCGTTTGACAGATCTTTGGAACAGTGGCCTGTGCAAATTTAATTTTTCATTTTCACGGACCACTGTTCCAAAAATCTGTCAGACACCTGTGGGGCATAAATGCTCACTGCACCCTTAATACATTACAGGAGGGGTGTAGTTTTCCTAAATGGGGTCACATGTGGGGGGGTCCATTGTTCTGGGGGCACTATGGGGGCTTTGTAAACACACGTGGCCTTCAATTTCGGACAATTTTTCTCTTCAATATCCCAATGGCGCTCCTTCTCTTCTGAGCATTGTAGTTTGCCCACAGAGCACTTTACATCCACATATGGGGTATTTTCTTACTCAGAAGAAATGGGGTTACAAATTTTTGGGGGCTTTTTTCCTATTTTCCCTTGTGAACATGAAAAATTTAGGGTAACACCAGCATTTTAGTGACTTTTTTTTTTCATTTTCCCATTCAATTCTAATGAAAATTTGTCAAACACCTGTGGGGTGTTAAGGCTCACTACACCCCTTGTTACATTCCGTGAGGGGTGTAGTTTCCACATGTGGGTATTAATTTTTTTGCGTTTATGTCAGAACCGCTGTAAAATCAGCCACCCCTGTGCAAATCACCAATTTAGGCCTCAAATGTACATGGTGCGCTCACTCCTGAGCCTTGTTGTGCATCTGCAGAGCATTTTATGCCCACATATGGGGTATTTCCATACTCAGGAGAAATTGCGTTACAAATTTTGGGGGTCTTTTTTTCCGAGTACGGAAATACCCCATATGTGGTCCTAAACTGTTTCCTTGAAATACGACAGGGCTGTTGCTAAACTCCCAGCATGCCTAAACAGTCAGTGGCTGTCCAGAAATGTTGGGAGTTGCTGTTTTGCAACAGCTGGAGGCTCTGTTTTGGAAACACTGCCGTACAATACGTTTTTCATTTTTATTGGGTGGACAGTATAAGGGGGTGTATATGTAGTGTTTACCCTTTATTTTGCGTTAGTGTAGTGTAGTGTTTTTAGGGTACATTTGCACTGGCATGTTACGGTGAGTTTCCCGCATAGGAGTATGCGCTGCGGCGAAAAATTTGCCGCAGCTCAAACTTGAAGCAGGAAACTTACTTTAAACCTGCCCGTGTGAATGTACCCTGTACGTTCACATGGGAGGGCAAACCTCCAGCTGTTTCAAAAATACAACTCCCAGCATGTACTGACAGACCGTGCATGCTGGGAGTTGTACTTTTGCAACAGCTGGAGGCACACGTGGGAAAACCTTCAGTTAGGTTCTGTTACCTTACTCAGTATTTTCCAACCAGTGTGCCTCCAGCTGTTGCAAAACTACAACTCCCAGCATGTACTGATCGCCGAAGGGCATGCTGAGAGATGTAGTTAAGCAACAGCTGGAGGTACTTAACTACAACTCCCAGCATGCTGAGACAGCTGTTTTCTGTTTGGGCATGCTGGGATTTGCAGTTTTGCAACATCTGGAGGGCTACAGTTTATAGACCACTGCACAGGGATCTCCAAACTGTGACCCTCCAGATGTTGCAAAACTACAAATCCCAGCATGCCCAAACAGCAAACAGCTGTTTGGGCATGCTAGGAGTTGTAGTTTTGCAAGATCTGGAGGGATACAGTTTAGAGACCACTGTATAATAGTCTCAAACTGTAGCCCTTCAGCTGTTGCAAAACTACATATTCCAGCATGCCCAAACAGCTGTCTGGGCATGCTGGGAGTTGTAGTTTTGCAACATCTGGAGGGCTACAGGTTAGAGACCACTGTATAATGGTCTCAGACTGTAGCCCTCCAGATGTTGCTAGGCATCTTACCGCCTTCCGTAGGATCCAGGGAGCCGTCCTCTTCTGCCGCACGACTTCGCCGGCCGCCGATCTCCGTCGCCCGCAGCCTCCGGATCGGTAAGTGGATCTTCGGCGCCGGTTTCCCCATCCTACTCCGCCTGTTGTGGGTGGGCAGGACGGGGAAAATGAAAGTTAACCCGATCTGCTATTGGTGGTCGCCTCTAGACCACCAATAGCAGGGCTAGGAGGGGTGGCACCCCTGCCACCTCACTCCTATCCCTTCAGGTGGATCGTAGGTGTCTTAGACAACCACGATGCCCCTTATATTCCGGGTCACCATAGACTCGTATGACCCGGAATCGGCGCAAATCGCAAGTGTGAATTCACTTGCGATTTGCGCCGATTGCTGACATGGGGGGGTCTAATGACCCCCCTGGGCATTTGCACGGGGTGCCTGCTGATTGATATCAGCAGTCACCCCGGTCCCCGCCCAGCACGCGGTGGGGACCGAAATTCCCACGTGCGTATGGATACACCCTTCGCCCTTAACCCTTAACGACGCAGGACGTATATTTACGCCCTGCGCCGGCTCCCATGATATGAAACGGAAATTGCGCCGCGATCCCGCATCATATCGCATCGGTCCCGGCGCTCATCAACGCCCGGGACCCACGGCTAATACCACACATCGCCGATCGCGGCGATGTGCGGCATTAACCCTTTGGAAGCGGCGGTCAAAGCTGACCGCCGCTTCTAAAGTGAAAGTAAAAGTGACCCGGCTGCTCAGTCGGGCTGTTCGGGACCGCCGCGGTGAAATCGTGGCGTCCCGAACAGCTTGCAGGACACCGGGAGGGCCCTTACCTGCCTCCTCGGTGTCTGATCTGCGAATGACTGCTCCGTGCCTGAGATCCAGACAGGAGCAGTCAAGCGCCGATAACACTGATCACAGGCGTGTTAATACACGCCTGTGATCTGTGTAAAAAATCAGTGTGTGCAGTGTTATAGGTCCCTATGGGACCTATAACACTGAAAAAAAAAGTTAAAAAGTGTTAATAAAGGTCATTTAACCCCTTCCCTAATAAAAGTTTGAATCGCCCCCCTTTTCCCATAAAAAAAATAAGTGTAAAAAATAAAAATAAACATATGTGGTATCGCCGTGTGTGTAAATGTCCGAACTATAAAAATATATCATTAATTAAACCGCACGGTCAATGGAGTACGCGCAAAAAAATTCCAAAGTCAAAAAAAGCGCATTTTGGGTCACTTTTTATACCATTAAAAAATTAATAAAAAGTGATCAAAAAGTCCGATCAAAACAAAAATAATACCGATAAAAACTTAAGATCACGGCGCAAAAAATTAGTCCTCATACCGCCCTGTACATGGAAAAATAAAGTTATAGGGGTCAGAAGATGACATTTTTAAACGTATTAATTTTCCTGCATGTAGTTATGATTTTTTCCACAAGTGCGACAAAATCAAACCTATATAAATAGGATATCATTTTAACTGTATGGACCTACAGAATAATAAGGTGTAATTTTTACCGAAATATGCGCTGCGTAGAAACGGAAGCCCCCAAAAGTTACAAAATTGCGTTTTTTTTCTTCTTTTTTGTCGCACAATGATTTTTTTTTCCGTTTCGCCGTGCATTTTTGGGTAAAATTACTGTCACTGCAAAGTAGAATTGGCGACGCAAAAAATAAGCCATAATATGGATTTATAGGTGGAAAATTGAAAGGGTTATGATTTTTAAAAGGTAAGGAGGAAAAAACGAAAGTGCAAAAACTGAAAAACCCTGAGTCCTTAAAGAGTACCTGTCATCAACAAAAACTTTTAATATGTTGTTTATAATCATTAATGAAGAGATATTGTAATATATCTTCATTAAAAAATATTAATATTTATACCAGTTTTTTCATTTTATACTTTTGGCCACTAGGGGTCACTCTTCTATGCCTGGTCTGCAAGCAGCATCCTATGCTTTTCATAGTAAGTGTACAGCTTTTAGGACTAATGCTGAAAGGGTTCTGGTCCTTCCACCGGAAGTTCAGTACTCTCAGCTCAGGACTCGCTCCCAGCCTGTGAGCTACAAACCTTCACATGCCTCTCATATAACAGCCAGTCACCTCCCCCTGCCCCTCACCACACGTTATCTTATACATTGTATTATCTCACTGCACTCCCTGCTCTGTGTAATTGCTCCCTCAGCCCCTGGTTCTCAGCATTGACTTTTTAGTGCAGAGAGACACAGGAGAGAGAGAGACAGGCTGCCGTCCCTCCCTTGTACTTAGTCTGTATGCACACTGCAGAGCAGTGTTTCCCAACCAGGGTGCCTCCATCTGTTGCAAAACTACAACTCCCAGCATGCCCGGACAGCTGTTGGCTGTCTGGGCATGCTGGGAGTTGTAGTTTTGCAACAGCTGGAGGTGCCCTGGTTGGGAAACACTGCTGCAGAGGGAGAGCAGTATACAGGAAGACTGGCAGAAGCAGAGTTCCAGCCAGGCTTCATGTGACATCATGCCTGCCGGGACCCGCCTCCTTCCACCCCTCAGAAAGACAGTGCTCCTGAGCTAATGAAGAGGGATGAAAAAAGGTATTTTAAACCTCAATAAACACAGGGATAGGCATAGTTAGAGAAAGGGACAGATGGGAAGGGGGATCAGGGAAAGTTTAGATGATGACAGGTACTCTTTAAGGGACCCGGCCATTTTTTGAACATCTGACCACTGTCACTTTAAGCATTATTAACCCTGGGATGCTTTTACCTTTCATTCTGATTCCGAGATTGTTTTTTCGTGACATATTCTAGATTATGTTAGTGGCAAAATCTTGTCGATACTTGCATCATTTCTTGGTGAAAAATTCCAAAATTTTATGAAAAAATTAGAAATTTTGCATTTTTATTACTTTGAAGCTCTCTGCTTATAAGGAAAATGGATATTCCAAATAAATGTTATATTGATTCACATATACAATATGTCTACTTTATGTTTGCATCATAAAGTTGACATGTTTTTACTTTTGGAAGACACCAGAGGGCTTCAAAGTATAGCAGCAATTTTCCAATTTTTAACAAAATTTTCTAAATCGGAATTTTTCAGGGACCACTTCAGTTTTGAAGTGGATTTGAAGGGCTTTCTTATCAAAAAATACCCCATAAATGACCCCATTATAAAAACTGCACCCCTCAAAGTATTCAAAATGACATTCAGAAAGTTTAACCCTTTAGGTGTTTCACAGGAATAGCAGCAAAGTGAAGGAGAAAATTCAAAATCTTCATTTTTTACACTTGCATGTTCTTGTAGACCCAGTTTTTAAATTTTTACAAGGGGTAATAGATGAGAAATCCCCCCAAAATTTGTAACCCAATTTCCCTCCAGTAAGGAAATACCTCATATGTGTATGTCAAGTGTTTGGTGGGTTCACTAGAGGGCTCAGAAGGGAAGGAGCAACAATCGGATTTTGGAGAGGGAATTTTGCTAAAATGAATTTTGGGTGTTTGACGACTTTTTGACTAAAGTGCAGTTTTTTCCCCAAATTTATCATTTTTACAAAGGGTAATGGGAGGAAATGCCCCCCAAAATGTGTAACCCCATCTCTTCTGAGTATATAAATACCCCATGTTAGGACGTAAAATGCTCTGCAAGCAAACTACAATGCTCAGAAGAGAAGGAGTCACATTTAGCTTTTGGAAAGCAAATTTTGCTGAAATGGTGTTTGGGGGGCATGTCGCATTTAGGAAGCACCTAGGGTGCCAAAACAGCAAAAAAACTATTTTGGAATCTACACCCCTCAAGGAACGTAACAAGGGGAACGGTGAGCCTTAACACCTCACAGGTATTTCACGACTTTTTGTGAAAGTTGGATGTGTAAATGAAAAAAAAAATTTTTTCACAAAAATGCTGTGTTACATTTTTACAAGGGGTAATAGTAGAAAATGACCACCAAAATTTGTAACCCCATTTCTTCTGAGTATGGAAATACCCCATGTGTGGACGTCAAGGGCTCTGCTGGCGCACTACAATGCTCAGAAGAGAAGGAGCGCCATTGAGCTTTTTGAAAGAGAATTTGGTTGGAATGGAAGTCGGGGGCCATGTGCATTTACAAAGCCCTCTGTGGTGCCAGAACAGTCGACCCCCCCCCCCCCCCCCACATGTGACCCCATTTTGGAAACTACACCCCTCACAGAATTTAATAAGTGGTGCAGTGAGTATTTACACCCCACTGGCGTTTGGCAGATCTTTGGAACAGTGGGCTGTGCAAATGAAAAATTTAATTTTTAATTTTCACGGATCACTGTTCCAAAAATCTGTCAGACACCTGTGGGGCATAAATGCTCACTGTACCCCTTATTACATTACGTGAGGGGTGTATTTTCCAAAATGGGGTCACATGTGGGCGGGGTCCATTGTTCTGGCACTATGGGGGCTTTGTAAACACACGTGGCCTTCAATTCCGGACAAATGTTATCTTCAAAATCCCAAAATACCCTTCTCTTCTGAGCATTGTAGTGCACCCGCAGAGCACTTTACATCCACATATGGGGTATGTTCTTACTCAGAAGAAATGGGGTTACAAATTTTGGGCGACTTTTTTCCTATTTTCCCTTGTGAAAATGAAAAATTTATGGTAGCACCAGCATTTTAGCAAAAAATTTTTTTTCTCATTTTCCCATCCAACTATTTTGTCAAACACCTGTGGGGTGTTAAGGCGCACTATACCCCTTGTTACATTCCGTGAGGGGTGTAGTTTCCAAAATGGGGTCACATGTGGGTATTTTTTTTTTTTTTTGTTTATGGCAGAACCGCTGTAAAATCCGCCACCCCTGTGCAAATCACCAATTTAGGCCTCAAATGTACAGGGTGCCTCCAGCTGTTGCTAAACTCCCAGCATGTCTGGACAGTCAGTGGCTGTCCAGAAATGCTGGGAGTTGGTGATTTGCAACAGCTGGAGGCTCCGTTTTGGAAACACTGCCGTACGATACGTTTTTCATTTTTATTGGGGGGGGGGGACAGTGTAAGGGGGTGTATATGCAGTATTATGTGGTAGTGTAGTGTAGTGTAGTGTTTTTAGGGTACGTTCACACTGGCGGGCGTTTACAGTGAGTTTACTGCTAGGAGTTTGTGCTGCGGCGAAGCAGAAAACGAACTGTAAACCTGCCTGTGTGAATGTACCCTGTACATTCACATGGGGGGGACAAACCTCAAGCTGTTTCAAAACTACAACTCCCAGCATGTACTGACAGACCGTGGATGCTGGGAGTTGTACTTTTGCAACAGCTGGAGGCACACTGGTTGGAAAACCTAACTCAGTATTTTCCAACCAGTGTTCCTCCAGCTTTTGCAAAACTACAACTCCCAGCATGTACTGATCGCCGAAGGGCATGCTGGGAGATGAAGTTATGCAACAGCTGGAGGTACACAACTACAACTCCCAGCATGCCGAGACAGCTGTTTGCTGTTTCGGCATGCTGGGATTTGCAGTTTTGCAACATCTGGAGAGCTATAGTTTAGAGACCACTGCACAGACCCACGCGCGGCGGGGACAGAAATTCCCACGGGCGTATGGATACATCCTGGGTCCTTAAGTACCAGAAAGCCAGGGCGTATCCATACGCCCTAGGTCCTTAACCCCTTAAGGACCAGGCCATTTTATACCTTAAGGACCGGAGCGTTTTTTGCAATTCTGACCACTGTCACTTTAAACATTAATAACTCTGGGATGCTTTTAGTTATCATTCTGATTCCGAGATTGTTTTTTCGTGACATATTCTACTTTAACTTAGTGGTAAAATTTTATGGTAACTTGCATCCTTTCTTGGTGAAAAATCCCAAAATTAGATGAAAAAAATGAAAATTTTGCATTTTTCTAACTTTGAAGCTCTCTGCTTGTAAGGAAAATGGATATTCAAAATATATTTTTTGGGTTCACATATACAATATGTCTACTTTATGTTTGCATCATAAAATTTATGAGTTTTTACTTTTGGAAGACACCATAGGGCTTCAAAGTTCAGCAGCAATTTTGAAATTTTTCACAAAATTTTCAAACTCACTATTTTTCAGGGACCAGTTCAGTTTTGAAGTGGATTTGAAGGGTCTTCATATTAGAAATACCCCATAAAAGACCCCATTATAAAAACTACACCCCCTAAAGTATTCAAAATGACATTCAGTAAGTGTATTAACCCTTTAGGTGTTTCACAGGAATAGCAGCAAAGTGAAGGAGAAAATTCAAAATCTTCATTTTTTACACTCGCATGTTCTTGTAGACCCAATTTTTGAATTTTTGCAAGGGGTAAAAAGGAGAAAAATTTTACTTGTATTTGAAACCCAATTTCTCTCGAGTAAGCACATACCTCATATGTCTATGTTAATTGTTCGGCGGGCGCAGTAGAGGGCTCAGAAGAGAAGGAGCGACAAATGGTTTTTGGGGGGCATGCCGCATTTAGGAAGCCCCTATGGTGCCAGGACAGCAAAAAAAAAAACACATGGCATACCATTTTGGAAACTAGACCCCTCGGGGAACGTAACAAGGGGTAAAGTGAACCTTAATTTGAACCTTAATGCCCTACAGGTGTTTCACGACTTTTGCATATGTAAAAAAAAAAATTTTTTTACCTAAAATGCTTGTTTTCCCAAAATGTTTACATTTTAAAAAAGGGTAATAGCGGAAAATACCCCCCAAAGTTTGAAGCCCCATTTCTCCCGATTCAGAAAACACCCCATATGGGGGTGAAAAGTGCTCTGCTGGCGCACTACAGGTCTCAGAAGAGAAGGAGTAACATTTGGCTTTTTGAAAGCAAATTTTTCTCTGGGGGCATGCCGCATTTAGGAAGCCCCTATGGTGCCAGAACAGCAAAAAAAAAAAAACACATGGCATACCATTTTGGAAACTAGAGCCCTCGGGGAATGTAACAAGGGGTAGTGTGAACCTTAATACCCTACAGGTGTTTCACGACTTTTGCATATGTAAAAAAATATATATTTTTTTTACCTAAAATGCTTGGTTTCCCAAAATTTTTACAATTTTAAAAAGGGTAATAGCAGAAAATACCCCCCAAAATTTGAAGCCCAATTTCTCCCGATTCAGAAAACACCCCATATGGGGGTGAAAAGTGCTCTGCTGGCGCACTACAGGTCTCAGAAGAGAAGGAGTCACATTTGGCTTTTTGAAAGCGAATTTTGCTCTGGGGGCATGCCGCATTTAGGAAGCCCCTATGGTGCCAGGACAGCAAAAAAAAAACACATGGCATACCATTTTGGAAACTAGACCCCTCGGGGAACGTAACAAGGGGTAATTTGAACCTTAATACCCTACAGGTGTTTCACGACTTTTGCATATGTAAAAAAATATATATTTTTTTACCTAAAATGCTTGTTTTCCCAAAAATTTTACATTTTTTAAAAGGGTAATAGCAGAAAATACCCCCCAAAATTTGAAGCCCAATTTCTCCCGAGTACGGCGATACCCCATATGTGGCCCTAAACTGTTGCCTTGAAATACGACAGGGCTCCAAAGTTAGAGCACCATGCACATTTGAGGCCTAAATTAGGGACTTGCATAGGGGTGGACATAGGGGTATTCTACGCCAGTGATTCCCAAACAGGGTGCCTCCAGCTGTTGTAAAACTCCCAGCATGCCTGGACAGTCAACGGCTATCTGGCAATACTGGGAGAAGTTGTTTTGCAACAGCTGGAGGCTCCGTTTTGGAAACAGTGGCGTACCAGACGTTTTTCATTTTTATTGGGGAGGGGGGTTGTATAGGGGTATGTGTATATGTAGTGTTTTTTACTTTTTATTTTATTTTGTGTTAGTGTAGTGTAGTGTTTTTAGGGTACAGTCGCACGGGCGGGGGGTTCACAGTAGTTTCTCGCTGGCAGTTTGAGCTACGGCAGAAAATTTGACGCAGCTCAAACTTGCAGCCGGATATTTACTGTAATCCTCCGCCCATGTGAGTGTACCCTGTACGTTCACATTGGGGGGGGGGGGGGGGAATCCAGCTGTTGCAAAACTACAACTCCCAGCATGTACGGTCTATCAGTGCATGCTGGGAGTTGTAGTTTTGTAGTTTTGCAACCGCTGGAGGCTCCGTTTTGGAAACAGTGGCGTACCAGGCGTTTTTCATTTTTATTGGGGAGGGGAGGGGGGCTGTGTAGGGGTATGTGTATATGTAGTGTTTTTTACTTTTTATTTTATTGTGTGTTAGTGTAGTGTAGTGTTTTTAGGGTACAGTCACACGGGCGGGGGGTTCACAGTAGTTTCTCGCTGGCAGTTTGAGCTGCGGCAGAAATTTTGCCGCACCTCAAACTTGCAGCCGGATACTTACTGTAATCCTCCGCCCATGTGAGTGTACCCTGTACGTTCACATTGGGGGGGGGGAACATCCAGCTGTTGCAAAACTACAACTCCCAGCATGTACGGTCTATCAGTGCATGCTGGGAGTTGTAGTTTTGCAACAGCTGGAGGCACACTGGTTGTGAAACACCGAGTTTGGTAACAAACTCAGTGTTTTGCAACCAATGTGCCTTCAGCTGTTGCAAAAGCTACAACCCCCAGCATGTACGGACAGCGGAAGGGCATGCTGGGTGTTGTAGTTATGCAACAGCTGGAGGCATACTACTTTGGCTGGGGATGCTGGGCATTGTAGTTATGCAACAGCTGGAGACACACTGGTTTGCTACTTAACTCAGTGTGCCTTCAGCTGTTGCAAAACTACAACTCTCAGCAGTCACCGACAGCCAACGGGCATGCTGGGAGTTGTAGTTATGCAACCACCAGATGCACCACTACAACTCCCAGCATGCACTTTAGCTGATTGTGCAAGCTGGGAGTTGTAGTTACACAACAGCTGAAGGTACACTTTTCCATAGAAAGAATGTGCCTCCAGCTGTTGCAAAACTACAAGTCCCAGCATGCCCATAAGGGAATGCTGGGAGTTGTGGTGGTCTGCCTCCTGCTGTTGCATAACTACAGCTCCCAGCATGCCCTTTTTGCATGCTGGGAGCTGTTGCTAAGCAACAGCAGGAGGCTGTAACTCACCTCCAACGATCCTTGCCGCACAGGTCAGTCCCTCGTCGTCTCCGCCGCCGCCGCTGCTCCTGGGGCCCTGATCCCAACAGGGGCGCCGGGGATCGGGGTCCCCAGCACCTGGGGTGCACGTCCCGCACCCGCTCACGTCCTCCGGAAGAGGGGCGGAGCGGGTTGCGGGAGTGACACCCGCAGCAGGCGCCCTGATTGGTCGGCCGGTAATCCGGCCGACGAATCAGGGCGATCGTGAGGTGGCACCAGTGCCACCTCACCCCTGCTGGCTCTGGATGTTCGGGGCCGTCTCTGACGGCCCCGATCAGCCAATAATTCCGGGTCACCGGGTCACTGGAGACCCGATTGACCCGGAATCCGCCGCAGATCGCTGGACTGAATTGTCCAGCGATCTGCGGCCATCGCCGACATGGGGGGTCATAATGACCCCCCTGGGCGATATGCCCCGATGCCTGCTGAACGATTTCAGCAGGCATCGGGCACCGGCTCCGCTCCAGATGGTTGCGGGGGGCCGGTAAAACACATGACGTTCTCATACGTCATGTGTCCTTAAGGACTCGGAAATGGAGACGTATGAGAACGTCATGTGTCGTTAAGGGGTTAAGTACCAGGACGCAAGGGCGTATGCATACGTCCTTCGTCCCCAACAGGTTAATGGAACGAGCCTTGCGCATGATCTCTTCTTTCTGAAGAAAATGGTGTACTCTGCAGATGACATCCCTAGGTTTCTTAGGGTTGGGGTTCTTAGCCTTGAGGGCTCTGTGAGCTCGATCCAATTCTAGCAGGGTCTTTGTAAAGTCTCTGGTATATTTTGGGGAAGCACTGTTTCAGGAAGGCCCTTGATGTTATTCCTATGATTTCTATTGTCCATGTCATCTAAGTGATCCACGGTCAGGGCATGTTGTATAGATAAATTGACAGTAGTTTCTTGTATCTTTTGCAATTGAGTTGAAGTTGAGGTGCGAAATTCCTCAAGAGATTGCACTTGCTCCTCCAGGCAGGTAACTGCAGTCTTGACAGGTTTCAGGGCCTGCTTCCACGCCGATTTCAGACCTATCACCATCAACTGCAAGTCCATTTTTGTTGCGAGCAGTGCTAACAGAGCCTGTGGTTCAGGATAATGTTTTAAGGTGTTGGCTGCCACCTCAGGAGATGGCAAAGTTTGTGCATGAGTTGTACAGGAAGCAGATAGTTGTGAGAGCAAGGGTTCCTTCGTTTATGGAGTCACGGGGCAATTTCCAACCACAACCGCTGATTGGATGGCTGGCCGTGTGACGTCACATCACCTAACCGAAAGTTCCAGATACCGGGAACAGAATTCTGTCATTTCAGTTTGTGTGGAGGCGAGGAATTTTAGAAAGGGTTTTTTTTATTTTTTATTTACTGTTCTCCCTCCTGTAGTAGATATTGCATAGGGTTAAAATACTGTGGGCAGCATAACACTGGTGCAGGCATTGCGATTCCAGGACACTATGAATTACAGTACACTGAGACATAGTTTAAAAATGCTACCCGTATACAGGCAAATTGTCACAGGGGCGGGTCCTGGCAGCTGCTCTTTGCCCAGTCGGCTTGATTGACACGTCTCTTTTGTCTCTAGCAGTGTATAGGAAGACACTGGAAGACATAGTGGTCAGCACTACAAAGTCCAACACTACCCGCTAGGGACTTGTTTAACCGATGCACGGACAGAAAACACCTTTTACCGACTTTGCAGATTCCTGCATACAGACAGGGTGCTCAATTCCAATAGTTTATAGTAGTAAGCATAACAGTCTCATAGTAGAAAATTATAGGAAGCACTCAACAATCAACTGGTCAACTTTTCCTTTGCACAGGTTTTGATAAATCTCCGCTAGGTCTCCAAACAGTGGACTGCTAGGTGTCCGGACAACGGTCTGAGCATGCTGGGAGTTATAGTTTTACTGGGAGTTTTAGTTTAGTTTTGCTTTAGATCCACAGTTTGGAGACCACTGATACAAGGATAAAGGTGTCTCGAGGACTAATTACAGGGGTTCAGGTGGCATTTTCAAACTAAGATTACTTTGAATGACCAAGTGTCTCAGTGTAATTCACAGTGTCATGGGATCGTGATGCCTGCACCAGTTTTATGCTCTCCACTATTTGGGAAGCATAACACTGATAACAGGTTCCCCTTAACTGTAGTTAAATATAAAAAATGTAGCTATTTAAAAATAATGAATAAACAACTTAAATTGCAAAAAAAAAAAAAAAGAGAGAACCAAAGTGCCACTCCCTTACAAAGTAATAACAGCAGTTCTCCTCTCCCCAGAACATACCCCCGACCCACATCACAGATCCCCCCTCATCAGAGGTCCCCCTGTCTCCAGCCCCCACATCAAATGAATCCCCTCTTCAGCCCCCCCACATCACAGGTATCCCCTTTCCATCCCCCAATATCACAGGTCCCCCCCTCTCCAGCCTCCAGATAACTGGTCTCCTTCCTCCACCAGCACCCACCAACATCACAGGTCCCCCATCTGCAGCCCCCCACATCACAGGTCCCCCATCTGCAGCCCCCACATCACAGGTCTCCCTCTGCAGACCCCCACATCACAGGTCTCCCTCTGCAGACCCCCCCATCACAGGTCCCTCCTCTGCAGCCCCCCACATCACATGTCCCCCTCTCCAGCCTCCACATAACAGGTCTACCCTCTCCACCAGCACCCCCCACATCACAGGCCCCCCTTTGCAGCCCCCCACATCATAGGTCCCCCTTTGCAGCCCCCCCCACATCACAGTTCCCCCTTTGTACCCCCCCCCACATCACAGTTCCCCCTCCCTTTGCAGACCCCCATATAACAGGTCTCCCCCTTACCAGAAACTCCCCCTCCCCCACACCACATAACAGGACTCCCATCCCTTTCCATTACATTGTAATAACATTAGGTTCCCCTTTCCTCTCACCTAGTATAGTAGATCTTCCCACAAGCAGCTGCAGTGACTGTGTGCCGACAAGAGGAAGGGCCAGAGCATTGAGGAGGCAGAGCGTAGAGGTTAGTGTCCTGTCTGTACAGCTCCCAGAACAGACTCTGTAGCCCCAGACCTCAGCTCACTGTGTTAGCCTGTCAGGATCCTCAGGACCTGTGTGTGATGCTGCAGCTGCGTGCACACAGGTTCTGACACTGCTGACAGACTGACACAGTGACATGTCGGGACTCAGGCAGCCGGCCTACCGGGAATTCTCCCTGTATCCCGATAGGCGTCCCCTGAGATCTGAGGTACCCGGGGCTGCTTTTTCTTTTTATGTCTGCCTCCCATAACTAGGGCTAGTACCTATTAAACGTCGGCCCAGTCAGGAGCTCTCACAGGTAGCATCCGGACTCCAGCTTGTCAAGCCACGCCCCAGCACAGCGTTTTTTAACTCAGTGCCCGCTTCCTCTTCCCAAATCCATTGAGCTGTGGCGAAACATGTTGACGGGGCTGAGTGATACATGTTTTAACACTTGTGCATAGCCCTTAACAATATTGCATATGTTCTGCAGACATATGCAATTAGTGTGATATTGCTACTTGCGGTCAAACGACTAATGGACTGTTTGCTTTAATCTATCTGTTTAACGGGCTATTTCACTTCGTTTTTTGGTGTATTTAAGTAAAAATTTTTCTCTCACCAGCATTCAATGCTTTAGTTAGACATTTTAACATGGTATCAAAATAAACAGCAGGCGTGCCATAACAAGTATGTAACAGCAGTATCTAGACATAGCACAATAATGTAGAAAAAAGGGGATCCTGAAACTCATCACTTGTTGGTCATTAAGCACGGTAAGGCCATCATGGAGGTCTGGAGTAGAACAGGAGGCTCAGAGGCTATAAACTGGTAGTTTCGTACAGGTGCACTTCTTTCGGTCCCTTGCATACGTCACTGCAACCCGTGTTTTTATGGGAGATTTTTGCGTCCACGTGATCAAGTGCTCGTGAAAACATGAGCAAAACAGTGTGCTATTAATGACATTACCCCAGTATTTAAATCCCAGCAAAGAACAAATTACAAAAATGGGGATAGATCAACCCTATCATTCAGACCGAATGGTCCCTGTGCTGCTAGGCGGATGATCCATAGGGCTTCATAATAGCACACTGTTTTGCTCATTTTTTCACATTTTATTTTTCATGTGCACTTAATCACGTGGACGCAGAAATCTCCCATAAAAACACGGGTTGCAGTGACGTAAGCAAGGAAGTCCGGAAGAAGTGCACCTCCACAAAACTACCGTTTTAGCCTCTGAGTTCTACTCCGGACCCCCATGACAGCCTTACTGTGCTGAATCACCAACAAGCGGTGAGTTGCAGGATCCCCTTTTTTCTACATTATTGTGCATTTTTGTCTTTCTTAGACTTTTTACTAGCACCACCGTAGATCACAGCTATATACACTGCTCAAAAAAAATAAAGGGAACAATTAAACAACACAATGTAACTCCAAGTCAATCAGGAAGTAACACTGATTGACAATCAATTTAACATGCTGTTGTGCAAATGGAACAGACAACAGGTAGAAATAATAGGCAATAAGCAAGACACCCCCAATAAAGGAGTGGTTCTGCAGGTGGTGACCAGAGACCACTTCTCAGTTCCCATGCTTCCTGGCCGATGTTTTGGTCACTTGTGAATGCTGGCAGTGCTTTCACTCGGGTGGTAGCATGAGACGGAGTCTACGACCCACACAAGTGGCTCAGGTAGTGCAGGTCATACAGGATGGCATATCAATGCGAGCTGTGGCAAAAAGGTTTGCTGTGTCTGTCACTACATCCAGAACATGGAGGCGCTACCATAAGACAGACCAGTACATCAGGCGACGCGGAGGAGGCCGCAGGAGGGCAATAACCCAGCAGCAGGACCACTATCTCTGCCTTCATGCAAGGAGGAGTACTGCCAGAGCCCTGCAAAATTACCTCCAGCAGGCCACAAATGTGTCCACTCAAACGGTCAGAAACAGACTTCATGAGAGCCTGACATCCACAGATGGGAGTTGTGCTAACAGCCCAACACCGTGCAGTACGTTTGGCATTTGCCAGAGAACACCAATATTGGCAAATTCGCCACTGGCACCCTGTGCTCTTCACAGATGAAAGCAGGTTCACACTGAGAACATGTGACAAACGTGACAGAGTCTGGAGATGCCGTGGAGAACGTTCTGCTGCCTGCAACATCCTCCAACATTACCAGTTTGGCGGTGGGTCAGTAATGGTGTGGGGTGGCATTTCTTTGGGGGGGGGCCACACAGCCATGTGCTTGCCAGAGGTAACCTGACTGCCATTAGGTACAGAGATTAGATCCTCAGACCCCTTGTGAGACCATAACACAATCACCAGCCACCCGGGCACTACCAGTTGTGGACATCCACGATGTTTATATTGCGGTTGGATTACAAAAGGTAATAATGCATCCTTTAAATCTTTTTCCACCGGATAGCTTTTTTCCATTAAGAGCCATTTTGATTGCTCTTCTATGTTCGTTGTATATTTACTGACCTGCAGATGTGGAATTCAATATATCGGCAGGACAGTACAGACTTTAAGGGCACGAATAAATAAACATCGCCATAATATCCATACCAAATTTATGCAGCATAGTGTCTCAAGACATATGACTATGGTCCATGCCGCCGATCCTCACTGCCTGTCTGTATTGATAATTGAGGCTATCCCTGAAGGGACACACAATAGATTCCAGAAACTTATTAACAGGGAATCTTTCTGGATTTTCAATATCAATTCACTATGGCCCTTTGGGCTTGATGAATTGATTGAGAAAACAACCCTTTAAAATGGTTTACATCTTAAATACATCTTAAATAGTCTTACATTCTGTCTATTTTCCATTTTACATTTTTCCTGATTTATAACAGGTATCAGCTTTATATTTAATGGTTATCATTTTGCTATATGGTTATGTCGCTCTGTTAGTTATCTATATATTTTGTATATTTATCATTATCAGTAGCAAGATCCGGTAATTCTGGGTTCACACCACGTTTTGTTAAATACGGCTCCCGTATACGGTGTGGAGGAGGGGGCGGGGCTTAATCGTGGCGCCCGCATTCAGCCGTATTCGTTAACCGTATTTAATGTATGTCTATGAGCCGACCGGAGTGAACCGCAGCCTCCGGTCGGCTTCGTTTTCGGCCGTATGCGGTTTCCCGACTGCAGGCAAAAACGTGGTCGACCACGTTTTTGCCTGCGGTCGGGAAACCACATACGGCCGAAAATGAAGCCGACCGGAGGCTGCGGTTCACTCCGGTCGGCTCATAGACATACATTAAATACGGTTCCCGAATACGGCTGAATGCGGGCGCCACAATTAAGCCCCGCCCCCTCCTCCCAACCGTATATGGGAGCCGTATTTAACAAAACGTGGTGTGAACCCAGCCTAATCCAGGTTTTATCTAGTTTCTCCATCCGTGTGTGACGTCCCCATAATTGTTTGTATAAATTCAGTCTATTGTTCAGTTTGATCATGCCTGATGAAAAAAACAGATGGTTTTGAAACGCGTTGCATGTTTTAAGAATAAAGCACCTTACCGTACAAGGTTGTACCTATCTCCTCTGTGACCGTGCGATCCAGCTTCCAGCTTCCACTTCCACTTCCAGTCTTCTCTCCCCATCTCCAGTTCATGAGAGCCTGACATCCACAGATGGGAATTGTGCTAACAGCCCGACACCGTGCAGGACGTTTGGCATTTACCAGAGAACACCAAGATTGGCAAATTCGCCACTGGCACCCTGTGCTCTTTACAGATGAAAGCAGGTTCACACTGAGCACATGTGACAAACATGACAGAGTCTGGAGATGCCGTGGAGAACGTTCTGCTGCTTGGAACATCCTCCAGCATGACCGGTTTGGCGGTGGGTCAGTAATGGTGTGGGATGGCATTTCTTTGGGAGGCCACACAGCCATGTGCTTGCCAGAGGTAACCTGACTGCCATTAGGTACAGAGATGAGATCCTCAGACCCCTTGTTAGACCATATGCTGGTGCGGTTGGCCCTGGGTTCCTCCTAATGCAAGGCAATGCTAGACCTCATGTTGCTGGAGTGTGTCGGCAGTTTCTGCAAGAGGAAGGCATTGATGCTATGGACTGGCCCACCCGTTCCCCATACCTAAATCCGATTGAGCACATCTGGGACATCATATATTGCTCCATCCACCAACGCCATGTTGCACCACAGACTGTCCAGGAGTTGGCAGATGCTTTAGTCCAGGTCTGGGACGACATCCCTCAGGAGACCATGTGCCACCTCATCAGGAGCATGCCCAGGCATTGTAGGGAGGTTATATGGGCACGTGGAGGCCACACACACTACTGAGCCTCATTTTGACTTGTTTTAAGGACATTACATCAAAGTTGGATCAGCCTGTAGTGTCATTTTCCACTTTGATTTTAAGTGTGACTCCATATCCAGACCTCTATGGGTTGATAAATTTGATTTCCATTGATAATTTATGTGTGATTTTGTTGTCAACACATTCAACTATGTAAAGACGAATATATTTCATACGATTAGTTCATTCATTCAGATCTAGTATGTGTTATTTAAAGTGTTATGTTAGTGTGCCCTTTATGTTTTTTGAGCAGTGTTCATGAACCGGTGTCTCCCATGGGGCTATTTATGCTTTTGTTGCCTTGATTCTTTGTAGCTATTGTGTATTGTCAGGTGCCTCCGTTTGGTTATTTCTTTCTCTTTTATCAGAGGTATCTAGACATAGCACTTTAAATAAAACAGTTTTACATGTTCTAAAGGAGTAAATAGTATAATTAATGGTACAGATTCTTTAACCCCTTAACGACATAGGACATAAATATACATCCTGGTGCCCTGGTTCTTAACACCTTAAGGACCAAGGGCATACCTGTACGCCCTGGTCCCGCTCCCCTGCTATGGTGCGGGGTCACAGACTGACCCCGCGTCATAGCCGAGTGGTCCCTGCAGCTATCAGTCACCAGGACCTGTGTCTAAAACAAAATTAAATTTTTCATTTTCACGGACCACTGTTCCAAAAAATCTGCCAGACACCTGTGGGGCGTAAATACTCACTCCACCCCTTAATACATTACATGAGGGGTGTAGTTTCCAAAATGGGGTCACATGTGGGGGTTCCATTGTTCTGGCACTATGGGGGCTTTGTAAACACACGTGGCCTTCAATTCCGGACAAATTTTCTTTTCAAATTCCTAATGGCGCACCTTCTCTTCTGAGCATTGTAGTTTGCCCGCAGAGCACTTTACATCCACATATGGGGTATTTTCTTACTCAGAAGAAATGGGGTTCCAAATTTTGGGGTTCTTTTTTTCCTATTGAAAATGAAAAATTTAGGGTAACACCAGCATTTTAGTGAAAACTTTTTTTCATTTTCCCATCCAATTTTTATGAAAATTTGTCAAACACCTGTTGGGTGTTAAGGCTCACTATACCCCTTGTCATGTTCCGTGACTGCTGTAAAATCAGCCACACCTGTCCTTGTTGTGCGGCCGCAGAGTATTTTATGCCCACATACGGGGTATTTCCGTACTCAGGAGAAATTGCGTTACAAATTTTGGGGGTCTTTTTTTCCTTTTACTGTTTGTGAAAATAAAAAGTGTGGGGCAACACCAGCATGTTAGTGTAAATTTTTATTTTTTTTTTTACACTAACAGGCTGGTGTAGCCCCCAACTTTTCCTTTTCATAAGGGGTAAAAGGAGTAATAGCCCCTTAGAATTTGTAGTGCAATTTCTCACGAGTACGTAAATACCCCATATGTGGCCCTAAACTGTTTCCTTGAAATATGACAGGGCTCCGAAATGAGAGAGCGCCATGCGCATTTGAGGACTAAATTAGGGATTGCATAGTGGTGGACATAGAGGTATTCTATGCCAGTGATTCCCAAACAGGGTGCCTCCAGCTGTTGCTAAACTCCCAGCATGCCTGGACAGTCAGTGGCTGTCCAGAAATGCTGGGAGTTGTTGTTTTGTAACAGCTGGAGGCTCCGTTTTGGAAACAGTGCCTTACAATATGTTTTTCATTTTTATTGGGGGGACAGTCTAAAGGGGTGTTTATATAGTGTTTTACCCTTTATTTTGTGTTAGTGTAGTGTAGTGTTTGCACTGGTGTGTTACGGTGAGTTTCCCGCTAGGAGTTTGCGCTGCGGCAAAAAATTTGCCACAGCCCAAACTTGAAGCAGGAAACTTACTGTAAACCTGCCTGTGTGAATGTACCCTGTACATTCACATGAGGGGGGGGGGGGGGGGGGGCAAACCTCCAGCTATTTCAAAACTACAACTCCCAGCATGAACTGACAGACCGTGCATGCTGGGAGTTGTACTTTTGCAACAGCTGGAGGCACACTGGTTGGAAAACCTTCAGTTAGGTTCTGTTACCTAACATAGTATTTTCCAAACAGTGTGCCTCCAGCTGTTGCAAAACGACAACTCACAGCATGTACTGCCGAAGGGCATGCTGGGAGATGTAGTTATGCAACAGCTGGAGGTCTGCAACTACAACTCCCAGCATGCCGAGACAGCTGTTTGCTGTTTGGGCATGCTGGGATTTGCAGTTTTGCAACATCTAGAGGGCTACAGTTTAGAGACCACTGCACAGTGATCTCAAAACTGTGGCCCCCCAGATGTTGCAAAACTACAAATCCCAGCATGCCCAGACAGCAAACAGCTGTTTGGGCATGCTAGGAGTTGTAGTTTTGCAACATCTGGAGGGCTACAGGTTAGAGACCACTGTATAGTGGTCTCAGACTGTAGCCCTCCAGATGTTGCTAGGCAACTTACCGGCTTCCGTAGGATCAAGAGAGCCGTCCTCTTCTGCTGCACGACATCGCTGCCCGCCGATCACCGTCGCCCGCTGCCTCCGGATGGGCAAGTGGATCTTCTGCCGTCAGTCCTCTTTAGTTCCCCGTTCTGCCCCGCCTATTGTGGGTGGGCAGAACAGGGAAAACGAAAGTTAACCCCCCCGCCCCCGATCTGCTATTGGACGTCGCTTCTAGACACTGAAGGGATAGGTGCCACCCCTCCTATCCCTTCAGGGGGATCGTAGGTGTCTTAGACAACCGCGATCCCCTTTATATTCTGGGTCACCGGGTAACCATAGATCCCGTATGACCCGGAATCGGCGCAAATCGCAAGTGTGATCGCCGACATGGGGGGGGGTCTGATGACCCCCCTGGGCATTTGCACGGGATGCCTGCTGATCGATATCAGGGCGTATGCATACGCCCTTCGTCCTTAACCTGTTGGGGACGAAGGGCGTATGCATACGCCCCTGCGTCCTGGTACTTAAGTCCTATACATGACGCAGCAGCCAGGGACCTGCTGGTAATGGCAGACATCAGCAATCGCGCTGATATCTACCATTAACCCCTCAAAAGCCATGATTAATACAGATCACGGCATCTGCAGCAATGGGGCACTTTGAATGGATGATTGGATGGCCCGCAGAAAAAGGTCCCTTCACCTGCCTCCATCTGTCCTCCCGGCGTCGTCTTCTCTGGTCTGCTTTCCAGTAGACCAGAGAAGTAGATCACCAATAACACTAATCAGTGCTATGCATATATAGACCTCTGCAGAGAAAAGATCAGATTTGAATGACCGCTGTGGAGCACTTCCTCGGCTTATAACTAGCAATCACAGCATTTAAAGAAACATATCACGTTTTTAATACGTCAATTTGTTATATTAAATGTCGGTAGAAGAGCAATAATGATGCAATTTATTTTATTTTTCAAAACTTTCCTGGGAGCGCAAATATTTTCAGGGAGCGAATGCAATCTGAGGAGAAGACCATTGTGGTCAGGAGACCTGAAGATCTTTAGCAAAAATGTACATCTGGAGACAGGGGCGGACTGATGCCACTCAGGGCCCCCGGACCAAATAAAGAAAGAGCAAAACTCCACCCCTGGCCCCACCTCTGCCCTGCCCCTTTTACTGCCCAAACCACTTCTTATGCCCCACCCCTATATATCAGAGTACAAATTCAGTCTTTAAAAAAAAAAAAAATATGCAGCAGGGATGGGAAAAATTGCCATCTGAGCCACTGCCATGATGTAGTGAGCTGTAAAAGGCTGGTAGAAGATACATACTATATACTTATGCAACCCACCTGGCCAGGCTGGCTTGTTCTTGTGTCACCCTTTGGTCCTGCGCCTGCAGACTGAGAAAGCTGGCAGAGCAGGGAGTTCTTTGACAGCCATGGCAGTGATCTCCTGCGCTTAGACATGAGGTCACGTCACATGCCTCTCCCAGGCAGCCACTGCGGTTCTCTTAAAGGGCCGCCACCAGAGCTGTCTGGAAGAGGAATGACAGTCACACCCAGCTCCGGGCCCGGGTCCGACACAGTGGAATCACCGCAATGACACTGGCTGCAGCGGGCCCTTTCCCTAGGCCAGGTCCGGCTGTTTAAAAAAAAATGATATGTGATTATATGTGGCAGACGGCGGGCCCTGGAGATGGAGCTTCTGGCTGTAAATATCTGGTTTACAGACAGGAGGACCATCTCCAAACATCCATTTTTTTCTAAAGTCTCCTGAGGATTCCTGAAGGTCTTCTCCTCCGATAAATAGGAGTTAATGATTCAAGAATTACCATTAGACTATTATAGCCCACAGAAAGGGAAGAAGCACAGCTCTCTTATCCAGAGAGTGACAGTGTGATATATGCGTGTATAATGTTGCTGTCCTGTTATACCTAGAGTAGGCTTCATGCTGCACAATAGATTTCATTAATTCCGGCTTTTATTTTTTTTTAATTTATTATAGCACCAACATATTCCAGCTTATAACACAAATAGAGAAACACAGCTGCACATCCACCATTTGTATTTTGGTCTACTTGCTTCTCAGCATAATTCCAGTGTATACAGAGTTTTTTTTTTTTTAATCACTCACATCATACAGAGAATATACAAACTCCATGGAAATGTTGCCATTGGTCAGACTTGTGCTTTGAAGCATTGTGGTTTTGGATACAAGCGCCAACTAGTGAGCCACCATACTAATGCTAACACTGTCCTAGTCTACACAGCAATGCCGACAAGTGAAGTGTAGGAAACATGAAGAGTCATGAAGTGTCTAATTCATTTTGAAGTAGCTAAGAAGATTTAAAAAAAAAAAAAATTATAAAATTAATATTTCCTTACCATAAGATTGTGTGCAGGCCTTTTTTTAAAAAAACAAAAACATTTTGTCTTCTAAGTGGCAATTTACAAAGCAGTTCTGCAGCTTATTCATTTGAAATTTTGTGAAAATAGAAAACTCAAGGGACTGTTTCTTAACTTTGGGAAACCCCTTTTTTGTTGTAAGTATCACCATCAGCAAGCCAATCACATGGTGTCCCACTGCTAGGACCATTAGTGTCATCTGGCAGTAAATTGTCAGTTTTGCAGACAAAACAAAGCTTTACACATGTCATACTTACATCAGTGAGCTGACTATGTAATCCATAATGTATGTTTCTCCAGAGGAAAAGATGCACTTTATAGCTACTCTCCCTCTGTATAATAGATGAGTATCCTAAGTGAGGAACTCCTTTCTTTTATCTTATTGGGGTATAAAAAATTTTTTCCCTAAACATTAAGAGCCATAGTAGCATTCTGTGTTCTGAACATGTTACATAGTGCCTTTTGTCCGGATCTCTTCCTTTGTTGGAAACTGTTAAATGATTTAGGATGAATAAAATCAGGTGTGATTATTAATTGTATTACACTGATAATACAATAAGCATAAGCTATACTTTTTATGTAAGAAACAGTCCATGCTCTGTAGATTTTGTGCACAATAAACAGCTTTTTTTTTATTTTTACTTCTCTCTTTTGAGGAATCCAAATGAACCAGAAGGGAAAGATCGAGTGGAGAGCAGCAGGTGAGATTCATGACCTTGTCTCTATCATTGTTCAGATCCGTTATCATTTACTATACAATTTCATTTTTATGTGCACATTTTCATTTCCACATCCATTCTTCTGCTGAACATAATACTTTAGTACTTTTTATTTCTCTGTTCATTCATTGACCCACTTTCTCTCCCTTTGGGCTCACTCTTATTCATCTTTCCTTCTGGAATCTGAACCTAAACTTTGATTTTGATGTCTTGGATATATTTACTATTTTGTCTTTTGAATATTAGCAACACATATTGTACTCTTTAAAACATTGTAATGAATTATAAGAAGTTCTTCAAGGGTCCTCTCACTGCACAAGTTGTCTGTACCACAAATCAAAATGCACCTACCTTCTTGATGTGGACTCAACTTATAAACTACTTTTGGTAAAATCTGTGGCATTTCCTCAAGAAAATATAGCATGTTTAGTTTCTGATATTGCTCTAAAAAAATTCCCAGAAGCATCTGAATAGTGTTAAGAAAAATATCACGTTGACTTCTACGGCATTTTTGGTAGTGATTGCACATTGGACTTGTGCATGAGATCTGGTGTGTGACCAGGCTCTTTGATTCAAGGAAATGTTTGTTACTTCCAAACCACTATAGAAAAACACTTTACCATTATGAAAAACCACTTTACTGTACTATATATCAAGTCTGCACCTTTCAGATTATTTTGGATAGATACATTTAACCCATTAAGTACACAGCCATCTTCATTCTAAGAGCCATAACATGTTTAAAGCATCCACAGATGAGATGAGGGCTTGTTTTTTTTTTTGCTTGACCAAATTTACTTTGTAAGGACACCTTTTGTTTTACCCTAAAATTTACAGCACAATCCCCCCCAAAAAAATTTTAGGGGTGGAAATTGAAATGTAAACAATAATTTTGCACATATTTAAAACTGAGTTCTCTTTATTCTGTTGGTTAATACAAATACAATGATTAGATATACAAATAAGGAAAGTCTAATCTGCTCACCCTTCCACGATGGATTCTAATAGTCCGAATCCGAAAGCCAGGTGCATAGGGTGTGAGCCCCAGTCAGACATCTTATCATGTAATCTACTCCATACATTGTGATACGTGTAGAGTCCAGTATATTGGATCGACCACATTCAGGTTGAAAACTGGCATTTCAGAGCACCTGGCAGGCTCACAGGTCTTGGGCGGTGTTCAGACCCGTGCGCTGTCAGGTGCGTCCAAACATTTCAGGGATGCACACGCAGGTAACATGGCCTCTTTCCATATAATCCCTATTGAAAGAGTGACGCGCCCCCCACATGGTGGTGAATGGAGAAAGAAACTTTTAGCGCGAGAAGCCTATTGGGTTATAAAATTAGGCACGAGATCTCCTGCAGGTCTAAATAATAGAACGGATATCATGCTACATTATAAGCCATTGTATCATATTTTATTAAATATCCGTTGCAGAATTCTGCCTCATATCAGAATGTTTATGTATCTGTATATTCCCATGCATGGCAGTAGGTATATACCTTTCATGATTGATGTACTTTACAGGGTTACATTTATTTTTGTTATCAGTGCTATGATGGGGGATTGAATGGTTCTTCTGGAAATGTGAGGGGGAGGGTCTAGTTCCATGTCTCAGTATTTATTTGGCTTGATATATTCAGTCCGGTATGCCTTGATAAAGGATCCTCCCGAAACGCGTCTGTGTTTTGTACTACTATTTTTTTTTACCTCTTCCCCCTTTTTTTGTACATATTTTTAAAAGATGCAAATAAAGCTTTCAAGTTTTTACAATTTCTGACTGACTGCTGGCTTTCTCCCTATGGGACAGGCTTCTTCTATTCCATCTTAAATGATACCCATTATAGATGTGCAAATCGAAGCAGACGAACTCGAATTCCTTAAAAATTTTAGGATTTATTTGATTTGCAACAAATGCGAATATCGCCGCCATTCTATCATGCGAATCGCTTTATTAAACTCAATTTTACAGCGTTCCAGGCTCTAGGACACCTAAAATGGCGTTACATGTGGCAGGGGATGCTGGGAAGGCGGGAATGTGAGGCGGGAAGCGAGGTAGGCGTGATGACCCTGAATCACATGCAGGATGCAGCATATCAGCATTCATTGACCCCTGAGATGTCAAAGCCCTATATAAACGGCAGCCATCTTGCGGCTGTTCATTTCATGCCATATACACTGCAGAGATAGGACGGACTGCGTGTCTGTGTCTGTTACACAGAGACGTTGAATTGATCATACCGCAGCGTTCCACTGCCAACTGCTAGTTACATCAGTGTTGTGGACAGAGAGAAGTGCAGTTCTTGTTGTCACTGAGAAGGATTTTGGCGCCAGCCATTAAGCTCCCAGTCACTTCATTCAGCATTTTATCCGAGGGGCAGATAGCTTTTCGTCACCTCATATATATCAAGAAGCTGCCTGAACTTCATGAACCTTATCACTGGAGGCAGGAATGATTTTTCAGCACAATTCTGTGTATTTTTTTCACAAGAAATCATCTGCTGCTTATACTAGTCTGTAGACGTTATAAAAACCAGTTCACATCATTCTTAACACTCTATGACAGAGTGCAATTTAGGGTTTAATCCCCTTTTTTTTGTGGTGCTGCACTGTTGTGTCCTGCTGCTATGCAAAAATACATTTTTCAGCGGACTGTAGTGCATTTGTCTGCCCTCATACGTGCATACCACATACCTACAGCAGTCTACTATTTTGTATCTGTAAATCTGTAACAGGTCTAGATACTGGGAAAGTCCAGGCAAAAGTAATCACCAGCTGGTGTTTTACAAAAATACAGAGTTTATTGGCGTATTGTAGCGCATTTTTCTGCCCTCATACGTGCATACCACATACCTACATCTAAGTAGTGTACCATTATGTACCTGTTAATCTGTCAAGGGCCTACATACTGTGAAAGTCCAAGCAACACTACTCACCGGCTAGTGTTTTACAAAAATACTGAGTTTTTGGGCGTATTGTGCGCATTTTGCTGCCCTCATCAGTGCATACTGTTACGCCGAGCGCTCCGGGTCCCTGCTCCTCCCCGGAGAGCTCGCGGCGTTCCTCTCTCTGCAGCGCCCGGGTCAGACCCGCTGACCGGGAGCGCTGCATTGACATTGCCGGCGGGGATGCGATTCGCATAGCGGGACGCGCCCGCTCGCGAATCGCATCCCAAGTCACTTACCTGTCCCGGCCCCCGGCTGTCATGTCCTGGCGCGCGCGGCTCTGCTCTCTAAGATTTAAAGGGCCAGTGCACCAATGATTGGTGCCTGGCCCAATTAGCCTAATAAGCTTCCACCTGCTCCCTGGCTATAATACCTCACTTCCCCTGCACTCTCTTGCCGGATCTTGTTGCCTTGTGCCAGTGAAAGCGTTTAGCGTTGTCCAAAGCCTGTGTTTCCAGATCTCCTGGTATCCATATTGACTACGAACCTTGCCGCCTGCCCCGACCTTCTGCTACGTCTGACCTTGTCTCTGCCTAGTCCTTCTGTCCCACGCCTTCTCAGCAGTCAGCGAGGTTGAGCCGTTGCCAGTGGATACGACCTGGTTGCTACGGCCGTAGCAAGACCATCCCGCTTTGCGGCGGGCTCTGGTGAATACCAGTAGCATCTTAGAACTGGTCCACCGGCACGGTCCACGCCAATCCCTCGCTGACACAGAGGATCCACAACCAGCTAGCCGAATCGTGACAGTAGATCTGGCCATGGATACCACTGAGGTGCCGCTGCCAAGTCTCGCTGACCTACCCACGGTGGTCGCCCAGCAATCGCAGCAAATTGCCCAACAAGGACAGCAGCTGTCGCAGCTGACCGCCACGTTACAGCAACTTCTGCCACTGCTACAGCAGCAACCATCTCCTCCGCCAGCTCCTGCACCTCCTCCGCAGCGAGTGGCCGCTCCTAGCCTCCGCTTGTCCCTGCCGGACAAATTTGATGGGGACTCTAGACTCTGCCGTGGCTTCTTGTCTCAATGTTCCCTGCATATGGAGATGTTGTCGGACCAATTTCCTTCAGAACGGTCTAAGGTGGCGTTCGTAGTGAGTCTTCTATCTGGAAAGGCCTTGTCTTGGGCCACACCGCTCTGGGACCGCAATGATACAGCCACAGTCCAGTCCTTCTTCGCTGAAGTCCGTAGTGTCTTCGAGGAACCAGCCCGAGCTTCTTCTGCCCAGACTGCCCTGCTGAACCTGGTCCAGGGTAATTCTTCAGTAGGCGAGTACGCCATCCAATTTCGTACTCTCGCTTCCGAATTATCTTGGAATAATGAGGCTCTCTGCGCGACCTTTAAAAAAGGCCTATCCAGTAACATCAAGGATGTGCTGGCCGCACGAGAGATTCCTGCCAACCTGCAAGAACTTATCCATTTGGCCACCCGCATTGAAATGCGTTTTTCTGAGAGACACCAGGAGCTCCGCCAGGAAAAAGACCTAGATCTCTGGGCACCTCTCCTACAGTATCCTTTGCAATCTACGCCTGTGCCTCCCGCCGAGGAGGCCATGCAAGTGGATCGGTCTCGCCTGACCCAGGAAGAGAGGACTCGCCGTAGGGAAGAAAATCTTTGTCTGTACTGTGCCAGTACCGAACATTTCTTGGTGGATTGCCCTATTCGTCCTCCACGTCTAGGAAACGCACGCACCCAGCTCACGTGGGTGTGGCGTCTCTTGGTACGAAGTCTGCTTCTCCACGTCTCACGGTGCCCGTGCGGATTTCTCCTTCTGCCAACTCCTCCCTCTCAGCCATGGCCTGCTTGGACTCTGGTGCCTCTGGAAATTTTATTCTGGACTCTTTGGTGAATAAGTTCTGCATCCCGGTGACCGTCTCGTCAAGCCGCTCTACATTTCCTCGGTCAACGGAGTTAAATTGGATTGCACCGTGCGTTACCGCACAAAACCCCTCTTAATGTGCATTGGACCCCATCACGAAAAGATTGAATTGTTCGTCCTTCCCAATTGCACCTCTGAAGTCCTCCTCGGTCTTCCATGGCTCCAGCATCATTCTCCCACCCTTGACTGGACCACCGGGGAGATCAAGAATTGGGGTTCTGCTTGCCGCAAGAGATGCCTCACGTCTCCTCCCAGTCCCGTCATCAAGCCTCGGTGCCTCCTCCTACACCTGGTCTCCCCAAGGCCTATCAGGACTGTGCCGTGCCTCCTCATGGCCCTCGTCCTGGTGACACCCTGCCCTGTGCCAAGCTTCACCCTCTGCCCTCCCCATTCCCACTCCTGCTGTACTGCCTTCCTTTGAGGAAACCCTACAATCACTCCCAGTGTCCTCGTCCCATGTGAAGCAGTTGTCGGACAAAAAAAGGGGGAGACCTAAGGGGGGGGGGGTACTGTTACGCCGAGCGCTCCGGGTCCCTGCTCCTCCCTGGAGCGCTCGCGGCGTTCCTCTCTCTGCAGCGCCCCGGTCAGACCCGCTGACCGGGAGCGCTGCACTGACATTGCCGGCGGGGATGCGATTCGCATAGCGGGACACGCCCGCTCGCGAATCGCATCCCAAGTCACTTACCTGTCCCGGCCCCGGCTGTCATGTCCTGGCGCGCGCGGCTCCGCTCCTTAGGGCGCGCGCACGCCAGCTCTCTAAGATTTAAAGGGCCAGTGCACCAATGATTGGTGCCTGGCCTAATTAGCTTCCACCTGCTCCCTGGCTATAATACCTCACTTCCCCTGCACTCCCTTGCCGGATCTTGTTGCCTTGTGCCAGTGAAAGCGTTTAGTGTTGTCCAAAGCCTGTGTTTCCAGATCTCCTGGTATCCATATTGACTACGAACCTTGCCGCCTGCCCCGACCTTCTGCTACGTCTGACCTTGTCTCTGCCTAGTCCTTCTGTCCCACGCCTTCTCAGCAGTCAGCGAGGTTGAGCCGTTGCCAGTGGATACGACCTGGTTGCTACCGCCGCAGCAAGACCATCCCGCTTTGCGGCGGGCTCTGGTGAATACCAGTAGCATCTTAGAACCGGTCCACCGGCACCGTCCACGCCAATCCCTCGCTGACACAGAGGATCCACAACCAGCTAGCCGAATCGTGACACATACCACATACATACGTTTAATTAGTGTACCATTTTGTACCTGTTTATCTGTCAAGGGTCTACATATTGTGAAAGTCCAAGCAATAGTACTCACCGGCTGGTGTTTTACAAAAATCCAGAGTATTTTGGTGTATTGTAGCAAATTCTTTTGCCCTGATACATGCATACTACATACCTACATCTAAGTAGTGTACTATTTTTTTACCTGTTAATCTGTCAAGGGCCTACATACTGTGAAAGTCCAAGCAAAATTACTAACCGGCTGGTGTTTTTAAAAAAAAAAAACTGAATTTTTAGGTGTACTGTAGCGCATTTTTCTGCCCTGATACGTGCATACCACATACCTAGATCTAATTAGTGCACCATTTTGTACCTGTTAATCTGTCAAGGGCCTACTGTGAAAGTCCAAGCAACAATACTCACCGGCTGGTGTTTTACAAAAATACAGAGTATTTTGGCGTATTGTAGTGCATTTTTTTGCCCTGATACGTGCATAACGCATACGTACATCTAAGTAGTGTACTATTTTGTACCTGTTAATCTGTCAAGGGCCTACATACTGTAAAAGGACAACCAAAAGTAATCACTGGCTGTGGTTTTACAAAAATTACAGAGTTTTTAGGCTCATTGTAGCGCATTTTTCTGCCCTCAAGTGCATACCTACATCAAAGCAGTCTACTGTTTTGTACCTGTAAATCTGTAACAAGTCTAGATACTGGGAAAGTCAAGGCAAAAGTAATCACCGCTTGGTGTTTTATGAAAATACGTTTTCCAAGTGTAATGTAGCGCATTTTTTTGCCCTCATACGTGCATACCACATACGTACATCTAAGTAGTGTACCATTTTATACCTGTTAATCTGTCAAGGGCCTACATACTGTGAAAGGGCAGCCAAAATTAATCACCTTCTGCTGTTGTACACAAATACTGTTTTAAGAGTAATGTAATACCCTCATATACGCACTAAGTATGTCAGGCAGAGAAGTGCCAGGACATGCACAGAGGCGTGGCAGAGGCCTAAATCCTTCAGACAGAGGTCGCAGCAGACTAGGGGTGAGTAGTTGGCATGGCCCAGGAGCAGTCCCTGTCCTCCCATTGCCTGTGTCCTAAGCTGTTCCCTCTCCTACAGAAGTATCTTATGCTGTGGGTTCAGCTCCACTATTCACTGAGGATGATCTAATAGAGGACAGTCAGCAGCTACTGCCCAGCCAAGAAGGGGAGGAGACATGCACTATTTTCTCCGCTAGGCGGGCAAGTAGTGATGAGGAGAGTGACGTGGAAGGTGGTGTTGCCAGGGTTAAGGGTCCTGAAGCAGACACTGTTGAGGAACCTGAGGAGGACATCAGTGACATGCAGACACTTGATGATGATGAAGCCGATCACAATTGGTTGCTGGGTGTGGTGGCAAAAGTGGAAATCCTGGAGCCAAACATGCCCGGGGGAGACCATCTGCTTCGCGGCAGCCTACCTTTTTGGGAGGTAGTGGAACGGGTTCCTGGAGACGGCGGCAGTAGCAGTCAATTAGTGTGAACTGAAGGTGGGAAAATCAGCTATTCAGCGGTGTGGCAGTTTTTCATCAAGCATCCAGTGGAGGTTCACGTAGCCACATGCAAGATATGTCGGCAGAAGGTGAAGCGTGGCAAGGGTCCCAATGTTGGCACCACGGCCCTGCGTCAACACATGCTTTGCCACCATAAAGCAGCCTGGGAGAACCGTGGCTCCGATGTAGTGGTCTAGCCTGCTGCATTACCCAGTGGCCAGCCGCTCCCTCCTACAGCCAGCCAAGGCTCCACCACCTCAGCCGAAGGGAGCTGTGTGTCATACCCTCCTTCTGTCGCTCCAGATGCTCCTACTTCTCCCACTTTTAGTCAGCCATTCCGCCAGCAATCCATCCGGAGGAGAAGGTGGGCCAGTCTTTGAGCCTGTCGGTGTGTACCAAAGTGCATGGCAGTGTCGACGTCTGGAGCTGTAACTACGGTCAGGGACAATACATGTCCTTTACGGCTCACTGGGTGAATGTGGTTCCTGCTCAGCCACAACCCCAACTTGGACAGGTCACGCTGCTTCCTTCTCCACGCTGTCAGCCCGTTGGTCCAGTGACAGTGTGCGACTCCGCCTCCTCATCCTCCACCGTGTCCTCAGCCTCCACTGCCCGGACAATTCTCAGTGGCCATTCAGCTTACCATGTGTGCAGGTCACGGCGGTGTCACGCAGTTCTTCACATGATTTGCCTTGGCGAAAAGAGTCACACAGGCGAGGAACTGCTAAAAGTCATTCGTAAAGAAATCATAGCATGGCTTACTCCACGAAATCTGGAAATTGGAACCATGGTGACCGACAACGGGAAGAACATCGTGGCCAGACTGCGACAAGGAAGGTTGAAACATGCGCCCTGCATGGCACACGTGTTCAATCTGGTTTTCAAGCAGTTCCTGAAGTGTTCCCCCCCCCCCCCCATTTGCAAGGCATCCTAAGAATGGGAAGGAAACTTTGCATGCACTTCAGTCACTCGTACACTGCAAGGCACACCCTCCTCGAGCTGCAGCGTCAGAATGGTATCCCCCAACATAGTCTGATTTGTGACGTTGCCACACGTTGGAATTCCACCTTGCATATGTTGGACTGTCTGTACGAACAGAGAAAAGCCATCACTGATTTCTTGATGATACAAGCGGATAGGGGTAATCTCGTGTGTAACTTCAATGTGAACCAGTGGCAGCTCATACTTGACACCTGCCGTTTGCTCAGGCCCTTTGAGGAAGCTACATTATATGTAAGTCGCCAGGATTACGGGATGAAAGATGACATTCCACTGCTTCATATCCTTCAACAAGTGTTGGAAACGATGGCTGGTCAGGACAATGGAGACGTTGCGCCTACATCTCACGGCCACATGAGCCACTGGAGGAGGAGGAGGATGAGGGGCACAGTGGAGCACAGTTTAGGTTTGATGAGATGGGCGGTGTTACTAGTCACCTGACAGGAGAGGAGGAGCAGGCAGAGGAGCTAGAGGGTTATGAGGAAGGCGGGAGTCCCTCCGAGTCACTTGCACAAATGGCCCGATGCATGCTCACTTGCTTGCGTAGTGACAGCCGAATTGGCAGCAGGATGATTTCTGGGTGTCCACCTTATTGGAGCCTCGCTACCGGCACAAAATGGGTGCCTTTTTTACACCCAGAGGGAGGACAAAGTGACCTACTACAGAGAGATCTTAAGTAGTCAGTTGGCTGATGCCCATCGGCGCCATCATCCATCCACTAGCAGGTCCTACTCAGGGGCCCTCTGCGCTCACCTTCCACTGCAATGGCTGCTGGGAAGGGTTGGGGTGGCAGGAGCAGTAGCAGTTCCATCAGCAGCAGCCTGAGTCTACAGTCGCTAATGAGTAGCTTTCTTCACCTGCATAGTGAAGCAACTCATCAGCGGCAGGTAGACATGGAGCAGGACCTGAACCAGCAGGTGGTGGCATACCTTGACATGCCCATGCCAACACACCGTGAAAATCCGCTGGACTTCGAGGTAGCCAAACTTGATTTGTGGCATGGAAAAGCTGTCCTGTCCAACCAGTAGTGTGGCATCAGAGCGGGTGTTTAGTGCGGTGGGGGCCATTGTCACCCCAAGGAGAACTCGTCTGTCTACGAAAAATGTGGAGAGACTGACCTTTGTGAAGATGAATCAGGCATGGATCAGCCAGGATTTCCACCCACCAATGCCAGATGCATCAGAGTAGATTGACCATGGTGCTACACCAACACTGCAGAAATATGGATAGTGCCAAAGAGATTTAAGGCACTGCTCCCCAGTTACAAACATTCCAGCCACCTTCATCACCGTGTACTGGTATTGCCACCCACTGCACACTGGTATTGCCACCCACCGCACCACTCTTTCACGGGTCACTTTCAGGACTCCTGATGCTGCTGCTGCCACCTCAAAGCTGTTTCATTCAGCCACTATTTTGTCTCCTTATGCTTCTGCCAACTCCAGGCTGTGCCATTCAGCCACTATATGGTCTCCTCATGCTTCGGCCAACTCCAAGCTGTACCATTCAGACACTATATGGGCTCCTTATGCTTTCCCCACCTCCAGGCTGTGTCATTCCCCCAATATATTGATTTCTGATGCTGGTGGGACTGTCCTGGATATTACAATTTTTTTTATGTTAGCACTAGCAAACATACATGCCCAGTCGAGCTTTCAACATTGATCTTTTAATGTTAGGGATTGTGAAGCCCTCTTATGTACGCATCCTGCTGCCTGCTCCAGGCTGTGTGTTTCAGCAACTATATTATTTAGTGATGCTGCTGGGCCTGTGCCTAAAATTTTTTGATGTGTTTGCACTAGCTAGCATAATTCTTTCAACATTAACATAATGTTAGGGGTTGTGAAGCCCTCTTGTAAACTCATGCTGATGCCTGCTCTTGTAAACTCATGCTGATGCCTGTGTGTTTCAGGAACTTCTTGGCTTAGTGATGCTGCTGGGCCTAGTACATTACCTATATATATATGTTTATGGTAGCACTAGGTACCATACATCTTCAATGGAAATGTCAAAATTCATCTTTTATTCTGAGAGATTGTGTGGCCCTATTGTCTCCTCATCTGATGCCAACTCCAGGCTGTGCCATTCAGACACTATATGGTCTCCTCATGCTTCAGCCACCTCTAAGCTGTGTCATTCAGCCACTATATGGTCTCCATATATTGACTGTGTATTGTAGGAAACATGTGGCTATCCTTGATTTATTCTCCCAGCATTATTGCCATGTTGATACCAGACCAGTAATAAAAGGAAAATTGCCAAGGACTAGCAGAAACAGGGAACTGTGGATACTGACCAGCGGCTGTTGGAATTGACTGACTATCCCAGGTGGTAGATTTACCATTTTGAAGTTCCTCTGTTCCAGTAGGCTTTAAGTCGTTCATTCTTTGTTGTGGTTCTTCAGTTGCAGAATTAAGTTGTATCATGTTTTCCTGTTTCTCCGATGAGCTAATGTAACTGGAACACACAATACTCATATTGTCATCTAAGGAAGGATCCTTTTCTTCAGAGAACATATCTATCATTTTATTATTATTATAGGGTGTATTCTGACAATTTTTGTGAAGCACTGGGGTCTCCTCATGCTTCAGCTAACTCCAGGCTGTCCCATTCAGACACTACATGGGCTCCTTATGCTTTACCCACCTCCAGGCTGTGTAATTCAGCCAATATATTTTTTCTGATGCTACTGGGACTGGGATATTAACTCCAAATATGTTCTGGTAGCACTAGCTAACATAAATGCTTAATTGAGATTTCAACATTGATCTTTCAATGTAAGGGGTTATGAAACCCTCTGGTGTTCTGCTGATGCCTGCTCCTGACTTCTCCTGTGTCTTTCAGGAATTACTTGGCTTATTGATGCTTCTGGGCTTGGGCCTTACATTTTTGTATGTTTAGCATGAGCTAAATACATGCTTAATAGAAATTTCAACTTTGATATTTCAATGTAAGGGGTTATGAAACCCTCTGGTGTACTGCTAATGCCTGCTCCTGACTGTGTGTTTCAGGAACTATTTGGCTTATTGATGCTTCTGGGCTTGGGCCTTACATTCTTGGATGTTTAGCATGAGCTAAATACATGCGCAATAGAAATTTCAACTTTTATCTTTCAAATGTAAGGGGTTATGAAACCCTCTGGTGTACTGCTAATGCCTGCTCCTGACTGTGTAGCACTACATAACTTGAATCTTCAATAGAGATTTCAACATTCACCTTTTAATTTTAGGGGTTGTGAACCCCACTTGTGTACTCATGTTGCTTCCTGCTACACTCTGTCAGCTTGTTGGTCCTGTGACAGTGTGCGACTCCGCCTCCTCATCCTCCATTGTGTCCTCAGCCTCCAATGCCCAGGCAAGTCTCAGTGGCCCTACAGCATACAATGTGTGCAGGGCACGGCGGTGTCACGCTGTTCTTCACATGGTTTACCTTGGCAAAAAGTGTTGGAAACAATGGCTGGTCAGCGCAATGGAAAAGGTGCACCTACATCTCACGGCCACATGAGCCCTGTGGGGGCTTGTTGAATTTGGCCCTTCGTAGTGTGGCAAGGAAAGGGTGTATTTCCTTGGCTCACCCTGCAGAAGCTCTCACCTGCTTCTTAAGTAATGAGGCAGGAGGAAAGGGAGGTGTATATGAGATGGAGACTCAGTGTAATGGGGGCTCTTCCTAGGAGACAGCATGTGGGCTGTAGGGAAGAGACAGAGCCTGCTGAGAAGTACACAGCCCGAGCTATGAGGGTCTCAAAGAGAGTGACATGAATTGTGAATACAAGGTTGCAGGGGACATATGTTTAACCGACTGAGGGAAGCTCAGCGGTTGTTAGTCAGGACAAGCTGATCTGTTTAGTCAGTGACCAGACGGTCTAGGATTTTGTTTTGTTCCTGCTTTTTGTTTATTTCTTTCCCTGCAACCTATCTAATAAAACTGGCAAGGTGCCAGATTTGCATTATATGCGTTTATTTGCTGGTTTATTGAGAAGAAACGCATCCTGTGGCGTAGTCCAGGACGATCCCAGAGCTAATCCCCAAGACGGATCGTCACATTTTGGTGGAGGATGCGGGCACGCCGTTGCCAAGGGCAACCAACAAGCGAGTTGGAGAGGAGCTGTTGGTAGGAGCAACCCCCTGCAAGATTGCAAGTCGGAGGAGCCCAGCAGAGGAGTTGAAGCACAGTTTGGTGTCTGTGGAGGAGCGTTGCTAGGGGCAACGGATCGAGAATTTTTTTTCAAGAAAATGGGACAACCTCGAAAGGCCGTTGCTGGGAGCAACCGACGTGGGCCACAAGCTGTGGTCGCCAAGACGAAGCCGAGGTCCCGTGAGTTGTCGGTGGGCGGAATCCCACTGTGGGTGGACTTGGATTGTTGCCAGACTGTATCTCGGATTATGCCAGAAATAATTCCATTTGTGAAGTCCCGCCCGGAGCCCGGTAAGACTGTTCAAATTACCTTTGATACATGTTTTGGGACAGTAAGCCATATGATGGAGGTATGTGCGGAACTTACAGTGGAAATTGTACTGGGCAGAGACTTTCCGTATTTCTGGCAGCTGTGGGATGCTGAGAGTGCACCTGAGAGTTCGCACACAAAGGTTCCGGAAGGAGTGAGGACTGGGGGGTCTCTACTGGACTGTGTGAATGGTGCTGTATATTGTGAACCCATGCAGGCTGATAATGTTTTTCTTGAAACACTTATGTTAATGTGTTCTGATGTAAAGAGTTCTGTTCCCACCGCTCGCAGGACTAAAGAAAACCTGAGTGAGCTGGAAATAGAAGGTAAAAAGATGATGGTTTTGTTAGATCCAAAATGTGTAATAAGTCTGGTAAAGACCAGCGGCAGAAAGCCAGACCCTGCTGCAATGTCTATACAGGCCGGTATTTGGGGTTATAAAACAGTTAATATGTGTATTTCTACTCCCTATGGTACCATAAGTCACAAGGTTGCAATAGAGCCTACCTTAGAGTATGAAGTAGTGCTGGGGAAGGATTTTCCATTTTTTCAGCAGTTGTGGGAAGATAGTCAGGTGACTAGAGCAGGAACACCTGATAGGCTCACAACACTTGGTTTTCACCGCAAAGCAGGGGACAGTAACTCATCAGAGGTTGAGGACGGGGAGTGTCAGCAGACCCTAGGTATATCTCAGGTGGGAGTGGGCCAGACCACTAGGGGAGCTGAAGAACAGTCCGCGAGTCAAGTTAAAGAGGTGAATGGAATAGAAGCTACAGAGATGGTTGCGGAAAAACCAAAACTCCGAAAGAGAGTACCAGTGGAGCTGGGGGCTGCACTTACGGTCACAGACAGAGTCCTAAGTGAAGGAGACTGTGACAAGACAAAAGAAAAGTCTGCCAAGAAGCCGAGAGACAGTTCCGAGGAACTGATCAGGAATCTCCCTGACTCGCTGGTGCCAAGAACCATTGAAGTTGTTGCTAGGGGCAACAAACTTACCGCCAAGGGATTGCCGGTCCGACGGGAGTGCTTAGCGAGAATCTCCAGAGTTGCCAACGTGGTGGGAGAGGAAGAGTGCCAGGTGTCAGTGGCACCTGTTGTGGATGATAATAACGAGAAACAAGTGGCCGCAACCCCGAAAAAGGGGGAGACTTCATCTAGAGATGGAGAAGAGCTGGGGCGAGTGTCTGACAGAGGACCAGAGGATGTCTCAAGGTCTAACAGCGAGAGTGAGGAGACCGCTGTCAGTAAAAGGTCTCGGAAAAGACGAGCTGGCCTTGGAAAAAAACTGGAGCAGATCCAGAATCTGGAAGAAACCCTGCAGATGGTTTCTGTGAAGTTGTTGGAGAAAGAAAAAGAGGTACATCGCTTGACAGAGGAGAAGGACAAATCACTTGCTGACTTTAAGAAAGAGCAAGAAGCGAGGCTTCAGCTGGAAAAAGTCATGGAGCACCACAGAAGTGAGTTTGTGGCTCTGCAGGATGAACTGTCCCGCTCCCAGGGTCTTGTGACCAGCAAGGAGAGTGAAGTGCAGAGTCTGGCCAAGCGGATGTCATTCCAGGAAGAAGAAGTGAGTCTTCTACGTGGTGCATATCAGGCTTTGCAGAGTGATCACAAGGCTAGGCTGGTAGCCATGGAAAAAATAGAAAAAGAGAAGAATGAAATGAAGGTGGAAGCTGAAGCTCTTGCCAGCAATCTGGAGAGTGTCTCTAAAGCTAAGAGACAACTTGAGGAGGAAGTCAAGGTGAAGAGTGCCCTTGCACATGCTCTTCAATCTGCTCATCATGACAATGACTTGCTCCGTGAGCAGTATGAGGAGGCCCTGGAACAAGTTGAGACTCTGCAACATGAAAACAAGAACTTGCAACAATAGATCTCAGATTTATCTGAACAGATTGGTGAGAATGGAAAATCTATCAATGAGTTAGTGAAGTCCAAGAAACAGTTGCTGGATAGTGAGAAGATGATCTCCACAAAGCTCAAGAGTGAGCAGCTGAAATATATAAAGCTGGAACATGACATGAAGATCTTAAAAGAGAGCCTGGAAGCGCAGAACGAAACACGCAGAAGGTCCCACGTAGATGCCTTGGTTTTGCTGGGAGCGCAACTCTACGAGCAGGTGGCTGTGCTGGCGGAAAATGAACAATTGAGGAAACAACTGCGGTCTTCGGAAGATACTGTCAGGGACTTGACAGAGTTACTTGACAGTGAGAGGATGAAGTCCGCTAAGCTCCAGTGTAAGCTGCGAAAATGTGAGAAAAAGGAAGAGGACCAGGAAGTCCTAAAAGAGAGCAGAGACCAAGATATGGCGGAATTGGCTCAAAAAAGGCTTTTGGGGCCGAAGTTACAGGATACAGTTATGCTTTCTCTGAATGCCAAAAAGTCCTCTAAAGCTAAGATTGAGGTGAAGTCCTGTAAGAAGTCCCCTGAAGCTAGGACTGAGCTGAAACCGTGTGAGAAATCCACTGAAGTCAAGACTGAGGTGAAACCAGGTGAGAAGTCTTCTAAAGTTAAAACTGAGATGGACCTATGTTGGATGTTGGAGGTCCTCTGACGGTACAGAGAACAAGACAGTGGTTGGTGAAGCCACTGAGGCCGAAAGATTCTCTGAAGCAGAGGCAGAGGTCTGGCAAGCCAGAAGAAGACAAAGGTTAGAAGCGTCGGTCCTCTCACTCCTTAATTTCAAGAACCCTGCCCACAACAGGGTGAAGACCCTGGTACTGGAGAGGTGTGACCGAGAGACTTGCAATTGGTGGCTGGTAAAAGTCTGGAAGAAAAAAGTCAAGGACTTCAGAGAAAGTGGGACAAAAGTTGTCCAAGAGAAAGGAAAGGCAAATGGTTTCTGCCTTTCACATACATGTGCTCCTTCCCGGTGGTCTGAGCAAAGGGGGGGGGGGGGGGATATGTGGCAGTGTGGCAAGGAAAGGGTGTATTTCCTTGGCTCACCCTGCAGAAGCTCTCACCTGCTTCTTAAGTAATGAGGCAGGAGGGAAGGGAGGTGTATATGAGATGGAGACTCAGTGTAATGGGGGCTCTTCCTAGGAGACAGCATGTGGGCTGTAGGGAAGAGACAGAGCCTGCTGAGGAGTACACAGCCCGAGCTATGAGGGTCTCAAAGAGAGTGACATGAATTGTGAGTACAAGGTTGCAGGGGACATATGTTTAACCGACTGAGGGAAGCTCAGCGGTTGTTAGTCAGGACAAGCTGATCTGTTTAGTCAGTGACCAGACGGTCTAGGATTTTGTTTTGTTCCTGCTTTTTGTTTATTTCTTTCCCTGCAACCTGTCTAATAAAACTGGCAAGGTGCCAGATTTGCATTATAAGCGTTTGTTTGCTGGTTTATTGAGAAGAAACGCATGCTGTGGCGTAGTCCAGGACGATCCCAGAGCTAATACCCAAGACGGATCGTCACAGTACCCACACACTGGGGTCGGGACACTAAAGCTTGGGAGTTAAAAGTTCAATTTCAAAATCATTGATTTAAATTTCAAAATCTTAAATTTACATAAAAAATCATACATTTCAATGGTCTCCTCATGCTCCAGGCTGTGTCATTCAGGCAATATATGGTGGGCCTGGGTCTAGGAATAAAAATTTGGTTATGGTAGGTAGCACCAGCTATCCAAAATCTTCATTTTAAATTTCAAAAATTCTTGTGTTTTTTCTTGGAGATTGTGAAGTCCTGGTGTGTACTCACGCTTCAGCCAACTCCAGGCTGTGTCATTCAGGCAATATATGGTTTACTGATGCCACTGCTGGGCCTGGGTCTGGGGAAAAATATTTTTGTTATGGTAGGTAGCACCAGCTATTGAAAACATTTTCAGTTAAAATTTCTGAATTCATCTTTTAGTCTTAGGGATTGTAAAGGCCTAGTGTCTACTCATGCTGCAGCCAAGTCCTGGCCGTGCCATTGAGCCACTATATGGTCTCCTCATGCTGCCAACACCTCCACGCTGTGTCATTCAGCCACTATATGGTCTCCTCATGCTGCCAACACCTCCACGCTGTGTCATTCAGCCACTATATGATCTCCTCATACTTCAGCCTCATCCAAGCTGTGTCATTCAGCCACTATATGGTCTCCTCATGTTGCCAACACCTCCACGCTGTCATTCAGCCACTATATGGTCTCCTCATGCTGCCAACACCTCCACACTGTCATTCAGCCACTATATGATCTCCTCATGTTTCAGCCTCATCCAAGCTGTGTCATTCAGGCACTATATGGTTTCCTCATGCTGCCAACACCTCCACGCTGTGTCATTCAGCCACTATATGATCTCCTCATACTTCATTCAGCCACTATATCGTCTCCTCATGCTGCCAACACCTCTATGCTGTGTCATTCAGCCACTATATGGTCTCCTCATGTTGCCAACACCTCCACACTGTCATTCAGCCACTATATGATCTCCTCATGTTTCAGCCTCATCCAAGCTGTGTCATTCAGGCACTATATGGTTTCCTCATGCTGCCAACACCTCCACGCTGTGTCATTCAGCCACTATATGATCTCCTCATACTTCAGCCTCATCCAAGCTGTGTCATTCAGCCACTATATGGTCTCCTCATGCTGCCAACACCTCCACGCTGTGTCATTCATCCACTATATGGTCTCCTCATGCTGCCAACACCTCCATGCTGTGTCATTCAGCCACTATATTGTCTCCTCATGCTTCAGCCTCATCCAATCTGTGTCATTCAGCCACTATATCGTCTCCTCATGTTGCCAACACCTCCACGCTTTGTCATTCAGCCACTATATGGTCTCCTCATGCTTCAGCCTCATCCAAGCTGTGTCATTCAGCCACTTTATGGTCTCCTCATGCTGCCAACCCCTCTGTGCTGTGTCATTCAGCCACTATATGGTCTCCTCATGCTGCCAACACCTCCATGCTGTGTCATTCAGCCACTATATTGTCTCCTCATGCTTCAGCCTCATCCAATCTGTGTCATTCAGCCACTATATGGTCTCCTCATGCTGCCACCACCTCCATGCTGTGTCATTCAGCCACTACATGATCTCCCCATGCTGCCAAAACCTCCACGCTGTGTCATTCAGCCATTATATGGTCTCCTCATACTGATGCCACCTCCAGGCTCTGTCATTGTGCCTCTCTGCGGCAATGATTCTAAAAGCGATAATCTGCATGTTATTATGAATAACAGTATTATTTCACTACCCCAGCACACTTCATATGCATGTTAGAACACAGCAAAGTGTTCTATACCCCTTTTGAGGCTCTCTGTTGGCCAGAAATAGCCTTTTTTAACCCCTTAATTACTAAGCCCATTTTGGCCTTGAGAACGAGACCAATTTTATTTTTGCAGTTTCGTTTTTTCCTCCTTGCCTTCTAAACATCTAAACATATTTCCATCCACAGACCCATATGAGGGCTTGTTTTTTGCGTCACCAATTGTACTTTGTAATGTCATCACTTATTTTTCCATAAAATGTATGGTGCAACCAAACTAATATTATTTATGTGGGAAAATTGAAAAGAAAACCGCAATTTGGCAAATTTTACCCATGATACCCATGATTATATTCTTTTCAATAATTGTACCACTTAAAGAAAATCTCAAACCATTTTAACAAAATTAGTATGTTTGAAATTGCCCTATTTTGACCACCTATAATGTTCTAATTTTTCCGTATATGGGGCGATATGAGGGCTCATTTTTTGCGCCATACGGGATAATTAACAATATATTTTAATAGTTCATACTTTTACGCATGCGGCAATACCAAATATGTGTATTAATAAATTTTTTACGCTTTTTTGGGGGTAAAATGGGGAAAACGGACGTTTTACTTTTTATTGGGGGAGGGGATTTTTGACATTTTTTTACTTTTTTATTTTGCATTTTTTTACTTTTTTTTTTTTTACGCTTTTTATGTCCCCATAGGGGACTATTCATTGCAATCAGTTGATTGCTAATACTGTGCAGTGCTATGTATAGGACACAGCACTGCTCAGTATTATCGGTGATCTTCTGCTCGATCTCAGACCAGAGCAGAAGACCCCGCGAGACAGCCGGAGCAAGGTGAGGGGACCTCCGACCGCCATGCTGGATGATCGGATCACCGCGGCAGCGCTGCGGGCAATCCGATCATCCCTTCAAACTACCGCAATGCCGCAGATGCCATGATCTGTATTGATCACGGCATCGGAGTGGTTAATGGCGGACATCCGCGCAATGGCGGGTCCCTGGCTGCTGATATCAGCCGGGACCTGCCGGGCATGACGCGAGCACCGCTCCGGTGCTAGCGTTCATGTCGGCGCGTAAATGTACGTCATGGTGCGCTAAGTACCACGTCACCATGACGTACATTTACGTCCATTGTCGTTAAGGGGTTAATATAGTTTCTCCGCAAATAAATTCAGATTAAAAAAATGTTTTCAAAAAATTCTGCGAATCGTCCGAATTTAATTGTTGAAAAGTTCGCTCATCTCTTATACCCATGTTAACATGCTTTACTATTTCTGGTACAAAATTTGTATGCATAAAATAGCCCTATTCTGACCCCTATAACTTTCCAATTTTTCCGTATACAGGACTGTATGAGGGCTATTATTATTTTTTTGCACTGTGATCTTTTTTAGTTTTTATTGGTTCCCTTTTTGCACATATGTGATGTTTGGATCACTTTTTCATTCATTTTTCTGGGATGTGATGTGACCAAAAATCTATTTAGGCAACTTTACGCTGTTCACCATATGGGATCATTAACAAATATTTTAATAGCTCAAACATTCATGCACACGGTGATACCAAATATGTTAATTATTTTTTTTTTCACTTTTTTTTTTAATTGGAAAAGGAGAGAATTTATTTTTTATTGGGCTTAATTTTTTTAATCATTTGTAACAATCAATAGATGCTATTATTGTTCAGTAGATTTATAAAAAAAATGTTATACAGTAATATCGTCAATCTAATTCTCTGGTCTTCTAGAAGACAGAGCAAAGGAGAAAATTGTTGGAGTCAGCCAGGAGGCAGGTAAGGGGACCTCTAATACTGCAGATGCCATGATCAGTATTGATCACGGCATCTGGAGGGATAATGGCAGCATAAGCGCCATCACAGATGTCTACCATTATCGTCACGTCCCTGACTGCTGATAGCAGGACTTAAATATACTTCTTGGCGCGTTAACCCCTTAAGGACACAGGGTTTTTTCCATTTTTGCACTTTCGTTTTTTTCCTCCTCACCTTCTAAAAATCATAACTCTTTCAGTTTTACACCTACAGACCCATATGAGGGCTTGTTTTATGCACTACCAATTTTACTTTGTAATGACATTTCACCACAAAATCTATGGTGAAACAAAAATAAATAAATGGTGAAACCCCCCCAAAAAAATTAGTGGGACAAAATTGAAAAAAAAAAAAACGCCATTTTGTAATTTATAGCAGCTCTGTTTCTATACAGTGCACTTTTCAGTAAAATTAAATGTACACCTTATATTTATTCTGTAGGTCCATACGGTTACAAGGATACCTAAGTTATATAGGTTTTATTTTATTATACTACTTAAGAAAAATTATAACTACAGGCACCAAAATTAGTATGCTTAAAATCTTCTGACCCCCATAACTTTTTTATTTTTCTGCATATGGGGATATATGAGGACTCATTTTTTGTGCTGTGGTCTGTAGTTTTTATTGGTAAAATTTTTGTTTTGATGGGACTTTTTGATCGCTTTTTATAGGAAAGGGGTTAAATCACATTTATTAACTTATTTTTATTATTTTTACACCATTTTTAGTCTCCTAAGAGGACTGCTGATATGGATTTTATCAGTTACCTAGTAACTATCTTACTCCCATCCAAATCCGTAATCTGTATACAGAATGTATATGTCATGTCAGTTGCAAGTACTTAAAAATCCTGCTTCTGACCTTTATTGCAAAATGTCCATGCTTATATCACCATTGCAATTAACATAAGTTCCCACCATCACTAGGGGGTGTTCTTAGTCCTTGCATACCATATAAGGTATAGTCCTTTGTTAAACTTCAGTGGGCTTCAAGTCCTCATGGGTTTTGGCCAGCAACTTTCTCTATTCGATGGTGGGGGCCAAACAGAAAGGAGCAGAGTAGCACAAGGAGAATGGAAGCTTTTTGTCCCAAAATGGCCATTTTATGTTGCATACATATATTCACACATATATACGTCCATTACAATCCCCCCTTAAAATGACCATTTTACCTTTACCTAACTTCCATCATCCTAATTCATCTGCCCCAATGTGTTTTCTCAAAGTTTCACTGTACTTTAGACGACCCATGGCTTGTCCATGGACCTCCTTAGCCTCAGACTTTACACAAATGGAGTGAGATGCTGTCCCTATAGTTCACTGGTGTTATCGATGGCATTGAAGCTCTGTAATGGGGTATAAGCCTTCTGTAATCTCGAAGTCCACATTCGTCATCACTGGTGAGGCATTCTCGACAGTCATCTCACACTTCTTCTTTAGGCAAAGCAAAACACAACACACAACAAAAGCAAGATTATCAGGATTATAAGTATGGTTATTTTACCATTTGGATCCTGTATTGACTGAGATATATGTGCAACAGGTCTCCCCAAACATTTTACATACCCCCCTTTTTCCCCTTACACCATACACCATATCTAATGCCGTACCATTTTGAAATGTCATAGCGGATGTTGCTCTTAGTTGTTCGGCCTGACCATTAAGAGCATTTACTGAGAAATGTATGAATCTTTGCTGGTTATAATGCATATAATTAATCCAGTCTACATTCTTGTTTATGGAAATCTGGAGTATTATAGACTCAAATCTGTAATTTACTTGCATTTAGCTTTAAACTCATCTGGAACCCCCCTTGGGACTCCTATAGCATCAATATACACATGGTCAAGGCTCCCAGCATGGGCTGCACTTTTACTTCTAGAGTGTGATTTGGGTTCCTTTATAGGTTCTGTAGTGAAAATGTGTATGGGCAGAAGAGTCTTGACTAATATGCATTTTCCAATTCAATTTCCTTCTATCAGGTTCTGAGCCTCATATCCCCAAGTATCCCATACCTTACGGTAGTTAACACTTACTCATCCCACTAACTAGGCCTATCCTTTCTATATTTTTACACCAAGTATTCCTTTTCTTTATAACATTATCACCCACTAAAATGCTTACTTCATCCCGCTATTTGTACATGTTCATCCACTGATTCTCCTCATACCATGTCACATCCTAACAATCCGTTGTGATCATCTCTTCCATTGGAACAACCATGGTTATGTACAAACCTAGACTTAACAGTTATCAGAGAATATGTCTTAGATACATCTATATGGGATCATCATATGTAATCGTCTCTTTCCTCGCTTATTTCCTAACACATAGGTTTTAAGGAACTGGGTGTCAATTACTGAATCTGAACTAGGCACAACACTACAAAAGGTTCTTAGTTGTATTCTTTACTGTATCTATGTTTAGGGAATCTGTACAGTCAGACAAGGACATACTGATATTGTCCCACCTTAGGCAGTTATATGAAGTCTACTCATAGTCTCTGAAACAGGTAAGATGATTATGGAGTGTGTTGGTCAGGTACCTTTATAGTTTTACTTAGGTCATAACAGATGTAAATAATGAAGTCTGTACAAACCTTCTTTCTGCATTGCTGAATCCTGAGGCCACCCAATGTATGGACATTACTACACACACAGCTCCCTTCTGCTTAGAGTAAGGGGCTATATATGTTACCATGGGGTACAAGGCTGTTGGCACACACAGTTTCTTACCAACTTTCCAGATGCCGTCTTTGCCCTGTACCACCTCTTTCTTCTTCCATTGGTCTCTCTCAGCATGCATTGCTGGTTCCTGCAAGATACCTAACCAGACAGAGCCACACTGCCCATCCACCTGTACACTCTGTACCAGAACTGTGGGAGGACAGGAGCACTGCAGCCTTGGCAGCCTTCTGTCCCCTTGGCTTCTGAGGTTTGTTTCCTTCATGTGGGTCTGATCTTTATATGGCTACCTTCTCTGGCAGTTCTCAGACTTTGAACACTTGAATTGCAAACTACAGATTCTACATTTTGATTGGTTTACCCAAGGATTCAAGAAAACCTTTACTCCAATATGCCCATATTTCTGGGCGGTAATAAAAGTGTACCCATATCCATTATGTCTTAACTTCAGATATCTTACACATCTCAGTGAATATCTTCAACTCTACTTTCTGAACCACCAGCTCAGATCGAGTGGTTTATTGCAGTAGAACTTCATTCTGCATGTGGTCACCATATATCCTGTCTTATGTATTACATCTTTGCATTACTTGGAGTAAGCTTACATTTACACCTCAGCATCAACCATGGATTCTCTGATATCCTAGCATGGCTCTTGAAATTTTTACCTCATAAGTTTAAAATAATCAGCATCTTTGTGTTACACTAAATTATCATTATAAAGTTATCCATTCAAAATTGATATTCAAATAAATGCAATGTAGAATATATAAGTATATCACACATTGGCCCTCATTTACTTAGAAAATCGGGTTGTAAGTCTATCTTGATTTCTTACCCGACTGCTTTTTTCCCCTGGTATTTATTATTATGTCGCATCCTGTTTGTCGCACGTGGGTTTTGTTGGTTTTGGTTTCCAACTCCTCTGAGTTGTCGGGAAAAAATCCACAACAATTCAACAAATTCGGGTTGGAAACCTTTATAAATACGTGGGAAAGCTCAGAAATGTCGGGTTACGCCCCTTTTTCGGGTTTGGGAGAATCCACATCGGGTCCATCGGAAAAAAATGTTGCATCGTGTCGCAGACTGGCGCACGATGTCTGCGACATGTCGCAGACAAAGATGCGCCAAAAAAACCTGACAAAACAAGTCGGGTTTAGAATAGTAAATGAGGGCCATTGTGTATGGAAGCACTATAAACATACTCAAGTTTAAACAGTAGATATGTAGTTTCTTTAAATCTAATGTGACTGTGTTTCAGTAGACCAAGGCTGTCAATCTCCCTATAAGCCCCGCCTTTCTCCTCCCACTCCTCTATGTCACTGGTCACCACCCCTTTGTGTCTGGCTTTTTTTTCTCCCTCAGGTTTGTTCAGTCTTTAATAACACTTGAATTTCTAGTATCTGACTGGATTCCTGTGTTATTTTACAAGTAGACATATAAGACACATGTAACAATACCGACATTTACAAATACTCAATGTACAACACAAAGGGCACAACATACATTCTCACCAAAATGTGCATTGTTTATAATCAATAAACCATTAGCTGATTTAAAATGCTTAAATGGGTACACTCATAAAAAAAAAATTATTAAATACTTTATGTAAAAAGAAAAATGTTTGTTTTACATGTTTTCTTTTTTACATTTGTAAACCTGACCACTAGGTGTGACCCTATATGGCTCAGGATTACTTCCCCCCCCCCTTACGTTGATCAGATTTGGACCAACGCTGTCCGGGCAGCATGGCACAGCGTGGTCCGAAATGTGCGTTTACATGAATGAGGAGAGGGAGATGCAGGGGGTGGGGATATTAAAATTTTGCGCGCCGCGCGTGCAAGAGTGCTGTGTCCGCTCTCTGCCTGCTTCCTATACAGGCAGAGAGCGAGCACAGCGGTCGTGCGTGTGCAGCGCGCAAAATTTAAATATCCCCGCCCCCCTGAATCTCCTTCTCCTCATTCATTGCAGTGCGCGAGCTGCAGGAGTGAGAGGAGACAGGCGGAAGTTAGCCCCGGCCAGGCTTCAGATGGCGTGGCGCCTGCCGGGGCCGCCCACTTCCTGCCTGAGCTACCGAAGCTGATCTACAAAAGCTATTTTTATGGGGATTCTGACAACAATAAATACAGGTAATATTCATCAATTAAATAGTGATCACCATTTTATTTATTTTATATCTTATTTAATTTTTCTGACTGAACTTCTTCTCTTGTTACTCCTATAATATAATCAGACAATTAATTGCATTTCCTTATACATTTCATTTTTGGCATCCATCCTGCGCAACTGTGAAAACAAAACTTTTTAGGAAATTAATAGAATATCATCAAATAGGTTCAATTAATACCACGTGGATTTTCTTTTATTTTCTTTTTATTTCCCAATCTAAAAGGATCCATTACAACACAAACACTTACATAAACAGCTTCACCAGAAAACATTCACTGGTTATACTCCACATATTCCTGATAGAGATGAGTGATCTTTTATAAAAGTCGGTTCGGCCGATTCACCGAATCTTTCCAAAAAGTTTGTTTCGGGTCGAATAAATTTGCGGCAAAACTGTATTAAAAACGGCTATTTCTGGCCAACAGAGAGCCCCAATAGGGGTATAGAACACTTTGCCTTGCTGTAACACGCATAGGGAGTGTGCTAGGTTAGTGAAATCATACTGTTATTCACTTTGGCATGCAGATTACAGGCATTGCCATTAGAATCACCGCTGCAGAGTGTCTATGTGGCAGCAGGGAGACCATAAGGTGCCAAAATTGAAGAGGATAAAGAGATCTTTTATGTCAAATTTAATGTAATTTGATGTGAAAATTACCCATTCCGGCCATACCACCTGTTCCAACCCCTGCCTCTCAGTGCCCCCCTGATTATGAAAGTACGAATGTTTCTTTTAATCAGTTATGGTTCATTGTTATTGCTCTAACATGTTTTATTGTATTTTTGTGATACTTGTGATAATTCCACAGGTCATGTCACGTTGAGGGCCAAAGGCCAAAATTACAACCCCTAAGTTTAAAATATGACTGTTGAAATCTCTATTGAAGATGTATGTTAGCTAGTGCTACCATCAAAAATTTTTTTGGCCCAGGCCCAGCAGCAACAGTAAGCCAAGCAGTTCCTGAAACACACGGAGTGGAGCAGGAAGCAGCATGAGTACACAAGAGGGGTTCACAACCCCTAACATTAAAATGTGAATGTTTAAATCTCTATTGAAGATGCATATTAGCTAGAATAAGAATTTAGCTAAGAATTTTTGACATTTAAAATGAAGATTTTGGATAGCTAGTGCTACCTACCATAACAAAAATGTTATTCCAAGTCCCAAGCCCAGCAGCGGTATCAGTAAACCATACAGCGGGGATCAAAAGATTGGGCACCCCAGGTAAAAATTTGTATTAATGTGCATAAAGAAGCCAAGGAAAGATGGAAAAATGTCCAAAAGGCATCAAATTACAGATTAGACATTCTTTTAGTATGTCAACAAAAGTTAGATTTTATTTCCATCATTTACACTTACACAAAATAACAGAAAACAAAAAAACGGTGTCTGCAAAAGTTTGGGCACCCTTCAGAGTTAATATCTTGTACTGCCCCCTTTGGCAAGTATCACAGCGTGTAAAAGCTTTTTGTAGCCAGCCAAGAGTCTTTCAATTCTTGTTTGAGGTATCTTTGCCCATTCTTCCTAAGAAAAGTCTTCCAGTTCTTTGAGATTTCTGGGCTGTCTGTCACGCACTGCTCTTTTAAGGTCTATCCATAGATTTTCAATGATGTTGAGGTCAGGAGATTGTGAAGGCCATGATGTAATCCCCCGTGGATTTGAGGTGTGTTTAGGATCATTATCCATTTGTAGAAGCCATCCTCTCTTTAACTTCAGCTTTTTCACAGATTTGCTGACATTTTATTGAATCCATTTTCCTTCTACTCGTGAGAGGTTCCCTGTGCCACTGGCTGCAATACAACCCCAAAGCATTATTGGTCCACCCCCATGATTAACAGTTGAACAGAGGTTCTTTTCATTAAAATCTGTTCCCCTTTTTCTCCAAACGAACCTTTGCTCATTCTGGCCAAAAAGTTCAATTTTAACCCCTTAAGGACCGAGGGTTTTTCCATTTTCATTTTTTCCTCCTTGCCTTTAAAAAATCATAACTCTTTAAATTTTGCACCTAAAAATCCATATGATGGCTTATTTTTTAATCATTGTGAGACAAAATTGAAAAAAACCCGCTGTTTTGTAACTTTTGGGGGCTTCCGTTTCTACGTAGTAAATTTTTCGGTAAAAATGACACCTTATCTTTATTCTGTAGGTCCATACGATTAAAATGATACTCTACTTATATAGGTTTGATTTTGTCGTACTTCTGGAAAAAATCATAACTACATGCAGGAAAATTAACACGTTTAAAATTGTCATCTTCTGACCCCTATAACTTTTTAATTTTTGCGCATATGGGGCGGTATGAGAGCAAATTTTTTGCGCCGTGATCTGAAGTTTTTAGCGGTACCATTTTTGCATTGATAGAACTTATTGATTGCTTTTTATTCATTTTTTCATGATATAAAAAGTGACCAAAAATGCACTATTTTGGAATTTGTAATTTTTTTGCGCGTACGCCATTGACCGTGCGGTTAAATTAACAATATATTTTTATAATTCAGACATTTCCACACGCGGCGATACCATATATGTTTATTTTTATTTACACTGTTTTTTTTTTTTTATGGGAAAAGGGGGGTGATTCAAACTTACAATAGGGAAGGGTTTTTTTTTTTACTTTTTTTTTTTCAGTGTATAGCTCCAATAGGGACCTATAACACTGCACACACTGATCTATTACATTGATCACTGGTTTCTCATAGGAAACCAGTGATCGATGATTCTGCCGCTTGACTGCTCATGCCTGGATCTCAGGCACTGAGCAGTCATTCGGCGATCGGACAGCGAGGAGGCAGGTAGGGACCCTCCTGCTGTCATGTAAGCTGTTCGGAATGCCGCGATTTCACCACGGCTATCCCGAACAGCCCACTGAGCATACTTTCACTTTCGAACACCGCGTCTAAAGGGTTAATAGCGCGTGGCACCGCGATCAATGCCAAGCGCTATTAGCCACGGCCATTGTTAGAGGCCAGGCCCGGCCCGCTATGATGCGGGGCCACGCCCGCGTTATAGTTAGGGAGCGGACACATGATGTTCCAGTACGTCATGTGTCCTTAAGGAGTTAACCTCATCGGTCCACAGAACTTGTTTCCAAAATGCATCGGGCTTGTTTATATGTTCATTTGCAAAGTTCAAGCGCTGATTTTAGTGGTGAGGACGTACAAGAGGTTTTCTTCTGGCTATCTTCTCTTCCATGAAGACCATATTTGTACAAGTATCTCTTTATAGTGGAATAGTGTACCACAACTCCAATGTCTGCCAGATTTTTCTGGAGGGATTGTGCAGTCAAACGTGGGTTTTGAATAGTTTTTCTCACAATCCTGTGAGCTGTTCTGTCTGATATTTTTCTTGGTCTTCCAGATCTTGCTTTAACTTCCACTGTTCCTGATGACTGCCATTTTTTAATTGCATTCCAAACAGAGGATATTGACAACTGAAAACATTTTGCTATCTTCTTATAGCCTTCTCCAGCTTTGTGAGCATCAACAATTTTCAGTTTCAGATTTCTAGACAACTGCTTAGAAGAACCCATGGTGCTGATTGTTGGGGCAAGGTCAGATGAGTCTGGGCATTTAAAACCTTTGAGATTGAAATCACCTGGTCTTCCCAGATGATTATTGAGAACAATCCATGACACTGGCAGTTGTCAGCTTTGCAAAGGGGGCAGTGCATGCTATAAATTCTGCAGGGTGCCCAAACTTTTGCAGATGCCATTTTTTTTTGTTTTCTGTTATTTTGAAAGTGTAAATGATGGAAATAAAATCTAACTTTTGTTGAGATATTATAAGAATGTCTAATATGTAATTGTATGCCTTTTGGAGATTTTTCCATCTTTCCTTGGCTTCTTTATGCACATTAATACAAATTTGTACCTGGGGTGCCAAAACTCTTGATCCCCACTGTATACAATCTGTTACAATGGGACAGGTCCCAGGAATATTGAAAAAAGTCCAGTGTATACACCCTGTCCTAGACACACCTTCAGTGTCTACTTATAACAGTATAACCGGCGTCGTGCGCCACTCTGTTCTAGACTTGTAATACCTACTTATGACAGACTCTGTATACACCTTGTCCTAGACATGCCATGCCTACTTATGACAATCTCTGTCCTAGACACGCAATGGCTACTTACGACAATTTACTTTGCAATTCATTCCCTGATTATGACCCAGTCTCTCCTGCCAGGATTCTGCGTACTCACTCCCTCACATTTCATACATATTGGGCAGAAGAAAGACAGGGTAATAAAACTGGCAAGAATTACCTGTCTCTAGTTTGTCAGAAGCCAGTCAACTTAAGGCATCAAGATAAACCAAAAGGGGAGGCAGTGGCACTGTGGCTAGGTACAAAAAGGTATCCTACCATACATCCAGAGATGGTCCATTGCCCTGTGTTCCTCTGCTCCATCCTTTGGTTCAAAATGATGCCCCATCGGCACGATTGGATTATGATCGGAAACCCAGGTCCCTGTCTGTTCGGGCACCAAAACTGATATGGATTTTATGAGTTACCTACTAACTATCTTACTCCCATCCAAATCCAAAATCTGTATACAGAATGTATATACCAAAGTAAATCAAACGGAGCCATGTTAGTTTCAAGTACTTCAGAATCATGCTTCTGACCTTTATTGCAAAAGGTCCATGCTTATATCACCATTGCAATTAACATAAGTTCCCACCCTCACTAAGTATTCTTAGTACTAGCAGACCATATAAGGTATTGCTGGCCAACACCTCTTGGGTGTTGGCCAGCAACTTCCTCTATTTGATGGTGGGGGGCCAAACAGGAAGGAGCAGAGTAGCATGAGAATGGAAGCTTTTTGTCCCAAAATGGCCATTTTATGTTGCATACATATATAAACACATATATACGTCCATTACACTATTACATGCAATCTTCTGACTGAATACACTGATTGCATTGATCAGTGTTATCTGCACTTTGCTGTTCCAGCCTGCTGAGCCGGCATGGAGCAACATATCACCGATCGGATGGAGATAGAAGCAGTCTCAGCTGTTCAGGACGCCTTGACTTCACTGCGGCGGTCCCAAACAGCCCGACTGAGCTGCCGGGAACATTTTACTTTCACTTTAGACACGGCGATCGACTTTGATCGCCGTGTTTAAGGGGTTAATGCTAGCCATCAACGCGATCGGTAATGTCCGGCATTAGATACGGGTCCTGGTGGCTGAAAGCTGCCGGGACCACCCAGTTATGATGCTGGGTCTGCCCGTTAGCCCGCATCATAACAGGGGAGCAGGTGTAGGGCGTACAAGTACACCGTGTCCTTAAGAGGTTAAGTACCAGGGCACCAGGATGTACATTTACATCCATTGTCCTTAATGCATTAAATGTAGCTACTTTTATACAGCACAATATGCATGTTGTACTTAAATGTCCCGGAACTTGAGGACCAAGCGCCTACCTTGTACTCTTGAGGACCAAGCGTGTACCTGTACGCCCTGGTCCCGTTAGCGGGGTTTGAAGCATGCGGCGCTTTACCTTGCTGTGTGATCGTCGCTCCATTGCTCCAGCCTGAGCACAGATTACACTGATAATGCATGTAATCCCCTATGGGAACTAAAAAAAAAAGTAAAAAAAAAAAAAAAGAAAAGTGAATACCGTATTTATCGGGGTATACCACGCACCGGCCTATAACACGCACCCTCATTTTACCAAGGATATTTGGGTAAAAAAAGTTTTTTACCCAAATATCCATGATAAAATGAGGGTGCGTGTATACCCCGATATACCCCCAGGAAAGGCAGGGGGAGAGAGGCCGTCGCTGCCCGCTTCTCTCCCCCTGCCTTTCCTGGGGTCTAGAGCGCTGCTGTCGGCCCTTTTCACCCCCTGGTTATCGGCGCCGCTGCCCGTTCTGTCCCCCTGACTATCTGTGCCGGCGCCCATAGCCAGGGAGAGAGAAGCGGCGCCGACAGCCAGGGGGAGAGAAGGGGCAGCGGCACCCATTGCCGGCGCCGCTGCCCCATTGCCTCCCCCCATCCCCGGTGGCATAATTACCTGAGTCGGGTCCGCGCTGCTCCAGGCCTCTGTCGTGCGTCCCCAGCGTCATTGCTATGCACGGCGCGGCGCTCTGACGTCATGCGCCGCGCCGTTCAGCGCATAGCAACGACGCCGGGGACGCACGACGGAGGCCTGGAGCAGCGCGGACCCGACTCAGGTAATTATGCCACCGGGGATGGGGGGGGCAGCGGCGCCGGCAATGGGTGCCGCTGCCCCTTCTCTCCCCCTGGCTGTCGGCGCCGCTTCTCTCTCCCTGGCTATCGGCGCCGGCACCGATAGTCAGGGGGACAGAACGGGCAGCGGCGCCGATAACCAGGGGGTGAAAAGGGCCGACAGCAGCGCTCTAGACCCCAGGAAAGGCAGGGGGAGAGAAGCGGGCAGCGACGGCCTCTCTCCCCCTGCCTTTCCTGGGGGTGTATCGGCGTATAACACGCACACAGACTTTAGGCTAAAAATTTTAGCCTAAAAAGTGCGTGTTATACGCCGATAAATACGGTAAATATGATTTAACACCTTCCTGAATAAAAGTTTGAATCACCCCCTTTTCCCATTTAAAGAAAAATATATTGTAAACATGTATTTATATGTAAACAAAAATAAACAGATATGGTATCGCAGCGTGCGTAAATGTCCGAACTATAAAAATATAATGTTAATTAACCCCTTAAGGACTCAGGGTTTTTCCGTTTTTGCACTTTCGTTTTTTCCTCCTTACCTTTTGAAAATCATAACCCTTTCAATTTTCCACCTAAAAATCCATATTATGGCTTATTTTTTTCGTCGCCAATTCTACTTTGCAGTGACATTAGTCATTTTACTCAAAAATGCACGGCGAAATTGAAAAAATAATCATTGTGCGACAAAATCTAAGAAAAAATACCATTTTGTAACTTTTGGGGGCTTCCGTTTCTACGCAGTGCATATTTCGGTAAAAATTACACCTTATCATTATTCTGTAGGTCCATACGGTTAAAATGATACCCTACTTATATAGGTTTGATTTTGTCGCACTTCTGGAAAAAATCATAACTACATGACGGAAAATTTATACGTTTAAAAATGTCATCTTCTGACCCCTATAACTTTTTTTATTTTTCCATGTACAGGGCAGTATGAGGACTCATTTTTTGCGCCGTGATCTGAAGTTTTCATCGGTATGATTTTTGTTTTGATCGGACTTTTTGATCATTTTTTATTCATTTTTAAATGGTATAAAAAGTGACCAAAATACGCTTTTTTGGACTTTGGAATTTTTTTGCGCGTACGCCATTGACCGTGCGGTTTAATTAATGATATATTTTTATAGCTCGGACATTTGCGCACGCGGCGATACCACATATGTTTATTTTTATTTATTTTTACACTTTTATTTTTTTGGGGGGAAAAGGGGGGTGATTCAAACTTTTATTAGGGAAGGGGTTAAATGACCTTTATTAACACATTTTTTTAACATTTTTTTTGCAGTGTTATAGGTCCCATAGGGACCTATAACACTGCACACACTGATCTTTTACACAGATCACAGGCATGTATTAACACGCCTGTGATCAGTGTTATCGGCGCTTGACTGCTCCTGTCTGGATCTCAGGCACGGAGCAGTCATTCGCCGATCGGACACCGAGGAGGCAGGTAAGGGCCCTCCCGGTGTCCGGTCAGCTGTTCGGGACGCCGCTTCTAAAGGGTTAATACCGCACATCGCCGCGATCGGCGATGTGTGGTATTAGCCGCGGGTCCCGGCCGTTGATGAGCGCCGGGACTGACGCGATATGATGCGGAATCGCGGCGCGATCCCGCTTCATATCGCGGGAGCCGGCGCAGGACGTAAATATACGTCCTGCGTCGTTAAGGGGTTAAACTGCACGGTCAATGGCGTACACGTAAAAAAATTCCAAGTTCCAAAATTGCGTAATGAGATGTAATTTTTACCCAAAAGGTGCACTGTGTAGAATCGGAACCCCCCCCCAAAAGTTACAAAATGGCGATTGTTTTTTTTATTTCACCCCACACAATTTTTTTTTTAGTTTCGCAGCAGATTGTTATAAAATAAGTGATATCATTGCAAAGTACAATTGGTGATGCAATTGATGATCCGTCCACTGTAATTCCTTACGTATTTGTAAATGCCTACTTTTACCAAAAATGACCCCTTACCCCAGTAAAATCACTATAAATTCATGGCCACTAGGTGTCTTCCCTTTGAATATAGCATTGAATAAGCTATATGAGACCCTTCTAAATGCAGTAATACACATTGGCTATACTGTATACAATGCAGCCAAGTGAAAGGGTAATACTCACTAACTTCTAATAATTAAAAAAAATGTATGCAATAATGGATGAATGCAATCAATAGATGAAAATTAGTATAGCTGGAAAAAAAGTGGTCACAATATTGCAAAATATGTAAACCATATATACATAATAAAGTGCACGAAATAAGATGCAAAATGAAAGTTCAGTCACCCTTTCTGCACTAGAGTATAGACCATAGTTTTAGGATGGAAGCGGCCCCATGTGTTCTGTCATGTAGTGACTTCCAAAGGGATGAAGGAAGTGATTCTGCTCTGGATAAGCCTGATTCAGGAAATGCCATGATGGAAATTACCTCACTAAGTTTATACAGTTAAGAAGCATCAATTAAGAACAAATCAGGTACCTCACACAACCCTTCCTTTTTTTTTTTAAAGTATTTATTCAAATTTTGCATGTTATTAAACAGACATCATCAACAAGATAAACAAATTAAACAGCCTGCGTATGTCCAGAGACCGACTCCTCCATAATGACTGGAAGCAATACACATATAAGGCGGGCATCTCACCGCCCCTTCTGGAGGAAGCCCCATACAACAAACAACTACTCACTCACTCATGAACATGTCCCAGTAAACCCCCCCCCCCCCCCCCCCCACACACACACACACGTTCCTCACCAAGAGACCAGCAGCAAATCGTAGGAGACCTACTGGGACAATCTAGCCAGGGGGTTCACATGCCGTCAAATTTCCTAGGACCCTTGCGACTCACATACAATGCCTGGTACAACGGAACATAACGATTTACCAGATTCAGCCATCTAGACAAGGTGGGAGGAGAGGTATCTTTCCAGGACATCACTACCACCTTACGGGCACAAAATAGAAGAAAGCGAATCAGCAGGCATCTATGGGAACCAAGACTATATAATTGATAACACCTAAAAGGCACACCATCGGCGTGAGTAGGAAGGGAAAGTCCAAATTATCTGCCAGAAACCCCATCACCTCCCTCCAAAAGGAGGCAATGACAGGACACTCCCAAACAGCATGCAAAAGGTACCAAGCTCAGAAGAACAACGAAAACACGGATCTGACTGTGAAACCCCTATGCGCTTCAATTTAGCAGGGGTATAGCACAAGCTCAAAATATATCTAGATTGGATCAACATGTCTCTGCTACTAACTGCAGTTGAGTAATAGGAACCTTCAACCTTCTTCCACTGGCACTCCGCCAAATCCGGGACATCCGCCACCCATTTCTGAAAGGCCTGTGAAAAAGGGCTAGGCCCCAACGACTGGAGGAGAGCATGAGACTGAGTAAGGGGCTTAGAGAGGTCCGTGGTACCCAGGAGAAGTTCCACTTCAGAAAAAGCAGGGGTAAACCTCAGAGAGCCAAACTGCACCTGGACTGCGTGTCGAAGCTGAAGATACCTATAGAAGGCATTCCCAGGGATGTCATAATGCTCCTTCATATCTGCAAAGCATAAGAAGACCTGATCCTCTGTAAACAAGTGGAACACAAATTTGACTCCATGAGAACCCCAGAAACTGGCCTCCTGTAACCCATGTAGGTGAGGTATATGTACATTCCCCCACAAGGGTGCTCTAGGAGATACCAGAGGTTGTGGAAATTTGCTTGAGACCACGGACCACACTTTAGCTACAGTGTGCAGGGGAAGGAAAAAAGAGGAATGTAGAGTGAGTTAGTGAGAGTCTCATAGGAACCCATAAGCGCTCCAGACAAGGCAGTTGCCGAGTTCGACAAATCCAAGTCGATCCACCACGCTGCATAGACCAGTTGGGAGGCAAGAAAATAGTTATATACATCAGGCATATACATCGCCATATCTTTTGGGAGCCTGGAGAAGAGCCCGACCAAGTCTGGGAGGCTTTCCCTGCCAACAGAAGGATCCCAGAGCACCACATAGAACACTAAAATATTTTTTTGGGGGGATTAAAGGGGCTAAATGAAAAAGGTACAGAAATTTAGGGAGGTAAATCATTTTGAAGATAGTTATCCTGCCAGCTAGGGATAGAGGACCAGGAAGTTAATCTTTCCACAGTAGAGCATAAGAGCGGATCCAAATTCACGGATAGTCTGTCAGGGAAGCAGTAACCTCCACCCCAAGATATTTAAAACTAGAAACCAATTGCACCCCAGCTGGAAGGGAGGGAGAAGAACGCCAGGTGAAAGCTCCATTAAAGAGAACTTAGCCCAGTTTACCCGTAAGCCTGAGATCAATCCAAATCGGTCCAGTAGGTCAATTAAAGATAAGAGAGAACCTCCTGCATCCCCCTCACACAACCCTTCCTGCATGTCTGTCACTGAATGGACGTGACATCATCAGGGGATGGACTTACAGTGTGTTAGTACAATATGAGTGTAACACAGGAATAGCCATCTAGAGTATGGTGTAGATAAATATGGCCTTAACCCTAGAGCAATATGCCAATTACTCAAGTTAGCTCAGTATTTTCACCAAAACCAGGACTGGATCCAGTGCAGAGAAAAAATTGTAAAAAAAAATTAGCAAATGTAATCTGTAATTTTGGACCCGCTACTAGATTTGTTAAAAATACTGACAAATTAAAGATTAAAAAAACTTTGTGTCCACCTAACTGGGTTGGATGTGAATACATACATAGTAACATAGTTCATAAGGTTCAAAAAAGACCAGAGTCCATCAAGTTCAACCTATAACCCTAATAAGTCCCTATTGAGTTGAGTTGATCCAGAGGAAGGCAAAAAACCCTCTAACTAGAGGTAGAAATTCCTTCCCGACTCCAAATATGGCAGTCAGAATAAATCCCTGGATCAACCTTCTGTCCCTATAAATCTAGTATACATAACCAGTAATGTTATTACTCTCCAAAAATGCATTCAGCCCCTTTTTGAACTCTATTACAGAGTTCACCATGACCACCTCCTCCGAGAGGGAAATCCACAGTCTCACTGCTCTTACAGTAAAGAACCCCCGTCTGTGCTGGTGTAGAAACCTTCTTTCCTCTAGATGTAGAGGATGCCCCCATGTTATTGATACAGTCCTGGGTATAAATAGATCATGGGAGAGATCTCTGTACTGTCCCCTGATATATTTATACATAGTTATTAGGTCTCCCCTAAGCCTTCTTTTTTCTAAACTAAATAACCCTTATTCTGATAATCTTTCTGGGTACTGTAGTCCTCCCATTCCCCGTATTTCTCTGGTTGCCCGTCTTTGAACCCTCTCCAGCTCCACTATATTTTTCTTGTACACTGGTGCCTAGTACTGTACACGGTATTCTATGTGTGGTCTGACTAGTAATTTGTACAGCTGTAGAATTATTTCCTTGTCGTGGGCATCTATGCCCCTATTGATGCACCCCATGATTTTATTAGCCTTGGCAGCAGCTGCCCGACACTGGTCACTACAGCTAAATTTACTGTTAACGAAGACTCCTAAGTCCTTTTCCATGTCAGTCGTCCCAAGTGTTCTCCCATTTAATACATAATCCCAGCCCAGATTTTTCTTCCCCATGTGCATTACCTTACATTTATCAGTGTTGAACCTCATCTGCCACTTCCCAGCCCAAACCTCCAACCTATCCAGATCAATTTGTAACAGTGCACTGTCCTCTATAGTGCTTACCGCTTTACAGAGTTTAGTGTCATCTGCAAAGATTGCTACTTTACTATTTAACCCCTCTGCAAGGTCATTAATGAATATATTAAATAGGACAGGACCCAAGACGGACCCCTGTGGTACCCCACTAGTAACAGTCAGCCTATCAGAATAAGTAGCATTAATAACCACCCTCTGTTTCCTATCATTGAGCCAGTTACTTACCCACTTGCACACATTCTCCCCCAGCCCAAACCTTCTCATTTTATGCACAATACCTTTTATGTGGAACTGTATCAAATGCTTTGGAAAAATCCAGATATAGGACATCCAGCGATTGCCCCTGGTCCAGTCTGGAGCTCACCTCCTCATAAAAGCTGATGAGGTTAGTTTGACAGGATCGATCCCTCAGTTCGGGATCACCAACACGTGTGCTGTCTCTTAGTGACAATAATTTAACCCCTTAAGGACTCAGCCCATTTAGGCCTTAAAGGGGTACTTTGGCGCTTAGACATCTTATCCCTTATCCGCCGATGGGGACCCCCGTGATCTTGCACCACGTTAAAATCAGTCCCCGGAGCGTGTTCGCTCTGGGTCTGATTACTGTCGATCACGGGGCCGGAGCGTTGTGATGTCAAGGCTCCGCCCCATGTGATGTCACTCTCCACCCCCCTCAATGCAAGCCTATGGGAGGGGGCGTGACAGCTGCAAGCGCTGGAGTACCCCTTTAAGGACTTAACCCCTTAAGGACTCAGCCCATTTGGGACTTAAGGACTCAGACAATTTTATTTTGATGTTTTCGTTTTTTCCTCCTCACCTTCTTAAAATCATAACTCTTTATATTTTCATCCTCAGACTAGTTTGGGGCTTTTTTTTGCGTGACCAGTTGTCCATTGTAATGCCATCATTCACTTTACCATAAAATGTATGGCGCAACCAAAAAAATACTATTTGTGTGGGGAAATTAAAAAGAAAATTTAGCTAATTTTGGAAGTTTTTGTTTTAACGCCGTAGAATTTACGGCAAAAATGACGTGTTCTTTATTCTTTGGGTCAATACGATTAAAATGATACCCATGATAACATACTTTCTATTACTGTTGCGCTTAAAAAAAATCGCAAACTTTTTAACCAAATTAGTAGGTTTAAGACCCCCCTATTTTTGAAGACCTATAACTTTTTCATTTTTCCGTATAAGCAGCAGTATGAGGGCTCATTTTTTGTACCGTGATCTGTACTTTTTATTGATGCCATATTTGCTTATATAAAACTTTTAATCCATTTTTTATTAATTTTATTTAGAATAAAATGTTATAAAAAAAGCAGCTATTTTTTTTACCGTTCACGCCGTTCACCGTACGGTATGAATTAACATTTTATTGTATTATTACAAGGGGTACAGTGAGCCTTAACACCCCACAGGTGTTTTTGATGACTTTTCATTAAAGTGGGATGTGTAAATTACATTTTTTTCCACTAAAATGCAGTTTTTTCCCCAAATTTTACATTTTTACAAGAGGTAATAGGAGAAATTGTCCCAAAACTTTGTAACCCCATGTGTGGATGGAAAGTGCTCTGCGGGTGCACAACAATGCTCAGAAGAGGAGGAGTCACATTTGGCTTTTGGAATTTTTTTTTGCTTAAATGGTTTTTAGGGGGCATGTCGCATTTAAGAAGTCCCTATGGTGCCAGAACAGCAACCCCTCCCCCACCCCCACATGGCACACTATTTGGGAAACAACACCCTCAAGTAACCTAACAAGTGGTAGAGGGAGCCTTATCACCCCACAGGTGGGCGTGGATTGTCAGCCGCGGAACAGGTTATCGTTTTGTGATATGCTGGATTGGGGATTAGTATTCCACTAGTGACAGTTTATGGTGGACTGACTGTAGCTCCCTTGTATCCTAAGTTTTGTATGATCTAGGTGGCATTGTGAATCATTTGTGGTCATCTAGCCTTTTGAATACTGTGAGTTATAATACCAGCATGGGATATATAGATGTTTATTATAGGAGCACCGACATATTTATATATTGTTTTGGACTATCTATTTGTATTGAGGGAAATTGATGGCATCAGGTCCCCCTTAGCATACAGAGGGATGTTGCCAATTTGATCTATTTGAGGGTGTCCATGTATCAGTGAATCACCTTTTTGCTTCGGCATATTATTGCCTGGAGAATTTGCAACCCAAAAAGATGTTACAAACAAGTTGTTCTACTATTTGTCTGCTTCCATGTTGTGTATTGAAGGCTTAATGTCATGCACATATCCTTTCTACTCTAAGTCTGCATTGTCAAATGCACACAGTGTATTTATGTATCTGTGCCAGCTTTATATGTAAGAATTTCTGTACCATCTTGTCACTTCATTCCCCTTTCTATCTGCATTTCTAGATATTATATATATATTTTCACAGTTTTTGTGATCCCATGATGAACCGCTGTATATCATAAGATACACGGGGAAACGCGTTGGGATATACAGGTGTTCATCATAGGAGAACCGGTTTATTTAGATTTGATATACAGTGACCCCCGACCTACGATGGCCCCGACATATGATGAAATCGACATACGATGGCCTCTCAGAGGCCATCGCATGTCGATGTCAGCATCGACATATGATGCTTTTTTATGTCGGGGCCATCGCATTAAGTGCTATCCGGCAGCGCCAAATGCTTAAGCTGCTGCCGGATAGCAGCTTAATGTTCCCCGTGTGGTGCGGTAAGTATTACTTACCCCTCCACGATGCTCCGGGGTGCCCTCCGGGTCCAGTGCTGGTCTTCCAGTGTCTTCTCGGCCCTCTCCGATGACGTCAATAAGCTGCTGCGCACGTCATCCAATAGGAATGGCGTACGTAGCTGTGTAATGACGTTGCTACGCAGGCCCAGTAAGGCCTTGCGGAAGAAAGCAGAGAACCGGAGAAGACAGCAGAGGACCGGAGAAGACAGCGGAGCGCCCAGCGGAGGCATGGGGACACCATCTCGAGCGGCGGCGACAGGTGAGTACAGATTCCTATACTTTACATTGCACGAATCCCTCAACATACGATGGATTCGACAAACGATGGCTCGTTTGGAACGAATTACCATTGTATGTTGAGGGACCACTGTATTTTTCAAATGTTTCTGTAATTTGACCGCTATGGGAGTTTTAAAGAATTTAATAAATGTATGTTTTAGCTCAATTGAATTTTTGATTTTTGTAATGGGGAAAAAAGCCTCCCAAAATTTGTAATACCATTTCTTCTGAGTATGGAGATACCCCATATGTGGATGTAAAGTGCTCTGCGGGCGAACTGCAATATTCAGAAGAGAAGGAGCGCCATTGAGCTTTTGGAGTGAGAATTTGTTTGGAATGGAAGTCAGAAGACATGTGCGTTTGCAAAGTCCCCATGGTGCCAGAACAGTGGGCCCCCCACATGTGCTCCCATTTTGAAAATTACCCACTGCACCCCTCACAGGATTTAAATAGGGGTGCAGTAAGTATTTAAATCCCACTGGTGTTTGACAGATCTTTTAAACAGTGGGCTGTGCAAATGAAAAATAAGATTTTTCATTTTCACGTACCACTGTTCCAAAAATCTGTCAGACACCTGTGGGGTGTAAATGCTCACTGCACCCCTTATTACTAGAGATGAGAAAATTGAAGTAGACGAACCCGAATTCGTTACGAATTTCAGGATTTATTCGATTGGCAACGAACAGGACACCTAAAATGGCGGATCCACATGTCAGTACATGAAGCAGGGGATGCTGGGAAGGCAAGGTGGGAAGGGAGGTAGGTGGGATGACCCTGAATCACATGCAGGATGCAGCCTATCAGCATTCATTCACCCCTGTGATGTCACAGCCCTATATCCCGTACATACTCGAGTATAAGCTGACCCGAATATGAGCCGAGGCACGAAAAATCGTGCTGAAAAACTCGGCTTATACTCGAGTATATACGGTAATCGGCTGCTCATTTCATGCCATAAACTGCAGACGGATAGGGTGGACTGCGTGTCTCTGTGTGTTTACTACACATTTTTTTTTTATTGTTTGTGGTGCTGCACTGTTGTGTCCTGCTGCTGTGCAAAAATACGTTTTTTCAGCGTGCATTTTCTGCGCTCATACGTGCATACCACATACCTACATCAAAGCAGTGTACTATTTTGTATCTGTAAATCTGTAACAAGTCTAGATACTGGGAAAGTCCAGGCAAAAGTAATCACCGGCTGGTGTTTTACAAAAATACGTTTTCCAAGTGTACTGTAGCACATTTTTTTGCCCTCATACGTACATACCTACATCTACGTAGTGTACCATTTTGTACCTGTTAATCTGTCAAGGGTCTACATACTGTGAAAGGACAGACAAAAGTAATCACCGGCTGGTGTTTTACAAAAATACAGAGTTTTTAGGCGTACTGTAGCACATTTTTCTACCCTCATCAGTGCATAACGCAAGTAGTGTCTATTTTGTACCTGTTAATTTGTCAAGGCCCTACATACTGTTAAAGTCCAAGCAAAAGTAATCACCGGTTGGTGTTTAACAAAAATACATTTTCCAAGTGTACTGTAGTACATTTGTTTGCCCTCATACGTGCATACAACATACCTACATCTAAGTAGTGCACATTTTGGACCTGTTAATCTGTAACAAGCCTACATACAGTGAAAGGCCAGGGAAAACTAATCACTGGCTGTTTTTTTATGAAAATATGTTTTCCAAGTGTACTGTAGCGCATTTTTTTGCCCTCATCAGTGCATACCACATACCGACATTTACGTTTTTTTTTTTAGTTTTTAGGCGCATTGTAGCGCATTTTTCTGCCCTCATAAGTGCATACCGCATACGTACATCTAAGTAGTGTACTATTTTGTACCTGTTAATCTGTCAAGGTCCTACATACTGTGAAAGTCCAGCCAAAAGGGCACACCTGCTGCTGTTCTAGACAAATATTATTTTAAGTGTAATGAAGCATATTGTGCTCCCCTCATATATGCACTAAGTATGTCAGGCAGAGAAGTGCCAGGACGTGCACACAGGAGTGGCAGAGGCCTAAATCCTTCAGGAAGAGGTCGCAGCAGACTAGGGGCGAGTGGCAACAGGAGTCGCAGTGAGAGGCCTGAGCTCCCGTTATCAACCAGCAACCCATCTGCCATCGTCGGTTGGTTAACACGGTCATCCACTTCATCACAAGTGACATCTGACACCCACAGCCAACAGTCGGTGTGTTCCTCAGACACAACCCTCAGTTGGCATGGCCTGGGAGCAGTCCCTGTTCTAACATTGCCCCTGTCCTATGCTGTTCCCTCTCCTAGAGAAGTATCTTATGCTGTGGGTTCAGCTCCACTATTCACGGAGGACGATCTAATAGAGGACATTCAGCGGCTACTGCCCAGCCAAGTAGTGGAGGAGACACTTCCTTCGCTAGGCGGGCAAGTAGTGATGAGGAGAGTGATGTGGGAGGTGATGTTGCCAGGGTTCAGGGTCCTGAAGCAGACACTGTTGAGGAACCTGAGGAGGACATCAGTGACGTGCAGACACAACTCGATGATGATGAAGCTGATTGCAATTGGGAGCCGGGTGCAGAAGGGGCTTCATCATCATCCGGAGAAGAGAGTTGCAGGTTGCCCTTGAGGCAGCAGCTGAGCCAGCAAGGCGGTAGCATAGTTGGTAGTCAGCGTGGTAGCAGAAGTGAAAATTCTGGAGCCAAACGTGCCCGGGGGAGATCACCTGCTTCGTGGCAGCCTACCTTCCCGGGAGGTAGTGGAACAGGGGTTCCTGGAGATGGTGGCAGTAGCAGTCAATTAGTGCGGACTGTTGGTGGGAAAATTAGCTACTCGGCGGTGTGGCAGATTCTCATAAAGCGTCCGGAGGAGGTTCACATAGCCACATGCAAGATATTTCGGCAGAAGGCAAAGCGTGGCCAGGGTCCCAATGTTGGCACCACGGCCCTGTGTCAACACATGCTTCACCACCATAAAGTGGCCTGGGAGAACCGTGGCCCTGCTGCATCACCCAGTGGCACGCCATTCCCTCCTTCAGCCAGCCAAGGCTCCACCACCTCAGCCAAAGGGAACTGTGTCATACCCTCCTTCTGTTGCTCCAGATGCTCCTGCTTCTCCCACTTTTAGGCCAAGCCGTCATTTCTTTGCAAAGAAGGCAATACCAGCCCTGCACAATTTTGTGGAAGAGAAAGTGGGCCAGTCTTTGAGCCTGTCGGTGTGTACCAAAGTGCACGGCAGTGCCGATGTCTGGAGCTGTAACTACGGTAAGGGACAATAATACATGTCGTTTACAGCTCACTAGGTGAATGTGGTTTCTGTACAGCCACAACCCCAACTTGGACAGGTCACGCCGCTTCCTCCTCCACGCTGTCAGCCCGTTGGTCCTGTGACAGTGTGCAACTCCACCTCCTCATCCTCCAACTTGTCCTCAGCTTCTACTCCCGGACAAGTCTCAGTGGCCCTTCAGCATACCATGTGTGCAGGGCACGGTGGTGTCAGGCTGTTCTTCACATGGTTTGCCTTGGCAAAAAGAGTCACACTGGAGGAACTGCTAAAAGTCATTCGTAACGAAATCGGAGCATGACTTGCTCCATGAAATCTGGAAATGGGAACCATGGTGACCAACAACGGGAAGAACATCTTGGCCACGCTGCGACAAGGAAGGGTGAAACATGCACCTTGCGTGGCGCACGTGTTAAATCTGGTTGCCATTGTAATTCCTCCAGTAATAACAATACCCACTGTTAGGAATATTCCCAATAGATATTGGTCTGTCAACAACTTTGGAATTGCATATTTTAGCGTAGTGATTCATTTATCATTTTTGTTATTTTTATATTTATTTTTATTAAATTTTATATTGATTTTTATTAACAGTTCAATTATCATATCTTCTATGAGTATAACTTTACTCGTTAAACATAAATTAACATGTCTTGGAGACCAGAAAAACACTTACCATACTCTGCTATAGAAGATCTCCTGGCCCTATTGGTGTCTTCCTCTAAAATGACGTTAACAAGCTGTCATAGTAACCATGCCAACAGGTTTACTACGCTGGTAGGTTCATGACCGTTCACTGCCTCGATCTGGGTTTCATTCATTACGAGGATACGGTCACGGCCGGTCACAGCCTCATTTTGGATCCTTACAGCGGGGATCTAGCGGCGCGGTCTCCAGATCGAGTACCTCCAGCGCTGCATAAAGTATCTCACGTATCGTTCAGACAGCGATCTCAGTACCAATGAATGTACTCGGTATGGCAATTTAACCAGGTATATTAATCTCCCTTTCTCTTTTTTGTCATATGTTTGTCACAACTATGAATTTTACCGTTTTTTATAGAAACCTTATATTTTACTAAGTCCTTATTTATGGTTTGGGGGATTTGAGTCAACTTTTGTAATTTTCGTACTTTGTATGCATATTTATTGATTTTCTGTGTGTGAAGTCCGATGACCCTTGACCCGGTGGTATAGCCTTCCCGGTCTTTTTAAGATCACATTGTCACTTTTTTGTATGATGCCTGATAAAGAGTCCGTCCTAGGTCTCGAAACTTTTATGTTGCACAAAATTAAAATAACCATGTTTTAAAAGCAACTGGTTGTTTCTACGATTTCTAATTGGAGGAGAAGCGCCTGGATGAAGTCCCTATATTTTTTATTGCTGGCACGCAATATCCATATTTCCTACCAAGTTTTTGGACCAACAACTGTCGCCCAAAAGGGACTCTGGAGCAGCTGACCTCGACATCAGAGCGAGTTTACATGCCTGCAGAGGTGTTGTGCTCTTAGCGCAACTCTTTCTGGTAAGCCTGAATTTACCTTTTTGGGACCAAATTCTAGCTGACAATATTGCACTAGGAGCGCACCAGTTTTTTCTGTCTCTTCTCTAAACAGATTTAAGGCACCTTCATCACCGGGTACTGGTATTGCCACCCACCGCACCACTCTGTCAGCGGGTCACTTTCAGGACTCCTGATGCTGCTGCTGCCAACTCCAGGCTGTTTCATTCAGCCACTATTTTGTCTCCTTATGCTTCTGCCAACTCCAGGCTGTGCCATTCAGCCACTATATGGTCTCCTCATGCTTCGGCCAACTCCAGGCTGTACCATTCAGACACTATATGGGCTCCTCATGCTTTCTTCACCTCCAGGCTTTGTCATTCAGCCAAAATATTGTTTTCTGATGTTGCTGGGACTGTCTTGGATATTACAATTTTTTTATTTTAGCACTAGCAAACATACATGCTCATTCGAGATCTCAACTACTGAGGACGGACCTAGAGGGTCCGAAACGCGTCTAGTCTTAAGGCAGTAGACACCATTGCAAGCACTATCATCACCAGCTGAACCACAGGATCATCACAGCGCGCCAGGATTCTATTACGCGCCCAACACGCTCACCGCCACGAGGAGAAGCCGAGCACCAGTGACCGCAGACAGCCACAAACAAGCGGCTTCGTTTCCAGAGTGAGGACCAACATCACAAAGTCCATAGGAGTGACCGGGTGAGAGGTACATAGTACCACAAGATATTTCTTCCCCCTTTCCACTACCCAGCCTTGCAACTGCTGGAGCTTCCTCCTTTTGGCCCACTGCCAATCCTTGGCTCCCTCACTCTGTTAGAGACAGCACGCACCCTCGCAACATTGACACACTGTGTCCCATTGAATTGTACTACCAACTACGGTCACAGCACCGCTACATTGTGACTTTGTTTCTTCTTTCTGGCATACGGTCGCAGTACCGCTACATTGTGACTTTGTTTCTTCATTCTGGCATACGGTCGCAGCACCGTGGACTACTTGACTATTTCACACATCTCTACGGTCGCCGTACCGAGAGCAATTGACTTGGTCTGTTATACCTTGCGGTCGCAGCACCGGGTTCATTTACCTACTATTGCACATTGTATAACTATTCAGTGCTTTTCATCTACTGACCTTGTTATGAATTACATTTATGAATTATTTTAACTGTTTCATATGCATTGGGAAGTATAAGCGCTAGGGCCCAGCGTTTTTTCCTGTTTTATATTATTAAATTACAAATAAATTACGCTTTTATCTATCCAAGTAAGAGCCTTTTCTTTTATTTTCACCATCCTCTATCTCTCTTTCATCTTCCCCCTTCTCCTTCAATCATTTCCTTCTCCCCTATACTTCTCTCTCCCATATACACCGATCAATATATAGACACACATCCTGCAGTTTATACAGAAACACCTATCATCACAAATATTCATTATATACATGCATATTCTCCAATTTATACAGTAACACTTACCATCCCCCTCTCCAATCATTCACAAACACCTATCAAGATATTTTTCTCCACCAGACTTTTCCCTCTCTCCCATATACACCGATCATTATATACAGATTCTCCAGTTTATACAGGAACACCTATCACCCTCTTTCATTATATATATATACATACCCTCAAATTTATACAAACACCCATCATCACCCTCTTGAATTATTCATAAACACCACTATCATCATTACATATTCACAGACAAAACCATATAACACATTTCCATCACACTCAAGACCTTGAGAACCAGTCACCCCCATTTATCTTTACGAATTTTCTGCTTAATCAGGGTATACAGGAGATTATACCCAGACTGAAGTTCTCGGTCACCACACCAGATTGAGTACATCTCACACTTCCCTAATCTTTTTCAACTCATTCGAGATCTCAACATTGATCTTTTAATGTTAGGAGTTGTGAAGTCCTCTTATTTACAAATCCTGCTGCCTACACCAGGCTGTGTGTTTCAGCAACTATATGGTGTAGTGATGCTGCCGGGCCTGTGCCTAAAAAATTTTGAGGTTAGCACTAGCTAACATACATCTTGTATACAGATTTCAACATTAACATTTTTATGTTAGGGGTTGTGAAGCCCTCTTGTAAACTCATGCTGATGCCACCTCCAGGCTCTGTCATTGTGCTTCCATGTGACATCTGACTCCTTGTTAAATTTGGCCCTTTGTACCCACACGCCGGGGCCCAGGACACTAAAACTTGGGAGTTAAAAGTTCAATTTCAAAATCCTTAATTTAAATTTCAAAATCTTAAATTGAAATAAAAAAATCATACATTTCAATGGTCTCCTCATGCTTCTGCCAACTCCCAGCTGTGCCATTCAGACACCATATGGTCTCCTCATGCGTCAGCCACCTACAGGCTGTGCCATTCAGCCACTATATGGTCTCTTCTCCTGCTTTAGCCAACTCCAGTCTGTGCCATTCAGCCACTATATGGTCTCCTCCTACTGATGCCACCTCCAGGCTCTGTCATTGTGCTTCCATGTAACATGTGACTCCTTGTTAGATTTGTCCCTTTGTACCCACATGCCGGGGCCCGGGGAACTAAAACTTGGGAGTTAAAAGTTCAGTTTCAAAACTTGGGAGTTAAAAGTTCAGTTTCAAAATCCATAATTTTAATTTCAAAATCTTAAATTGAAATAAAAAAAAAAATCATACATTCAGTGGTCTCCTCATGCTTATGCCAACTCCAGGCTGTGTCATTCAGGCAATATATGGTTTGCTGATACTGCTGCTGGGCCTGGGAATAACATTTTTGTTATGGTAGCACTAGCTACCCAAAATCTTCGGTTTAAATTTCTGAATTCATCTTTTAATCTTAAGGATTGTGAAGGCCTAGTGTCTACTCATGCTGCTGCCAACTCCTGGCTGTGCCATTCAGCCACTATATGGTCTCCTCATGCTGCCAACACCTCCACGCTGTGTCATTCAGCCACTATATGGTCTCCTCGTGCTTCAGCCACCTTCAGGCTGTACTATTCAGACACTATATGGGCTCCTTATGCTTTCCCCACCTCCAGGCTGTGCAATTCAGCCAATATATAGTTTTCTGATGCTACTGGGATATTAACTCTTGGGTACTACTGATGCCTTCTCCTGACTGTGTGTTTCAGGAACTACTTGGCATACTGATGCTTCTGGCCTTGGGCCTCAAATTTTTGCATGTTTAGCACTAGCTAAATACATGCTTAATAGAAATTTCAACATTGATCTTTCAATGTAAGGGGTTATGAAACCCTCGGGTGTACTGCTGATGCCTGTGCCTTACTGCTCCTGTGTCTTTCAGGAACTACTTGGCTTACTTATACTTCTGGGCTTGGGCCTTAAATTTTTGGATGGTAGCACTAGCTAACATGCATCTTCAATAGAGATTTCAACATTCACCTTTTAATGTTAGAGGTTGTGAACCCCTCTTGTATACTGCTGATGCCTTTTCCTGACTGTGTCTTTCAAGAACTACTTGGCTTACTGATGCTTCTGGGCTTAGGCCTTACATTTTTGGTTGCTAGCACTAGTTAACATGCCTCTTCATTGGAGATTTCAACATTCACCTTTTAATGTTAGGGGTTGTGAACCCTTCTTGTGTACTCATGCTGCTTCCTGCTCCACTCTGTGTGTTTCAGGAACTACTTGGCTTACTGTTGCTACTGGGCCTGGGCCAAATGTTTTGATGGTAGCACCAGCTAACATACATCTTTAATAGAGATTTCAACATTCATCTTTTAATCTTAGGGGTTTACATTTTTTCAGGACTAAGGTCCTTTGGCCGTCAACGTCATATTACCTGTGGAATTATCACAAAAATACAATGAAACATGTTGGAGCAATAGCAATGAACCATAACTGATTAATTGAAACATTTGTACTTTCATAATCAGGGGTTGGAACAGGTGGCCAGCTCGATGTGTGCCAGAATGGGTAATGTAAACATTTAATTTTCACATCAAATGACATTAAGTAGACATAAAAGATCTCTTTATCCTCTTCAATTTTGACACATTGGCCCTCATTTACTTAGAAAATCTGGTTGTAAGTCTATGTTGCTTTCTTACCCGATTGCTTTTTTCCCCTGGTATTTATTATTATGTCGCATCCTGCTTGTCGCACGTGCGTTTTTTTTGGCTTGGTTTCCAACTCCTCTGAGTTGTAGGCAAAAAATCCAGAACAATTCAACAAATTGGGGTTGGAAAGCTTTATAAATACGTGGGAAAGCTAAGATATGCAAAATGTTGCATCGTGTCGCAGACAAAGATGCGACAAAAAAAACCTGACAAAACAAGTCTGCTTTAGAATAGTATATGAGGGCCATTATGGTCTCCCTGCTGCCACTTAGACGCTCTGCAGCAGTGATTCTAATGGCAATGCATGTAATCTGCATGTCATAATGAATAACAGTATGATTTCAGTAACCCAGCACACTCTCTATGCATGTTACAGGAAGACAAAGTGTTCTACACCCCTATTGGGGCTCTCTGTAGGCCAGAAATAGCCGTTTTTAATACAGTTTCGCCGGATAAAAATTTGGCGAGTTGGCCGTACCAAATTTTTGAAAAGTTCGCTCATCTCTACTTATTTCATTCTGTGAGGGTGTAGTTTCCAAAATTGGGTCACATGTGGGGGGTTCACTGTTCTGGCACCAAATGGGTTTTGTAAACACACATGGCCTTCAATTCCAGACACATTCTTTACACTTTACATCCACATATGGGGTATTTCCATACAAGAAATGGGGTTACAAAGTTTGGTGGGCTTTTTTCCTATTTTCCCTTGTGAAAATGAAAAATGTAGGGTAACACCAGCATTTTAGTGAAATAAATGTATTTTATTCGTCAAGCACCTGTGGGGTGGTAAGGCTCACTATACCCATTGTTACGTTCCGTGAGGGGTGTAGTTTCCAAAATGGGGTCACATATGGGTATTTATTTTTTTGCGTTTATCTCAGAACCACTGTAAAATTAGCCACCCCTGTGCAAATCAACAATTTAAGCCTCAAATGTACATAGAGCGCTCTCACTCCTGAGCCCTGAATCGCTCCCGCAGAGCATGTTACATCCACATAATGGGTATTATCGTACTCAGGAGAAATTGTGTTACAAATTTTATGGGTCTTTTTTTCCTCTTACCTCTTGTGAAAATGAAAAGTATGGGGCAACACCTGCATTTTAGTGTAAAAAATTACATGTTATTAAATTTTAACAATAACATGCTGGTGTAGACTCCAACTTTATCTTTTCATAAGGGGTAAAAGAAGAAAGAGCCCACCAAAATACCCCATATGTGGCACTAAACTGTTGCCTTGAAATACAACAGGGCTCAGAATTGAAAGAGCGCCATAGGCATTTGAGGCCAAAATTAGGGTTTTGCATAGGGATGGACTCGGATGCAAGAATTCCACTTGCCTTCAATACCAAAATTACCCTACAGCTGTGTTTCCCAAAAAGGGGGCCTCCAGTTGTTGCAAAACTCCCAGCATGACTGAACAGTTAATGGCTGTCCGGCAATACTGGGGGTTGTGCTTTTGCAACAGCTGGAGGCTCTGTTTTGGAAACAGTGCCGTACCAGACGTTTTTCATTTTAATTTGGGGGGGGGGGGGGGGGTAATGTTACTGTGTAGGGGTATGTGTAGTGTTTTACTTTTTATATTGTGTAGTGTTTTTAGGGTACATTCACACTGGCAGGGGTTTACAGAGGGTTTCCTGCTTGGAGTTTGAGTTACATAGTTAGTACGGTCGAAAAAAGACATATGTCCATCAAGTTCAACCAGGGAATTAAGGGGTAGGGGTGTGGCGCGATATTGGGGAAGGGATGTGATTTTATATTTCTTCATAAGCATTAATGTTATTTTGTTCCAGGAATGTATCTAATCCTGTTTTAAAGCTGTTAATTGTTCCTGCTGTGACCAGTTCCTGAGGTAGACCGTTCCATAAATTCACAGTCCTCACGGTAAAGAAGGCGTGTCGCCCCTTGAGACTAAACTTTTTCTTCTCCAGACGGAGGGAGTGCCCCCTCGTCCTTTGGGGGGGTTTAACCTGGAACAGTTTTTCTCCATATTTTTTGTATGGGCCATTAATATACTTATATACGTTTATCATATCCCCCCTTGAACGTCTCTTCTCAAGACTAAACAATTGTAACTCCTTTAATCGCTCCTCATAGCTAAGATGTTCCATGCCCCATATTAGTTTAGTCGCGCGTCTCTGCACCCTTTCCAACTCCGCAGTGTCCCTTTTATGGACAGGTGCCCAAAACTGAACAGCATATTCCAGGTGAGGCCGTACCAATGCTTTATAAAGGGGGAGTATTATGTCCCTGTCCCTCGAGTCCATGCCTCTTTTGATACATGACAATATCCTGCCGGCTTTGGAAGCAGCAGCCTGACATTGCATGCTATTCTGTAGTCTGTGATCTACAAGTATACCCAGATCCTTCTCTACCAGTGACTCTGCCAGTTTAATCCCCCCTAAGACATACGACGCATGCAGGTTATTAATACCCAGATGCATAACTTTACATTTATCCACATTGAACCTCATTTGCCAAGTGGATGCCCAGACACTTAGTCTATCCAAGTCATCTTGTAACTTATGCACATCCTCTATAGACTGTACCGTGCTACAAAGCTTGGTGTCATCTGCAAAGATAGAAACAGAGCTGTTAATACCATCCTCTATATCATTGATAAATAAATTAAACAACAGCGGGCCCAGTACTGAACCTTGGGGTACACCACTAATTACCGGGGACCAATAAGAGTACAAATCATTGACCACCACTCTCTGGGTACGATCCATGAGCCAGTGTTCAATCCAGTTACAAACTAAAATTTCCAAACCCAAAGACCTTAACTTACCTGTCAGACGTCTATGAGGGACAGTATCAAATGCTTTAGCAAAATCCAGAAACACTATATCCACAGCCATTCCTCTGTCAAGACTTCTACTCACCTCTTCATAAAAGCAAATTAGATTGGTTTGACAACTTCTATCCTTAGTAAACCCATGCTGGCTATCACTTATAATACTACTATCCCCTATGTATTCCTGTATGTAATCCCTTATAAGTCCTTCAAACAATTTACCCACAATGCACGTTAAACTTACCGGTCTATAGTTTCCTGGGGAAGACCTAGAGCCCTTTTTGAAGATTGGCACCACATTCACCAGACACCAGAGAATCTCTAAATATCATGAACAGGGGTACAGATATTACTGAACTTACCTCTCTAAGAACTCTTGGGTGTAGTCCATCTGGCCCTGGAGATTTGCTTACATTTATATCACTTAACTTACCTTGTACCATCTCTACATTAAGCCAGTTCAGTACATTACATGATGTGTTACCAGCACTGACCTGGCCAATGTCAGCTCCTTTTTCCATAGTGTATACAGAACTAAAGAACCCATTCAGTAGCTCCGCTTTCTCTTGATCGCCTGTGACAACCTCCCCATTATCATTATTAAGGGGTCCTACATGCTCTGTCCTTGGTTTTTTTGCATTTATACATCTAAAAAAATATTTAGGATTAGCTTTGCTTTCTTTGGCCACCTGTCTCTCGTTTAGAATTTTTGCTGTTTTTATTACATTTTTACAGATTTTATTAAGCTCTTTGTACTGTTTAAATGTTATCGCTGACCCATCAGATTTGTATTTTTTGAAGGCTATTTTTTTGTTGTTTATTGCTCTTTTAACATAATTTGTCAGCCATGTAGGATTTAGTTTTAATCGTTTATATTTGTTCCCCTTTGGTATATATTTAGCTGTATAGTTATTTAGAGTTGATTTAAAGATGTCCCATTTACCTTCTGTATCAGTATTTGAGAACACCTCCCCCCAGTCTATGTCCTGTAGTGCAGCTCTCAGCCCAGGGAAATTTGCCTTTTTAAAGTTATATGTTTTTGTTTTCCCCCTCTGTCTTTGTTTTCTACATTTTAAGTCAAAAGTAACTATATTGTGGTCGCTATTACCAAGGTTTTCCCGCACAGTTACATTACCAACCAGCTCTGCGTTGTTGGAAATGATCAGATCCAACAAGGCATCACTTCTTGTTGGGTCCTCCACAAACTGGCCCAGAAAATTATCCTGCAATAAATTTAGGAATTGTCGCCCCTTTGTAGTTTTAGCCAACCCCGGACCCCAATCTATATCTGGATAGTTAAAATCTCCCATTATTACCACTGTACCTGCCCGGGCGGCCCTCTCTATTTGTTTATGAAGCCGAACTTCTATCTCTTCAGTGATATTAGGGGGTCTGTAGATTACCCCAAATATTATTTTTTCAGTATTTCCCTCCTTTTGTAATTCTACCCACAGTGACTCCACCTCCTCAAAAACATCACACACTATGGCATCGTTCACACTAACGGAAAATTTGCTGCATCTCAAACTTGCAGCGAGAAACTCACTATAAACCCCTGCCCGAGTCAATGTACCCTGTACATTCACATGGGGGGGGGGGGGGGGGGCAAACCACCAGCTGTTGCAAAACCAGCATGCCCTTTGCTGTCTGTGCATGCTGGGGGTTGTAGTTATGTAACAGCTGAAGGCACACTGGTTGCGAAACACAGAGTTTGTTACCTAACTCAGTTTGTTACCTAACTCAGCAACCAGTGTGCCTCCAGCTGTTGCAAAACTACAACTCCCAGCATGTATGGTCTATCAGTGCATGCTGGGAGTTGTAGTTTGCAAGAGCTGGAGGAACACTGGTTGCGAAACACTGAGTTAGGTAACAAACTCTCTGTTCCACAACCAGTGTGCCTTCAGCTGTTGCAAAAGCTACAACTCTCAGCATGCAGTGACAGCCGAAGGGCATGCTGGGAGCTGTAGTTATGCAACAGCTAGAGGCACACTACTACAACTCTCTAGTTGCCCTTTGGCTGCCCGTGCATACTGGGTGTTGCAGTTATGCAACAGCTGGTGGCACACTTTTTCATAGAAAAAATGGGCCTCCAGCTGTTGCATAACTACAACCCTCAGCATGCACAAACTACCAAAGGGCATGCTGGGAGTTATAGTTGTGCCTTCTGCTGTTGCATAGCAACAACTCCCAGAATGCCCTTTTGTGCATGCTGGTAGTTGTTCTGCCTGCCTGCCGCCACCGACTCGCTCCTGGGGCCCAAATCCCGCCACCGATGGTGGGAATCAGGGGCCTCCACACCAGGTACAGACTCCCGACACCCGCTGTCACCCTCCGGAATAAGGGCGGAACGGGTGCCATTAGGGACACCCCACAGCAGGAGTCCTGATTCCTCGGCCGATGAATCAGGATGATCGTGAGGTGGCACCGGTGCCACCTCACTCCTGCTGCTAAAGGTTGATAGGTGGCATCTCGGACGGCACCTATCACCCTTTTTTCCGGGTCACAGGGGACCCGATTGACCCAAAATCTCTGCAAATCGCAGATCTGAGTTGATGTAACAGGATGCCGGCAAGTGGCAGGGAAAATTCCCATGGGCGTACAGGTATGCCCTGTGTCCTTAAGTACCAGGAAGTCAGGGCATACCTGTTCCTCCCCCCTGTGTCCTAAAGGGGTTAAAGAAATAGGTCATTATAGAATTTTTTTTTTTTGGGGAGACTACAATTTGGTTCAGCAAACCACTAAGATATGCAATCATTATATGATTAATGGAAGTCCCACCTCTAATACCTTATTTGATCTTGAGGTGGAAGTACGACCACGGATGTATATTTGCGTCTGTGGGTTTCTCCCATTATGTGAAGAGTGCTCAGGAGCTGAGTGCGCTTCGTACCTGCTGGGTCCCGGTTGCTATCAGCAACCAGTACCCATGGCTAATACCGGACATTGCCAATCAGGCTGTCCGGTATTAACCCTTTCAACTTTAAGGCTAGGTTCAGACTACGGAATCTCCAGTCAGGAGATTCCGAGTGCGGCCAGCGCTGACTGAATCAGTCGGCGCTAGGACCGCGCGGACACTGCAGTCTCCAATAGACTGCAATGTGTTTCGCGAGTATTTCCGCCTGAAGAAAGAGCAACCCCATTCTTCAGGCAGAAATTTTCAAGCGGATTTTCCGTTCACAAATTCCGCTTCACAAATTCCGAAGTGTGAATTTGTGAACGGAAAACCATTCACTACACTATGTATTTTAGCAAGTGGAATTTCCGCCTGCAATTTCAAAGCGAAATTGCAGGCGGAAATTCCGTAGTCTGAACCTAGCCTAATTGCGGCATCTAAACCAGGATTAAATACTGCCGGTTAGCTCATGGGATCTGTTCGGGACAGCCGAGGTGAAATTGCGGCGTCCTGAACAGCTGAGAGGACAGCGGGAGGCACCTTACCTTGTTCCTGTCCAATCGTCACTCAATTGTTCCAAGCCTGAGATCCAGGCTAAAACAATTGGGCACAGATTACACTGATCAATGCTATGCTATGGCATAGCATTGTTCAGTGTATGAAATCAAAGGATTGCAAGTAATCCCCTGTGGAGGCAAAAAAAAAGTGTAAAAAAAAGTTTTTTTTAAAAGTGAATAAGTGTGATTTAACCCCTTCCTGAATAAGTTTGAATCACCCCCCCCTTTTCTCATAAAAAAAAAATATATATGTAAACAAAAATAGACATATGTGGTTAAACAGAACGGTCACTGGCGCACACGTAAAAAAAAATTCCAAAGCCCAAAATAGCGGGGTTTTTCTTGCCCCACAAAAATGTATTTTTCTGATTTCGCCATAAATTTTGGGGTGAAATGATTGACAATTACAAAGTACAATTGGTGGCGCAAAAAACAAGTCCTCATATGAGTCTGTAGGTGCAAAATTGAAAGCGTTCTGATTTTAGAAGATGAGGTGGAAAATACAAAAGTGCAAAAACGAGGAAAAAAAACCTGGCCCTTAAGGGGTTAAAAAAGGCCTTGTAAAAATGAAAGAAGTAATCTGATTGGTTTCTATGGGCAGCTGCACAACTTATTTTACACAGGTTTTGATGAATCTCCCCCCTATTTATTTATATGAAAGTGATTTTGATTATAACTCTGTTTCCCCAGGCCTCAACTGACTGTTGCAGAAAAAGAGAAAGATGACCTGAGGGACTCCAAGCCACGTTCATTGCGCTTCACATGGAGCATGAAAACAACCAGCTCAATGGAGCCTAATGAGATGATGAGTGAAATCCGCAAAGTGCTGGATGCCAATAACTGCCAACACGAGTCACAAGAGAAGTACATGCTGCTTTGTGTCCATGGCTCACCAGGTCATGACAGCTATGTACAGTGGGAGATGGAGGTGTGCAAGCTTCCACGGCTCTCCCTCAATGGTGTGCGTTTCAAGAGAATTTCTGGCACTTCTATGGCATTTAAGAACATTGCCTCCAAAATTGCCAATGAACTTAAACTTTAACAGGGCTTTTTGTTCCGTAAGTAATGGAGACACAAAATGAGACAGTCACCAGGCACCCCACCCATCCCCCAGCCTGACCAGCTCTTTTAACCAAGAGGATGCCTGGATTTCCATTTTGGCTCTCTGGGTTTGTAGGGCAGGTTGCCCTGGTATAAACTACTGCTCCTTTCCATTTTTTTTTTTTTTTTTTTTAAAGATTGGGTTTGGGATTATCTATTAGACTGCTAAGAAGAATCTTGTAGAAGGCAAGCTACTATGGTTGCCCCTCCTATAAATTTGCAACTGTATCATATTAAGTACAGGTTTAAAAATCAAACCACAACCGATTTCAAGGGATGTTGTAGGTTTCATCCCTTTATTCACAGATAGTTCCAAGTTCTTTTGTATAGAATTTGTTATAAAAAGAAAAATAATGTCTAAGACACTGAACTACTAGCTCAGGGTGGTTATACAACACAGGTACAGATGAAGACTGCCCAACATGGAGTAAGATTTTGTGACTAACTTTTGAACATTTTTTGGGCTGCCTTTTTTTCTCTTTTCCCTTTTTCTCTCTTTTATTTTTTTGGCCATCACTCAATATGTTAGACACCTGCAATTTCTGTAAGAAATAAGCTTACTGATCAGTGCAGCACAGTGGTGGATACATCTTCACTTACTCTGTGGTACAAAACACAGGCAAAAAATCTACTGCAATGTATTTCTCTCTAGTAAAAGTGACTCTTAAAGGGGGTATCCAGGAAAAAACTTATTTTTATATATCAACTGGCTCCAGAAAGTTAAACAGATTTGTAAATTACTTCTATTAAAAAATCTTAATCCTTTCAGTACTTATGAGCTTCTGAAGTTAAGGTTGTTCTTTTCTGATGACACCTGTCTCGGGAAACGCCCAGTTTAGAAGCAAATCCCGATAGCAAACCTCTTCTAAACTTGGTGTTTCCCGAGACAGGTGTCATCAGAGAGCACTTAGACAGAAAAGAACAACCTTAACTTCAGAAGCTCATAAGTACCGAAAGGATTAAGATTTTTTAATAGAAGTAATTTACAAACCTGTTTAACTTTCTGTTTAAAAAAGTTTTTCCTGGAATACCCCTTTAATACTTCCTTTTTATGTATCATTTCTCAAAAATGATTATCCAGGTTGAAGCTTTGTGCATGTTCCTTACAAGGAGTGTGGAAAGTGCCCACTTTGACTTATTCATCCATGTTCAGTGTTCCTACCTTTTGGCAGTATGGCAACACATGACTGTAACAAAAATTACACTATATAGATTTCACCCTTTTCAGTGCTTGATGTATGAATGGTAGCAATAGCAGACTGCAGTTCTCACAATGGGGGAGATTTATCAAAACCTGTGGAGAGGAAAAGCTGACCAGTTGTCTATAGCATCCAATCAGATTGTTTTTTTTTTTTTTCTTTTTAAATGCTTCTTAAATGCATTTTTTAAAGGCCATATTTTATAGGCCTCTGAAAATTGAAAGAAGCAATCTGATTGGTATGGTCAGCTTTTCCTCTACACAGATTTTGATAAATCTCCCTCAGTGTCTCTATCTTTCTCAATCTTTCTACAACTAGATCTTAAAGGAGTTCTCCGGTGCTTAAACATCTTATCCCCTATCCAAAGGATAGGGGATAAGATGCCTGAACGCGGGAGTCCCGCCACTGGGGACCCCGGGGATCTTGCATGCGGCACCCCGTTTGTAATCAGTCCCCGGAGCGTGTTCGCTCCGGGTCTGATTACCGATGACCACAGGGTCGGCGGCGTGTGACGTCACGCCTCCGCCCCCCGTGGGACGTCACGCTCTGCCCCTCAATGCAAGCCTATGGGAGGGGGCATGAAAGCTATCACACCCCCTCCCGTCGGTAATCAGACCCGGAGTGAACACGCTCCGAGGACTGATTACAAACTGAGTGCCGCGTGCAAGATCCCGGGGGTCCCCAGCGGCGGGACTCCCATGATCAGGCATCTTATCCCCTATCCTTTGGATAGGGGATAAGATGTCTAAGCACCGGAGAAAACCTTTAATCCAGGATCTAAGTATCAGTGAAATATTTAGGTATTGTGAGGCAATGAATGGAGGCTGCCTTGCTAACAAAATGCCTGTGGAATGTTAGGGGATTAAGCAGTACATCATATTGAACTTTCTAGTAACCCCTCAGCAGCAGTTGCTGGATTTATCTGGTGTATATATCAATATAAAATATGTGTATGACTCACAGCTGCAGTTGATAGGTAAAGTAGTTACTCTGGCCCACAGTGGTGATTACTTAACAGATTTGGTATTTTGTGTTGTTGCTTTTTTTTCTTTTATATGAATGTTCTCATTGCTGTTTAAAAAAAAAAAAAAAAAGGTTCTGTCAAAAAAGACTTTTTTATATTGTTTCGTTAAGCCACATCTAGTCATTCACTAGCTCACATACATGAAAGCTTTCAGCAATACAAGGCTGACATTCACACAACAATACATAAAGGGGAACTCTGGTACTGAACAAGAGGAAAGGTGTCTGATCGCAGGGGGCTTCGACCCCTGGGACCCCCTGCTATCTCCTGCACAGTGCCCCGGCTTTACCCGTGCACAAAACAATCACTGCTCCATGCACAGAGTTGTCTTGTCCACCACACTGAGATGTGGTCGACACCCCCCCTCCATGCATCTCTATGCGAGAGCTGGAGATACATCTCTCATGCAGGGATGTGGAAATTCTATCGCCCGACGCCCGAGACAAGTAGTTTTGGGTGCCGGGCAGGTGAATTGTTTATAGATTTAGCCCTGTATCGGGCTAGCAGGGACAGACCGACTTCCCCCTTATTTTTCTTTAATGCCGGTGTGAGGCGCAGGAGCGGATGGAAGTCTACACCTCACACCGGTGCTCAGAGTGTATGGAGGGGGCGGCGGCCTCCAGCTGACTGCAGAGCCCCCTTATCTCCCCTCCCGGAGGATGGAGCTCAGAAGACACTGCAGGGTGAGAGAAAGGACGTAGACAGCTCCGTACACAGCTCCATCCCCCGCACACAGCTCTATCCCTCCCCCTCCCCCTGATCTGTCTCCACAGGACCTAATCCACCATGGGGAGGTTGCTTGTTTGCACGGGGAAAACACAGAGCAGGGGGGGTGAGGGGGAGGATGGAAATCTCGCCTCACACCGGCCAGGACTACAGCTCTGATGTCCACTCATGGCGGCTCAGGTGAGGAGACCGAGAATGCAGGCGGCGGCAGGAAGGGTGGTTGTATATGTAGGGTGTGAGTGTATGTGTGATGTGTGTATGTAATGTATGATGGGGGAGGAAGCGGCAGGTGTATGTATGATGTGTGCATATGTATGGTGTATATCAGTGTTTCCCAACCAGGGTGCCTCCAGCTGTTGCAAAACTACAACTCCCAGCATGCTCTGGGCATGCTGGGAATTGTAGTTTTGCAACAGCTGGAGGCACCCTGGTTGGGAAACACTGGTGGCTATGTATGGTGTGAGTGTATGTGTGATGTGTGTATGATGTCTAAGTGTGATGTGTATGTAATGTATAATGTGTGTATGATGTCTGTCTGTGTGTGATGTGTATGTAATGTATGATGTGTGTATGTAATGTATGATGTGTGTATAATGTCTGTCTATGTGTGATGTGTGTATGATGTCTATGTGTGATGTGTATGTAATGTATGATGTGTGTATGATGTCTGTCTATGTGTGATGTGTATGTAATGTATGATGTGTGTATGATTGTCTATGTGTGATGTGTATGTAATGTATGTGTGTATGATGTCTATGTGTGATGTGTATTTAATGTATAATGTGTGTATGATGTCTGTGTGATGTATGTAATGTATAATGTGTGTATGATGTCTGTCTGTGTGTGATGTCTGTCTATGTGTGATGTGTATGTAATGTATGATGTGTGTATGATGTATGTCTATGTGTGATGTGTATGTAATGTATGATATGTGTGATGTGTATGTAATGTATGATGTGTGTATGATGTCTGTCTATGTGTGATGTGTATGTAATGTATGATGTGTGTATGATGTCTGTCTGTGTGATGTGTATGTAATGTATAATGTGTGTATGATGTCTGTCTGTGTGTGATGTGTATGTAATGTATGATGTGTGTATGATGTCTGTCTGTGTGTGATGTGTATGTAATGTATAATGTGTGTATGATGTCTGTCTGTGTGATGTGTATATAATGTATAATGTGTGTATGATGTGTGTCTATGTGTGATGTGTATGTAATGTATAATGTGTGTATGATGTCTATGTGTGATGTGTATGTAATGTATAATGTGTGTATGATGTCTGTCTGTGTGATGTGTATGTAATGTATGATATGTGTATGATGTCTGTCTATGTGTGATGTGTATGTAATGTATGATGTGTGTATGATTGTCTATGTGTGATGTGTATGTAATGTATGATGTCTGTATGATGTCTGTCTGTGTGTGATGTGTATGTAATGTATGATGTGTGATGTGTATGTAATGTATAATGTGTGTATGATGTCTGTTTATGTGTGATGTGTATGTAATGTATAATGTGTGTATGATGTCTATGTGTGATGTGTATGTAATGTATGATGTGTGTATGATGTCTGTCTGTGTGATGTGTATGTAATGTATAATGTGTGTATAATGTCTATGTGTGATGTGTATGTAATGTATAATGTGTGTATAATGTCTGTGTGTGATGTGTATGTAATGTATGATGTGTGTATAATGTCTGTCTATGTGTGATGTGTATGTAATGTATAATGTGTGTATTATGTCTGTCTATGTGTGATGTGTATGTAATGTATAATGTGTGTATGATGTCTGTCTGTGTGATGTGTATATAATGTATAATGTGTGTATGATGTCTATGTGTGATGTGTATGTAATGTATGATGTGTGTATGATGTCTGTCTATGATGTGTATGTAATGTATGTGTGTATGATGTCTGTCTGTGATGAGTATGTAATGTATAATGTGTGTATGATGTCTATGTGTGATGTGTATGTAATGTATAATGTGTGTATGATGTCTGTGTGATGTGTATGTAATGTATGATGTCTGTCTGTGTGTGATGTGTATGTAATGTATAATGTGTGTATGATGTCTGTGTGATGTGTATATAATGTATAATGTGTGTATGATGTCTGTCTGTGTGTGATGTGTATGTAATTTATGATGTGTGTATAATGTCTGTCTATGTGTGATGTGTATGTAATGTATGATGTGGGGGGGCAGCGGTGGGTGTATGTATGATGTGTGCATATGTATGGTGTATATGTATGGTGTGAGTGTATGTGTATATGTAATGTATGATGTGGGGGGGGCCAGTAGCGGGGGTGTGTGTATGTATGATATGGGGGCAGTGGCTGGTGCATGTATGATATGTGTATGCATGAATGTTTTGTATAGGAGCGGACTGTCACGTCGGGCATTAGGGCAGTTGTGCCATCTAATTTTATTTATTTTTAGTGGCACCCGCACTGAATTGCACCCCCAGAATCCCCCCCTTCATACTCTCCCGACGACCAAGAGCCCCACGGATGCACGCAAACACGCCCGAACCAAAACTACAACTCCCAGCATGTTGGACCATAACCTAAACTGTAGAACTATAAAGTGTAACATGCTGGGAGTTGTAGTTTGGGTTCGGGTCAGCTGCAGAGCCATAGGCTGCATCAGGGCATGCTGGGTGTTGTAGTTACTAACTGTAATTCCCAGTATTCCTTGACACATCCTATGGCTCTGCAGCTGACACAAACCAAAACTACAACTCCCAGCATGTTACACAATAACCTTAACTGTACTACTATACAGTGCAACATGCTGCAACACCCACACAACCATAGGCTGCATCAGGGCATGCTGGGAGTTGTAGTTATCTAGTAACTAAATGCAACTTCCAGCATTTTCTGATACAAAATGCACCACATAAACTGGAGAAGCAGAACACCCCCTAGTAACACACCCCCAAGTCCCTATTGAGACTGAAAAATAGTGATTAAAATATTTTAAAAAGTGCGTATATATGTGAATAAGCCCCTTTCCTAATAAAAGTTTCCAAATTTCTGTAAATAAAAATAATGTACAAAAATAAACATAAGTGGTATCACTGCATGTGGAAATGTCCAGGCTATTAAAATATGATGTTAATTAAACCGTACGGTGAACGGTGTAAATGTAAAAAAATAGTCCAGAATTGGTCTCATTTGGTCCCATTTTTGGTCACTTCATATGAGAAATGTTTTATGGTGATCAAAAAGTTACATCTAGACTTTTTTGGGCTTGGCTCGGGCGTAAGAGGAGCTACAGCTCTCCCGCCGCTAATAGCCTGGCATGCTGCAATCGCCTATTAACCCATTAGATCACCGCTGTCAGCAATGTCTAAAGGATCTTATATCCATCCCTGGTGGTCTAGTGGGGGGGATCAGACTATTTTGGTTGAAATTATTTCATCTACCAGGACAAGTGGATTTTCTTGAGGGACAAGTAGATTATGTTCCGCTTTAGTCCCTTGGACAAGTAGTTTTTTATAAAATTTCCACACCCCTGTCATGTATCTCCAGCTCTCCCATAGAGATGCTTGAAAGAGGGGGGGGGGGGGGGGTTGCATAGGGAGAGCCAGGGCACTGGGCAGGAGAATGCACGGGGGGGGGGGGGGTCATAGCGGTCGGACTCCCTACGATCAGACACTTATCCCCTATTTCTGCATTTTAGCACCCTTATGACTGCACCATATGAACCTCCAACATTTTAGTGTAGTACTGTGTGCAAGTTGCAGCTAAGATTCAGTTGCATCATTGTAAGTGTGACCTAACTGGTAACCTGTCACCTTGCCACATCTGTTTTATTAAATACTTCCATTAACTATACTAAAACAGAGATGTCAGAAGAGCAGATCTGTATTAATTGTTTTTAAAATCATATTTATTCTTTTGACTGAGACATTCTATGTTGAACCTAAGGTGGTTTTATATAAATAAAGTGTAATCATTGTATAATGAGAAGTTCTGACGCATTATAACATCTTGTTTGAGGTCCTCCATTTTCATGATCTCCTCAGGGTGTCAGTGAATGAAAACCTTTTCTGTTTACATCCAGTGGCTGGTGAACTGTCCTGTCCATGTGCAGTGCTCAATACCCTTTTTCCACGTCTTTACATTTTTGCACTATGGGGGTGCTGGTGCTGGTACATTATCATAGGTGCTACCCCCACTAGCTTTGACTTCCATATTACCAAAGTAATGGTCGGGATTGGGTATAACAGCTGTCTTGTCCATGTAACCTATTTAGTAGCTTCTGGCTCAATTTATTCCATTTGCTGGGCTCCCCTATCATACTCTAGTAGGTGGGAAGGCCTCTGGGTCTGCCTGTTGTTGCAGGTATTCTCGAACAGGATACATGTCTGTTGTATATGAATGGCAGTTATGTAAGGTTATACAGTTGTTTTACGTTATAGTTAAAAACAAACATTGTAAGTCTTAACCCCTTAAGACTTAACCCCTCTCCTGTGGAAAACTTTTTTTTTTTTTTTTAGATCAACTGGTGCCAGAAAGTTAAACAGATTTGTAAATTACTTCTATTAAAAAATCCTAATCCTTCCAGTACTTTTTAAGGGCTGTATACTACCGAGAAAATTTTTTTCTTTTTGGATTTCTCTTATGTCATGACCACAGTGCTCTCTGCTGACCTCTGCTGTCCATTTTAGGAACTGTCCAGAGCAGGAAAAAATCCCCATAGAAAACAAATGCTGCTCTGTACAGTTCCTAAAATGGACAGCAGAGGTCAGCAGAGAGCATTGTGGTCATGACATAAGAGAAATCCAAAAAGAAAAACATTTCCCCTGTAGTATACAGCCCCTAAAAAGTACTGGAAAGATAAAGATTTTTTAATAGAAGTAACTTACAAATGTGTTTAACTTTCTGCCACCAGTTGATCTAAAAAAAAAAAAGTTTTCCACAGGAGTGCCCCTTTAACGACCACGGATGTAAATTTATGTTCTGGTTTGGCGATACTCCGCGCACCAGGACGTACATTTACGTACTGTGTATGACCAAGAGCATCGGAGCGGTGCCGTGTCATACACGGCAGGTTCCGGCTGCTATCAGCAGCCGGGGACCCGCCGGAAACGGCTGACATCTGAGGGGTTAATGGCGGACATCCGCGCGATCGCAGATGCCGTGATCAGTACAGATCACTGCATCTGCGGCAAAATAGATGTTAAAATAGATGATCGGATCGCCCGCAGCGCTGCCGCTGCGATCCAATGATTTGTAATGGCGGACGGAGGTCCCCTCACCTGCCTCCGTCCATCTCCTTGGGTCTTCTGCTCTGGTCTGAGATCGAGCAGACCAGAGCAGAAGATGACCAATAATACTGATTAGTGCTATGCTCTATGCATAGCACTGAACAGTATTAGCAATCAAATGAATGCTATAGATAGTCCCCTATGGGGACATAAAAATTGTAAAAAGAAAAGTTGAAAAATGTAAAAATAAAAAGTAAAAAAAAAAGTGAAAAATCCCCTCCCCCAATAAAAATTAAATTGTCAGCTTTTCCAATTTTACCCCCAAAAAGCGTAATTTTTTTTTTAGAAATATATTTGGTATCGCCACATATAATGTTAATGATCCCGTACAGTGAATGGCATAAACGTAAAAAATAAAAAAAAGGCAAAAAATGCTGCTTTTTGTCAAAACTTTTTCCAAAAAAAAATAATAAAAAATGATCTAAAAGTTTTATATATCCAAATGTGGTATCGATAAAAAGTACAGATGCAAAAAATTTGCCCTCATACTGCACTATGTATGGAAAAATGAAGTTATAGGTGGTAAAAATAGGGCAATTTTAGATTACTGATTTTGTACAAAAAGTTTTTTTTAAGCGGTACAAAATATAAAAGTATCTAGCCATGGGTATCATTTTAATTGTACTGAACCAGAGAATAAAGAACACATGTCATTTTTACCCTAAAGTGTACAGTGTTAAAACGAAACCCTCCGAAATGTGCAAAATTGTGGTTTTCATTAAAATTTCCTCCCTAAATTATTTTTTTTTGAGTTCGCCATACATTGTATGGTAAAATGAGAGATTGCATTACAAAGTACAAGTGGTCATGCAAAAAACAAGCCCTTATATGGGTCTGTTGATGGAAATATAAGAGAGTTATGGATTTTAGAAGGTGAGGAGGAAAAAACGAAAACGCTAAAATAAAATTGGCCTGGTCCTTAACCCCTTAAGGACCAATGCAAATAAACCTGTACGCCCCTGAAAGACCAGGCCTGTTTTTTCAAATCGGGGATGTCTGTCTTTATTAGAGAATAACTCTGGTAACGTTTTGCCAATCACGATAATTCTGACATTGTCTTTTTGTCACAAGTCGTCCTTCATGTACATAGTAAAAGTAAGCCGATATCATTTGTAGTTTTTTTTTACAATGCAAAAAATCATGACATTTTTACAAAAAATTATGATTTTTTGCTATTTTAACACTAATTGGTTGCATATATTTATACTTACTGACCAAATAGTTTATGAAACTTATACTTTCAGATGTCTACTTTATTTTGACATCATTTTTTAGTTTTTAATTAACATTTTAAATTAGTTAGAAGCCTAACAATTTAACTTGAAATTTTGAAAATTTGAAAAGTACATCTTTTTTTATGTGCTATGCAAGGTTTGCAGAAATTAAAGGTAGTAGAACATAGGAATACCCCCCCAAATGACCCCATTTTAAAAACTAGACCCCTCAAGGTATTCGCTAGGGGGTACAGTGAGTATTTTAACACCATAGTTTTTTGGCAGGAATTATTACAAAGTCAGTGTTAAAAATTCGAAAATTGCAATTTTTCACAAATGCATCATTTGGGGGGCATATTTTTTGTACATCACTTCTGATATTGAAAGAAATGCACCCTATATTTTATTTAGCTGCTTGTCCCATGTTCGGAAATACCCCCGCTTTGGCCATATATGGTTCCTTGGCCGCGTGGTAGGACTCAGAACGAGAGGAGCGCCATTTGGCTTTCAGGGCAGAACAGTACCCCCACCCCCACAAGTGACCCCATTTATATACCGCACCCCTACAAGTTATTGGCTGCACCAGGGACCACTCTGATTGGTCCTTGGTCGGCTGGCAGTATAACGCATCTGTCTGTGACAGTTAAGGCTCCAGATGGATATATCCGCCATGTTGTGGGAATAAGCACCCGCTCATGGCGAATATATCCATTACTGCTGCGGCTGGTTAGCTCAGTGTGTCCGCTCATGACTGCTGGCAGAAAATCCGCCGCTATGAGTGGACGCACAAAGCTACCCAGCCGCAGCAGCGAGCTCATTACCGTGACTGCTGCATAATGTGTAGGATCACGTGGCGGACATCCGCAGCATATTACATGCTGCGGATGTCCGCCAATGCGATCCTACACATTATGCTTTTTTTTTATTAGATTCATTTAATAAATGTATTTTTAATATATATATATTTTTTTTTACACTTTTATTACATTTTTTATTTATTTTTACACTTTTATTTTATTTATTTATTTATTTTTACACTTTTTAATGCTTTGGAATACTTAGTATTCCAAAGCATTGCAGTTATATGCTGCCTGCCAGTTTTCACTAGCAGGCAGCATATTTCACTAGCAGGCAATACCCAGGGCAGACCTGGGGGTCTTTGTAGGACCCCCGGCTGCCCAGGTATGCAGCAGCACCCCGCGATGCTCCGGGGTGCTGCAGGAGAGATAGAGGGAGCTCCCTCCCTCTGTCAGAACTCCTTACAGCGCACGGTCACTTCTGACCGCGGCTGTAGGGGTTAAACTGTCAGGAGTGAAGTGAACTTCACTCCCGACAGTGCGGCCACACACAGGAGAGACAGAGGGAGCCCCCTCCCTCTGTCAGAACTCCTTACAGCGCGCGGTCACTTCTGACCACGGCTGTAAGAGTTAAACTGTCGGGAGTGAACTTCACTCCCGGCAGTGCGGCAGGTCCCGGCCAGCCGCGGCCACACACAGCACCCCGCGATCGCGATGCGGAGTGCTGCAGAGGAGACAGAGGGAGCTCCCTCTGTCATAACACTTACAGCCCGCGGTCACTTCCGACCACGGCTGTAAGGGTTAAAACTGCCGGGACCGAAGTTTACTTTGGTCCTGGCAGTGCAGCAGGGTCCCGGCTGTGTGATACAGCCGAGTCCCTGCCGCGATCTCGTGGGTGCACTGGGCAGCACCCACGAGAATAAAGGACGAGTATAGACGTCCAGGTGCGGGAACGCCCGCCAACCTGGACGTCTATACTCGTTCATGGTCGTTATCGGGTTAAGGTTAAAATGGGTTTGGTCCTTAACCCCTTAACGACGCAGGACGTATATTTACGTCCTGCGCCGGCTCCCGCGATATGAAGCGGTGTCGCGCTACGACCCCGCATCACATCGCGTCGGTCCCGGCGCTCATCAACGGCCGGGACCCGCGGCTAATACCACACATTGCCGATTGCGGCAATGTGCGGTATTAACCCTTTAGAACCGCCGCTTCTAAAGCGAAAGTATCCCGTATAGTCAGTCGGGCTGTTCTGGACCGCTGCGGTGAAATCGCGGCGTCCCGAACAGCTTACAGGACACCAGGAGGGCCCTTACCTGCCTCCTCGGTGTCCGATCGACGAATGACTGCTCCGTGCCTGAGATCCACTGATCATAGGCGTGTTAATACACGCCAGTGATCAGCATAGGAGATCAGTGTCTGCAGTGTTATAGGTCCCTATGGGACCTATAACACTGCAAAAAAAAAGTAAAAAAAAAAAGTGTTAATAAAGGTCATTTAACCCCTTCCCTAATAAAAGTTTGAATCATCCCCCTTTTCCCATAAAAAAATAAAACAGTGTCAAAAAATTAATAAATAAACATATGTGGTATTGCCGCGTGCGTAAATGTCCGAACTATAAAAATATATAATTAAACCGCACGGTCAATGGCGTACGCGCAAAAAAAATCCAAAGTCCAAAAATGCGTATTTTGGTCACTTTTTATACCATTAAAAAATGAATAAAAAGTGATCAAAAAGTCTGATCAAAACAAAAATTGTACCGTTAAAAACTTCAGATCACGGCGCAAAAAATGAGCCCTCATACCGCCCTGTACGGGGAAAAGTAAAACAGTTTTATAGGGGTCAGAAGATGACATTTTTAAACGTATAAATTTTCCTGCATGTAGTTATGATTTTTTCCAGAAGTACTACAAAATCAAACCTATATAAAGGTATCACTTTAACCGTATGGACCTACAGAATAATAAGGTATCATTTTTACCGAAATATGCACTGCGTAGAAACGGAAGCCCCCAAAATTTACCAAATGGCGTTTTTTCTTCGATTTTGTCGCACAATGATTTTTTTTTCTGTTTCACCATGAATTTTGGGGTAAAATGACTAATGTCACTGGAATGTAGAATTGGTGACGCAAAAAATAAGCCATAATATGGATTTTTAGGTGGAAAATTGAGAGGGTTATGATTTTTAAAAGGTAAGGAGGAAGAAACGAAAGTGCAAAAACGGAAAAACCCTGAGTCCTTAAGGGGTTAAGACTATAAAAAAAATTTATCACAAACATGACAAAAAAAATGCATTTTACGAGGAAACAAAAAATGCATTTCACAAGGAAACAAAAGAAAAAATAATAACTGTGGTTGTTTACATAAAAGGGGCACCGATTCTCATGGAGTTAGGTGTATTGGAGTTCTTTCTACACTACACTGAAATTGCAACACCAACAAGGAAAAGCCATAAGATTATACCAATCGAGGAAGCAGCGGTTGTTGCTAAGGTCTGCAAATGATCAAAATTTTAAGCACCCTGCTCCAATTGTGGCATGATGGAGAGGCCTCAATGGTATAAAAGCCAGAATGAAAGCAACATTTTTCAGTAACATAAAACCTCAGAAATCTAATCAAGCCTCCTGTTTGACGTATCAGTTACCACCCTTTGTCGTAAAATGAAGACAGCGCATTTGGTTTATCACTCCGCCAAATTGCTATGTGTTTAGTCCAAAATGTCAGTACTGTTTAACATTGCGTGTCCCAGTGGTTGAGTGACCAACAACTAACAAGACGGTAAAAGATGCAGAGGCACAGACAGTAATTTGATGTCACATACCTACCTTAAATGGGTCGAATAAATGTGAACTAACCCTTCCATACTAAAAGTTTATATCACCCCCCTTTTCTCAAATTCCATATAAAAAAATATGTAAACATAATAAAAATAAACATATGGGGTATCGCCGCATGTGTAAATGTCCAAATTATAAAACTATAATGTTAATTAAACTGCATGGTCAATGGCGTATACGTAAAAAAAATTCCAAAGTCCAAAATTGCGTATTTTGTCATTTTGTATACCTTAAAAAAACTAATAAAAAGTGATCAAAAAGTCCCATCAAAACAAAAATGGTACCAATAAAAACTTGAGATCACGGTGCAAAAGACGAGCCCTCATATATCCCCATATGCGGGGGGAAAAAAAATGTATAGGGGTCAAAAAATGAAAATTTTAAACATACTCATTTTGGTGCATGTATTTATAATTTTAAAGTAGTAAAATTAAATAAAACCTATAGAAATTAGGTATCCTTGCGACCATATGGACCTACAGAATAAAGATAAGGTGTCATTTTTACCGAAAAGTGCACTGCGCAGTATCAGAAGCCCCCAAAAATTACAAAATGGCGTGTTTTTTTTTTTCACTGAGCCTTTAGACCTCATAAAACTTCATATTTATGATACTTGTGCCACTTTTTCTGACATCTACCAATGTCAAAATAAAAATGTGGAGTCAGAAGCTTAGTACATTTTTTCTAAGGCTGGATTTACACATAGTACATTGTTAATATATTGGTCAGCATTTTAGCCCAAAAAAAAGTTGCTTGTATTTCCAAGATAGCTTTTTGTGTGTTAGTTTCACTCCTGCCTTTGCCTAAAATTACTGTGTGCACCCAGCCTTAAAAAAAAAAACGACTCACATTGTGCACTATTAAATCTACAATGTTTTAACAAGCTGCAGAACTTTTGACTATACAATGGTAAAGCTTCACTTATATGCAAACCTGTATCTCGTTTATGACTGCCTGATGCATCCTTGGTTTGCAATACATACAGTATCTGTACAAATCAAAGAAATTGCCCAGTCAATAGTAGGTTTAGAAGAATTCTGGTTATAGCAAAACATTTTTAGTACATGTCCATGTTTATTTTACAGCCCTCGTTTTCCCCCACACTTTTTGCACTCATCAGGGGCTGAGCCTTTTATATTTAGCAAATAACAGGTGTTAGTGTCTCTCAGCGTTCTGTTTTATAAAACGCACGCTTCTGTGACTATCCCTTATTCAACTGTAATAGGTCTATTTTTGTTTTGTTTTTTAATATTCTTGGTACATTTTGTTGATTTTTCTCAGTTAACATTAGCAATTATATGTTGATCTTTTCTATTCTAACAATGAATTGCTCTAATTTATGTTTTTCCTTTTCATCCAGATAATCTCAACACATTCTCGGTTTCTGTACTTAATTTTTACACTGCATTTCACTGTCATTCATGATTATAGCCACCTATCTCTAATTAAATAGTATTTTTCTATTGCATTGTTCACTAAGGGCAGGTTGAAAATGTCAATACCCATAACATACTTGGTGGGAAAATTAAACTGCAAAATTTCTTGGTGACTTAAATACGCTGAAATACTAGCCCTGATAATTACACAGACTTAACAGTATTCTGCTGTACTCAAGTTTATTTGTGTCATCACACCATAACTGAACTTGCAGGTGTTCAGGGGTCTCATCAATGCTTTGCTGTTAAACGTTACTTTTCTGAGAGAAAAAAAAATGTCTCATGCACTATTGTAATAAAATCCATAGCTTAAATTAAACCAGTTAACATGTCCTATAATTGAAATAATTGATTGGAAAATGGACCCATATATTTAGGAAGCCGAACCAGACAAGCAAAGTGTACTTATATTACAGGTTATAATCAGTAAATTCCCAAAAGTATTGATTGTTATGGAATGAAATTAACTTCTACCTTTCTTTTTTTTCCCCCTCTGGATCAACACTGCCATAGGCGAACTAGTCATGGTCATATGTAAACTATCCTGTTGTCACTTCTTTTTTTTTTTTTATAAGGCCCAAGTATGTGTCATTGAGTCCACTCCCAACTTTCAGAACCTAAGTTCGGTGACCTGAGAAAATAAAGAACTAGGGTCTCTGCAATTGCCAGCATTAAATATATTAACATTAAAGATAACTGGATGGTAGCCACTGTCTTTCTTTTTTTACCAGGAAAAAATTGCTTACAAAACCTGGAGAATGAAGAGGAACTAGAATGATGGCATTTTTTGAATGGAGGTCTAGAATCTCTGAATCTATCAGAGCTCCGTCTTCTATAGAAAAATAGATTGGATGAGGGAAATGAAATTGAATCCGGATGGTGAAAAATTTGATTTGATAACCTGATAGTGTGTAGGATCTAATGGTCAGAAGAGATCATATTCCAATTTTGGAAAAAATGTATGAGTCTTCCGCACACAGGAAGATGGGAAGAAGACAGAGGTAGTCTTACCTGGTGCAGGTCTGGATCTGGATGAAGAAGAGGATCCACTTTGCCCTCTGATCCTTCCGGGGCGTCCCCGAAAGGGGAAGAATGGAGGTTCTTGTGTGTAAGGGGCTGAGTAAGAGGTTCTGTCCTGTTGAAACGAGACTCTATTTTGGGATCTATATTGGGAAGAACAGCTGGCAAAATGACCCTTTCTTCTACCAGCCCTTCCAAAATTTTTATTTGAGAAAACTTTCTTCAGAGATGACTGAACTTTGTCCAGTGAAGAAAAAAACCCAATTTATTTGCTTATATATTTAATGGCCTGGTCGCCAAAACGTAAACCCTCTGAAGAGGTGGACGGCTCAGAAGTAGCCAGGTGTGTCAATTGTGGGTCCAATTTTAAAAGAACCAAACAACGCCATTTGGCGCAGAAGGCAGCATTTGTGTTGCCGAAAAAGCATACTGCCCTTTGGGCCCAGCCTCTACATGTAGGGATATCAATGGGGTTGCCAGAATCATGGATTCCTCGGTCATGTCTAGGATTTTTGTCAAGGGTCCTAATATATCCAATAACTTATCCTGGCATGCTTTTATGGACCTATTGATATCCTTTTATGGGTTGGATTCAGATTTTATTAAGTATCTGACAAGAATAGTATCCAAGTCAGGGGTTTGAGCAATGTTAGACGGCAATGAAGGCCGAGGGCACTCTGCCCGCAATTTATTACGAGCAGCCTTATCAAGACCCAGGATGTAAGGTATTGGGAAACTTGTGGGTTGGGGACCAGCTCCCCTGACCTGGGGTGTTTTATGTGCGACAGGTCAAAGAATGGTTTTCCCCTGCTATCCAAAATATCAGATCCTTTAGGGTCAGAAAAATTACCATCATATTCAACATAGGAGTCTAGTTTGCCACGTTTTGAGGCTTTTTGAACCCATTCAAAATAATCTTCCTCACGGGTGGAGGGTCTGGCGTGCAACATTTTGGCACTAGTATTGTGGCAGCCGGATGGAAGCATGCCTTTTAAATTGTCTTGGCCATCATGGTTAGATATTAATTTCCTCTGTTTAGTGAGGTATGGCTATCATCATGGTAATGCCTCTTAAAGTTGTAACGGAGCTGGATGTGGATCCTCTACCTTTGTGTACTCGGACCATATCGGGGAGCAGAGTCTTTGGTGCCGCTGGTCCTCACCAGAGCCCGCCCCAAGGCAGGATGGGCTTGCTGCGGCAGGTGACACCCAGATTGCTACCCCCGACACGGCTTGACCACACAGGTTACTGGGCAAGGCGAGGTACCGAAGGAATAAGCAGTAGCGTAGTCAAAGTAGCAGAAGGTTAAGGCAGGCGGCAAAGGTTCAGAGTCAAAAAACAGCAGGAAGGTCTGGATACACGGGTATGGCAAAACAGGCAATAGGAATGCTTTCTCTCAGGCAATAGGCACTGAAGATCTGGCAGGGAAGTGTGGGAGGTGCAGGCAACTTATAATGTAGGGACAGTTGTGTTCACTAATTATGGGCATACTGGCTCGCGTGTCGGAGCTAAGAGACAGGAGGAGCAGAGCGATGTAAGAGACGGGCCGGGATTTGCATGAAAGCGCGTCCGTCAATGTGAATCCCGGCCCCGCCGGCATTCGGGGACAGAGGGACGAGCTGCACCGCAATGGGGAGGAGTGTTTAACTCATTGGGTACAGAGCCCATTATAACTCTAGGGACGGGAGCATTTTTTGCAATTTTGACCACTGTCACTTTACGCATTAATAACTCTGGGATACTTTTATTTTTCATTCTGATTCCGAGATTGTTTTTTCGTGACATATTCTACTTCATGTTAGTGGTAAATTTTTGTCGATACTTTCAAAAATTTGATGAAAAATGTTTGCATTTTTCTAACTTTGAAGCTCTCTACTAGTAAGGAAAACAGTAATTCCAAATAAATCATATATTGATTCACAAGTACAATGGGGGAGATTTATCAAAACCTGTCCAAACAAAAAGTTGCCCAGTTGCCCATAGCAACCAATCAGATCGCTTCTTTCATTTTGCAGAGGTCTTATTAAAAATAAAAGAAGCGATCTGATTGGTTGCTATGGGCAACTGGTCAACTTTTCCTCTGGACAGGTTTTGATAAATTTCCCCCAATATGTCTACTTTATGTTTGCATCATAAAGTTTACATGTTTTTACATTTGGAAGACATCAGAGGGCTTCAAAGTTCAGCAGCAATTTTCCAATTTTTCACAAAATTTTCTAAATCTGAATTTTTCAGGGACCAGTTCAGTTTTGAAGTGGATTTGAAGGGCCTTCATATTAGAAATACCCCATTAAAAAAAACTGCACCCCTCAAAGTATTCAAAATGACTTTCAGAAAGTTTGTTAACCCTTTAGGTGTTTCACAGGAATAGCAGCAAAGTGAGAAAACTCAAAATCTTCATTTTTTACATTTGCATGTTCTTGTAGTCCCAGTTTTTGAATTTTTACAAAGTGTAATAGGAGAAAAAGCCCCCCAAAATATGTAACCCAATTTCTCTCGAGTAAGGAAATACCTCATATGTGTATGTCAAGTGTTCGGAGGGTGCAGTAGAGGGCACAGATGGGAAGGAGCAACAATGGGATTTTGGAGAGGGAATTTTTCTGAAATGGTTTTTGAGGGGCATGTCACATTTAGGAAGCCCCTATGGTGCCAGAACAGCAAATAAAACAAAAAAAACACATGGCATACTATTTTGGAAACTACACCCCTCAAGGCACATAACAAGGGGTCCAATGAGCCTTAACACCCCACAGGTGTTTGACGACTTTTCGTTAAAGTCGGATGTGTAAATGAAAAAAAAATTTTTCACTAAAGTTCATTTTCCCCCCCCAAATTTACCATTTTTACAAAGGGTAATTGGAGAAAATGCCCTCCAAAATTTGTAACCCCATCTCTTCTGAGTATGAAAATGCCCCATGTTAGGGCGTAAAATGCTCGGCGGGCGAACTACAATGCTCAGAAGAGAAGGAGTCACATTTGGCTTTAGGAAAGCAAATTTTGCTCAAATGGTTTTTGGGGAGCATGTCGCATTTAGGAAGCCCCTATGGTGCCAGAACAGCACCAAATACACATGGCATACTATTTTGGAAACTACACCCCTCAAGGCACGTAACAAGGGGTACAATGAGCCTTAACACCCCACAGGTGATTGACGAACTTTCTCTAAAGTGGGACGTGAAAATGAAATTTTTTATTTTTAACACTGAAATGCTGGTGTTACCCAAAACTTTTCATTTTCACACGGAGTAATAGGAGAAAATGCCCTACAAAATTTGTAACCCCATTTCTATCGAGTAAGGAAATACCTCATATGTGTATGTAAAGTGCTCTGTGGGTGCACTAGAGGGCTCAGAAGGGAATGAGTAACATTGGGCTTTTGGAGAGCGAATTTTGCTGAAATGGTTTTCGGGGGCATGTCACATTTAGGAAGCCCCCATGATGCCAGAACAGTAAAAAAAAAAAAAAACACATGGCATACTATTTTGGACACTACACCCCTCACAGAACTTAATAAGGGGTGCAGTGAGCATTTATACCCCACTGGCACTGGCATTACATGAGGGGTGTAGTTTCCAAAATGGGGTCCACTGTTCTGGCACCATGGGGGCTTCGTAAACACACACAGCCTTCAATTCCAGCCTAATTCTCTCTCAAAATGGCGCTCCTTCTCTTCTGAGCATTGTAGTGCACCCACAGAGCACTTTACTTCCACATATGGGGTATTTATACACTAAGAAGAAATGGGGTTACACATTATGGGGGGCTTTTTTCCTATTACCCCTTGTGAAAATGAAAAATTTGGGGTAACGCCAACAAATTTTTAATTTTCATGTCCAACTTTAACGAAAATTTGTCAAAGACCTGAAGGCTGTTAAGGCTCACTATACCCCTTGTTATGTTCCATGAGGGGTGTAGTTTCAAAAATGGGGTCACATGTGGGTGTTTTTTTTTTTTTTGCGTTCATGTCAGAACCCCTGTAACCGATCAGCCACCCCTGTGCAAATCACCAATTTAGGCCTCAAATGTACATGGCGCTCTCTCACTTCTGAGCCATGTAGTTCGTCCGCAGAGCATGTTATGTACACATATGGGATATTTCCATACTCAGAAGAAATTGTGTTACAAATTTTGAGGGTAATTTTCTCCTTTTACCTCTTGTGAAAATGAAAAGTATGGGGCAACACCAGTATGTTAGTGTACACATTTTTTTTTTTTTTTACACTAACATGCTGGTGTAGCCCCCAACTTTACCTTTTCATTAGGGGTAAAAGGAGAAAAATCGCTGCAAAATTTGTAGTGCAATTTCTACCGAGTACGGAAATACCCCATATGTGGCCCTAAACTGTTGCCTTGAAATACGACAGGGCTCTGAAGTGAGAGAGTGCCATGCGCATTTGAGGCCTAAATAAGGAATTTACGATAAGGGCGGCCCCGGTTACCTACAGTAAAACCCTACAGCAGTATTTCCCAAACAGGGTGCCTCCAGCTGTTGCAAGACTCCCAGCCTGCCAGGAAAGTCTATGGCTGTCCGGCAATACTGGGAGTTGTGGTTTTGCAACAGCTGGAGGCTCCCTTTAGGAAACACTGCTGTGTGAGACGTTTTTCATTTTTATTGGGGGGCAGGGGTACGACGTGTATGGGGGTGTATATGTAGTGTTTTACTTTTTATTATTTGTTAGTGTAGTGTAGTGTTTTTAGGGTACATCCACACAGGCGGGGGTTCACAGTAAGTTTTCCGCTGGGAGTTTGACATGGGGGGTTGGGCGCCCCAAACCTTCAGCTATGGCAAAATGACAACTCCCAGAATGCACTGACAGACCATACATGCTCGGAGTTGTAGTTTTACAACAGCTGTAGGCACACTGGTGGGGAACCACTGAGTTAGAAAACAGACTCTAGCTCAGTGATTCCAACCAATGTGCCTCCAGCTGTTGCAAAACTACAACTCCCAGCATTTACGGTTTGTCAGTGCATTCTGGGAGTTGTAGTTTTGCAACAGCTGGAGGCACACGGGTTGGAATCATGGAGTTAGGAAACAGACTCTAGCTCAGTGTTTCCCAACCAGTGTGCCTACAACTGTTGCAAAACTACAATTCCCAGCATGGCCAGACAGTCAGGGATGCTGGGCGTGTAGTTCTGCAACATATGAAGGGCCAGATATTGCAGAACTATATGCCCAGCATCCCTGACTGTCTGGCCATGGTGGGAATTGTAGTTTTGCAACATTTGGAGGGCTACACTTTAGAGACCACCGTATGGTGTTCTTCAAACTGTGCCACTTCAGATGTTGCAAAACTACAACTCCCAGCATGCCCAGACTGTCAGTGCATGCTGAAAGTTGTAGTTTTTCAACATCTGGAGGACCACAGTTTAGAGACCACTACACAGTGGTCTCCAAACGGTGACCCTCCAGATGTTGCAAAAAAAGTCAGGCCATGCTCCCCCCTCGCAGCCTGTGTTCCTGCCGCTCTGCCCTGACTTCCGATCGGTGGGCAGAGCAGGGCAAATGAACTCTAACCCCCTCAGACTGACCGACCAATGGCAGGGGTTAGGAGGGGGTGGCAACACTGCCACCTTGCTCCTATCCTTTAGGATGGTCGGAGCTGTCTCTGACAGCTCCGATCATTCTTATTTTCCGGGCGATCGGGTCACCAGTGACCCGATTAGCCCGGATCGCGGGCAAATCGCTTGTCTGAATTGACCAACGATTTGCCGCGATCGCCGACTTGGGGGGGGTCTCAGGTCCCACCTAGGTATTGCCACGGGATGCCTGCTGATAGATATCAGCAGTCATCCCGGTCCGATCACCGGACAACGAGCGGCGGTGATCGGAAATGCAGAGGGCGTATGGATACGCCCTCCGTCCTTAAGTGACGTGACACGAGGGCGTATGCATACGCCCTTCATCCCCAAGGAGTTAAACTAGGGACTGGGGGGGAGGGAACCTACAACATAGATGGGGAAAATAGTGTAGATAGAGAGGGGGGATTTAGGAATATATCTAGGGGTGGAGCGGAGGGAGGGGTTGAAATAGTTAATAGGGATAGGCTTCATAGGAAGAAAAATCATACACCGTTGTTTTGCATGTTGACTAATGCCAGAAGTCTGTCCAATAAAACAGAGGAACTGGAGTGGTTGATGTCTGAAGAAAATTAGCACATAGTGGGTATAACAGAGACTTGGTTGGACGATAGCTGTGACTGGGCAGTCAACATACAGGGATATAGTCTATTCAGGAAGGATCGGACAAAATGGAAAGGGGGAGGAGTTTGTCTTTATGTGAAATCAAGTCTGAAGGCATCACTGCGGGAGGATATACGGGAGGGAAACGATAATGTGGAGACATTATGGGTAGAATTATATGGAGATTATAATAAAAAAATTCTGATAGGGGTTTGTTATAAGCCACCAAACATAATGGAAGAGGCAGAAGATCAACTACTGAAGCAAATAAACAAGGCAGCAAATCAAAATGAGTCGATAATAATGGGGAACTTTAACTATCCTGATATAAACTGGGAGACTGAGAACTGTGAATCTAATAAAGGAAACAGGTTTCTGACTATAGCTAAAGACAATTATCTGTCCCAAATGGTACAGGGCCCGACCAGAGGGAGCACCCTACTAGACTTAATATTAACCAACAGATCTGATAGAGTAAGTGCAAGTAGAAGGACACCTAGGAAATAGTGATCATAATATAATACGTTATGGCCCTCATTTACTAAGAGTGGAGTGTCGGTTTGTGTTTTTGCCTTTACTCCTTTACTCCTTTTTTTTCTGATGCTATTTACTAATCTGCCCAATTTCCCTTTCTTTCTGTCGCAGGGTTCTTTTCTGTCGCACAAAATGCATTCTGTGCGACAGAAAAAAGTCTCTGCAAATTCTGACTACATTAGTGCTTGTACTACTACCCCCATCATGGAACAGGGTCTGTTCCATGTTGGGGGTAGTAGTAAAGGGGCTGAGGGATTGATCGCATCGGGTCTCCCTTCTGAGACCCAATCCAATTAGATGTTATTAAGCAGGGGAGCGGGCGGCATGTTCCGATATATATTAGGATTATATATATATATATATATATATATATATTAGCTATTAGGAGCAGCAGCGGAGCCTCCCTGCACTGCTTTACTTGTCATTCATAGCGGTGAGACAGCATTTGTATATGTATGATGTGAGGGTCAGACATATATCCATATGTCTGACCCCCACAGCATGATATGCAGCTGCTGCCCGCTATGAATGACAAACCCTTAGCAGCGTGAGCGGGCAGCAGCCTTCCGCTCCACTGCTAATAGAGTTTTCATTCATTGGCAGCCAGGGGAGGGAGAAAATATGAATATTAATATGCGCAGCTGGGGGGGGGCAGTATATATATAAATATGCGCAGCAGGGGTCAGTATATGTGCAGCGGGGGTCAGTATAGATATATAATAGCGCTGGGGGGGCAGTACATTTATTCAAGCACAGCGGGCACTAAGTTTGATATAGCGCAGCAGGGGGAAAGATATATAGAAACGCTGGAGGGGCCAGATATATACCCCCCCCCAGCGATTCTATACATCTTTGCCCACCACAGCGCTTCTATATTAAAACCCTGCCCTGATTGGCTCCTCGGTCCCGGCCATTCAGGGCTCCTGGTGGGGAATTTAAAAATGAAAGTTTACTGTACATTGCAGGGGATCGGAACATGCCGCCTGCTTAATAACATCTGATCGGATCAGGTCTCAGGAGTGAAACCCGATGCAATCAATCCCTCAGCCCCTCTACTACTTCCCCCAACATGGAACAGACCCTGTTCCATGCTGGGGGTAGCAGGATTTACTCCATTTTGAGGAATTTACTGACCGCTCTGAGCTGTCTGTTTTCTGTGAAGCAAAACTCACAGGTTTTCATGTGAGTTTTCTTCTCACTCGGAGTGTTTTTTCTCTTTTTGTCGGGAAGACGCCCCTTTTGTCGGGAAAAATGCCCCTTTTGTTTTGTTTTTTTTTCACTCTAAGTGATTTTGATTTTGACAGAATTCTGACGCAAAACACGAAAAAAGTGTTGGGATCCTGTTAGTAAATGAGGGCCTATAACTTGTTCTTCAATAAGGGAATCTCTCGAGGGGCCACAAAAACAATGAACTTCAGGAAAGCAAAGTTTGATCAACTCAGAAAAGCCCTTAAGAATATAAAATGGGATAATGTCCTCAAAAATATGAATACTGACACTAAATGGGAGACTTTTAGGAATATCTTAAATTCTCACTGTAAGATGTATATACCCTATGGGAATAAAAGGGTCAGAAATAAAAGAAAACCAATATGGATGAATAAAAATGTTAAGAGGGCAATAAATGACACAAATAAAGCATTTAAACTTCTAAAACAGGATGGCAGTCAAGAAGCATTGAAAAGCTATAGAGAAAAAGTTAAAAATAAAAAATAAAAAGATAAAAGCCGCAAAAATAGAGACAGACAGACTCATTGCCAAAGAGAGTAAAACCAACCCCAAAATGTTCTTCAACTATATAAATAGCAAAAAGGTCAAAAATGAAAGCGTTGGCCCTTTAAGACATGATGAGGAAGAAATTATAAACGGGGATCAGGAAATAGCAAATATATTAAACAAATTCTTCTCCACTGTATTCACCGAGGATTATGAAATGCCAGGTGAAATACAGTGTGATAAGGTAAATTCCCCAGTACAGGTCACCTGTCTAACCCAGGAAGAAGTACAGTGCCGCTTACAAAAAATCAAAATAGACAAATCACCAGGTCCAGATGGCATTCACCTCCGAGTTCTAAAGGAATTAAGTATTGTAATAGACAGACCTCTATTTTTAATATTCAGGGACTCTATAGTAACAGGGACTGTTCCCCAGGACTGGCGCATGGCAAATGTGGTGTCAAGATTTAAAAAGGGGACAAAAAGTGACCCTGGAAATTACAGACCTGTTAGTATAACCTCCGTTGTATGTAAATTGTTTGAGGGTTTTCTAAGAGATGCTATTTTGGAGTACATTGATAAAAATAAATGTATGAATCCATATCAGCATGGCTTTATAAGGGATCAGTCCTGTCAAACTAACCTGATCAGCTTTTATGAGGAGGTGAGCTCCAGACTGGAACAGGGGCAATCACCGGATGTCGTATATCTGGATTTTTCCAAAGCATTTGATACGGTGCCACATAAAAGATTGGTGCATAAAATGAGAAGGAACGGGCTGGGGGAGAATGTGTGTAAGCGGGTAAGTAACTGTCTCAGCGATAGGAAATAGAGGGTGGTTATTAATGGTACTTATTCTGATTGGGTGACTGTTACTAGTGGGGTACCACAGGGGTCAGTCTTGGGTCCTGTTCTATTTAATATATTTATTAATGACCTTGTAGAGGGGTTGAATAGTAAAGTAGCAATCTTTGCAGATGATACTAAACTCTCTAAAGCAGTAAACACAATAGACGACAGTGCACTGTTACAAAGGGATCTGGATAGTTTGGGGGTTTGGGCTGAGAAGTGGCAGATGGGGTTCAACACTGATAAATGTAAGGTAATGCACATGGGGAAGAAAAATCTGATACGGGGTTATATATTAAATGTGAGCACACTTGGGACGACTGACGTGGAAAAGGACTAAGGGGTCTTACTTTATAGTAAACTTAGCTGTAGTGACCAGTGTCGTGCAGCTGCTGCCAAGGCAAATAAAATCATGGGGTGCTGATGCACCCCATGATTTTATTTGCCTTGGCAGCAGCTGCCCGACACTGGTCACTAAAGCTAAGTTTACTTATAGCTAAGTTTATTTCCTTGGAAAAAATAAAAAGGTAGGGGGGCTCACACTATATAATATATTCCGAGGTACTTATGATACACGTACCCTACGTGCCGATAGATACAATACAATAAAAAGAGGAAACAGACAGACCTCTAGGTATATATAGGTGATTAAATAGATTTCTGTGCAAATGTGGTGTGGAAAAATTTATATAAAATATAATAAAAAATATATAAAAAAATAATAATAATAATTAAAAAAAAATAATAATGTAAAAAAATCCTTTATAGTAAATACTGCCACCCGTAAGTTGGTTGGAAAAGCTGTTAATTGAATCCAAGGTATCAGTAGTTTTAGGCAGATAATGGATAGTTCAATAGCTAGTAGTCAGTTTGTAACAAATGAGCACCGATATTGTAGCAAGTTTGAGACAAGTTTGTATCAAGAGGTTGGTGCTGTGCACCACTCACCGCACCGCTTGCAGGCTTCTCCGGGATGATCAGACCTCGCTGCTGGGGACTGGCACAGCTGTGCGGCTGGCCTGGATGTAGTGTCCGAGAGCTTGTCTAGATTGAATGTCGAACCCAGAGTGGCACAGATGACTGGCCGAAGATGGTTGGCGGTGGAGGGATAGCGCCGGTCCGGTGGTGAGTGTGTGCATACAGCTGCCTCGTGTAGAAGCACTGTAAACTGCGTGTCAAGGCAGTGGGCTAGAAACCAGGAGGTTCCAGCAGTTGCAAGTAACAAGAACGGCGTGTTCTTCAGGGTGGGCTGTGGTACAATATTGGTGCTAATTTGTTACAAACTTACTACTAACTATTGAACTATCCACTATCTGCCTAAAACTACTGATACCTTGGATTCAGTTAACGGCTTTTCCAACCAACTTACGGGTGGCAGCATTAACTATTAATGATTTTATAGTACTATTATTCCTATCTACTTATACCTGTTTTTTAATTGTTATATTTATGCTTACAGTCAACAGCAAGGGCCCTGCTTGGACTTATACGTTATGAAATATTTTAATATTAATAAATTTGAACATACTTGTTTAAACCATCTTTTCTAATTATATAATTAATTATACATTTTGATATCTCTTCACCTGTCACATATTCACCACTCACCTATTTTACATCACTCTATTTTTTTTACATTATTATTTTTTTTTTATTACGGTATATATATTTTTCTATAAATTTTTTATAATATTTTATATTAATTTTTCCACACCACATTTGCACTCACTTTACCTAGCCCACATTTGCACAGAAATCCATTTCATCACCTATATATACCTAGAGGTGTGTCTGTCGCCTCTATGATATAGGGGCATAGATGCCCATGACAAGGAAATAATTCTACCGCTGTACAAATCACCAGTCAGACCACACATAGAATACTGTGTACAGTACTGGGCACCAGTGTACAAGAAAGATATAGTGGAGCTGGAGAGGATTCATAGACGGGCAACCAGAGTAATATGGAGAATGGGAGGACTACAGTACACAGAAAGATTATCAGAATTAGGGTTATTTAGAAAAAAGAAGGCTTAGGGGAGACCTAATAACTATGTATAAATATATCAGGGGGCCTTCCAGAGATCTCTCCCATGATCTTTTTATACCCAGGACTGTAAGAGCAGTGAGACTGTGGAATTCTCTCCCGGAGGAGGTGGTCATGCGAACTCTGTAAAAGAGTTCAAAAGGGGTCTGGATGCTTTTTTGGAGAATAACAACATTGATGATTATGTATACTAGATATTTGGGGACAGCATGTTGATCCAGAGATTTATTCTGACTGCCATATTTGGAGTCGGGAAGGAATTTCTACCTCTAGTATAAGGGTTTTTTGCCTTCCCCTGGATCAACTCAATAGGAACTCAATAGGGATATAGGTTGAACTAGATGGACTCTGGTCTTTTTTCAACCTTACGAACTATGTTACTATGTTAGGGACACTGCACTGACGGCTGGTGCTTGCGGCCGGAGCGCAGTGTGTAACAGAAGAGGCTTTCCGTACATGTACAGGGGAGTCTTCAGCAGAAACAAAATTATCAGGAGAGGCAGAGGGAATAATTTGAGTAGACCTCTGAGTTGAGGACTGCACAATAGCCATGTTAACAGACTAGTGATAGAATTGTGCATTTCTGCCATGGCATTTTTGACTGTGCAATGTACTGACCGGGAGACAGAACGATCAACTTGATCTTGAATCTGGTCTCCAGCCACGTATTCACCAGATTTGGGTTCTTCTTGTTTAGTGGACATTTTAATAATGTGATAGAATATATCCAATATACAAATAGAGATTTAAATACTTTATATATTTACACTATTACTTATATACATAAAAGTAATATAGATATAGTAATAAAAATTTAAATATATCAAATTCTGAAAAATTTATTAGATATCAATTAATAAATAGTCAATAAATATTAAATGAAGAAGTAGTAATAAAATGTGCCAAGAATATAGGAATAAATTAATAATCAATTAATATGGAAGTATTGATGGAAATACAATAAGTTATGAGGTAAAACATTTTTTTACAATATCTGTCAAAAGGGAAAATTAATAGAGAAAAGGTTGCAGCGAAGCAAATAAGCCACAGGATGGCAGTATCAGACCAGAGCAAGAAGCACAGAGATGAGTAGAGAGGAAGGATGCAGAGCAGCATATGGAAGCTGTGTCAGCGATGAGGAGAACCAATCGTCTGACACAGGGGCGGGAAAACACTTCAGGTGAGGACCAACTGAAGCGAGATCTCTTGAGACGCAGTGAATTAACACTGCGTCATCGAGATCAGGAAGGAGAGGCGCACGCTGTTGAAGCAGAGCGCTTGCTGAAGAATCACAGCTGAGGTAATGGAAATAAATGTAATGGCGCAGCAAGCGGGGGTAGCGGCGAATATTTCAGGGAAACAATAGGAAAGATATAAAATAAGGGAAACAACCTGAAATTTATATGGAAAAAGACGAGGAAAAACAAGCAATTAGAGAGGAAAACCCATCTAAGGAAAAATAACTGGAGGAGGAATAAATGAATATTTTATTATAGAAATATATAAATAAAGAGCAAGAAATAATGAATAATTGATAAATAGGAAAATAATTAATAGTAAATAAATAAAGAAATATAATGATATAATATATGAGACAGAGCAGAAAATGGTACTTCTGCTGAGCAGCAAAGAAAGAGGCGGCGTTACAGTTACAGCATACTATATCTATGGGACTACATTCTGATTGGATAATGTAACTGTATCATGTTTGGTTGCACTAAAGTTTTTTCTCTGTATTATATATATTGATGTTTTGCTGCTGAGTCAGTAAAAGAAAGCTTATTGCATAATGTGAAGTCTCCGGTCTTGTCATAAAGTTTTTGGGTTTATGTGTCAATCAGCTCCCAGGCAATAGGAGACAGCAAAGGCAGTAGGAAACTCTTACACAGTTTTAAAGGCATGAAGTACACCACTGCCATCATTCTGGAGAGAGACATTGGGCTTCATTTACTAAGAGTGTAGGGATTTTACTAGTGGGAAATGTTTCAGACTTGTCGGATTCCACACTATTTACTATAGGGATTACAGATTTACAAGTCAGCAAAATTTTCTAGGTGGAAATGTCATTCAGTTTATTCACAGGATTTTCTGTGAATTCAATAGTAAATAGGTCGATTTGTGAAACCTTTTTGGACCGGCCACGCCCCCTTTGTGACAGACCACACCCCTTTTTGCTTTTCACAGTGCAATGTCAGGTTAGTTGGATTTTCCTGGTGTACACTGTCACACAGTGTCTGAGACATAGTAACATAGGGGGAGATGTATCAAAGTTGTTTTTGGTAGACGTTTTTTGTAGATCATTTTGGTTGGTCTAAATTTGGAGCAATTTCTCCAAATTTATCAAACTTGTGCAAGCCCCATGATAAATTTCGTGCAATGGTCTAAATCTCCACACAGTTCTATTTGTAGACCTGTTCTACACCTCACAGGAATAGTGGTGTATCCTGGACGCTGAACTTTTGTTCTATTGTTTTTCAGGATTCCACTGAGGTTTTTTTTTGTCCACCAGCAAAAACGCCTGAAAAACGGTCCCAGCTTTTCCTGCATTTTGGTAATTTTTCTTGGGGGAGATTTATCAAAAACTGTACAGAGGAAGAGTAGTGCAGTTGCCCATGGCAACCAATCAGATTGCTTCTTTACAAAAATGAAAGGAGCAATCTGATAGGTTGCTATGGGCAACTGCACCGCTCTTCCTCTACATAGGTTTTGATCAATCTCCCCCCCCCCCCCTTGTGTTTTTTCTTGCATTTTGGCTGGTGTGCGGAAACAAACATTTTTGTACCCTGTGTGCATTTTTTTCACTGCAGGTACTACTCCATGGGTCGGATGCAGAGCGCCCGCCCCACGGAGTGTAAGGAGGTGAGGAGTGATGTATAGCATATACATATACAGGGTGCAGAGCATCACTACTTACCTCCGCCCGCTGTATAGTATACAGGGGGCATAGTGTATCCATGTATACTATACAGGAGCCCAGCAAGGAAAGAGTTAACCCACACTGCAGCTCTGAGTTAAATCTTTGTGCGCTCTCCTGTATATACAGCCATCTATAGATGACTGTATATACAGGATACAGTAGGCAGACAAGAACAATTGGAGGCTCCCTGTTACACACTGCAGTATGGGCGCACTCACCAGGTGAGATCGCAAATGATGTCCTCAACTTTTTTTTCTCTCATTTCAGATACGTGAATGGGGAGGACAACGTCAGATTCAGTGTATTGCGATGATGACCAGCTTTTTTTTAATGTCAATAAAAGGTTTAATGAGGGCTGTGTGGGGAGTGTTTTTTTTTTTTTTTAAATACATTTTTTTTTCAATGCCGGGCTTAGCGTTAGCCACAAAAACAGCTAGCGCTAACCCCCAATTATTACCCCGTTACCCACCGCCACAGGGTTGCCGGGAAGAGCCAGTACCAACAGGCCTGGAGTGTCAAAAATAGCGCTCCTGGCTGGGGTTATTTAGGTTGGGGAGAGCCAGTAACAATGGTCCTCGCCCACCCTGGTAACGTCAGGCTGTTGCTGATTGGTTGGTATCTGACTGACACTGAAAATATGGGGAACCACACACTTTTTTTTATTACAAAAAAAAACAACACATAGGCTTCCCCATATTTTCAGTGTCAATCAGACACCAACCAATCAGCAACAGCCTGACATTACCAGGATGGGCGAGGACCATTGTTACTGGCCCTCCCCAGCCTAAATAACCCCAGCCTGTTACCGCCTAGGCCAAGGAGCGCTATTTTTGATGCTCCGGGCCTGTTGGTAACGGCTCTTCCCGGCACCCCTGTGGCGGTTAGTACCGGGGTAATAATTGGGGGTTAGCGCTAGCTGTTTTCGGGGCTAACGCTAAGCCCAGCTTAGTAATAGATTCTGTCTACAAGACGGCTTCCACTACTAAGCCTGAAATTTCAATTATAAAAAACACAACACATGAAATAAAAAATGGATTTAAAAAAACACTCCCCCACAGCCCTCGTTAACCCTTTTATTGACATTAAAAAAATGCTAGTCATCGTCACACTCCACCGAATCTTAGGTAGTCCTCTGCATTCACTTATCTGAAATGACATTTTTGGCGCTCTCCCCTGGGTAGAGCGCACATAATGCAGTGTGTTCCTAAAGAGGGAGCCTCCAATTGTTGCTAAACTACAACTCCCATCATGGGGGCTGTAGGTAAACAACAGCTGGAGTCTCCCTGTTTGGGAACACACTGCCAAAAAGGCTCTGTTCCCATTATGCAAAACGCATAATGAGAACAGAGCCATACTTACCACCCTGGCTTCAGGCCTGGACTGTGAAGCTCCGCCCCCTAATGATGTCATCACTAGGGGGCAGGGGCGGAGAAGTTGCAAGGGGTCTCAAGAGTGAGACCCCTGAGATCCGTCAGTCTGCCCTTGGACTACTACTCCCATCATGGGAAATTTTGTGTCCCATGATGGGAGTAGTTGTAGTACCGCAGTGCTGAGGGATGGCTCTTACACATCCCCCAGCTGCGAAACTGTATTGTGACTGTTAGGACTACTACTCCCATCATGGAAAGACGCTGTCCATGATGGGAGTTGTAGTCCTCGGGCTGAAGGACAGATCGCAGCAGGTCATTCTCCAGAGACCCGCTGCGATCTGCATTTATTAATTTAAAAAGCCAGCGGCAACACTGCACTCCCCGCCACCTCCTGTATACAGATGTCATCACGATTCATAATCCCCGCCACCGGGAGAGGGGAGCTCTGATTGGTGGAAAGCTATTCACCACTATACACCAATCAGAGCTCCTGTCTTCTGGCGGGGATTATGAATTGTGACAGGTCTATACAGGGGAGCGAGTGGAGCCGCTTCTACAGTACAGTATATAATTGTTATGTGCACTGTACCCCCCCCCCTCCCAGACTAATACTGACCCCTTCTATAGTATATAATTGTTATGTGTACTGTACCTCCCCCCCAGACTAATACTGACCCCTTCTACAGTATATAATTGTTATGTGTACTGTACCCCCCCCCCAGACTAATACTGACCCCTTCTATAGTATATAATTGTTATGTGTATTGTACCCCCCCCCCCCAGACTAATACTGACCCCTTCTATAGTGAGTGCTGGGACCGCTGTGTGATTGACAGGTCCCCAGCGCAAGTGTCCGGCCCCACTGACCTTTATATGTTATAAATCTTTATGATACACACTGCCCATCCTCCTCTTCATTCTTCTCATACCGGAGTCGCGCGGCTTCTGTATCATAGTCTATAGACAGAGCGCCCCCTCCCTGCCTCCAAACTGCACGGGGCTGGGGTCAGACAACGGTAGGGGGCGCTCTGACTATAGTGAAAGCAGAAGCCGCGCGTCTCCGGTATCAGAAGAATGAAGAGGAGGACGGGCAGTGTGTATCATAAAGATTTATAACAAGGTCAGTGGGGCCGGACACTTGCGCTGGGGACCTGTCAATCATACAGCGGTCCCAGCGCTCACTATAGAAGGGGTCAGTATTAGTCTGGGGGGGGGGTACAGTACACATAACAATTATATACTGTAGAAGGGGTCAGTATTAGTCTGGGGGGGGGGGGGGGGTACAGTACACATAACAATTATATACTATAGAAGGGGTCAGTATTAGTCTGGGGGGGGGGTACAGTACACATAACAATTATATACTGTAGAAGGGGTCAGTATTAGTCTGGGGGGGGTACAGTACACATAACAATTATATACTGTAGAAGCGGCTCCACTCGCTCCCCTGTATAGACCTGTCACAATTCATAATCCCCACCAGAAGACAGGAGCTCTGATTGGCTAATAGTGGTGAATAGCTTTCCACCAATCAGAGCTCCCCTCTCCCGGAGGCGGGGATTATGAATCGTGACATCTGTATACAGGAGGAGTCGGCAGCGCAGTGGAGCCGCATATACCGCCGGCTTTTTAAGTTAATAAATGCAGATCGCAGCGGGTCTCTGGAGAATGACCTGCTGCGATCTGTCCTTCAGCCCCAGGACTACAACTCCCATCATGGACAGAGTCTGTCCATGATGGGAGTAGTAGTCCTAACAGTCACAATAGAGTCCCGCAGGCAATGGATGTGCGTCTCTCAGCGCTCCGGTACTACAACTACTCCCATTATGGGACAGATTCTGTCCCATGATGGGAGTAGTTGTAGTACCGGAGCGCTGAGAGACAGCTCCTGCATCCCCCACCTGCATCTTCCACCGTCTGCCATTTTCTACGAGTCCTTGCTAGCACTCTTAGGTTTAGACTACTTTTCTTGCAAAAAAGCGCAATTGCGCAAAAAAAAACATCTACTTTTTTTTTGCGCAATTGATAAATACCAGTCCACTGGATTAGGTGGTGTACGGTAGACCAAACTGGTGACAACTTTAGAAAACTGTCCACCAAAAAAAACGCAGCTCTATGCAAAAAAAGCGCAATTGCGCAAAATTTGTACACGTGAAAAATGGTCTAAATGCAATGATACATGTCCCCCATAGTTCATAAGGTTGAAAAAAGAGACCATCATGTTCAACCTATAACTCTAATGAGTCCCTACTGAGTTGATCCAGAGAAAGAAAAAAAAAAACTTATACTCAAGGTAAAAATTCCTTCCTGACTCCAAATATGGAAATCAGAATAGATCCCTGGATCAACCTTCTGTCTCTATAGATCTAGAATCCATAACCTGCAATGTTATTATTCTCCAAAAATGCATCCAGACCCCTTTTAAATTCTTTTACTGAGTTAACCATGACCACCTCCTCAGGCGTAAATTTCCACAGTCTCACTGCTCTTACAGTAAAGAATCCCCGTCTGTGCTGGTGTAGAAACCTTCTTTCCTCTGAACGTAAAGGATGCCCCCTTGTTATAGATATTGTCATGGGTACAAATAGATCATGGGAGAGATCTCTGTACTGCCCCCTGATATATTTATACATAGTTATTAGGTCACCCCTAAGCCTTCTTTTTTCTAAACTAAATAACCCTAATTCTGATAATGTTTCTGGGTACTGTAGTCCTCCCATTCCCCGTATTACTCTGAATTCCCGTCTTTGAACCCTCTCCAGCTCCACTATATCTTTTATGTACACTGGTGCCCAGTATTGTACATAGTATTCTATGTGTGGTCTGACTAGTGATTTGCACAGCGGTAGAATTATTTCCTTGTCGTGGGCATCTATGCCCCTATTGATGCACCGCATGATTTTATTTGCCTTGGCAGCAGCTGCCCGACACTGGTCACTACAGCTAAATTTACTATTAACTAAGACTCCCAAGTCCTTTTCCACATCAGTTGTCCCAAGTGTTCTCCCATTTAATACATAATCCCAGCCCAGATTTTTCTTCCCCATGTGTATAACCTTACATTTAGCAGTGTTGAACCTCCTGTGCCACTTCACAGCCCAAACATCCAACCTATCCAGATCCATTTGTAACAGTGCACTGTCCTCTATAGTGTTTACTGCTTTAGAGAGTTTAGTATCATCTGTAAAGATTGCTACTTTACTATTCAACCCCTCTACAAGGTCATTAATAAATACAGGGTGGGCCATTTATATGGATACACCTTAATAAAATGGGAATGGTTGGTGATATTAACTTCCTGTTTGCGGCACATTAGTATATGTGAGGGGGGGGGGGGGGACTTTTCAAGATGGGTGGTGACCATGGCGGCCATTTTGAAGTTGGCCATTTTGAATCCAACTTTTGTTTTTTAAATAGGAAGAGGGTCATGTGACACATCAAACTTATTGGGAATACTGGATACTAGAATCCTGTGCTAGCCTTCCTCCTGCGGTGTTGCTTTCAGTGTGTGAAGAGTGGGAGAAGGTTGCATTGACAATCCAACACAATGGGCAGCACATTGAACACATTTTATAAGTGATCAGAAACTTGTAAATAACTCATGAAAGAATAAAGTTACATTAAAATGAAGCACATAATTGTTTTTCTTGTGAAATTCCCAATACGTTTGATGTGTCACATGACCGTCTTCCTATTGAAAAAACAAAAGTTGGATTCAAAATGGCCAACTTCAAAATGGCCGCCATGGTCACCACCCATCTTGAAAAGTTTCCCCCTCACATATACTAATGTGCCACAAACAGGAAGTAAATATCACCAACCATTCCCATTTTATTAAGGTGTATCCATTTTGAATAAGTAACTGCGGAATTTAAGCGGTTAAACGCCATTGCGCCCCTGAATTAAGGGTGGAAATGTAAAGAGTAAGGGCCCCCCCATAATACCCACCTGTATCCAGCCAGGTCCAAACAGTTAAATGACATTAAAACAGGTGCCAACCTTGCCAACTACCTGTATATACATTTTCAACATTTTGAATAAATAACTGAGGAATTTAAGGGGTTAAACACCATTGGCCAACTGAATTAAGGATGGACATATAAAGAGTAAGGGCCTCTCCATAATACCCAACTGTATCCAGTCTGGCCCATACTGTGGATTGGCATTAAAACAGGTGCCAACCTTGCCAACTATATGCATTTTCTACATTTTGAAAAAGTGATAAATTTAAGGGATTAAATGCGGTTGGGCCACTGACCTAAGTATTGAAAAATAAAGAGAAAGGGCTTCTCCATAATAGTTAAAGAGGCACTGTCATTGTTAAAAACTTTTCATATCTTGCAGGACTCATTATAGTCTGACATTTCACAATGTACACCTGTTAAAAAAAAATGCAAATTTTAGCCAGACAGACTAGTCTAGATTTTACAGCATACTGGATACCGGCCGTAAAGCATACCGGTATCCAGTATAGGAGATTTCTATTGTGTATGCAAAACTACAGATAAAGGATGTGTGGACATGCTGGGAGCTGTAGTTTTACAACAGCTGGAGGCAACACTGCTCTAACACAGTTATTTACAAACATTGCAGCTTCAGTTGTTACTAAACTACAACTCCCAGCATGCTGAAAGAGTCAAAGCTTTCTCTGACTCCTGAATGACAAAGTAGTTGATCAGACATTCAGGAGTCTGTGAAAGATGAATGACACACATAGTGACAGCTATGCTGATTAGCATCCAGCTTTACTAGGAGAAGATAAAACAGATAGAACATGTATTCATAAAAATGCTGTACTTTTATCTAAAAAATCCTTGCACTAATTTTATAAAGATCTATTCTTATAATTATACATTTTATCCTGTTATTAATTCACCATAATGTCTTCTGATTACTGCAGGCAAGCTCCAAGTATCTTCCTCTGACACATGACACAGCATAAAACCAGAGAGGAAAGGGTTACAGAGTAGAGAGTACTGATTGGCTGACTGCCCAGGCTTGCTCCTGTGAGGGAGACAGACTGACACGCCCCCTCCAGCCTGCACAATGAAAAAGTAACTCACCAGCAGATAAATGCTTATATCTCTAAATATATAGGTCAGAGACACATAAAAATTATATGCACATGATCAGGATTGGGTCCTGAGTAACATATCACTATTTTTTCTTTTTTTTTTTGCACTATGACAGGTACGCTTTAACTGTATCCAGCCAGGCCTAAACAGTGGGTTGGCATTAAAACAGGAGCCAAACTTGCCAACTTTATACATTTTATGCATTTTGAATAAGTAACTGGTGATTTCAAGGAGTTAAACGCGTTGGGCCACTGACCTAAGGATTGAAATATAAAGAGTAAGGGCCCCTTCATAATACCCAGCTATATCAAGCCTGGCCCAAGCAGTGGATTGGCATTTAAACAGGTGCCAACCTTGCCAACTATATACATTTTCTACATTTTGAATGTAACCGAGGAATTTAAGGGGTTAAGCGCCATTGGGCCACTGAATTAAGGGTAGAAATATAAACAGTAAGGGCCCCTCCATAGTACCCAATGGTATCCAGCCTGGCGCAAAAAGTGGATTGGCATTAAAATGGGTGCCAACCTTGCCAACAATGTACATTTTCTGCATTTTGAATAAGTAACTGGTGATTTCAAGGGGTTAAACGCTGTTGGGCCACTGACCTAAGTTACATATAGTTACATAGTTAGTACGGTTGAAAAAAGACATACGTCCATCAAGTTCAACCAGGGAATTGAAGGGTAGGGGTGTGGCGCGATATTGGGGAAGGGATGGGATTTTATATTTCTTCATAAGCATTCATGTTATTTTGTTCCAGGAATGTATCTAACCCTGTTTTAAAGCTGTAAATTTTTCCTGCTGTGACCAGTTCCTGAGGAAGGCTGTTCCATAAGTTCACAGTTCTTATGGTAAAAGAAGGTGTGTCACCCCTTGAGACTAAACCTTTTCTTTTCCAGAAGGAGGGAGTGCCCCCTCGTCCTTTGGGGGGAGGGGGGGGGGATTTAACATGGAACAGTTCTTCTCCATATTTTTTGTATGGGCCATTAATATACTCAAATACATTTATCATATCCCCCCTTAAACGTCTCTTCTCAAGACTAAACAATTGTAACTCCTTTAATCGCTCCTCATAGCTAAGATGTTCCATGCCCCATATTAGTTTAGTCGCGCGTCTCTGCACCCTTTCCAGCTCCACAGTGTCCCTTTTATGGACTGGTGCCCAAAACTGAACAGCACATTCCAGGTGAGGCCGTGCCAATGCTTTATAAAGGGGGAGTATTATGTCCCTGTCCCTCGAGTCCATGCCTCTTTTTATACATGACAATATCCTGCCGGCCTTGGAAGCAGCAGCCTGACATTGCATGCTATTCTGTAGTCTGTGATCTACAAGTACACCCAGATCCTTCTCTACCAGTGATTCTGCCAGTTTAATCCCCCCTAAGACATACGATGCATGCAGGTTATTCGTACCCAGATGCATAACTTTACATTTATCCACATTGAACCTCATTAACCAAGTGGATGGCCAGACACTTAGTCTATCCAAGTCATCTTGTTACCTATACACATCCTCTATAGACTGTACCGTGCTACAAAGCTTGGTATCATCTGCAAAGATAGAAAAAGAGCTGTTAATGCCATCCTCTATATCATTGATAAATTAAACAACAGCGGGCCCAGTACTGAACCTTGGGGTACACCACTAATAACCGAGGACCAATCAGAGTACGAATCATTGACCACCCATCTCTGGGTACGATCCATGAGCCAGTGTTCAATACAGTTACAAACTAAAGTTTCCAAACCCAAAGACCTTAGCTTACCTGTCAGACGTCTATGAGGGACAGTATCAAACGCTTTAGCAGAATCCAGAAACACTATATCCACAGCCATTCCTCTGTCAAGGCTTCTACTCACATCTTCATAAAAGCAAATTAGATTGGTTTGACAACTTCTATCCTTAGTACCGTATATACTCGAGTATAAGCAGAGTTTTTCAGCACGATTTTTCGTGCTGAAAACACCCCCCTTGGCTTATACTCAAGTGAACTCTCCGCCCTCAGTGGTCTTCAACCTGCGGACCTCCAGATGTTACAAAACTACAACTCCCAGCAAGCCCGGGCAGCCATCGGCTGTCCACGCTTGCTCGGAGTTGAAGTTTTGAAACCTCTGGAGGTCCGCAGATTGAAGACCACTGCAGCCTTCGACATCATCCAGCGCCAAACCCCCTCTCACCCCCTTTAGTTCTGTACTCACCTCCGCTTGGCGGGACGTTAGGGTGCGCTGGTCCGGTGCTGCAGGACTGTCCAGTGGGATAGTGGTTCCGGGCTGCCATCTTCACCAGGGGGCCTCTTCTCCGCGCTTCGGGCCCGGCCCCGGAATAGTAACGTTGCCTTGACGACGACGCAGAGGGGCGTTCATTACCAACGTCCCTCTGCGTCATCGTCAAGGCAACGCCTCTATTCCGGGCCCGAAGCGCAGCCCGGAACCACTATCCCACCGGATGACCTCCCCACCAGACAGTCCTGCAGCACCGGACCAGCGCACCCTAACGTCCCGCCGAGCGGAGGTGAGTACAGAACTAAAGGGGGTGAGAGGGGGCTGGATGATGTCGAAGGCTGCAGTGGTCTTCAACCTGGGGACCTCCAGAGGACAACTACAACTCCCAGCAAGCCGATGGCTGCCCGGACATGCTGGGAGTTGTAGTTTTGAAACATCTGGAGGTTCGCAGGTTGAAGACCACTGTATCAGACATTGACAAGCGGTGATGATTAAGGTGGGGGGGGGGGCTGATGACATGTGGTGATGATGACAAGGGGATGATGAAGGGGGGGGGGTTGGATTATGACAAGGGGATGATGACAGGGGGATGATGAAGGGGGGGTGTGGGATGACAAGGGGATGATGAAGGGGGGTGGGGATGATGACAAGGGGATGATGAAGGGGGTGTGTGGGATGATGACAAGGGGATGATGAAGGGGGGGTGTGGGATGATGACAAGGGGATGATGACAGGCGGTGATGATGAAGGGGGATGATGACAAGCGGTGATGATGATGAGGGTGTTAATAATGGGGGTCTGGATGATGACAGAGGGGATGATGTATTTCCCACCCTAGGCTTATACTCGAATCAATAACTTTTCCTGGGATTTTGGGGTAAAATTAGGGGCCTCGGCTTATATTTGGGTCGGCTTATACTCGAGTATATACGGTAAACCCATGCTGGCTATCACTTATACTACAATAAGTCCCTGGGCACAATACCAGACACCAGTGAATCTCTAAATATCATGAACAGATATTACTGAACTTAGTTCTCTAAGAACTCTTGGGTACAATCCATCTGGCCCTGGAGATTTGCTTACATTTATATTACTTAACTTACCTTGTACCATTTCTACATTAAGCCAGTTCAGTACATTACATGATGTGTTACCAGCATTGACCTGTCCAATGTCAGCTCCTTCTTCCTTAGTATAAACAGAACTAAAGAACCCATTCAGTAGCTCTGCTTTCTCTTTATCGCCTGTGACAACCTCCCCATTATCATTATTAAGGGGTCCTACATGCTCTGTCCTTGTTTTTTTTGGCATTTATATATCTAAAAAAATATTTTGGATTAGTTTTGCTTTCTTTGGCCACCTGTCTCTCATTTTGAATTTTTGCTGTTTTTATCACATTTTTACAGATTTTATTAAGCTCTTTGTACTGTTTAAATGTTATCGCTGACCCATCAGATTTGTATTTTTTGAAGGCTATTTTTTGGTTGTTTATTGCTCTTTTAACATCATTTGTCAGCCATGAAGGATTTAGTTTTTAATTGTTTATATTTGTTCCCCTTTGGTATATATTTAGCTGTATAGTTATTTAGAGTTGATTTAAAGATGTCCCATTTAACTTCTGTTTCAGTATTTGACAACACCTCCCCCCAGGCTATGTCCTGTAGTGCAGCTCTCAGCCCACGGAAGTTTGCCTTTTTAAAGTTATATGTTTTTGCCTTCCCCACCTGTCTTTGTTTTCTAAGTCAAAAGTGACTATATTGTGGTCGCTATTACCAAGGTTTTCCCTCACAGTTACATTACCAACCAGCTCTGCGTTGTTGGAAATGATCAGATCCAACAAGGCATCACTTCTTGGATCTGATCATAAAATTATCCTGCAATAAATTTAGGAATTGTCGCCCCTTTGTAGTTTTAGCCAATCCCAGACCCCAATCTATATCTGGATAGTTGAAATCTCCCATTATTACCACTGTATCTGGTCGGGCGGCCCTCTCTATTTGTTTATGCAGCCGACCTTCTATCTCTTCAGTGATATTAGGGGGCCTGTAGATTACACCAAATATAATTTTTTCAGTATTTCCCTCCTTTTGTAATTCTACCCACAATGATTCCACATCCTCAGAATCATCACACACTATGGCATCGTTCACACTGACTTTCATACCACTTCTTACATACAGACAGACTCCACCACCTTTTCTGTTCATTCTATCCTTGTGAAACAATGTAAACCCCTGCAGATTGACAGCCCAGTCATGCGAGGAGTCCAGCCATGTCTCAGTGACCCCAACTATATCAATATGTTCCTCCAGTATCAAGGCCTCAAGCTCCCCAATTTTATTTGCTAGGCTTCTAGCATTTGTGAACATACACTTTACATTTCCATCCTTTGTTATTGGGGTTAATGGGATTCAAGGGTGTAAGTTTTATTTTCCTATGAAGCCTATTTTCCTATGAAGCCTATTTTTCCCCTATACGCGGGGGAAAATAAACAGTACTGGCCCCTCCATAATAGCCAACTGTATCCAGGTGTAACGCCGAGCGCTCCGGGTCCCGCTGCTTCCCCGGAGCGCTCGCGGCGTTACTCTGCTTGCAGCGCTCCGGTCAGCGCTGCTGACCAAGAGTGCTGCTGCCCTGTCACTGGAGGGGATGCGATCCGCGGGTGGGGACGTGCCCGCTCACGGATCGCATCCCATGTCTCTTCTCACCTGCCCCGTCCTTCCTTTGTCCCGTCCCGGCATGCGCGCGCGACGGCTCTCTGAAATGTAAAGGGCCAGTGCACCACTAATTGGTGCCTGGCCCAATCAAGTTCAATTACTGTTCTCCCTATATAACTTTACTTCCCCTTCCTGTCCCTGCCAGATCTTGTTGCCTAGTGCCTAGTGAAAGCGTTCCAGTGTGTCCTTTGCCTGTGTTTCCAGAATCTTTGCTGTTGCCCCTGACTACGAACCTTGCTGCCTGCCCTGACCTTTCTGCCACGTCTGACCTTGCCTTGCCTCGTCCTTTTGTACCGCGCCATCTCAGCTGCCAGAGAGGTTGAGTCGCTACTGGGTGGAACGACCTGGGGGTTACCTGCCGCAGCAAGTCCATCCCGCTTTGCGGCGGGCTCTGGTGAATACCAATAACCCCTTAGACTCCGTTCCCCTGGTACGGCCCACGCCATCACCTCTCTGGCACAGAGGATCCACTTCCAGTATCCTCACCCTCTGCCAGTCCGGATCCTGACAGTAGATCCGGCCATGGATTCCGCTGAGGTGCCGCTACCAAGCCTTGGAGACCTTACCTCCGTTGTGGCCCAACAGTCTCAACAGGTACTACAACAAAGACATCAGTTGTCACAACTGACTGCAATGGTCCAGCAACTTCTGCCTCTACAGCCATCTTCTCTGCCAATTCCTCAACCGCGAGCTGCCGCCTCCAGCGCCAGAGTCTGTCTTTCTCTTCCGGACAAGTTTGATGGGGACTCTAAGTTGTGCCATGGCTTCCTGACCCAGTGTTCTCTGCACTTGGAGCTGTTGGCTGACCAATTTCCCACTGAACGGTCAAATGTGGCATTCGTGGTCAGCTTATTCTCTGGAAAGGCGTTGTCTTGGGCCACTCCGCTTTGGTACCGCAACGATCCTGCCACAGCTTCAGTCCAGACCTTCTTCTCAGAAGTACGCCCTGTCTTTGAGGAACCAGCCCGGTTTCTTCAGCCGAGACAGCTTTGTTGAATCTTGTTCAAGGAAACTCTACAGTGGGTGATTACGCCATTCAGTTTCGGACTCTTGCCTCAGAATTAGCATGGAATGATGAGGCTCTCTGCGCGACCTTCAAGAAAGGTTTATCCAGCCACATCAAAGATGTTCTGGCCGCACGAGAGATACCCTCAACCCTGTCTGAACTAATCCATTTGGCCACCTGCATTGATATGCGTTTTTCAGAAAGGCGACAGGAGCTACGCCAAGAAAAGGATCTTGTTCACACCAGGCGGTTTCCCCGCCTAACACCTCTCTTCCAGCATCAGCTCCGAGCATTTCTTGAAGGACTGTCCTATTCGTCCTCCGCATCTGGGAAGACGCACACACCTAGTAAACATGGGAGAGGCGTTACTGGGTGTGGATTCTACCTCTCCACGCCTGACTATTTCTGTACGGATTTCTTTGCCTGCTAAATCTGCCTTTTCTGCCGTGGCCTTTCTGGACTCTGGTTCTACAGGTAACTTCATTGAGGCCTCTTTAGTCAACAGATTTAACATCCCTGTGACCTGTCTCGACAAGCCTCTCTTCATTTCCTCTGTGAGTGGACAGAATCTGGACTGCACTGTGCGCTATCGCACAGAGCCCTTGCGCATGAACGTAGGTGTCCTCCATCATGAGGTGATAGAATTTCTTGTGCTTCCCAACTGTACTTCTGAAGTTCTACTTTGCTTGCCTTGGCTCCAGCTCCACTCACCTATGCTCGACTGGTCTTCTGGGGACATTAGAAGTTGGGGTCCTACCTGTCATCAGCGATGCTTTAAGACCTTACCCATCAGTCAAGTAACCGTCGCCTCTTCTCTGCCAGGCCTGCCTAAGGCCTACCAGGACTTTTCTGATGTTTTTTGTAAAAAGCAAGCCGAGGTCTTACCACCACACAGACCCTTTGATTGCCCTATTGACTTGCTTCCTGGTACTTCTCCACCTCGTGGCAGGATTTATCCTCTCTCCGCCCCAGAGACCCAAGCCATGTCAGAGTATGTTCAAGAAAATCTAAAAAAAAGGATTTATCAGAAAATCTTCGTCTCCTGCTGGAGCAGGGTTCTTCTTCGTTGCTAAGAAAGATGGAACCCTACGCCCATGCATCGATTATCGCGGTTTAAATAAAATTACCGTTAAGAACCGATATCCACTCCCCCTTATCTCTGAACTGTTTGACCGTCTGCGGGGAGCGAAAATTTTTACCAAACTCGATCTAAGAGGGGCTTATAATCTTATCCGTATTCGTGAAGGAGACGAGTGGAAGACTGCATTCAACACCCGTGACGGACATTTCGAGTATCTTGTCATGCCTTTCGGCCTTTGTAACGCCCCAGCAGTTTTCCAGGACTTTGTCAATGAAATTTTTCGTGACATGCTATATACCTGTGTAGCAGTCTACCTGGATGACATTCTTATTTTTTCTTCTAACCCTGAGGAACATCGCCTCCATGTCCGTCAGGTTTTACAGCACCTACACAAAAATCACCTTTAGGCTAAGATTGAAAAATGTCTCTTTGAACGCAGCAGTCTACCTTTCCTGGGTTACATTGTGTCCAGCCAAGGCCTTCAAATGGACCCTGACAAACTCTCTGCTGTTCTGGATTGGCCACACCCCTCTGGATTGCGAGCTATCCAACTCTTCCTCAGGTTCGCTAACTACTATCGTCAATTTATTCCCCACTTCTCCACCATCGTTGCACCGATTGTAGCATTGACCAAAAAAGACGCAAACCCGAGGTCCTGGCCACCAATGGCGGAGGAGGCCTTTAATCTTCTCAAGGCTGCCTTCGCTTCTGCACCTGTTCTGCCCAGGCCTGACCCCTCGAAGCCTTTCATCCTCGAAGTAGATGCTTCTTCTGTCGGAGCTGGTGCCGTTTTAACTCAAAAAACCACTACTGAGAAAAATCGCACGTGTGGCTTTTTCTCCAAGACATTCTTCTCTGCAGAAAAAAATTATTCGATTGGAGATTGTGAGCTTTTAGCTATTAAATTGGCACTCGAGCAGTGGAGACATCTTTTAGAGGGGTCCCTGCATCCCATCATCATTTACACGGACCATAAAAATGTATCGTATCTCCAGACTGCCCAGCGATTAAATCCTCGCCAAGCTAGATGGACATTGTTGTTTGCCCGCTTCAATTTTGAAATTCATTTTCGTCCAGCTGACAAGAAGCCCCTCCACAGCACATCATACCTCCTGAATGTCTCATCTCCTCCGCTCCTACCACTCTTGTGCAAGTTCCTCCAGGGAAGACTTTTGTACCTCCACGCCTTCGCCTCAAGATTCTTAAATGGGGTCACTCTTTTGTCCGGACATGCTGATGTCAAGAAGTCGGTGCAGTTGATTTCCAGACACTACTGGTGGCCCTCCTTGGAGAAGGACGTGACTGATTTTGTTCGGGCTTGTACTACCTGTGCCTGTGACAAGACTCCACGCCGGAAGCCGGCAGGTCTCCTCCTTCCTTTACCTGTACCTGAACTGCCATGGTCCCATATTGCTATGGACTTCATCACCGATCTGCCACCATCCCACAATAATACAATCATCTGGGTGGTCGTTGATCGTTTTTCCAAAATGGCTAATTTTGTTCCTCTGCAGGGTCTTCCTTCTGCGCCACAATTGGCGAAACAATTTTTTCTTCATATTTTTCGCTTCCACGGGCTTCCCACGCACATAGTCTCAGACAGAGGCTTCCAGTTTGTTTCTAAATTTTGGAGGGCACTCTGCAGTCAATTAAAAATCAAACTACATTTTTCTTCCGCTTGCCACCCTCAATCCAACGGTCAAGTGGAAAGAGTAAATCAGATACTTGGTGACTACCTGCGACATTTTGTCTCCTCTCGCCAAGATGATTGGGTGGACCTCCTGCCCTGGGCTGAATTTTCGTACAATTTTAAAAACTCTGAGTCTTCTTCCAAATCCCCATTTTTTGTGGTCTACGGCCGTCACCCGCTCCCCCCCCCTCCGTATCCCCACTTCCTCTGGGGTTCCTGCCGTTGATGAATTGACGCAAGATTTTTCTTCCATTTGGCGTGAGACCCAAAAGTCGCTTCTATTGGCCTCTTCTCCAATGAAGAGGCATGCTGATAAAAAGAGAAGGGTTCCTCCGGTATTTTCCCCTGGTGACAAGGTATGGCTTTCTGCTGAGTTCATTCGATTTCGTGTACCCAGTTACAAGTTGGGCCCCCGATTTTTAGGCCCTTTCAAAGTTAAAAAACAAATCAACCCTGTCTCTTACCAACTTCATGTCTCTCTACTCAAACCTGTTGTTCTTAACCGCTAGTCTCCCAAAGTCACTCTTCCTGCTCCTGTCTCTGGATCCTCTGATATCTTCTCTGTGAAAGAGATCCTCGCCTCCAGGGTTGTCCGAGGTAAAAGATTTTTTCTTGTTGATTGCGAGAATTATGGCCCCGAAGAGATGTCTTGGGAACCCGAAGTCAATATCCTTGACAAGGAACTCATTCGTATATTTCTGGGTTCCAAAAAGAAGGGGAGACCCAAGGGGGGGGGGTACTGTAACGCCGAGCGCTCCGGGTCCCGCTGCTTTCCCGGAGGTCAGAAGGCTGTTAAAGGTCAGAAGGCTGTTTAGATTCTAGCAGTGATCCCTTATGTGCAACTTTACTCCCAATTCACTCCGCACAGCAGATATTCACTCCATACAGCAGAGATATTTCAGAATTATAACTCTCTAAGCAATACCACTCTTTGCAAGGCACACTCACAGACAGAGCTCTCTCACACAGAGTAACAGCTCGTATGTCTTGGATTCTCACCCGGCAGATCTCTCCACGAGGATTGACGAACTTTTGTTCAGCTTGGAGTGTCCTGAGGTGGTGTTGTGCGTCTCTCCTTCTGGAGGGCGAGATGTAGGGAAGTGAAGCATGCAAGGAGTTAACTATGTCGTCAAAACAGTGTCTCATGATGTTCATTCCCAGAATAAACTCAGCTGCATGTTCATCAACAACACTAGTAACAATAAAACCTTGTCCCCTAAGAACATGCTTGGGTACTGGTTTCCCATTCCCTGCCATCACCCGAAAGTCTACGTCATTAGGCTCACATAACATTTCAGGTCCCCAATACTTGTAAAAACACCCCTTGTGGAATGTTGGATACCTGGGACCCAGTGTCGATCAAAGCTTGCAATTTAACCCCCTCTACTACTATTTGTACATAGGGGCAGGGGGCAACATACATTGAGAGTCCTGTTTTGGTGCTGGTAGATTCTGGACCTTCAGTGTCTACTCCCGGGGTGCGGTCCTCGACCCCAGGGGATGCCCGTTTAAAGCCCAATATTGGCTCTTCCAGTGTCCAGTCTTGTTACAATGGCTACAAACAGGCCGTTGAGTCCCAGGTGGCCTGGCAGGACTAGGGACAGTCTCTTTGGATGAAGGGGAGTTAGCCCTGCCTACCATCTCTCTAACAGCTTTAGTCAACTGATCAATGTCCTGTCAGACGTGTTGTCACTAGCCCAAGGACTAGAGGGGGGTGACAGTGGCAGGTTGGGATGTAGTTGCAGCCGGGGCTCCCAATGGTTCAGTAGAATGGGGGACTAACTTCTTCTGCTACGGGCCCTGACTCAATGACTTTAATAGCCAACCTCTTGAAGGCGGGGAAAGCCATATGGGGGTTTTGAGCTGCCAGCATCCTGAGTTGGGCCTTATCCCACTTATTATGGGCCCCATCTATGAACCTGTCCATCAACACCCGGTTACCCTGATTGGGCATGATGCCATCTAGCTTTTGTACCGCTTCTAATGCGTTCTGCAGGGCTACAGCATAGACCCTAAGAGTTTCACCTGGTTTCTTAGACATACCTCGGAGGGGGAGTGAGACTCGAACACTTGATAGAGCCCCGCAAAGATTTTCTCCACTGTAGCCTTGTCGGCCGATGGCCATATGCGTACCACTTCTAATGCAGGTCCCTGCAGTTGTCCAGTAACTAACTGCACCTGTAGATGAGGGGAGAAAGCATAAAAAGCGAAGAGGCTGGATATCTTCTCCTTGAAGTCCCTCAGTGTAAATGGATCACAAATATAATGTGGGAGAACAGGGTTCCCCAGAAAGACAGGTGCGGCAGCAGGTGTCCTGGAGGTCAATGCAGCAGCTGGAGATAAATCAGGCTGGACCTGCCCTGCCGATTGCATTAGTTCCGCTGAGAGAAACACTGGAGCGCCACTATCTTGCTGACTAGGGGGAGCAGGTGACGATGGGGCAGGTACCGGAGCGGGATCCGGTGGTGGAGCAGGTCCAGGAAGCGGTATGGCTACTGCTGGATCCGACATGTTGGCGAACAGAATTATCCCTTTAAATGAAGCTCGGGAACGTTGGTCCCTTTAAGAGACGTAGCTGTTCCTTGATCTGGAACTTGAGTGCGACGATCGGGAGTTGGATAGAATTCAGCCAAGGCTTCAACTTAGCGATCTGGTGCTTCAGGGTTTTACACTGTACTGGCTCTTTAAGGCTTTTGGTCTTCAGCCCCGCTCTGAGTTTCCTTTTTGCACCAGCTAGGCTTGTCTGCAGGTTTTCTGTCAGAGGCTCCGCCAAAATGTCCGCGGCGGCTCTGGAGACCTCGGTGGGCGGAGTTTCAGGATCGCGCACGTGTGGGAAGGACTATTCTGTGCCTTTAACCCCTTGCGTTGCGAATTGCGGCTCCGCAGTATTCTTCGCCTCCCCCCTTACTTTTCGTGCGCACTTTCTGCACACTGCACCAGCAACACAATACATCAATAAAGTCTTTTGCCTAGTGGGGAGTACACTTTACTTGGTGGCAACAGCTGAGGCACACATCTGTATCCTGTTCGTGTGATAGCCTGGGGGGTGTAGGGTATGGGGAGTGTAGCTGTGCAGTAATTAAAGGGTGCTTGTTAACCCTTGCTATTCGTGACGCCAGGGTGAGGGCTCCTCAATAATGCTTTTACTACCGCCACCTTTCCCAAGAGCGATAGGGAGGTAGATAAGAAGAAAAGATTGTCCACAACCAGAGAGTTTTCTGAAACAGTATCAACTTTTACTGAAGGTTTTCTGCAAGCTTCAACAACATAAGTCTATCAGCATAACAACGGCTTTCCTTGGAGATTGACAAAGGTTGGGACTTTAGCATTTAAAGTCTTTTAGTACTGTGCGTTATTCTACTGGATTTAGGGGTTTAGTTGCGGTCCAGTAGTCACGCTAGCATTAGTGGGGATTTAGATTTGAACTCATGGTTTACGTTCAGCTGAGGCCGGCAGTTTTTGAGGCCTAGCGTGTCTTTGAAAGTTGCGTAGCACCGTCCTGTTAGTCCGGCATCCACGAGAACAGCAACCCAAGAGAGCGATAATTGGACGCAGCTCCCTTATATGGGCAGGGGCTGGACTAATGCTAATTGGTCCATACTAATGTCAATCACCATTACAAAGATTTGTGGGTAACACATGACCCAAGGACCTCCTAAGGTCCTCCAACATACCATAGAGGTTATTAGCATGGTCACATGACCGAAGGTCCTGCGACGCTGAACAAGGTAAGTACTATACATTACTATAAAAGATATATAATGATTAAATATATACACGTATAGTATCATTAGACATAGACTTGAGGAGAGGCGACTAGGGGCTGTCCCACCTGAGAAACCCTACCTGAACGCAGTTACTCTGACTTTGGGGACCTCTACACTAGGTACGGTATGCAATACTGTACCAGGACACCACAATGCTAAAAAATGCTTTTAACGATAGTCAGCAACAGTCGGATAGGCGTGGCTATGCCCGCAGCCGCCACGCCTATCCACTGTATGTCAGTCCTGGGGACGCTGTGTGATTGGTCCACAGGTCCCAGCACTGAGAGCCCTTATTACTGTACTGTACAGTAGAAGAATAAACGGCACCCGTTCATCTATGCACTCCGGTGATGCACTCCATCTATGCACTCCGGTGATGCACTTACAGCAAGCACTAGCTCTTTTTCTGCTAGTACTTGCTCCCTATAGCCCAATGCACGGTGTAATACTGTAGCGGAATGATCTGGCCGCCCGCATTGCATCACAGCAGTAGATGAGACCGGGCGGCCAGATCATTCCGCTACAGCATTATGCCGCGTATTGGGCTAAAGGGAGCAAGTACTAGCAGAAAGAGAGCTAGTGCTTGCTGTAAGTGCTGGCTGCCCGCATCACTGGAGTGCATAGATGAACGGGTGCCATTTATTCTTCTACAGTACAGTACAGTAATAAGGGCTCTCAGTGCTGGGACCTGTGGACCAATCACACGGCGTCCCCAGCACTGACATACAGGCAGAGGCGGCTCTCTAATTAGGTGATTTAGGCAGCCGCCTAAGGCCTCGCGTTAAAGGGGCCTCGCAGCCGCCTAAGTCGTATCATTAGCCCGTTCCCGCAGAATGACATTTATAAATGTCATGATGTGCAGGTAGTTCGTGCATCATGACATTTATATATGCAGTTAACCGGCGATGCGAGGGACAACTTCTGCAAGTCCCCCAGGACCATCTGTGGATGGTCCTGGTGAGCTATCACCGTGTTTGGTCCCTGTGGACCAATCACAGTGATCGCTGACTGGGGGGGTTAAAGTTCAAATCCCCCCACTCTGCCTGCCCCTAGTGTCAGGGTATAAAGCAAACGCGCTTTATACGGAAAAAGAAGAATCAAATAAAAATTTCAACAGGGTTGATCCTATGAGGTGGACATAAAAAAAACACCTCAAAAAGAGTACATTTGTAGGTAATTTATGGTGTGCAATAGTAAAACTCACTACTAACTGTTAGATAAAATATAACAATAATTTATTATATTCACAATATTAAAACAGTTGAAATTATTTTAGTACTGTGCGTTAGAACTGTGAACTTATGGAACAGTCTACCTCAGGAACTGGTCACAGCAGGAAAAATTAACAGCTTTAAAACAGGGTTAGATACATTCCTGGAACAAAATAACATTAATGCTTATGAAGAAATATAAAATCCCATCGCTTCCCCAATATCGCGCTACACCCCTACTCTTCAGTTCCCTGGTTGAACTTGATGGACGTATGTCTTTTTTCAACCGTACTAACTATGTAACTATGTAAGTTCAACCTATAACCCTAATAAGTCCCTATTGAGTTGAGTTGATCCAGAGGAAGGCAAAAAACCCTCATACTAGAGGTAAAGATTCCTTCCCGACTCCAAATATGGCAGTCAGAATAAATCTCTGGATCAACCTTCTGTCCCTATAAATCTAGTATACATACCCAGCAATGTTATTACTCTCCAAAAATGTATCCAGACCCTTTTTGAACTCTATTACAGAGTTCACCATGACCACTTCCTCCGGGAGAGAATTCCACAGTCTCACTGCTCTAACAATAAAGAACCCCCGACTGTGCTGGTGTAGAAACCTTCTTTCCTCTAGACGTAGAGGATGCCCCCTTGTTATTGATACAGTCCTGGGTATAAATAGATCATGGGAGAGATCTCTGGATCCAGAGTCTAGTCTCGGGAGGGGCACTATTAGAGAATTTCGTTTTGGCGCACAGAAAATAAGGTGTTGCTTAACCTCTTAAGGACCGGGGATTTTTCCGTTTTTGCATTTTCGTTTTTTGCTCCTTGACTCTTTCAATTTTGCACCTAAAAATCCATATGATTGCTTATTTTTTGCGCCACCAATTCTACTTTATAATGACGTCAGTTATTTTGCCCAAAAATCTACGGTGAAACGGAAAAAAAAATCATTATGCGACAAAATTGAAAAAAAAACTCCATTTTGTAACTTTTGGGGGCTTCCGTTTCTACGTAGTAAATTTTTCGGTAAAAATGACACCTTATCTTTATTCTGTACTACTTACCGTATGTAGGTTTGATTTTGTCGTACTTCTGGAAAAAATCATAACTACATGCAGGAAAATTAATACGTTTAAAATTGTCATCTTCTGACCCCTATAACTTTTTTATTTTTCTGTGTATGGGGCGGTATGAGGGCTAATTTATTGCGCCGTGATCTGAAGTTTTTAACGGTACCATTTTTGCATTGATAGGACTTATTGATCGCTTTTTATTCATTTTGAAATTATATAAAAAGTGACCAAAAATGCACTATTTTGGACTTTGGAATTTTTTTGCGCGCATGCCATTGACCAAGCGGTTTAATTAACGATATATTTTTATAATTTGGACATTTCCGCACGCGGTGATACCATATATGTTTATTTTTATTTACACTGTGTTTTTTTTTTTTATGGGAAAAGGGGGGTGATTCAAACTTTTAATAGGGGAGTAGTTAAATGATATTCATTCACTTTTTTTTTCACTTTTTTTTTTTTTGCAGTGTTATAGCTTCCATAGGGACCTATAACACTGAACACACTGATCTCTTATACTGATCATTGTTATCCCATAGGGACCTATAACACTGCACACACTGATCTCTTATACTGATCATTGTTATCCCATAGGGACCTATAACACTGCACACACTGATCTTTATCATTGATCACTGGTTTCTCATAGGAAACCAGTGATCGACGATTCTGCTGCATGACTGCTCATGCCTGGATCTCAGGCACTGAGCAGTCATTCGGCGATCGGACAGCGAGGAGGCAGGTAGGGGCCCTCCCGCTGTCCTGTAAGCTGTTCGGGATGCCGCGATTTCGCTGCGGCTATCCCGAACAGCCCTTTGAGTTAACCGGCACTTTTTACTTTCATTTTTAGCCGCGCGGCTCAGCTCTCAGCCTATTAGCGGCGGGTCCCGGCTTCACTATGACGCCGGGCCCGCCGTGATATGATGCGGGGTTACTGTGTAACCCAGCGTTATATCACGGGAGCAGGACCAAGGACGTACCGGTACGTCCTTGGTCCTTAAGGGTTTAAAGAACTTACAATATTATTAAATGTATCCAGTATAATAATCAAATACACCAATTGCTACAGAATGGGAAAGCGCTAAACAAGTTTTTACCATTTAAAACTACAACTCCCAGTATGACCTAAGTAGTAGTGAGGGGATGCTGGGAGTTGTTGTTTCACCCATCATTACTGCAAAACTTACAAGTGATGGGACAGTCAGGACACTACACAATGATATCAGTGACTACAGGTGACTCCTTATCTAATTCAGATGTACATACCGCCAGGTCCAGCTAAATGTTCTCACTGCAGAACTTGACGCCCAGACGTCTCCTCACTATGTCAGCGCATTCTGATCCTCTATATGAAAACAATTATTATTAGAAACCTTCCAAACACTGTACCCTCTGAATATAATTCTGACACACTGTACCCACTGAATATAATACTGCCACACACTGTACCCCCTGAATATAATACTGCCTCACACTGTACCCCTGAATATAATACTGCCACACACTGTACCCCCTGAATATAATACTGCCTCACACTGTACCCCCTGAATATAATACTGCCACACACTGTACCCCTGAATATATTACTGTCACACACTGTACCCCCTGAATATAATACTGCCACACACTGTACCCCCTGAATATAATACTGCCACACACTGTACCCCCTGAATATAATACTGCCTCACACTGTACCCCCTGAATATAATACTGCCTCACACTGTACCCCCTGAATATAATACTGCCACACACTGTAACCTCTGAATATATTACTACAACACACTGTACCCCCTGAATATAATACTGCCACACACTGTTCCCCCTGAATATAATACTGCCTCACACTGTACCCCCTGAATATAATACTACCACACACTGTACGCTCTAAATATCCCTCTGAATACAATACCGTGATGTATTGTGGCTAATGAAAACCATACTACCCCAGAAATTCCTTATACTCTCTGCCCCTCATATATAGTAATAATGCCCCATCCTGTCCCCACATATAACTATGACCCACCCTGTTCTCCCTCATAATAATAATGCCCTCTGTCCTGTCCCCCTAGCATATAATGCCCCCCTGTACTGTGCCCCTCACATATAATGCCCCTGTAATGTTCCCCTCACATATAATGCCCCTGTAATGTTATAATGTCCCCTGCCCTGCACCCTCAGGGGGCATTTTAAGTAAGGGGCACAAGACAGAGGAGCAGGGATGTGGAAATTCTATCGCCCGATGCCCGGGATAAGTAGTTTTGGGCGCCGGGCAGGTAAATTGTTTATAGATTTAGCCCTATATCGGGCTAGCAGGGACAGACAGACTTCCCCCTTATTTTTCTTTAATGCCGGTGTGAGGCGCAGGAGCGGATGCAAGTCTGAACCTCACACCGGCGCTCAGAGTGTATGGAGGGGGCGGCGGCCCCCAGCTGACTGCAGAGTCCCCTTATCTCCCCTCCCGGAGGATGCAGCTCTACACAAGAAGACACAGCAGGGTGAGAGAAAGGACGTAAGACAGCTCGGCACACAGCTCCTCCCCTCCCCCTGCACACAGCTCTATCCCTCCCCCTCCCCTGTCTGATGTCTGTGTGATGTGTATGTAATGTATACTGTGTGTATAATGTGTGTGTGATGTGTATGTAATGGATAATGTGTGTATGATGTCTGTCTATGTGTGATGTGTATGTAATGTATAATGTGTGTATGATGTCTATGTGTGATGTGTATGTAATGTATAATGTGTGCATGATGTCTGTGTGTGATGTGTATGTGATGTATAATGTGTGTATGATGTGTGTCTATGTGTGATGTGTATGTAATGTATAATGTGTGTATGATGTCTATGTGTGATGTGTATGTAATGTATAATGTGTGTATGATGTCTATGTGTGATGTGTATGTAATGTATAATGTGTGTATGATGTCTATGTGTGATGTGTGTGTAATGTATAATGTGTGTATGATGTCTGTCTATGTGTGATGTGTGTGTAATGTATAATGTGTGTATGATGTCTATGTAATGTATAATGTGTGTATGATGTTTGTGTGTATGCATGTGATGTATGATGTGGGGGGGGGGGCAGCGGTGGGTGTATGTATGATGTATATGTATGGTGTGAGTGTGTGTGATGAGTGTATGTAATGTATAATGTGTGTATGATGTCTGTGTGTGATGTTTATGTAATGTATAATGTGTGTATGATGTCTGTGTGTGATGTGTATGTAATGTATAATGTGTGTATGATGTCTGTGTGATGTGTATGTAATGTATAATGTGTGTATGATGTGTGTCTATGTGTGATGTGTATGTAATGTATAATGTGTGTATGATGTCTATGTGTGATGTGTATGTAATGGATAATGTGTGTATGATGTCTATGTGTGATGTGTATGTAATGGATAATGTGTGTATGATGTCTATGTGTGATGTGTATGTAATGGATAATGTGTGTATGATGTCTATGTGTGATGTGTATGTAATGTATAATGTGTGTGTGTATAATGTGTGTATGATGTCTATGTGTGATGTGTATGTAATGTATAATGTGTGTATAATGTCTATATGTGATGTGTATGTAATGTATAATGTATGTATGATGTCTGTCTATGTGTGATGTGTATGTAATGTATAATGTGTGTATGATGTCTGTCTAAGTTTGTGTGTATGCATGTGATGTATGATGTGGGGGGGCAGCGGTGGGTGTATGTATGATGTGTGCATATGTATGATGTATATGTATGGTGTGAGTGTGTGATGTGTGTATGTAATGTATGATGTGTGTGTGATGTCTGTCTAAGTGTGATGTGTGTATGTATATGATGTGGGGGGGCAGCGGCGGGTGTATGTAGGATGTGTGTATGTATGGTGTGAGTGTATGTGTGATATGTGTATGTATGTAATGTATGATGTGGGGGGGGGGGGGGGCACTGCCGCCGCCGCCAGTTGTGCCATCTAATTTTATTTTTAGTGGCTTCTGGTCACCCGCAGTAAATTGCACCCCCAGAATCCCCCCCCCCCCCCTTCATACTCACCCGAGGACCAAGAGCCCCACGGATGCAGGCAAACACACCCGAACCAAAACTACAACTCCCAGCATGTTCGACAATAACCTAATCTGTAGAACTATAAAGTGTAACATGCTGGGAGTTGTAGTTTTGGTTCGGGTCAGCTGCAGAGCCATAGGCTGCATCAGGGCATGCTGGGTGTTGTAGTTACTAACTGCAATTCCCAGTATTCCTTGACACAGACTATGGCTCTGCAGCTGACACAAACCAAAACTACAACTCCCAGCATGTTACACAATAACCTTAACTGTACTACTATACAGTGCAACATGCTGCAACACCCACACAACCATAGGCTGTATCAGGGCATGCTGGGTGTTGTAGTTATCTAGTAACTAAATGCAACTTCCAGCATTTTCTGGCACAAAATGCAGCACACAAACTGGAGAAGCAGAACAACCCCCCAGTAACACATAAGTCCCTATGAAGACTGAAAAATAGTGATTCAAATATTGTAAAAAGTGCGTATATATGTGAATAAGCCCCTTTCCTAATAAAAGTTTCCAATTTTCTTTAAATAAAAATAATGTACAAAAATAAACATAAGTGGTATCTCTGCATGTGGAAATGTCCAGACTATTAAAATATAATGTTAATTAAACCGTATGGTGAATGGTGTAAATGTAAAAAAATAGTCCAGAATTGCTCATTTTTGGTCACTTCATATGAGAAATTTTTCATAAGGTGATCAAAAAGTTACATCTAGACTTTTCTGGACTTGCCTCGGGTGTAAGAGGATCTACAGCTCTCCCGCCGCTAATAGCCTGGCATGCTGCGATCGCTGTGGCTGCTATTAAACCATTAGATCATCGCTGTCTAAGTTGACTGCAGTGTCTAAAGGAATCTTATATCCATCCCTGGTGGTCTAGTGGGGTGGATCAGACTATTTTGGTGGAAATTATTTTATCTACCAGGACAAGTAGATTGTGTTCAGCTTTAGTCCCTTGGACAAGTAGTTTTTTTTTTTAATTTCCACACCCCTGGGGGAGGCATTATAAATGAGTGGCACGTGGGAGGGGGGCATTAAATGAGTATGCTTTAAAGTGTCTCTTCTCACCCCTATAACCCTTTTATTTTTCCGCATACAGGACTATATGAGGGCTTATTTTTTTGTGCTGTGATCTGAAGTTTTTGTCAGAATTATTTTTATTTAGATTTATTTTCTTTTTGTTATTGAAGTGACCAAAAATACGCACTTCTGGACTTTGATATTTTTTCATGCTTTCGCCTTTCAGTGTGCAACTTAACTATTATATTTTATTAGTTCACACATTTGTGCATGTGGTGCTACCACATATGTTTAGGGTTTATGTATAGGGTTTTCCTTACATTATTTCATTTAAAAAATGGGAACAAAGGGTGATTCAAACTTTTATTAGGCAAGGGGTAAATCGCATTTATTACTTTTTTTAAATGTATTTTATTTTTTTTTTTACACTTTTTTTGGTCCCCATGTATAGGCTGATATAGGCCAGTGAGAAAAGGGACATAATACTGCGGGACTATATACATCAGCTGTGCTGTACCCAGTGCCCTGGCTACTATATATATATGTATATGTTTCTATGCATAAATATAGCTGCCAGGGCAGTGGGTACAGCACAGATAAGCTGATGTATATAGCCCAACAGTATTATGTCCCTATATACGTGCTGTGTGTCCTCTGAACTGGCTAGCCCATACTACATATATTATATACGTAATATGGGCCAAGCAGGGCAGAGATCACAGCACAGACATTGGTATATAGTGACATAACACTGAGGGGCTATATACATTAATTGTAGCCTTGACTACTATATACATGCATATATTTATAGCAGCCAGGGCAGTGGTACAGCACAGCTGATGTATATAGCCCCACAGTGTTTCCCAACTAGGGTGCCTCCAGCTGTTGCAAATCTACAACTCTGGTTGGCTGTCTGGCCATGCTGGTAGTTGTAGTTTTGCAACAGCTGGAGGCACACTGTTTGAGAAACACATCACTGTATATCAATGACTGGCCCATACTGCATATACTATATGTAGTAGGCCAGAGAGGGCACAGCAGTCACTGGTATACAGGTAGTGACTGACATGCCCGGCCACTGGGACTTCACTACAGACCTCCTCACCTCTGATGGCCGCCCTGCAGATCGGAGACTGTCAGACTGGACGGAGCTCCACTGGTATGGAGGATACAGGCCGCAGAGGCTGTACAGCTGGCAGGCAGTGTCTCTCTCTCTGCGGTGAGCAGCTGGGGGAGGGGTCGGACGAGCAGGGACTAAGTTGTAGCAGCCATCAGCTCCCTCTCTTAACCCCTTAAGGACTCAGGGTTTTTCCGTTTTTGCACTTTCGTTTTTTTATCCTTACCTTTTAAAAATCATAACCCTTTCAATTTTCCACCTAAAAATCCATATTATGGCTTATATTTTGCGTCGCCAATTCTACTTTGCAGTGACATTAGTCATTTTACCCAACAATGCACGGCGAAACGGAAAAAAAAATCATTGTGCGACAAAATCGAAAAAAAAACGCCATTTTGTAACTTTTGGGGGCTTCCGTTTCTACGCAGTGCATATTTCGGTAAAAATTCCACCATATCATTATTCTGTAGGTCCATACGGTTAAAATGATACCCTACTTATATAGGTTTGATTTTGTCGCACTTCTGGAAAAAATCATAACTACATGCAGGAAAATGTATACGTTTAAAAATGTCATCTTCTGACCCCTATAACTTTTTATTTTTCCACTTACAGGGCGGTATGAGGACTGATTTTTTGCGCCGGGATCTGAAGTTTTTATCGGTATGATTTTTGTTTTGATCAGACTTTTTGATCACTTTTTATTCATTTTTTTAATGGTATAAAAAGTGACCAAAATACGCTTTTTTGAACTTTGGAATTTTTTTTGCGCGTACGCCATTGACCGTGTGGTTTAATTAATGACATATTTTTATAGTTCGGACATTTACGTACGCGGCGATACCACATATGTTTATTTATTAATTTTTTTTACACTGTTTTATTTTTTTTATGGGAAAAGGGGGGTGATTCAAACTTTTATTAGGGAAGGGGTTAAATGACCTTTATTAACACTTTTTTTTTACTTTTTTTTTTGCAGTGTTATAGGTCCCATAGGGACCTATAACACTGCACACACTGATCTCCTATGCTGATCACTGGCGTGTATTAACACGCCTGTGATCAGCATTATCGGCGCTTGACTGCTCCTGCCTGGATCTCAGGCACGGAGCAGTCATTCGTCGATCGGACACCGAGGAGGCAGGTAAGGGCCCTCCCGGTGTCCGGTCAGCTGTTCGGGACGCCGCGATTTCACCGCGGCGGTCCCGACCAGCCCGACTGAGCAGCCGGGTCACTTTCAGTTTCACTTTAGAAGCGGCGGTCAGCTTTGACCACCGCTTCTAAAGGGTTAATACCGCACATCGCCGCGATCGGCGATGTGTGGTATTAGCCGCGGGTCCCGGCCGTTGATGAGCGCCGGGACCGACGCGATATGATGCAGGATCGCGGCGCGATCCCGCTCCATATCGCGGGAGCCGGCGCAGGACGTAAATATACGTCCTGCGTCATTAAGGGGTTAAAGGGGCAGCAGGTGCTGGAGCAGCGTGTGAAAGGTGAGGGGACAGTGGAGCCGGGGAGAGCTCCTGCTCCTCAATAATAGCGGCAGCAATCTCGGGGGGGGGGGGGGGGGGGGCATTTTATGCACCAACCTTTTATGTGGAACCGTACAGAGGCGGCTCTAGACTTTTTGAGGCCTTAGGCAAAAATATATCTGAGGTCCCCAAGTGCGATAAAAAAAAAAACGCAATGCACTATATCTATTTATCAGTGGGTGTGTAGTTTAAAGTGCTGCTTCATACAGCAACTCACCAATGACGTATTCTCTAATTTGCTTTGTTGCCTTCTCTTCTCCATTTGGTCTGGGTCATCATGACAATTTCTTCCACCCACAATTCTTCACCGTTAAACCTGCAAAACAAACCTATTAGGCGCCGAACGTTTTTTTTCCCATGGGTGACAGAGGGGTGTAAAAGAGTGTACATGGGTGACAGAGGGGTGTAGAGGGGTGTACAGAGGGGTGTTCATGGGTGACGGAGGGGTATAGAGGAGTGTACATGGGTGACAGAGGGGTGTAGAGGAGTGTACATGGGTGACAGAGGGGTGTAGTGGAGTGTACATGGGTGACAGAGGGGTGTACAGAGGGATGTACATGGGTGACAGAGGGGTATAGAGGAGTGTACATGGGTGACAGAGGGGTGTAGAGGAGTGTACATGGGTGACAGGGGTGTAGAGGAGTGTACATGGGTGACAGAGGGGTGTAGAGGAGTGTACATGGGTGACAGAGGGGTGTAGAGGAGTGTACATGGGTGACAGAGGGGTGTACAGAGGGGTGTAGAGGAGTGTACATGGGTGACAGAGGGGTGTAGAGGAGTGTACATGGGTGACAGAGGGGTATAGAGGAGTGAACATGGGTGACAGAGGGGTGTAGAGGAGTGTACATGGGTGACAGAGGGGTGTAGAGGAGTGTACATGAGTGACAGAGGGGTATAGAGGAGTGTACATGGGTGACAGAGGGGTGTATAGGAGTGTACATGGGTGACAGAGGGGTGTAGAGGAGTGTACATGGGTGACAGAGGGGTGTAGAGGAGTGTACATGGGTGACAGGGGTGTAGAGGAGTGTACATGGGTGACAGAGGGGTGTAGAGGAGTGTACATGGGAGACAGAGGGGTGTACATGGGTGATGGAGGGTGTAGAGGAGTGTACATGGGTGACAAAGGGGTGTAGAGGAGTGTACATGGGTGACAGAGGGGTGTAGAGGAGTGAACATGGGTGACAGGGGTGTAGAGGAGTGTACATGGGTGACAGAGGGGTGTAGAGGAGTGTACATGGGTGACAGAGGGGTGTAGAGGAGTGTACATGGGTGACAGAGGGGTGTAGAGGAGTGTACATGGGTGACAGAGGGGTGTAGAGGAGTGTACATGGGAGACAGAGGGGTGTACATGGGTGATGGAGGGTGTAGAGGAGTGTACATGGGTGACAAAGGGATGTAGAGGAGTGTACATGGGTGACAGAGGGGTGTAGAGGAGTGTACATGGGTGACAGAGGGGTGTAGAGGAGTGTACATGGGTGACAGGGGTGTAGAGGAGTGTACATGGGTGACAGAGGGGTGTAGAGGAGTGTACATGGGTGACAGAGGGGTGTAGAGGAGTGTACATGGGTGACAGAGGGGTGTAGAGGAGTGTACATGGGTGGCAGAGGGGTGTAGAGGAGTGTACATGGGTGACGGTTGTAGAGGAGTGTACATGGGTGACAGAGGAGTGTACATGGGTGACAGAGGGGTGTACATGGGTGCTAGAGGGTGTAGAGGAGTGTACATGGGTGACAGAGGGGTGTAGAGGAGTGTACATGGGTGACAGAGGGATGTAGAGGAGGGTACATGGGTGACAGAAGGGTGTAGAGGAGTGCACATGGGTGACAGAGGGATGTAGAGGAGGGTACATGGGTGACAGAAGGGTGGAGAGGAGTGTACATGGGTGACAGAGGGGTGTAGAGGAGTGTACATGGGAGACAGAGGGGTGTACATGGGTGATGGAGGGTGTAGAGGAGGGTACATGGGTGACAGAAGGGTGTAGAGGAGGGTACATGGGTGACAGAAGGGTGTAGAGGAGTGTACATGGGTGACAGAGGGGTGTAGTGGAGTGTACATGGGTGACAGAGGGGTGTACAGAGGGATGTACATGGGTGACAGAGGGGTATAGAGGAGTGTACATGGGTGACAGGGGTGTAGAGGAGTGTACATGGGTGACAGAGGGGTGTAGAGGAGTGTACATGGGTGACAGAGGGGTGTAGAGGAGTGTACATGGGTGACGGTTGTAGAGGAGTGTACATGGGTGACAGAGGGGTGTAGAGGAGTGTACATGGGTGACAGAAGGGTGTAGAGGAGTGTACATGGGTGACAGAGGGGTGTACATGGGTGCTAGAGGGTGTAGAGGAGTGTACATGGGTGACAGAGGGGTGTAGAGGAGCGTACATGGGTGACAGAGGGATGTAGAGGAGGGTACATGGGTGACAGAGGGGTGTAGAGGAGGGTACATGGGTGACAGAAGGGTGTAGAGGAGTGTACATGGGTGACAGGGATGTAGAGGAGGGTACATGGGTGACAGAAGGGTGGAGAGGAGTGTACATGGGTGGCAGAGGGGTGTAGAGGAGTGTACATGGGTGACAGAGGGGTGTAGAGGAGTGTACATGTGTGACAGAGGGGTGTAGAGGAGTGTACATGTGTGACAGGGGTGTAGAGGAGTGTACATGGGTGACAGAGGGGTGTACAAGGGTGACAGATGGGTGTAGAAGAGTGAACATGGGTGGTGACAGAGGGATGGACAGGAGTGACAAGGTGGTAACGGGTGGACAGAGGGGTGAATGGGGGTGGACATGGGTGACAAGGATGTGGTCAGGGGGGTGGACAATGGAGGGTGAACATGGGTGACAGGGATGGACAGGGATGACAGAGGGTTGGATGGGGGGGTGGACATGGATGACAGGAGGGTGGACATAGGAGACAGGGGGTCAGAGGGGTGGACAAGGGTGACAAGGGGGTAAAAGAGGGACAGGAGTGACAGAGGGGTGGACTGGGGTAACAAAGGGACAGATGGGTGACAGGGATGGACAGCGGAGTGGACAAGGCAGACATGGATGAGAGGGTGGGGTGGACATGGGTGACAGGAGGGTGAACAGGGGTGACAGGAGGGGGTGAACATGGGTGACAGGGGGTGGACATGGGTGACAGGGGGTGGACATGGGTGACAGGAGGGTGAACAGGGGTGACAGGAGGGTGAACAGGGGTGACAGGAGGGTGGACATGGGTGACAGGTGGGTGGACATGGGTGACAGGAGGGTGGACATGATGACAGGAGGGTGAACAGGGGTGACAGGAGGGTAAACAGGGGTGACAGGGGGGGTTGGACATGGGTGACAGGGGGGTGGACAGGGGTGACAGGGGGGGTGGACATGGGTGACAGGGGGGTGGACGTGTTATTATAACATTATTACAGACAGTGTACACACCTGACATCCTAACTGGCCATGGTGTGGGATGAGTATGGACTGGATCGGTGTTTCCCAACCAGGGTGCCTCCAGCTGTTGCAAAACTGTAACTCCCAGCATGCCTGGACAAACTTAGTCTGTCCGGGCATGCTGGGAGTTGTAGTTTTGCAACAGCTGGAGGCACCCTGGTAGGGAAACACTGGACTGGATACTTATATCATTGATTATGTTGCTATATTTACATCCAGAGCTACCAGAGTAACACCACTTAAAGGGCCCCTGAGCCTCGATGAGCCAGCAGGGCTCCAAGTAGGGTTGCCACCCTACCAGTATTTTACCAGCACAGCTGGTATTTTCATTCAAATTCCGGGCTGTGCCGGTAAGTTTGGATGAAAAATAGCGGCCATGCAATGGCCGGTATTTTTCATTCACTGTCATCACACACTAACCTAAAAAAGCGGCGCCGCTGAGCGGGGGTGCGGGCTGCACGCCCGCACCATGCCGCTCAGCACAGCACCCTTACAAAACCTTACCTGGCACTGTGCACTGCTGTGCAGCCGGGCGGCTGGATCTGCGGAGGGACGTTGCGGAAGTGACGTCACTCCGCAGACCCGCGCAGGACGTCACGTCACTCGCCGGCCCGAGACTGAGAGGAGACTGGAGAGGTGCTGCGGTAGTGGGTAAGTGTGTCTGTGTGTGTCTGTTACTATGTGTGTGTCAGTGTTTGTGTGTCTATCAGTCAGTATTTGTGTGTGTGTCTGTCAGTCAGTGTTTGTGTGTCTGTCGGCCAGTGTGTGTGTGTCACTGAATTACACCCCACCCACCCCAATTCCCCTGTGGCAATTCCCCCCCCCCACCCCAATTCCATGGGGAAGAGGGGGGTAACTTACTATACCTATGGGGAAGAGAGAGGTGGGGGTAACTGCCTATACCTATGGGGAAGAGAGAGGTGGGGGTAACTGCCTATACCTATGGGGAAAAGAGAGGGGGGGGGGTAACTGCCTATACCTATGGGGAAAAGAGGGGGGTAACTGCCTATACCTATGGGGAAGAGAGAGGGGGGGGGTAACTGCCTATACCTATGGGGAAGAGAGAGGGGGGGTAACTGCCTATACCTATGGGGAAGAGAGAGGGGGGGTAACTGCCTATACCTATGGGGAAGAGAGAGGGGGGGGGGTAACTGCCTATACCTATGGGGAAGAGAGGGGGGGGGTAACTGCCTATACCTATGAGGAAGAGAGGGGGGGGGGGTAACTGCCTATACCTATGGGGAAGAGAGAGGGGGGGGGGTAACTGCCTATACCTATGGGGAAGAGAGAGGGGGGGTAACTGCCTATACCTATGGGGAAGAGAGAGGGGGGGGGGGTAACTGCCTATACCTATGGGGAAAAGAGAGGGGGGGGGTAACTGCCTATACCTATGGGGAAAAGAGAGGGGGGGGGTAACTGCCTATACCTATGGGGAAGAGAGAGGGGGGGTAACTGCCTATACCTATGGGGAAGAGAGGGGGGGGGGGGTAACTGCCTATACCTATGGGGAAGAGAGAGGAGGGGGGTAACTGCCTATACCTATGGGGAAGAGAGAGGGGGGGTAACTGCCTATACCTATGGGGAAGAGAGAGGGGGGGGGGGGTAACTGCCTATACCTATGGGGAAGAGAGAGGGGGGGGGTAACTGCCTATACCTATGGGGAAGAGAGAGGGGGGTAACTGCCTATACCTATGGGGAAGAGAGAGGGGGGGGGGGTAACTGCCTATACCTATGGGGAAGAGAGAGGGGGGGGGTAACTGCCTATACCTATGGGGAAGAGAGAGGGGGGGGTAACTGCCTATACCTATGGGGAAGAGAGAGGGGGGGGTAACTGCCTATACCTATGGGGAAGAGAGGGGGGGGGGTAACTGCCTATACCTATGGGGAAGAGAGGGGGGGGGGTAACTGCCTATACCTATGGGGAAGAGAGGGGGGGTAACTGCCTATACCTATGGGGAAGAGAGAGGAGGGGGGTAACTGCCTATACCTATGGGGAAGAGAGAGGAGGGGGGTAACTGCCTATACCTATGGGGAAGAGAGAGGAGGGGGGTAACTGCCTATACCTATGGGGAAGAGAGAGGGGGGGGGGGTAACTGCCTATACCTATGGGGAAGAGAGAGGGGGGGGGGGGGTAACTGCCTATACCTATGGGGAAGAGAGAGGGGGGGGGTAACTGCCTATACCTATGGGGAAGAGAGAGAGGGGGGGGGGGGGGTAACTGCCTATACCTATGGGGAAGAGAGAGGGGGGGGGTAACTGTCTATACCTATGGGGAAGAGAGAGGGGGGGTAACTGCCTATACCTATGGGGAAGAGAGAGGGGGGGTAACTGCCTATACCTATGGGGAAGAGAGGGGGGGGGGGTAACTGCCTATACCTATGGGGAAGAGAGAGGGGGGGTAACTGCCTATACCTATGGGGAAGAGAGAGGGGGGGGGGTAACTGCCTATACCTATGGGGAAGAGAGGGGAGGTAACTGCTTATACCTATGGGGAAGAGAGGGGGTGACTCTGCCTCTACCTATGGGGAAGAGAGGGGGTGACTCTGCCTATAGGGAACGGGGGAGGGGGTGTAACTGCCTATACTTATTGGGGGGGGGCTACCTAACTTATACCTGGATGCCTAACTACTTACCTACATACCAGGCTATCTAAGTATGTACCTGGCCTTCATACATGGCTGCCTAACTACCTAGCTAGCCCCCTACCTACCTGGCTTGTCACCTACCTACATATCCGGCTTCCTGATCTACCTACCTGGTTACCTATTTACCTGGCTACCTACCTACCTTCCCTTTTACTGTGCAGGACACCAAGGAGGGAATTATTACAGTTTGCGGGCCAATAGATGGAAAGATTGTGTAGAGGAGGGGAGGGCACTGAATATATGCAGAGTCTGACATGTTTTTCCTGCAGATGTTAAGAGATCCACATTGCGGTCTTATCCGGACGGAGAAGAAAAGGAAAGAGGAAGCAACTGATCAGAAAATACGTAATTGTGAGCATAGGCGTGCGCAGCCTATTGCATTAGGGTGTGCACCCTAAAGCACAAACTCAAGCTGCGCACGCTTGTGTGTGTATATATGTATATATGTATAAAGCCTGATGGGCTGTATTTGTGCGAGGGGCGGAAGTAATTATCGCTCCCTGCACTTCCAGGTGGGGCTTATTGGGAACAGGTGGGGGCGTGTGTATATAACTTCCCCCTCTCCTACAGGGGCGGAGCACGTGTCGTTTGTGGAATCTCTGCTTCCTGTGGCAGGCTGGTGTTTGAATCTCCCACAAAAATCTTCAGAGCTGCTGCTCACGGTGCGGAGGCCTTGCTGATCATGAGTCTGGGGGGTGCAGGTGCGGCATTCCTGGCAGCTCTGCTGGCTGTCTTATCTGGGGATGCTGTCTCACTCTGATTATAAGGTAATATTGGGCAGGTATGGTGCTGACTAGCTCTGCCCGCAGCGGTAGTGGGGGCCAGGAGCGGCAAGCAGGTGAGTTAAATCTGTGCTGGGGGTGGTGCGGCCTCAGCATTTCGCGCAGCCCGCTAGCTGCCTCATGGCGACATGTGGACCGCCCGCCACCCACACAGCTACAATTGTCTATGCTCTTGGGACAGGTTGCGGCAGCTGCCCAGTCCTCGTTAGGCGGTCCTGTCAGCTTGTCTGCTATCGTTAATCTAAAGTATAGTGTAATGCTCTGCGGAGGGTTGTTTCAATATAACGTTTGCTGTATACAGTGTGGTGCAATGCTCTGCAAAGAGTCGTTTCAATATAACTTTTGCTGTGTGCTGTGGTGCTCTGCGGGGTATACGGTGCCCTTGCAGTATACGGTACAGTGTAATGCTCTGCAAAGGGTCTCGTTACAATATAACATGTACTGTATAACGGTATAGTGCAATGCTCTGCAGATGGTCTCGTTACAATATAGTATACATGATATACAGCTATGGCGATATGCTCTGCAGATGGTCTTGTTACAATATAATATATACTATATACAGTATAGTGCTATACTCTGCAGATGGTCTCATTATAAACAAACTTTATACAGTTAGTGCAATGCTCTGCAGATGGGATGGTTTCAATACAACATATTATATAGGGCATAGTGCAATGCTCTGCAGAGGGTCGTTACAGTTAGCATGTCCAGTGTGGTGCAGTGCTCTGCGAAGGGTCTTGTTGCAACACAGGGTGGCATTTACTGTGCGGTGTGGTGCAATACTCTGCAGAGGATCACGTTGCAGGGTAGCATATGCTGTGTGTGGTGATGCAGTGCTCTGTAGACTGTCTTGTTTCAATATAGTATATAGTAGGGTGCAATGCTCTGTAGAGATATAACATAGGCTACATCCATTTAAATCATAGTATACACAGTGTAATGCTCGTTATTTGAACGATCATGGTATCCATACGGTTCTTACACTTGGTTTATTATGGGCATACACGCATTACTGGTACAAGGTGCACACGAGTAGAGCATCTTCACGGTTTGATAACTCCATGAGTTTCTTATTGTCCGTACTCTCATGGTTAATTCATACGCTTATGGCACACTGCTCATACGCGCATAGTATGTATACAGTTTCATGTGCTAATATCATTATATACGGTACATATACTCACTGACGATACATTCACAGCATTTATACTGGGCAAACTCGTTTATGCTGTTCACCTCATGGTTATTCTCTCACTCACTGGTGTTCTACACGGTCCACAAACTTGGCATTTATGCTGTTCACATATTCTTGGCATGTTCACGGTCTTACATTCTTTCTACCATGTTACGTTCATGGCAATCAAACACGTCGTAATTATCACTGGTTCATACGCTCAAAGTATCATTCGGTTCATATGTTAATGGTATTTCATACTGGTTACGGCAGTATACTGCCTATAGCAATTATACGGTTCATACACTCATGGCAGTTATAGTGGTCACACTCTCACGGTTCTTAAGTTGTTCACATGTTCACCGCATTCATACACGCAGGTTTCACACGCTCATGGCAGTTATATTGGTCACACGGTTATGGTTTTGTTGTTCGCGCATTCATACACGCAGGGTTCATACACTCATGGCGGTTGTATTGGTTGCACGGTCATGGTTTTGTTGTTCACGCATTCACCGCATTCATACACGCAGGTTTCATACGCTCATGGCAGTTACATTGGTCACACGGTTATGGTTTTGTTGTTCACACGTTCATCGCATTCATACACGCAGGGTTCATACGCTCATGGCAGTTATATTGGTTACACGGTCATGGTTTTGTTGTTCACCGCATTCATACACGCAGGTTTCATACGCTCATGGCAGTTACATTGGTCACACGGTTATGGTTTTGTTGTTCACACGTTCATCGCATTCATACATGCAGGGTTCATACGCTCATGGCAATTATATTGGTTACACGGTCATTGTTTTGTTGTTCACACGTTCACCGCATTCATACGCTCATGGCAGTTATATTGGTTACACGGTCATGGTTTTGTTGTTCACATGTTCACCGCATTCATACACGCAGGTTTCCTATGGTTCTCACACATAGTGTCATGCTGTTTCGTGCAGTTGTTGCCACGCGCTCATAGCATGTTCACAGCATTACACTGCTTATAGTACTCATAGCGTCATACCACATATTAATTTGTAGCACATATGCTCGACGCTTATACTGCACATGTACTTGTAGCATTTATACTACACATACACATGGCCAACATCAGGCACATACGCTCTTAGCATTGATACCGCAAGTATACTCATAGCATTATACTGCTCATAGTATCATACCACTATACGCTCATAGCATTTATACCACATACACGCTCGTTGTATTCATACCACAGACATGTTCACGTCATGTATATTGCACATATAATTGTAGCAGTACACTACACGGATATTCGTAGCATTCATTCTGTACATACGATGGTAGTAATTATTATGCTGACACGTTGTAGTACTTATTCTGTGTACATGTAGCATTCATTTTGTTATGTTATCTGCACTAACATCCATAGCGTTTACTGTACATGGGTAATGGTATTTATTCTGCATGTTCATCCATAGCGTCTACACTACACACATGCTCCCGTAGCTTTTACTGTATGTATGTTTATAGCATTCATTCTGTGTATTCGTGCATAGTCTTTTATACGGAAAGTTCACTCAGGTTTGTCAGGATGTAGCCCTATTGCCGAACTCCTCTTCAGGTTAAGGGGTCAATGTCGGTTGCTACTGACTCGTTCAATCGCATTGTTGTTTATTGTCATGACCTGACAAGTTCTCAGGTCAGATACAACCTCCTCTGTTGTATTTCACGACTACGTTATCAGTTAGTTATAGTACACATATTCAACTATCCGGCACAGGTACTCGTTCAAGGGTGGTCATCATTTTAGTGGCACTAATCGGCTGTTCAATGCCCGGTCACCTGACTCGTTCCTTCAGGGGTTGAATCGCGGTTGTTACTGACTCACATTCAGAGCAACCAATTTCAGGAATACTCAATGTTAACCTGTTGCCTGACTCCTCTTCAGGTTAAGGGGTAATGTCGGTTGCTACTGACTCGTATTCAGAGCAATTTTGTCGTTGGTGTATTTGTTATGACCTGACACGTTTTCAGGTCAGATACAACCTCGTCTGTTGTATTTCTCGATTACGTCATTTCGTTATAGTACACAGATTCAACTATCTGGCATAGTTGCCCGTTACGCTCATAGTCTGGTTACGTTCATAGCTTTATTTTGTTGTACTGCACATGGGTAATAGTTTTTCTGCATTTCCATCCTTAGAGTCTACACTACACATATGCTCCCGTAGCTTTACTGTACTCATGCTCATAGCTTTCATACTGCATATTCGTGCATAGTGTTTATACGGAAAGCTTATACAGCTTTGTTAGGATGTTGCCCTATTTGCCTGACTCCTTCAACTTAAGGAGTTAATGTCGGTTGCTACCGACAAATTTTCAGAACAATTACATTGTGGTTCATTGTCACGACCTGAGACGTTCTCAGGACAGATACAGCCTCCTCTATGGTATTTCATGACCACGTTATCAGTTACTTATAGTAGACATATTCAACTATCCGGCATAGTTGCACGTTGTCTATCTTTTGAGATATATGTTTACACTTTATTTTCTAGGCGTGTATGCTGTACTCATAATGATGTTACAGCATAAATTAATAACGTTCCTTACGTTTTCACGGTACTTACGCTCTCAGCTTGTGTATGATACATGCACCAGTACACAGCATTTGTTGCATACTACCATAGTTGTATGCGGGTAGGTTATGTGCATTTGTTCCTAGTGTTGAATAGCAGTTGCACCTCTGGCTGTACATATATTTACAATGCACGATTACAGTATTCATATGGTGCTTACATTCATTGCAGATATATCGAGCACATATTCTTTAACCTCCTACGTCTGCAGGGCGGATGCACCACATAGGTTATTGTTAGACATGTCTCAGAGCAATAACATATTGAGTAGCGACTTGTAGTTGGGTATACTGTTAGCAGGTTATGCCGTACATACGGTTAACATGTTTCAAGCGGTGCACACAGGGGAGGTAGATCATTTGCTTAGGGTATTGGACCTTCAGAACAACACGCCAGCTTCATACAGATATCTTGTCATGAATACTCATGATGTTACCCTGTTGCCTGACTCTTCAGGTTAAAAGGGGTAATGCCAGTTGCTACTGACTCGTTTTCAGAGCAATTTTGTCGTGTGTTATATTGGTTATGACCTGACACGTTTTCAGGTCAGATACAACATCGTCTGTTGTATTTCTCGATGACGTTATCATTTCGTTATTTTACACAGATTCAACTATCCGGCATAATTGCACATTCTCTTTTAAGGAGGGCCAGCATTTAGTTGCAGATATATTGTGCATTTAATACAGTTTCATGACTCATTTCTTTAGGATCGGGGATTGAATCGTGGTTGCTGCTGTCTCATTTCAGAGCAATTGATTTGACATGGTTATGTAGGTAATCTGACACGTTTCAGATAGCATACAATCTCAATATGGCATTTCACATTTACGTATTTGAGAAGAAAAAAAAAAGTGGTTTACAAAGACCTGTGACGTTTACAGGCACAATGATTTCACAAAGACCTGTCATGTCTACAGGCTCGATGGTTCCGCGGGGACCTGTGACGGGTTCAGGCACGACAGTGTCACAAAGACCTGTCAGGTCTACAGACATGATGGTTCACCTAAACACTGGTCACGTCTACAGATACGTTGCTCTCGCAGGGAGCTGTCATCTGCAATGGGTCATCACTTCCAAGTCCAGTTGGGTCAGTACAGTGGCTAGTTAGGTATGTCTGTTACAGTCTCAATCAGGTAAGGTGCCTTCGTGAACCTTGTCATGCGACATGACCCACACTGTCTATCAGGTAGATAGGTATTTCTTGTCATTTACCTGTCAGTTTAGTTTTTGCCTCTTAAATAGCAGGGAATTGGTGCTTGTCAGACCTGCCATGAAGTTAGCCTTTCCGTGTCCATTCGAAGTAATGTCACAAGTAGGGATGGTGATAGGTATAGTTCAGTTAGTATATTTGGCAGGGAAGGTTATTTTCAGGTTGATTCTTTACAGATGGACGTTACTACCACGGTTTCAAAGGTATGGTTACCACCTCTAGTAGTCACTAGTTGGTCAGGGCTACTCTTTCAGCACACTAGGTATAGTCTACTTCGGGTATGTGAACATTGATGCTGGATGTAGGATGTTTTATTTCAGGAATTGTATTCATCCTAGCATGGTTGCTTTTTGCCCTCTATAGGCGTGCCCTCATTGCGCGGTTATGGCACAACTCAGACCGCTATGCTAGGGTAAGATCTTGTATAGGTATGTAGGCAATCTTTCCTGTCACTAGTACACGTATGGAGCCCCGATCACAAGTATAAAGCCTGATGGGCTGTATTTGTGCGAGGGGCGGAAGTAATTATCGCTCCCTGCACTTCCAGGTGGGGCTTATTGGGAACAGGTGGGGGCGTGTGTATATAACTTCCCCCTCTCCTACAGGGGCGGAGCACGTGTCGTTTGTGGAACCCTCCCAACCCTCCCTTATCTTATTCCTTCACTATAGTGCATGCCCTCTATAGGCGTGCCCTCATTGCGCGGTTATGGCACAACTCAGACCGCTATGCTAGGGTAAGATCTTGTATAGGTATGTAGGCAATCTTTCCTGTCACTAGTACACGTATGGAGCCCCGATCACAAATATATATATATATATAATCAATACAAACAAATTGAAAAACTTTATTAAAACTTTTTTTTGGATTGGAGGCTCCATTATACATACACTGTACAGCAATCATACATCCATCATACATCCATTATACATACACTGTACAGCAATCATACATACACTGTACAGCAATCATACATCCATTATACATACACTGTACAGCAATCATACATCCATTATACATACACTGTACAGCAATGATACATCCATTATACATACACTGTACAGCAATCATACATCCATTATTCATATACTGTACAGCAATCATACATCCATTATACATACACTGTACAACAATCATACCTCCATTATACATACACTGTGACTGTACAGCAATCATACATCCAATCCATTAATAATGGATTGGATGTATGATTGCTGTACAGTCACAGACAGTGTATGTATAATGGAGGTATGATTGTTGTACAGTGTATGTATAATGGATGTATGATTGCTGTACAGTGTATGAATAATGGATGTATGATTGCTGTACAGTGTATGTATAATGGATGTATGATTGCTGTACAGTGTATGTATAATGGATGTATGATTGCTGTACAGTGTATGTATAATGGATGTATGATTGCTGTACAGTGTATGTATAATGGATGTATGATTGCTGTACAGTGTATGTATAATGGATGTATGATTGCTGTACAGTGTATGTATAATGGATGTATGATTGCTGTACAGTGTATGTATAATGGATGTATGATTGCTGTACAGTGTATGTATGATTACTGTACAGTGTATGTATAATGGTTGTATGATTGCTGTACAGTGTATGTATAATGGAGGTATGATTGCTGTACAGTGTATGTATAATGGATGTATGATTGCTGTACAGTGTATGTATAATGGATGCATGATTGCTGTACAGTATGCATAATGGACAGGGCCGTCTTTAATTTTGATTGGACCCTGGGCAAGCAATTTTTTTTGGGCCCCCCCGGTGCCCCACCCCCATCCCACACACACTCGGGATCAGTACAGGATCAGTAATGTAATGTATGTACACAGTGACCTCACCAGCAGAATAGTGAGTACAGCTCTGGAGTATAATACAGGATATAACTCAGGATCAGTACAGGATAAGTAATGTATGTACACAGTGACCTCACCAGCAGAATAGTGAGTACAGCTCTGGAGTATAATGCAGGATATAACTCAGGATCAGTACAGGATAAGTAATGTATGTACACAGTGACCTCACCAGCAGAGTAGTGAGTACAGCTCTGGAGTGCTGACCAATTAGTTGCGGGTGTGGTCGTGCTTCAGCTGTGCTGTGTGTGTCTCCTGAGCACCAGGGAATTACCATCTGTTCCACCTGGGGCCTGCTTCCTCCTCCCCAGGGAGGGAGTGGGTTTCCAGGCATGAGTGAGGGAGGTGAGGCCCAGGCTTCTGCTCCTCGGACTAGGCCGCAGGGGAGCAGTAGAAGCCAGCAAGCGGCCTGTACATCGGAGGATTTGGGGGTGAGGCGTTCTACTAGGAGTCGCAGCAATGCTGCTCCAACTCCCCCCACAGAGGTGAGAAGCTGCAAGGCTGGATCCTCCTCGGAAAAGCTGGGTGCAGCCAGCGGAAAGCTGGGTTTGTCTGGAAGAAGGCAGTGCTCACGGAGGTGAAGCCGACCTCAGTGAGGAAGGCTGGGGAGTGCTGAGGACCCGGGAGTCTATTTCCACCTATACCTCCCGGGTAAAAAGTCACCTCTGTGAGTATGAAGACGCCTGTAAGGCCATCAGGAGGCTCCGAGAGGAACAGCAGTGTGCCCGTGCCAAGGCCAAGATTACTCCAAAAAGGAAAAAGACAGAGATCCAGGGGCAGATAAAGACACTAATGTCTGAAATACAAGTTTTGGAGGAGAGGAGAGCCGAATTATTGGAGAAGAGTGGTCCATTTAAAGAGAAACTGGAAAATGAGGAGCGCTTCAGGGTGAAAGAAGATAAAAATAAAAGGTTGATGGGGCTGCAACCTGAGAGCCAGGTGGATGATGTGGAGGAGATGGAGGAAGAACAACAGCCAGATCCACCTGGTGGCCTGCGGCAACAGCAGCAGGCCCCGTACAGTGGGCCCCCTGCACAGCAACCAGCAGTATCACCTGCCGACTCAGGGGAGGACAGTGACAGCAGCTACCAGGGAGGGGCGCTAATGGCCCAGATCCGCATGCTGGAATCCCCAGTGTGTCCTCAGAACCTGGTGTTTGGAGATGAGCTCCTAAATGAGGCACCTGGGGGTAAGAAGAAAAAGAAGACCAAGCCAAAGCAGCAAGAAGTGGTGAGTTACATCTACACCCCCCTCCCTGTAAATCCTGAGTCGGCCGCAGGGTCAGCTCATTGTGCAAGCCCCGTTACCCAGCCCAGCCCGTGTTCTGTGGTGGACTCGGTGCAAAGGTGTGGGGAGAGTACAGATACTAAAAGGGCGCAGAGCTCCGTGCCTGTTTGCAGTAGCAGGGATGGAGCAGAGAAGGCATCGGCCGAAAGGCCGTACAGTGAGGGCGGCCCAGCGGTGGGCAGAGAGGCAGACTCCGGTGCTGTAGTTCGCTCCCCTGTGGGAGAGGGGGGTGACTCCGTGCCGGAGGTAGTAAAGGGCATAACGGACACTCCCAAAAGTGAGGAAAAACGTTTGTTTTGTATTGGTGCCGCTGATCCCATTGATCAGCGGCGCCATGAAAAGACTGGAGATGATGCTGATGAGGCGGAGGGCACTAATAAGAACAGGGCTGGGGCCTCCTCTAGACCGGGCAAGCATGCTGCCCGGTCCCTTAAAGGGCCAGCGGAGGTTGTCCCAGCCCTAGTGCCCCGTGATGCTGAGGTAAAACGGGAAAAAATGTCATCATCGTCATCGTTTGCCGGATTATCTGTTTCTGGTCCAGCCAGTGTGAATGAGAAGGTAAATGGGGGTACGGGGTGTATGACTGGGGAGCGGATGGAGGTTAATGTTATTGGAGAAGGTGATTTTGCTGTTGCTGAAATTAGGGGTGGTGATGGGACTACAGATGATGTTATTGGAAACAATGTTGTTGGGGGAAGTGCTAATGTTGTTATTGAGGGTGGTGGGGATGTTGTCATTAGAAGTGGGGTAGGTGTAGGGTCTGGTTTGGTTGCCCCCCCAGTGGTGACAGATCATAGGAGTTATGCCAATGTCACTGCTGGGGGAAGTAGAATACTTTCCTCGTCTCCTGACTCTAGGGACGGTTTATTGCAGCGACGTCTCCTGGAAGCTCTGAAAAAGGGGGAAAGGTCGATTAATGTAGAGGGTAGAGCAGTTGATCTGTCCTTCTGGATAGAGAGACACGGTCTCTCTGCCTTCCGAGAGGAAAGAGGGGGCGATACTGTGTGGTCCCTCCCAACAGCCGGGGCAGGTAGTAACCGTAGGAATGTGGTCCGTCTTCGGTGGCAGGGCGAAGATATGTGTCCTTCAAGGACCAAAGTGGTTGAGCTCTTGCTAAAGATGGGCTTCAAGGCAGTTGATATCTTTGCCTTGATACATCCCTACGGTACTCCTGAATTCGATATCAGTTTTGTTCGGCCAGAGGGGCTTGAGCTTTTCTGGTTGAATTATGAATTGGTAAAGAATGAGCCCGGCTGGCGAGACTTTGCCGTACAGGCATTGTCTCGTCAAAACGAAATCAAGAGAGTGACCGTTTTGACCCGTAACGAATCACTCTCGTGTTGACATCATCACCTGGTTAGGACGGTATGGCGAGGTAATGGGGGTCCCGCAGAAGAACAGTTTGGCATCTGGTCAGGAGCCTGGACGTTTTTGGTAAAACTTAAACGTTCAGGAAATACAGTTACCCATATTCCATCCTCTGCCTTTCTCGGCAGGGATCGTATCCAGATTTTCTACCGGGGTCAGCCGAAGCTCTGTCACAGATGTGGTGACCCCACACACTTCAGTGCAAATTGTACGGTGCAGAAATGTGCCTTGTGTGGGGGTGTAGGCCATCTTGCCGCATCTTGTGCAGAGATTAGGTGTCACCTGTGTGGTGACTTAGGTCACCCATTCAGTCGTTGCCCTCGTTCTTTCGCTAATGCAGTCTTGTCCCCAGCGGGTGAAGATCACGAGCCGGCATCTGCTGGGGAGGGGACTAGCAGGGGTGGAGGAACTGAGGGGTCAGTGAGGAACAGCAAGAGAAAGACAGCAGCCCAACTAAGACGTCTTGATAAACGCCAAAGGGATAGGGTGATGGGGAAAGCCCGGGTTACTGGGACGACCTCTCATTCTGTCCCAGAGGCCAACCTTGCTGCTGAGACCCTGAGGGATGGCGAGCTGAATGAGGAGGTCAGGAGGATCCAGAATGAGGAAGGTGCCATCTCCTCAGATAGCGTGGAGGAGGATGATGTGGGATGGCAGAAGGAGACACGAAAGCGGGGTACAAGAAAAAAAAAAAAGGGAGATTTGAGATCTTCTCCCACCCTGGTCCAGGTGCCAAAGGAAGGCAAAACTGACTCCCCTCTGGTTGGCCTTTCCAATCGATTCCGACCCCTCAGGGACATCTCCTCCTCTTCTTCGGAAGGGGAGGATGAGGGGGAGGTGGCAGAGGGGCTTCCAGGGGGCGCCGAGTCCTCTTCCCCTGGGGAGGTTATGTCCTCGGGGGAAGGGACTGGCCTAGAATCCGGAGACGAGGAAAGTTAAAACGACGTCTGGTGAGATGGACACTTCCATTTCTCTAAAGAGGGTGAAGAGTTCTTCTGATGTGGAGGGTGAGAAGGAGAGTGGGAAAAAGAAAGCTGTCTAACTCAATCACCCTTGATGGCGGCACCCTCTCCGTTGACTCTGGCATCCATTAATGTTGCCAGAATTAAGTCAGATACAGCTCGATTTGCGGCCTATGATTTTTTGGCCCATATTAATGCTGATATTTTATTTTTGCAGGAGACCAGGCTAACAGATATGTCATCTATCTACAAGGCTAAAAGAGAGTGGAGGAATGGGCCCTCCTACTGGTCTCTTGGGGCCGAGCTGTATAGCGGAGTGGCGGTCCTTTTTACCGCAGCGGTAGAATGCCGACGGGTTATCGAGTTAGAAATGGGAAGGTGCCTGATCTTAGATGTCCTCATAAGGGGACAAGAACTTCGCCTTATTAACATCTACGGCCCACAGTCTAAGTGGGACCGGAAGTGCCTCTTTATGAGGATCAAGCCCTATCTTTTTACAAGTCGGCAGGTGGTCTTTGGAGGGGACTTTAATGCTGTCACGAGGCCCCAAGACAGGGGAGGTGCCAGAGACAAGCTGACTTATGATAGCGTCGCCCTTAATAGCATAGCGAGTGAGGCTCGCCTGGTGGATGTCCACATCCGGCACACCCCAGGCCACGCAGGATTCACCTATCATAGGGGTAGTTGTAGGTCTAGGATAGACAGGTTTTATTTAAAGGAGGAAGCCGTCTCTTCAGCAGTGTCTGTTGTTGAGGTGGAGTTCTCCGATCACTGTTTAATTTTGTTTTCTCTGAATGTCACAGAGACCCCCCGGATGGGCAGAGGCTATTGGAAGCTGAATTCGTCTCTCTTGGAAGAAGCAGAGATAAGACAGTCCTTTGAGGATTTTCTTCAGAGCCAGGTACCATTGCTGGGCCTTTGTAACAGTAAGTCAGAGTGGTGGGAGATCTTCAAGGAAAGGGTTGTGAGATTCTTCCGCCAGCTCTCGGGCCTCAGAAGCCTAAATAGGTACCGCTTGTACCAGGGCCTGAGAAAGAAACTTGAGAACCTTGTCTCGACTGGAGGTAGCCGAGAGGATATCTCCAGAGTGAAGTCCTTGCTGATGAAGTGCCAGTACGATAGGCACGCATCTTTGGTTTTTGAGAGGGATTACGGGAAGTACCGCTCGCCCGACCCTTACAGACACTGCAAGATGTCAGTGAATAGTAAAATAGTCTCAGGACTGATTGATAGTACGGGATCCTTGAAAAGGTCCAGATCAGGGATCCTGGAGGTCGTCAGATCCTTCTACTCGCACCTCTTGGGAAGGAAGGATCTAGATCGAGATAAGGTGTCAGCTTTCTTGGCTGAAACCATCCCTGAACCAGGAGTAGACCCCTCTCTTGACGTTTTGACAGAGATGATCCGGGAAGAGGAAGTCAGGATGGCTATTGATGGGCTTGCCCTCAAGAAGTCACCCGGTCCGGATGGCTTAACATCTGAGTTCTATAAGACCTTTAAGGACACTTTGGTTCCCCTCTTGACTGCGGTTTTTAATGAGTGTCTATCCTCGGGCACTCTGCCAAAGTCAATGAGGAGGTCAGCGCTGATCATCCTTTCAAAGGGTAAAGACCCGTCCCACATTGAGAATTGGCGTCCCATAGCACTTCTCAATGCGGACAGAAAGATTCTGGCAAAAGTGCTGTTTAACCGGCTGGTGGAGTTTGCACCCCGGCTCCTTTCGGGGGCTCAGCATTGCTCTGTTCCGGGCCGCAGTACATTCAGTGCTGTGCTCAGTGTCCGAGAGGCTGTGGAGCAGGGTAGGGCTGGCCACTGGAAGGGGTACTTGCTGTCCTTGGATCAGGAAAAAGCGTTTGATCGGGTTAACCATGAGTACCTCTGGTCTGTCCTTCTGAGATATGGCCTGCCAGGGGGTTTTGTTGATTGGCTTAAGACCTTGTATGTAGGGGCAGAGAGTTTCCCGCTTGTGAATGGTTGGATTGGCCGCTCTTTTGAGGTTGGGTCTGGTGTCCGTCAGGGTTGTCCTTTGAGCCCTTTGCTGTACGTGTTTGCAATCGATCCTTTCCTTAGAAGGATTGGTTGTGGACCGTTGGCGGGGGTGAGAATGGACCTGGCGGTGCCGGATTCGGCTCTGAGGGTGGTAGCGTACGCTGATGATATCACTGTGTTTGTCTCCTCACAAGAGGAGGGCAGATGGGTGATGTCAGAGGTGGACCGCTACTCGGAGGTTTCCGGGTCCAAGATCAATCAGGATAAGTGTGAGAGTCTCTGGCTGGGAGGGGGAGATCCTGATTTTAATCTCCCGGACGCCCTTCCAGAGCCCCAGGAATCCGCAAAAGTCCTCGGCATCGAATTTGGTCAAGGGGATTACCCCAAACAAAACTGGGACAGCAGGCTTAAGATCGCCGCTCAGAAGGTGGATCAGTGGAAGGGTTGGTCTTTGACCCTCCGGGAAAGGGTTAACCTGATGAAAACTTTCCTGCTCCCTTTGCTGATATATCTGGGCAGTGTATGCATGTTGCCAGAACCTCTTTGGACCCGGGTCTACAGTGTGTTCTTCCAAATGTTATGGGGGAATAGACTGAACCTAGTGAAGAGGGAGGTTACTTACCGTACGAGGAGACTAGGGGGGTTGTGTATGGTCAACCCTGTGGTGTTCCTAGTGAATACCTTTCTTAAGACCAATATAGCAAACCTCTGGTCAGAGAGGGCTCCTCCGTGGGTATCCTCCTGTAGGGGAGGGTTTCGGCCTTTCTTCCAGGAATGGGAGACAGGAGGGCAAGTGAAGGATCTTCGCACACCACACGGGCATCTCCCGGCTTACGCTACCCCGGCTCTGAAGGTTATTCGTCGGTGGGGTCTGGGGATGTGGGAGATTAGGACTCTGTCGAGGAAATTCCTTGACAAGAGGGTCCTGTCTTCTCATTTCCAGAGGCCATTGGCGCTCAAGGACTGCCCAAGTCGGGATCTGGAGGTGGGTTTAGAGCTTTTGAATTCTATCAGGATCCCCTTGAAGTTTTGGGACTTGACTTGGCGCTGCTTCCATGGGAAACTGTGTGTGAGAGACAATCTGAAGTGCAGGAGCTCTGATGACCGGGGATGTCCCCGCGAAGAGTGTGGAGGCATGCTGGAAAGCATGGAGCATTTTCTGCTTCATTGTCCCTTTAACACAGAGGTTTACAACAGGGTGGGCGCTTCCATTGGTTGGCCTCGGCTGGCCAGTCTCTCCTATGCGGAATGGGCCTATGGGGCATTCAGAAACCTTGGAGGCTGGGACCAGTGCACTTTATTCCTAGTCAGCTCAGTGGTCAGGTATTACACGTGGAACGCACGGTGTTTAGTGTCGACGCAGCGTAAAATCCTCCCTGTGGGTGAGGTGGTTAGGAACATTCTTGGTGACCTGGTGAAGGTGCGTTCTCTGGAGTACGAGAGGCTGGGTGCTGGCAGGGCCTCTCGTCTGTGGAGGGGCTCTGCCTTTAAAGTGCCTTAGCCTGTTGTCTCCCCCTGGTGGTGGGCTGATGCTGGCACATTAGTCTTTTTGTTTTGTGCTGTAAATATATGGTAATATAGGGCTTGCAGGCACTGAACTTGAGCTTTAGGGGTTTGTGTGATTGAAAAGCCTTATTGTTGTTTGTATAGTTTGTATTATTTTGTATATATTTGTTTTGTTTATACATTTATGTATATGTGTATATATATTATTTTTTTTCTAGGGGTTGTGTTGTGTTGGGGTTTAGTGTTAGGTTGGGTAGTGGGTAGATGGGGGGAGGGGGGTTTCTGTGTGGGACCTTTTATTAAAAAAAAAATAAAAAAATCCTGGACTGGTTCATGGACGTATGTTATCATGTACTGGGGGCATGGGATGCGGGACCAGCTCAGGGCAAAAAAAAAAAAAAACATTGGATATTCTGTTTTTCTGTTTGCGGTGTTTGTTGGTGGTTTGACACATATTTATTATATTTATTATTTTGGGTGGGGAAATGCAACCGGACCAGTTTTTAGTTATTATTGTTATTATTATTACTGTAAGTATTATTATTATTGTAGAGTGTTTAGTAGTTGTTGTTATTATAGCGGTGTGTTTGGTGAGAATGAGGCTGGACCAGAAGATACTTGGTTGGACATTTTTGGACTAATATGGACTCATTTTTGTATATATTATACAGGTGTATGTTGTTTGTATTATTGTTATGGTGATGTTCGTTCTTTTTGTAATGTTTTATATTTTTTAATAAAAGATCTGCAGGATATAACTCAGGATCAGTACAGGATAAGTAATGTATTGTATATACACAGTGACCTCACCAGCAGAATAGTGAGTACAGCTCTGGGGTATAATACAGGATATAACTCAGGATCAGTACAGGATAAGTAATGTATGTACACAGTGACCCCACCAGCAGAATAGTGAGTACAGCTCTGGAGAATAATACAGGATATAACTCAGGATCAGTACAGGATAAGTAATGTAATGTATGTACACAGTGATCTCACCAGCAGAATAGTGAGTACAGCTCTGGGGTATAATACAGGATATAACTCAGGATCAGTACAGGATAAGTAATGTATGTACACAGTGACCCCACCAGCAGAATAGTGAGTACAGCTCTGGAGAATAATACAGGATATAACTCAGGATCAGTACAGGATAAGTAATGTAATGTATGTACACAGTGATCTCACCAGCAGAATAGTGAGTACAGCTCTGGAGAGAGGTTGGGTGTGTCTGAGCTCCTGTTACTTCCAGACTCTTCCAGTGAAGCAGTGATTTCCATCCGCCCCTCCCCAGGTGTGTGGCAGATACCTGGGTAGAGGGTTTTCCTGCTATGGAGCCCCAGGAGGCTTCATCTTGCACTCCCCGTACCCGGCCGGCGGGGGGTGCAAAGGAAAATGCGACGACCAGCAGCCAGGATGGGGTGAGACGATCCAACAGGGCCCATCGCCATGTGGGGCCCCCTCCCCCATCCCGAGTTGGGAGCTGCAAGGCTTCCAGCAAAAGTTCCTCTGGGAAAAGAAGCTCATCCAGGCAGAGGAGGGGAGTGAAGGCTTCTACCTCAGGCTCCTCAGAACCCCAGCAATGGGGGGTAAAGGAGCCAAGGGAATCCCTGGAGACTTTCGGATCTAGAATCCAGGCAAAGATGGCCCAATATGAACAGCTTGGGAAACAGCTACGAGGTCTAAGAGAAGACATAAAGTTTGCAACTTACCAGGCGGATACAGCAGCCAAGGGCAAGAGAGCAGCATTCACTGCAAAGGTGAGAGCACTAAAGAAAGAGGTGGAGGAGATTGTTCAGCTGAGAGCAGACATTGTGGCTGGAGCCGGCTTCTTCAGCGAGAAGATACTTAATGAGGAGAGGTTCCCCAAAAAGGGGGTCTCCAGAGGTTCAGAAAAAGATTGTCACCAAGATGACTGCCAGAGCGAGGAGGAGGAGATGGAGGGAGGTGAGGAGGGGGATGTGAGTGAGGGGGATATGGATACGGGTTCTGTTTGTACCACCACTGTTACCCCAGACCCCCCACTTACCCTCAGTGCGGACTACATAAACCCGGCTCAGGTGGCCTTACCTCCCTCCAGTGAGGATGATGAGGATGGCAGTGACTGCAGTGATGGCAGCAGCTCGGCAGATGGGGGTCTCCTGCATGCGATTGTTATGCAGGAGTCCCCCACCCGTCTGGAGAACTTCACTTTTGGTGATGATTTGGGCCCAGAAGAGAAGGGGAAGAGGAAGAAAGTGAAGGGCAAGAAGAGGAAGAAGGCACAAGGAGTGAAATTTGTATTTTCTTCTTTCCAGCAACCTGGGTCGGCTGAGAAGTCAGCTCAGGGTGCTGGGTCCCCCAATCTGCCAGACCCCGTTTCTGTAGTGGAGCGGGGCCAGCATGGGGGATACAGTAGTGCACCCAAAATGGCCGCGGGTGCTATAGAAAAAAAAGGGCACCCTCCTGTGAGGGGGGAGGGTGTCCAGGCGCCAGAAAATAGCGGCAGATTCACCCATCCGGGGGGCGGTCCCTCGGTTGAAGTGGGCGGTACAGGACCTGGTGCTGCAGGGCACTCCCCTGTGAGGGGGGGGGGGGAGTGTCCGGGCGCCGGACCTTGTTGGTTCAGGGGGCGGTCCCCTAGGTGACGTTGACGGGGCGGGAGTGCGTCTGGAGGGACAGCTCCCGCCAAGATGTACAGCATTTTGTGGGGGGGCCTGTCTCTGCGTCCCAGGAGAGTGGAAGGAAGAACTCTACAGCGCCAATCCTAAAACCGGCAACCCTTGTACATGAAACAAAAGACCCAGCCAGCCCAGCCTGTAATACAATGGAGAGTGTAGGCAAGAGTGAAAGTGAAAGAGAAAATGGTAATGTGCAGAATGTGAGTTATGGTAGTGTGCATGGGAGGAGTTGTGGTAGCAGTGTGGATGAGGGGGGTGCAAGAGGTGTACAAGGGAGGGGTGCAAGTGGAGTGCAAGAGAGGGGTGCAAGTGGGGTGCAAGTGGAGTGCAAGAAAGGAGCGCAAATGGGGTGCAAGAGAGGGGTGCTAGCGAAATTCAGGTGAGGAGTGGTAGTGGAATGGCAGAGAGAGGTTTGGTGGCTGACACCTCTGTTAAAAATAAGGGTCCTGGTTTGGTTTCTGGTTCGACTGCCCCCCCCCGGTAGTGGCTGCTTCTCCCAGAAGCTATGCCAGCGTCACTGCCGGGGGATCAGGGGGATCCCCATCTCCATCTGGCTCTGGGGGTCACTTGCAACAGCGCCTCCTGGAGGCTCTACGTAGGGGAGACAGATCAATTCATGTTGAGGGGAGGGGTGAGGTTGACCTGTCTTTTTGGATAGAAAGACACGGCTTAGGCGCCTTCCGAGAACAAAACGGGGAGGTGGTCTGGTCCCTTCCGACAAACGGGCAGGAAAGTGGCCATAGGAATGTGGTCCGTTTAGTGTGGAGGGGCGAAGATGCGTGTCCGCCTCGGGGTAAGGTGGTTGAGCTCCTCCTCCGGATGGAATTCAGGGCAAGTGACATCTTTGCCCTGATCCACCCCTACGGTAGTTCCGAGTTTGACATCAGCTTCGTTCGGCCAGAGGGTTTGGAACTCTTCTGGTCGAACTATGAGGTGGTGAAAAGCGAGCCCGGCTGGCGGGATTTTGCCGTAAAGGCGATATCCCGTCAGAATTTGGTCAAGAAAGTGACCGTTTTGACACGTAACGAATCACTTTCATGCTATGATATCATGACCTGGCTCAGCAGATATGGTGATGTGACGGACATGCCGAAAAAGAACTACGACGAACATGGGATCTGGTCTGGGGCCTGGACGTTTTCCGTCAAACTGAAGCGTTCGGGGAGCACTGTTGCCCACATCCCATCAGCTGCTTTTCTTGGGAGAGACAGAATCCAAATTTTCTACCAGGGGCAGCCCAAGGTCTGTCACAGGTGTGGCAGCCCCACTCACTTTAGCGCAGCCTGTACCGTGCAGGTCTGTGCTCTGTGTGGTGGGGTAGGTCATCTTGCCGCATCCTGTAGGCAGATCAGATGTCATCTGTGTGGTGTCTTAGGACACCCTTTCAGCCGTTGTCCTAGCACCTTTGCCCGTGCGACGGTCACCTTGGCTGGGGAGAGCAGTAATGTTGCCTCAGCTGGGGAGGGCACGAGTGCGGGTGAAGGTGCAACAGGGTCAGTGAGGAGGAAAAGTCCCGCCAAGCTGAGGCGGGAGGCTAATCGGAGAAGGAGCAGGGAACTGGAGAGTTCCCATGTGGCAGGGGTAGCATCTGGCCCTGCTCCAGAGGTTAGTCCTGAAACTGCTGAGGCCCTGGGGGAGAATGTGCTGGATGAGGAAATGGGGAGAATCTGTAGAGAAGAAGGCAGCAAGGCCGATCTTTCCGATTCCTCCCACTGTGAAAGTGTGGATGAGGAGGGTGAAGAGAGGCCAAAAAAGAAGGGCAGTAAAGGGAGAAAGAGGTCGGAGCCCTCTAGTCCCCGTGCTACGGACCAGGTCCCAAGTGGAAGCTTACCTGCCCCCCCTCTGATTGATCTGTCTAACCGGTACTCTGTACTCGATGCCATCTCCTCCCCCTCCTTGGAGGGGGGGGGGTCGAGGATGGGGTGCCTGAAGTGGGGGAGCCTCCAGGGGGAACTGGGCCCTGTCCTGATGGGGCTGTTTCCTCAGGGGATGGGGCCAAACCAGAGCCAGGCGGAGATGGGGATTCAAAAATGGACCAGTCAGAGTCTAAAAAAAGGTCGAAAGGGAAAGAAGCCTCCTCATCTGGGGATGAGGGGGTGAAAAAAAAACAGAAATGAGGGGTTAGGGCCGTCTAACTCAATCACCCATGATGGCGGCACTCACCCCATTGACGCTGGCATCATAGTTACATAGTTACATAGTACGGTCGAAAAAAGACATATGTCCATCAAGTTCAACCAGGGAATTAAGGGGTAGGGGTGTGGCGCGATATTGGGGAAGGGATGAGATTTTATATTTCTTCATAAGCATTAATCTTATTTTGTTCCAGGAATGTATCTAATCCTGTTTTAAAGTTGTTAATTGTTCCTGCTGTGACCAGTTCCTGAGGTAGACCGTTCCATAAATTCACAGTCCTCACGGTAAAGAAGGCGTGTCGCCCCTTGAGACTAAACTTTTTCTTCTCCAGACGGAGGGAGTGCCCCCTCGTCCTTTGGGGGGGTTTAACCTGGAACAGTTTTTCTCCATATTTTTTGTATGGGCCATTAATATACTTATATACGTTTATCATATCCCCCCTTAAACGTCTCTTCTCAAGACTAAACAATTGTAACTCCTTTAATCGCTCCTCATAGCTAAGATGTTCCATGCCCCATATTAGTTTAGTCGCGCGTCTCTGCACCCTTTCCAACTCCGCAGTGTCCCTTTTATGGACAGGTGCCCAAAACTGAACAGCATATTCCAGGTAAGGCCGTACCAATGATTTATAAAGGGGGAGTATTATGTCCCTGTCCCTTGAGTCCATGCCTCTTTTGATACATGACAATATCCTGCCGGCTTTGGAAGCAGCAGCCTGACATTGCATGCTATTCTGTAGTCTGTGATCTACAAGTACACCCAGATCCTTCTCTATCCAGTGACTCTGCCAGTTTAATCCCCCCTAAGACATACGATGCATGCAGGTTATTAGTACCCAGATGCATAACTTTACTTTTATCCACATTGAACCTCATTTGCCAAGTGGATGCCCAGACACTTAGTCTATCCAAGTCATCTTGTAACTTATGCACATCCTCTATAGACTGTACTGTGCTACAAAGCTTGGTGTCATCTGCAAAGATAGAAACAGAGCTGTTAATACCATCCTCTATATCATTGATAAATAAATTAAACAACAGCGGGCCCAGTACTGAACCTTGGGGTACACCACTAATAACCGGGGACCAATCAGAGTACGAATCATTGACCACCACTCTCTGGGTACGATCCATGAGCCAGTGTTCAATCCAGTTACAAACTAAAATTTCCAAACCCAAAGACCTTAACTTACCTGTCAGACGTCTATGAGGGACAGTATCAAATGCTTTAGCAAAATCCAGAAACACAATATCCACAGCCATTCCTCTGTCAAGGCTTCTACTCACCTCTTCATAAAAGCAAATTAGATTGGTTTGACAACCTCTATCCTTAGTAAACCCATGCTGGCTATCACTTATAATACAATTATCCCCTATGTATTCCTGTATGTAATCCCTTATAAGTCCTTCAAACAATTTACCCACAATGCACGTTAAACTTACCGGTCTATAGTTTCCTGGGGAAGACCTAGAGCCCTTTTTGAAGATTGGCACCACATTCGCCTTGCGCCAGTCCCTTGGCACAATACCAGACACCAGAGAATCTCTAAATATCATGAACAGGGGTACAGATATTACTGAACTTACCTCTCTAAGAACTCTTGGGTGTAGTCCATCCGGTCCTGGGGATTTGCTTACATTTATATCACTTAACTTACCTTGTACCATCTCTACATTAAGCCAGTTCAGTACATTACATGATGTGTTACCAGCACTGACCTGGCCAATGTCAGCTCCTTCTTCCATAGTGTATACAGAACTAAAGAACCCATTCAGTAGCTCCGCCTTCTCTTGATCGCCTGTGACAACCTCCCCATTATCATTATTAAGGGGTCCTACATGCTCTGTCCTTGGTTTTTTTGCATTTATATATCTAAAAAAATATTTAGGATTAGTTTTGCTTTCTTTGGCCACCTGTCTCTCATTTTGAATTTTTGCTGTTTTTATTACATTTTTACAGATTTTATTAAGCTCCTTGTACTGTTTAAATGTTATAGCTGACCCATCAGATTTGTATTTTTTGAAGGCTATTTTTTTGTTGTTTATTGCTCTTTTAACATCATGTGTCAGCCATGCAGGATTTAGTTTTAATCGTTTATATTTGTTCCCCTTTGGTATATATTTAGCTGTATAGTTATTTAGAGTTGATTTAAAGATGTCCCATTTACCTTCTGTATCAGTATTTGACAACACCTCCCCCCAGTCTATGTCCTGTAGTGCAGCCCTCAGCCCAGGGAAATTTGCCTTTTTAAAGTTATATGTTTTTGCCTTCCCCGCCTGTCTTTGTTTTCTACATTTTAAGTCAAAAGTAACTATATTGTGATCGCTATTACCAAGGTTTTCCCGCACAGTTACATTACCAACCAGCTCTGCGTTGTTGGAAATGATCAGATCCAACAAGGCATCACTTCTTGTTGGGTCCTCCACAAACTGGCCCATAAAATTATCCTGCAATAAATTTAGGAATTGTCGCCCCTTTGTAGTTTTAGCCAACCCCCGGCCCCAATCTATATCTGGATAGTTAAAATCTCCCATTATTACCACTGTACCTGCCCGGGCGGCCCTCTCTATTTGTTTATGAAGCCGAACTTCTATCTCTTCAGTGATATTAGGGGGTCTGTAGATTACACCAAATACTATTTTTTTCAGTATTTCCCTGCTTTTGTAATTCTGCCCACAATGATTCCACATCCTCAGAATCATCACACACTATGGCATCGTTCACACTGACTGTGCCAGCATAAAGTCGGATACGGCTAGATTCGCAGCCTTTGATTTTCTCGGCCGTGTTGAAGCCGATATTTTGTATCTGCAGGAGACCAGGTTGTCAGATCTAGCCTCCCTGGTAAAAGCCAGGAGAGAGTGGAGGCCCGGGCCCTCCCACTGGTCTCTTGCGGCTGAGCCGTATAGTGGGGTGGCGGTCCTTTTTACCGCTCCGATTGAATGCAGACGGGTTATTGAGTTAGAAATGGGGAGGTGCCTGATCTTGTCCTCATGAAGGGACAGGAGCTCCGGCTCATTAACATCTACGCCCCACAAACCAAGTGGGGCCGCAAAGATCTCTTTATGAGGATCAAGCCCTTCCTTTTTACTAGCCGGCAAGTGATCTTTGGAGGGGACTTCAATACTGTCACAAGGTCCCAAGATAGGAGAGGTTCCAATGGTCCGCTGGCTTACGACAGCATAGCTCTCAATAATATAGTTAGGGAAGCTCGCCTAGAGGACACCCACATCCGGAGCCCCTCAGGCCACGCGGGTTTCACCTATCATCGAGGTAGCTGCAGATCTAGGATAGACAGGTTTTATTTAAAGGAGGAAGCCGTCTCTTCCGCAGTGTCCGTGGTTGAGGTGGAGTTCTCCGATCACTGTATGATTTTATTTTCCTTGAATGTTTCAGAGACCCCCCGGATGGGTAAAGGTTATTGGAAGCTGAATTCGTCCCTCCTGGAGGAAGCGGAGGTAAGACAGTCCTTTAAGGATTTTCTTCAGTCAGGTACCTTTACTGGACCTTTGTAGTAGTAAGTCAGAGTGGTGGGAGATATTCAAGAAGCGGGTTGCGGGGTTCTTCTGCCAGCTCTCGAGCCTCAGGTCCCTGAACAGGTATCGCTTGTATCAGGGTCTGAGGAGGAAACTCGAGCTTCTCGTCTCGACTGGAGGTAGCCGGGAGGATATCTCCAGAGTGAAGTCCTTGCTGATGAGGTGTCAGTACGATAGGCACGCATCTTTGGTTTTTGAGAGGGATTTTGGGAAGTACCGCTCGCCCAACCCTTACAGAAACTGCAAGATGTCAGTGAGTAGTAAAATCATCTCAGGACTGATTGATAGTACGGGATCTCTGAATCGGTCCAGATCAGGGATCCTGGAGGTCGTCAGATCCTTCTACTTGCACCTCTTGGGGAGGAAGGATCTAGATCGGGACAAGATGTCGGCTTTCCTGGCTGAAACCATTCCTGAGCCAGGGGTAAACCCCTCTCTTGGTGTTTTGGCAGAAGAAATTAAGGAAGAGGAAGTGAGACTGGCGATTGAGGGGCTTGCCCCCAAGAAGTCGCCAGGTCCGGATGGCTTAACATCCGAGTGGTACAAGACCTTTAAGGAGTCTTTAGCTCCCCTCTTGACTGTGGTATTCAATGAGTGTCTCTCCTCGGGCACTCTGCCTAGGTCAATGAGGAGGTCAGCCCTGATTCTTCTCTCAAAGGGTAAAGATCCTAGCTGGATTGAGAATTGGAGGCCCATAGCTCTTAATACGGACAGGAAGCTTTTGGCCAAGATACTGTTTAATCGGTTGGTGGAGTTTGCACCCCGGCTCCTTTCGGGGGCCCAGCACTGCTCTGTTCCAGGCCGAAGCACCTTAAGTGCTGTCCTGAGTGTCAGGGAGGCAGTGGAGCAGTGCGGGTCTCTGGAAGGGGTACTTACTGTCCTTGGATCAGGCCAAAGCATTTGATCGGGTGAACCATGACTACCTCTGGTCCGTCCTTCTGAGATATGGCTTACCGAGTACTTTTGTTAATTGGCTCAAGATCTTGTATGCAGGGGCAGAGAGTTTCCCGCTGGTGAACGGTTGGTCTGGCCGCTCTTTTGAGGTTGGGTCCGGAGTCCGTCAGGGTTGTCCTTTGAGCCCGCTGTTATACGTGTTCGCAATCGATCCCTTCGTCCGGAGGGTAGATTGTGGGCCGTTAGCGGGAGTCGGGATGAGTCTGGCGGAGCCGGATGTCGCCCAGAGAGTGGTGGCGTATGCTGATGATGTCACCATTTTCGTCTCCTCGAGGGGGGAGGTCGATGTGGTGATGTCAGAGGTGGACCGCTACTCGGAGGCTTCCGGGTCTAAGATCAACCGGGATAAGTGTGAAAGTCTCTGGCTGGGAGGGGGGGATCCCACGTTTGATCTCCCAGACACCCTTCCAGGGCCCCAAGAATCAGCAAAAGTTTTGGGCATCACATTCGGCCAGGATGATTATCCCACCAAAAACTGGGATGGTAAGCTCCAGGATGCCACTCAGAAGGTGAACCAGTGGAAGGGTTGGTCTATGACCCTCAGGGAAAGGGTACACCTGATCAAATCGTACCTGCTCCCCTTGTTTATCTATCTGGGCAGCGTATGTATCTTACCAGAGGCTTACTACACTAG